>NC_138189.1:125877588-127077588 GCF_964194105.1 Spermophilus citellus
ATTTTTCTAACCCCTTAAATATAGATATTCCTTAAGTGTGTGTCTTTGGACACCTTCTTATTTTGTTCCTTGTGATCTGATATGAATTTCCAATTGTAGGATATCAAAAATATTGAACTAATATATTCCCACCCACCCTCAGAAATCTGCCATTTTCTCCCCCATATTATCTAATGACATTCATATTGCAGTAGGATGATTCCAGCTGCTATAATGGATGGTCTCTCAAAATCTTAGGTGCTTGGCACAATGAACGTCAAGGCTTACATATATATAGTTCAAAACAGAGATTCCTCATCTAGAGGCCACTCTCTGCCAGCATGATTCAAACACCCAGACACCTTCTCTCAATGACTCTGCCATCTTTAATGGATGGCCTTCAAAGTCATTTAGCATGTCTTCAGTGAGCCATTAGAAGGGGAAAAAAAGCACAGAAAGTTGGATTTTCTGGTCAGTTCTGAAGTGATGCATATCACTTCTGTTCATATTCAATGGAGTAGTACTCATTACATGGCCACATCTTAAGGAAGGTATATTAGTTGGCCTTGGCTGCCTAAGAAAATACCATAAATTATGTGGTTTAAACAACAGAAATGTATTCATTACAGTTTTGAGGGCTGGAAAATTCAAGACCAAGGTGCCAGCTGATTAGTTTCTTGGTGAGGGCCTCTTTCTGACTTGCAGATGGCCAGTTTCTCTTTGTGCCTTCACATGGAGATTGTTTTAGGAAAAAGAATGGTCTCTTTTTCTCTCCCTCTTTTAATAATCCAATATGGCCTTTTTTAACCTTACTTTCCTCTTAAAGATCCTATCTCCAGACACAGGCACATTGGAGTTTAGGATTTCAACATATAAATTTGGCAGGACACAATTGAGTCTTTAGCAGGAGGTCAGGACATACAATTTAGTGGTATTCCCAGGAAGAAGAGGAAATCAGTGTGACTAGTAGGCTTTACCACATTTTACCTTTCTGCCCATCAAATATCCATTCTACTCTTCTTTCCACACAGAGCCCAAGTACTCTCTCCTTAAGGCATAGAAGTCAACGTCCCATCCAGTTACTGAATCCAGCTCTATGTCAAGGGGGTCTGGATGACACATGTTTCTTCCCATCGAGTATGAAAATGTTGCTCATGGTTCAGTGATTTGTAATATAAAAACATAAGTTGTTTGAACTCCTCAATACACACACACACACACACACACACACACACACACATGCTCTCACACTCTCAGTCACATCTACCATGTATGGTAAACAGAAGCACGATAAACACAATATGGCACAAGCCGTCCATGCCCTGTGTGTGGATTCTGTTGCACGTAGTAGCCTCTTGAGGGGATAGGTCTGGCACTGGGAATTCCCTGTGTCAGGGACTGATCACAAGATGCAGGTGGGCCTCCCCCTCTAGCTCTGCCTAAGATCCCACACAGCACCTGATATGGGTTTGACTTGCCAAGATGTCAGTCAATCTGCTAACCAGAAGACATCATGAAGCAAGACTCCACCCTTGAAACCCTATCCCTGTTCCTGCTCCCCAGCTATAAAATAAAGGAAGTAGGCTCACTCTCTCTTTCCAGTGTGGAAGCTTGTCCCTTAAGCTCAAAGAGCTGCCTTGCCCTCGATTACAAAATTATTTCTGTGTTGTGTGATTTTTCGCCTTCTTCTTCTTAGTTTAATGTTGCAGCCAGCCCATTTAAACCCAGTTTGTCTTGTCTACACAGGTTGTGGCAGAGAACAATAAACATTTTAATTTGTGAAAAAGAAAGGAATTGTAGAAATAATCACTGGTCTACTGTCGCGTCTACCCGCCGGCAGGAAAGACGACAACAGCAGGATTCTTCTTTAACACACTTTATTGGAAGCTTCCATGAGGTATAGATGAGAGAAAAAGGGGCCCCCGAGCCCGAGAAAACCACCCCTTATATACTTCAGCTGCAGCCCTGCTCGTACACCATTGGACAAAGAGTGCATAGCAACACAGCAGCAGCCAATAGAATGATAGACCCAGCACTTGCACATAATGCAAGAGACACCCAGCTCCAGCTTGTGCAAAGCAACAAGCACTTCTTGAAAACAGTTTGTTCCAGGAGCTGGACAATTGATACATTGTATTCTAGGGAGTGGCTGAAAACAAAGAACTGGGTCTCAGCCCAAGAATTAGGCTCACGCCCACACAAGGCAGCACAGCAAAATGGCTCTCTACAGTTCCCCCCTTTTGTTTTCTAAAAACAATACAGGCAAGAGTAGAGGTGAATTGCCATTATTCATACTAAGCCTTCAACCAGGAACCTTATCAGACCCAAGCAGGTCAGGACGTTCCCGCATGACCGGTATTGGCTGAATATGAAAACAGACACCACAGATCTTACAAGGCCTTGTGAGCTGGCCTCCTTGACGTGCATAAACTTCAGGGCTGGATCCAAGCCCTGGGGGCCGGGGGGAATCCACTGCCAGCAGTGTTTTCCTTTTGTTTGTTGCACGTCAAAGGGAATCAAGTAGCCCCTGTCTTAGGTCGTTCACTGCCCTTACATTGCTTACCCGTCCTTGGGGAGGCCCCATTCCCCTGTCTTAGGTTGCAGTGCAAGCGTGAAAGTTGCCCGTCTCTGGGTACTACAAGATCAGCTCGTTGTTGCCAAGGCGTTTAATGGTATCTACTCAGCCAGTCATTATTAGGTCTCTGAGGCTGAACTGTGGCTATAAAAATACAACGACAAACAAGTTGGCAACACCCTAAAAGAAAGGCACGGGTCCTAAAGCGATAGAAAAGCACTAGTGTGGAAACCCATCTGCGTGCAATGGCAGTAAAGCCGGCAGAGTGCAAGGGCTTTCCAACACTAAGAGAATAGCAAGAAGAGACATGTCGTTCCCAGTGCAATGTCCGTAAACTTGGGGTGCAACGACCATGTCAAAGATTCACTGTTTAATTTGCGCAAGCCAAACTTGAGGTGAGTTGCCATTTTCTAAAGCTGCAAGAGCTTGTGTGAGCATAGCCTTATCATGAGCATTGCGGGCCTTAAGGCGACAGAGAAACCACAAGCAGAGAACCATACCGAAGCAACACATTGCACCAATCTCTGTAAAGTGCTATGCTTCACTTTCAGGCCCTTGGAGCGTAACAGACCATCTAGGGCCGAGAAAAGCGGACTTGAAGGTGCGGCACCCCCGACACAACAACAAGAAAAACACAGAAAACAAAAGACACAGACGACAAAAAGAACACAGAAAACAAAAGTGAAAGCACACATTGCAGCTGCAATAAAATATGAGGCCTACGGGGTCCCGCTCTCGGGGACGAGGGGTCCGCTCACGGACGAGGGGTCCACTCAGGGACGAGGGGTCCACTCACGGGACGAGGGGTCCACTCAGGGACGAGGGGTCCACTCACGGGACGAGGGGTCCACTCCGGGACGAGGGGTCCACTCACGGACGATCGGTGCACCACTCCTGTCGACTGAAAGTTCTGATTCTCCCGGGTCTCGGCACCACTTGTCGCGTCTACCCGCCGGCAGGAAAGACGACAACAGCAGGATTCTTCTTTAACACACTTTATTGGAAGCTTCCATGAGGTATAGATGAGAGAAAAAGGCCCCGGGCCCGAAAAAACCACCCCTTATATACTTCAGCTGCAGCCCTGCTCGTACACCATTGGACAAAGAGTGCATAGCAACACAGCAGCAGCCAATAGAATGATAGACCCAGCACTTGCACATAATGCAAGAGACACCCAGCTCCAGCTTGTGCAAAGCAACAAGCACTTCTTGAAAACAGTTTGTTCCAGGAGCTGGACAATTGATACATTGTATTCTAGGGAGTGGCTGAAAACAAAGAACTGGGTCTCAGCCCAAGAATTAGGCTCACGCCCACACAAGGCAGCACAGCAAAATGGCTCTCTACAGTCTACAGCAAGGATGAAGTGCTTCCAGAAGGAAATTATGAAGACATTCAGTCTCGCGGTTGGGCAATTTCTAATCAGGTCCTGATTCTGCTCTCTGTGGTGAGTTTCCTTGCCTGTTGTTCTTTGTGTAATCCGGCTTTGCCCTTCAGAAGTTTCTTCCCTGTGCATTATCCTCAATGGCCACTTCTGAAGCGAGGATTTAGAAACATGTATTTGTGCGGGGTGGGGCGTATAGGGCTTTTGGGACTGCTTCCTACCCATGTATGTTTATGTTGCGATGGCAAATGGTGCGACATCTGCAGTCAAAGGGAGAGATAAAGAGTGCACGTGCTTCTGCCCTTTTCAACGTTTTATTCACTCAAATCACTTAATACAATTTCAATCTATAGGTTCTTAATCAAGAAAATGACAATCCTTAATGCTAGGCACTGCAATAGACATAATCAATTCACAACAAACAATTCTAGATTACTTCTAAGCACTGCAAGCACACTCAAATCATGACAGGCTCATGACAGACATTCCCTCTGCATGCTAAGTTTAAGTGTCAGATCAAAAGTCTGAAGCCTTAGGCTTTAAGTCCAGCACATGCACACTCACTCAGACCTTGGTGATCAGATCAGGAACCAAGGCAGGCTTCTTCTGGGGTGGAGCTGACAATTGGCTGAGGAGGCGGTCACAGGGAGAAGTCCTGTTCTCACCAGAGTCAAGAGGCTGCTGTAGAGTTTGAAAGAGGTGAGAACAATGCAGAGGATCAGGCAGATGAGAAGAGTTGGGGTGTCAGTCCAGACCCTCATCAGTTCTCAGGCTTATGTGCATCAGTGTCAGCTGGCTGAATGTCTGCTCATGTGCTCCATCATTTATACCAATTTTTGGGGCCTTTGACTCCCCTTTCAATACTTATCAGTTGCCACCCTGGGTTTAAAACCATCTGGTCTGGTGGTCCCCACCCTGATTTTCTTGCCTTTCCCTTTTATCAGGTGAGGAGAGCCTGCCAGAGACTTCATTCTGAGTTTATCAGGGTGGGGGAAAGTGACTTTTTGTGCCAGAGGGCCATACTGGAGGGCTCCTTTAGGCGTGCCTGGTGAGACTGCAGGTTTCAAACTGGAGTTTTAAAATGGAGTTGCTTAGGCTCAGGCCTAAGGCCATCCTTACAGTTTCAGATCTTGGTGTTTATTAAAAAGGCTTATCCCATTTGTAATATAATTTCCTCCAACAATTTCTAAGCATCCGGACTATTTGTTTCCAGTCATTTCCAAGTACCAATAATCCCAACTCCATGGTCTTTCCTAGACACAGTGTGCTGTAATTCTGTCTCTCACCACAGGACACCCAGCATCAATGCCATATGGGCTAACATGAGGCTCACTGCTCCCAACTCACCTTCACCGCAGGACTGAATCTCAACACACCCTTTCAGTTTTACCTTTTACTATGTGAATTCTAGAAGCTTCCTGGCTTCATCAGTATCTTTGCTGCCTTAAGGCTGGGGCAGCATACTTTAAGTTCTATTGCTAGAGGATTATTTCAGGTGCCAATTTCTTTAGTAGTTAGAATATTTATTTAGTCATCTTTTTTGCTGCTGTGAATCTGATCAGAACAACTAGAGAGAAGGAAGAATTTATTTGAGGACTCCCAGTTTCAGAGGTCTTCGTGCGTAGAAGGCAAGTTCCATTTCTCAGGCTCGAGATGAGGCTCAACATCATGGTAGAGTATGTGGCAGAGGGCAGCTTCTCACATCATGGTGATCACGAAGCAGAGAGAGAGCCTCCACTTTCCAGATATAAATAAATACACCAAAGCCACAATCTGATTCCCACTTCCTCCAGCCACACCCTAACAAATACCATTAGATCCTGAAACAACAAAACTCCAAAATTTGTGTGGCTTTGCCGCAGTCTGGCTGGGCACTGAATCACGAGCCACCCACAGCTTTGTAGATTCAAACAGCAATTCTTTATTCCCAAACTCACACCAGCCTCTACACACGTTCTGGGGAAATCCAAGTTCTGGGCAAAATTCACGTACTCCACCAGGCTTTGAATCCCAAAAACTTTCTGAATTCCACGAGAACTCAACGGGAACTCAGGCAGCAGGATACGCCCTATTCCAAGCAGGAATAACCTTAAACCTGGAACTGCCCTAAACCCAGATTGTTCTAAACCAGGAACGCCCTAAACCCAAATTGTCCGGGATACTTCCTAAAACCTGCAGGATACACCCTAAACCTGGATCCACCCTGGTCCTTGAGCAGGGTCACCTTTCTCAAACATACATGCAATGTCACAGCAAATGTCCAAGGCAAGTCCATTTCCACGAGTCCTTCCTCTAAGCAACATAGGGTACGCTGGCAAGGAAATTTTGATGTGTCATTCCTACTTGGCAATGGCTCTCAGCATGGCTTCTTTTTTCTTCTCATTTATATAAAATCTAAAGCTGATATTCATCCTCCAAGCAGTGATCCTGGTTCCAGTGTTCATTCCGAAGGTGGCTCTGCAACTGTCAACATATGACATCCAAGGTTGCTGTGCTCTCTGAGTCTGCAGGAAAACTGTCTGGAGGGGTAAACATGACACTGTGTGGGGCCAATTGTGGAGCTGATACACATGGGTTCTGCTCACATTCCATTGATTAAAATTCAATCGTGGAGTCACCTTAACTACTTGGAGGCTGAGGAAATATAATTAATCTACTTTGTAATGGATTTTGTAAACTTGTAACAAATCTGTCACAAACTCCTTCCAACTTTCATCTTTTTTCCCAAAATTACTAGTCACCAAGTCTCTTGTCTACCTGATGTCCACAGCATCTTCTGTACCCATGCCCTCCTTCCCATTCTCTACTCAATATGCCTCAGTTAGTTATCCTGATTCATCCATCCATCCATTCACTTATTGAATAAACATAATTTCCTCACAGCTGGATCTTACAGTCTAACTGAGGGTAGATAGAAAGCAAACAAACAAACAGGTATATCACCATTTGAACTAAATACAGACTAACCTGGGAACTCTGGAGCATGTACGTGGGGTGGGGTTGGGGGGTTTCTTTGAGTTTAATTTTGAATGTTGAGCACAGAGGACAAAGGAAAAGAGGAGGGTCTCTTAAGCAAGGTGAAAGAAATCCAAAAACATTGATTAAATATTATTGATTAAATATTATTCATATATCTTACCAAATGTATTCATCAATCGTTGTTGACTTCAAATATCAGAAAAATATAAATAAAAAGTGATTTAAATTGGCAATCTTCAAACTGGCATTTTATAATCCTGGGAGTACAAAGAGACTTTTTAAGAAGCGCTGGAATGTGGTTTACATTATGAGATCACAGTCCAGATTCTTCATTTCTTCATGTAATTTTTCCTAAAACATGTCTGCCTGGGGCAATACCTGAATTTCAGGCATTCTTCTGGCTCTTCTCTCTTACCACAATTCCTCTCTTCATAATCTCACTTCTACTTCATAAAACAAAGACATTCCTCCCTGGCAAGGAGACTGGGGCCCGTCATAGCAGAGTAGTGTCGTCACTGGAGCTCCGACGTCGGAATTCCTTCCCAGCGGAATCCAAGTTAGCAGGCATAGTTTAACAACACAAAGGAGAGACATCAGAGTAATACAGAAACAAAACAAATCTATAGAAGAGAGCAGAAACACGACAATCAAAAAGAGCTGGAAAGTAACGTGGACAACATGAGAAAACAAGGGAAAAAAGGATTACAAACAATGCAAGACAACACAATTCTACAGGAGGACATAGAAACATCAGAAACAGGGATAGCGAAAGAACTCAAGGCATACCTAACTCGAATGGAAAGGAATATTAGAGAAGACATGAGACAGCAAGTCCAAGAAATAAAAGTATATTTTGAAAATGAATTAAACAAACAAATTCAAATGGCAAAGAACGAGCTCTACCAGGAGATAGAGATCTTAAAAAAAAATCAAACAATAATCCTAGAATTACAGGAAACTATAAACCAAATTAAAAACTCAAACGAGAATATTACAAATAGACTTGATCAAGTAGAAGTCAGAACATCAGATAATGAAGACAAGGTTTATCAACTTGAAAAGAATATAGTCAACACAGAAAAGATGCTTAAATCCCACGAGCAATCTATTCAAGAGATATGGGATGTCATAAAAAAAACAAATCTGAGAGTCATAGGGATAGAAGAGGGCACAGAGTTTCAAACCAAAGGAATGGACAGCATATTAAATGAAATAATTCTAGAAAACTTCCCAGAGATGAAAGATGGAATGGATTGCCAAATCCTGGAAGCCTACAGGACCCCAAACATTCAAAACCATAATAGACCAACTCCAAGACATATAATTATGAAGATAGCCAACGTACAGAACAAGGAGAGAATATTAAAAGCTACGAGAGAAAAGAGGCAGATTACATTCAGGGGTAAACCAATTAGGTTAACGACCGATTTCTCATCACAAACTTTGAAAGCGAGAAGATCCTGGAATAATGTATTTCAAACGCTGAAAAATAATGGATTCCAACCAAGAATACTATATCCAGCAAAATTGAGCTTCAAATTTGACAATGAAATTAAAATCTTTCACGATAAACAAAAGCTAAAAGAATTTGCAGCAAGAAAACCAGCTCTGCAAAGCATTTTGAACAAAACACTACAAGAAGAGGAATGGAAAAATAGTGCCCAAAACTAACAGCAGGAGGTATCTCAGTAAAGGGGGAGAAGAATAACCAAAAAGCAAAACTAGCCAAACTAAAATAAATAAATAAAGAAGCATGACTGGAAGTACAAATCATATCTCAATTGTAACCTTAAATGTTAATGGCCTAAACTCACCAATTAAGAGACATAGGCTAGTAACCTGGATCAAGAAAACAAATCCAACAATATGCTGCCTTCAGGAGACTCATATGATAGGAAAAGACATACACAGGCTGAAAGTAAAAGGTTGGGAAAAATCATACCACCCACATGGCCCTCGGAAGCAAGCAGGAGTGGCCATACTCATATCGAATAAAATCAACTTCAAACCTAAGTTAATCAAGAAGGATAAAGAAGGTCACTATATACTGTTAAAAGGAACCATCCACCAACAAGACATAACAATCATCAATTTGTATGCACCAAACAATGGAGCTGCAACGTTCATAAAACAAACTCTCCTCAAGTTCAAGAGTCAAATAGACCACAACACAATAATTATGGGTGACTTCAACACACCGCTCTCGCCATTAGACAGATCCTCTAGACAAAAGCTGAATAAAGAAACTATAGAACTCAACAGCACAATCAATAACCTAGACTTAACCGACATATATAGAATATATCAACCATCATCAAGTGGGTATACGTTCTTCTCAGCAGCACATGGATCCTACTCAAAGATAGACCATGTATTATGCCATAAGGCAACTCTTAGTAAATATAAAGGTGTGGAGATAATACCATGCACCATATCTGATCATAATGGAATGAAATTGGAAATCAATGATAAAAGAAGGAAGGAAAAATCCTACATAACATGGAAAATGAACAATAAGTTATTGAATGATCAATGGGTTATAGAAGACATAAAGGAGGAGATGAAAAAATTCTTAGAATCAAATGATAACACAGACACAACATACCGGAATCTATGGGACACAATGAAAGCAGTTTTAAGAGGGAAATTCATTTCTTGGAGTTCTTACCTCAAAAAAAGAAAAAACCAACAAATAAATGAACTCACGCAACACCTCAAAAACCTAGAAAAGGAAGAGCAAAACAACAGCAAATGTAGTAGAAGACAAGAAATAATTAAAATTAGAGCAGAAATCAACGAAATTGAAACAAAAGAAACCATTGAAAAAATTGATAAAACTAAAAGTTGGTTCTTTGAAAAAATAAATAAGATAGACAAGCCTTTAGCCATGCTAACAAAAAGAAGAAGAGAGAGAACTCAAATTACTAACATACGGGATGAAAAAGGCAATATCACAACAGACACTACAGAAATACAGAAGATAATTAGAAAGTATTTTGAAACCCTATATTCCAATAAAATAGAAGATAATGAAGATATCGATAAATTTCTTAAGGCATATGATTTGCCCAGATTGAGACAGGAAGACACACACAATTTAAACAGACCAATAACAAAAGAAGAAATAGAAGAAGCCATCAAAAGACTACCAACCAAGAAAAGCCCTGGACCGGATGGGTATACAGCGGAGTTCTACAAAACCTTCAAAGAAGAATTAATACCAATACTTTTCAAGCTATTTGAAGAAATAGAAAAAGAAGGAGCTCTTCCAAATTCATTCTATGAGGCCAACATCACTTTGATCCCAAAACCAGACAAAGATACTTCAAAGAAAGAAAACTACAGACCAATATCTCTAATGAACTTGGATGCAAAAATTCTCAATAAAATTCTGGCGAATCGAATACAAAAACATATTAGAAAACTTGTGCACCATGATCAAGTAGGATTCATTCCTGGGATGCAAGGATGGTTCAATATACGGAAATCAATAAATGTTATTCACCACATCAATAGACTTAAAGACAAGAACCACATGATCATCTCGATGGATGCAGAAAAAGCATTTGACAAAGTACAGCATCCCTTTATGTTCAAAACATTAGAAAAACTAGGGATAACAGGAACTTACCTTAACATTGTAAAAGCTATTTATGCTAAACCTCAGGCTAGCATCATCCTGAACGGAGAAAAACTGAAGGCATTTCCTCTAAAATCTGGAACAAGACAGGGATGCCCTCTATCACCACTTCTATTCAATTTAGTTCTCGAAGTACTAGCCAGAGCAATTAGACAGACGAAAGAAACTAAAGGCATAAAAATAGGAAAAGAAGAAATTAAACTATCACTATTTGCGGATGACATGATAATATACTTAACAGACCCAAAAGAGTCTACAAAGAAGCTGCTAGAGTTAATAAATGAATTCAGCAAAGTGGCAGGTTATAAAATCAACACGCATAAATCAAAGGCATTCCTGTATATCAGCAACAAAACCTCTGAAATGGAAATAAGGAAAACCACTCCATTCACAATATCCTCAAAGAAAATAAGATACTTGGGAATCAACCTAACAAAAGAGGTGAAAGATTTATACAATGAAAACTACAGAACCCTAAAGAGAGAGATAGAAGAAGATCTCAGAAGATGGAAAAATGTACCCTGTTCATGGATAGGCAGAACTAACATCATCAAAATGGCGATATTACCCAAAGTTCTCTACAGGTTTAATGCGATGCCAATCAAAATTCCAATGGCATATCTTGAAGAAATAGACAAAGCAATCATGAAATTCATATGGAAAAACAAAAGACCCAGAATAGCAAAAGCAATTCTAAGCAGGAAGTGTGAATCTGGAGGTATAGCGATACCGGAGGTCAAACTGTACTACAGAGCAATAGTAACAAAGACAGCATGGTACTGGTACCAAAACAGGCAGGTGGACCAATGGTACAGAATAGAAGACACAGAGACTAATCCACAAAGTTACAACTATCTTATATTTGATAAAGGGGCTAAAAGCATGCAATGGAGGAAGGATAGCATCTTCAACAAATGGTGCTGGGAAAATTGGAAATCCATATGCAACAAAATGAAATTGAATCCCTTTCTCTCGCCATCCACAAAAATTAACTCAAAATGGATCAGGGAGCTAGATATCAAATCAGAGACACTGCGTCTGATAGAAGAAAAAGTTGGATACGATTTACATATTGTGGGGTTGGGCTCCAAATTCCTTAATAGGACACCCATAGCCCAAGAGTTAACAACAAGAATAAACAAATGGGACTTACTTAAACTAAAAAGTTTTTTCTCAGCAAGAGAAACAATAAAAGAGGTAAATAGAGAGCCTACATCCTGGGAACAAATTTTTACCCCCCACACCTCCGATAGAGCCCTAATATCCAGAATGTACAAAGAACTCAAAAAATTAAACAATAAGATAACAAATAACCCAATTAACAAATGGGCCAAGGACCTCAACAGACACTTCTCAGAGGAGGACATAAAATCAATCAACAAGTACATGAAAAAATGCTCACCATCTCTAGCAATCAGAGAAATGCAAATCAAAACCACGCTAAGATACCATCTCACTCCAGTAAGATTGGCAGCCATTATGAAGTCAAACAACAATAAGTGTTCGCGGGGATGTGGGGAAAAGGACACACTTGTACACTGCTGGTGGGGCTGCAAAATGGTGAGGCCAATTTGGAAAGCAGTATGGAGATTCCTGGGAAAGCTGGGAATGGATCCACCATTTGACCCAGCTATCGCCCTTCTCGGACTATTCCCTGAGGACCTTAAAAGAGCGCTCTATAGGGATACGGCTGCATCAATGATTATAGCGGCACAATTCACAATAGCTAGACTGTGGAACCAACCTAGATGTCCCTCAATAGATGAATGGATAAAAAAAATGTGGCATATATACACAATGGAGTATTATGCAGCACTAAGAAATGACAAAATCATAGAATTTGCAGGGAAATGGATGGCATTAGAACAGATTATGCTAAGTGAAGCTAGCCAAGCCCTAAAAAAACAAATGCCAAATGTCTGCTTTGATATAATGAGAACAACTAAGAACAGAACAGGAAGGAAGAGCATGAGGAAGAGACTACAGTAAACAAAGACGAATGGGGGGAGAGAAACGGGGAGAGAAGGGAAAGCACATGGAAATGGTAGGAGACCTTCAATGATACATAAAATTATAAGAGGTTATGAGGGGCAAGGGGGAAGGAAAAAGAGGGAGAGAATTGAACAACAGCAGGGGAGGTAGAGAGGGAAGATGGGAGGGGAGGGGAGGGGAGGGGGGATAGTAGGGGATAGGAAAGGTAGCAGAATACAACAGTCACTAATATGGCATTATGTAAAAATGTGAATATGTAACAGATGTGATTCTGCAATCTGTATTTGGGGTGAAAATGGGAGTTCAAAACACAATTTGAGTCAAATGTATGAAAGATGATATATCATGAACTATGTAATGCTTTAAATAATCAATAAAAAAAAATAAAATTAAATTAAAAAAAAAAAAACAAAGAAAGACATTCCTCCTATCCATCAAGATTTGTAGTGAAACCTAGCCTTGGAGTGCTAAGAATGATCATATGCCAAGACAAACTGATGGTTAGAATGCCGGTTTCAGGCTGAGAAAGTGAATGACCCTTCTGACTGCATTAAAAATCCCCACTGTTATATTTAGATAACTTTCAATTCTTTGCTTTCAATAAAATTAAAGTCGGACCTAATGTCAGCTGATAATCATCAAAAATAATTTTTCAATATTAGAGCAATTATTCAGGAGCTCAAAGAAATAAGACACCATCAAAACAAAATAGCTTCCATTCCCCTCTACATATACAAATAAACACATTTCTCAGCACTTAAATCCATTAGAGCGAATAATATGAATAGAATGGTTGATGGGCTCTATCTCATTTGGCAGTAAATAACCGTTCATGCACAAATACAGGAACCAATGTCTCAGCTTATTATCTTTGGCTGGGTCCTCATGATCATAAGATAGATGTTCATGCTGGAGTACCGCATCAAAGCTTTGAAAATGTACCTCCCCAAATAAATATCTTTTTTAGGGCTAGGAAAAATTACCCAGGGGCCTCACCCACCAAGCCTATCCTGTGTCTCCTTGGCCATATCTAGGTCTCATGGCTATTCCCTAAACCAATCATAATTTACCTCTGGATCCAGATGGAACCCAACAAATACCTGGAAAAAATCACAATTCTATTAGCAAGACTAAAATATTGGGCAAGCAACCAACAAAGTCTGCCCCACTGAGATAATTATGATAGGTTCCACTGTTCTTCCTTTCTCCAATCTGTTTCATCCTCTATCCACATATTGCAACCATAGATTTGCAGCTTAAACAAAAAGCAGACCACCTAATTCTTCTCATAATAAACTCTTCAAAGCTTCTTGTTGAATACTTCTGTACTAGGAGATGTGGAGGATAATAACTCTCAAAGAAGAATATGATAATACTAGGAGATGTGGAGGATAATAATTCTCAAAATAAGAATTTGATTCTTATTTTCAAGGAAGGTCAGAGGCATTAGAAAATGTGTGTATAAAGAGGATGGGAAGGTAACTCAGAATCAGGTAAGGGGGATCTTGCCTATAGTACCAAGAACTGGTTCATGTAGAATGAAGGCTAGCTCTTCCCTCTAACTGTACACAATACTGTAAACTCGTGGGAAAAGAATGAAACACATTTATCTTTGAGAGTTATTACCCTCTACAAGTCCTAGCACAGTTCTTTGCATGTAATTTAATAGTCACTGAAATTTATTGAGTGTTTCCCATTGCCAAGCACTATTCTAAATGTTCTCTGTACAATAAATGATTTAATCCTTCCCACAAGGGAGGTCTTATCATCTCCAATCTATAAGAAATGAAACTGAAGTGCAGAAAATTGAAATACCTTACCCAAGGTCACAGGTGTAGGTGATGGTTTGCACTCATCATGTAAAACTGCTTCTAGTTACCATTTAGTAACTGGTTATCTAATGCAACTTGAGGGAAGGTCTCTGAATAGATTATTTCAACTTGTTACCCAGAAAAATAGGATAGCTGAGTGCTAGTTATATTTTCAGGAACAGTGATAGATATTTTCACATGCATTAATGTGTGGTCTTATGGTATGTGGTTTTATTGGTTTATTGAATTGTGTTTTTTTCCATTTTGCAAATGTGGAAAGTTAAATCTAGAGATATTAAGTACTTTAGCCTACATCATAAGTTAGAAATTATTAGGGATATTTTGTTTTTCATTACATCTAGCTAATAGGGTGCTGACAGATGTGAGTGGTGTGAATACAACATGATATTAAGAGATTAATTCTACAACATGGGCCCACTGTTCTAATCCCCATATACTTTCTTTTCCAAGAAGCAATTTATCTGCAGTCCCACCTGGCTTAAATGGACAAGATATGTCACAGTCCTCAGCAAATGAACAAGTAATTTGCTGAGAAGGCAGGCATAAAATAAATTGGATAAGAAGAAACCAGTTATTCTGAGGGGGAGACATTTGTGACCCTTTTCACAGACCAGATCCCAGAGTTCTGGGAGATGATGATAATTCCTCCAAACCATAAAACCCATAAAAATGTATGGTTAAGATTTCAATTAGAACCAGTCGACATGGGCCAAAGTGACCTAGAGTTTTCATGGAAGTGAGGACTTGAAAGTCTGATGTCATCCTGCGGTCAGTCAAGTGTCAAGAGGTAGACTGGGCAGGACTCTCTGGAAACTTCCCTGAGATCCCCAATGAAACTGAAGTGAAGGAAAGTCATACCTTCCCTCTCCTCTCTGAGAGAACCCACTCCCTCCCTTGTAAGTGTCCTCTTTTTCCTTTTCCTATTCCTTCCATAAACTCAGTACAAATGTTACTCTGAGAGACATGTCTGAAATGTTTCTGACTTGATGACAAGATTTACGGTTTTAAGGGAGTGTGCTATGGTTTGGATGTGAGCTGTCCCCCAAAAGCTTACATAGGAGACAATCCAAGAAGGTTCGGTGGAGAAATGATTGTGTTGTAAGAGTCTTAACCCAATCAGTGAATTGATCCCTTGATAGGGATGAACTGAGTGGTAACTGAAGTGGTGGGGTGTGGCTGGAGGAGGTGGTAATTGGGGCCTGGCTTTGGGTATATATTTGTATCTGGCAAGTAGAGCCTCTCTCTGCTTTCTGATCATGAAGTGAGCTGCCTCCCTCCACCATGATGTTCTGCCTCACCCTGGGCACTAGGAACGGAGCCTGCTGTCTGTGGATTGAGACCTCTAAAATCATGAGCCCTCAAATAAACTTTTCCTCCTCTATAATTATTCTGGGTGGTTCCTTTTAGTCATGGCAGAAAAAAAAACTGACTAAAACAGGGGGTGTCTTCATGCTGCCTCAGTTTCCCAGAAGACCCCAGCCCCATAACACTATCAGGTCCACCCTCAGGAGTTCTATTTCTTCTCACTTAAATAAATCTACACTTCCCTTTTGTTGTTGTGCATGGATTTTATTCTTCAAATTTATAAGACAAGAACCCAGAAGGGAATTGGTGAGGCCTGCAGCCTGAACAAACCCCATCTGCCAGCAGAAGTGTGGAATCTGGTTTTATCTCAAAACTCCAGTTTTATATCTGCAAATATGAACAATACAATCACTTATGAAATCAGGTAAAACAAATGAAATGACCTCTTTCTGATAATGTGGTGGAGCCCACAGTAACTATGGCATGTTGGAAAATCTACCCTCCATTTGTATTTTATAGAGATTCTATTGAGTCTATTGTTTGACCAAGCTCTGTCAACAGGGAAATTTCTCTTTGTATTCTTAAATTTTGTATGTCGACATGCGTTACTGTGAGGTAACTTGTTGTGAATTCTTAGGTCTGTAAAACATTTAAAGGAACAATGACATGACCAGGCTCAGTGGTGCACATATAGAATCCCATCTACTCAGGAAGCTGTTGCAGGGAGATCAGGCCTGACCAGTCAACTTAGCAAAACCTAAATGTCTTAAGAGTCCATAATCATGATCAGAAAGAAGGAGTCAACAAAGGCTTCATGAAGAGGTAGAGTTTTAAGATAGACCATGAAATGAAAAGATAAAATGTTCTTATAGAGGTACTAATGAAAACACTACTCTCCACAGGGAGCAGTATTTATCAGAAGAGTTCAAAGGTAAGAAATGGATCTGGAATGGGTATCGCAGCAAACTGATTGAGCCAGTATGGTCATCTAGAATTACCAGAAGTTATGGTAGATATCATTAACCACCAACAGGTAACAAAATTCAATGGTAAATAACAGCTCGGGTGAGCCTCCCACTCACCCAATCTCAATACCAGTTTCCAATAAAAATAAGTCTCAGTCCAAATTTGTCTACACCTGTAAACATTAAGTAAGCAAATAAACAGAAGTGAGTTTTATGAGGTTCAGTTCGAACTCTTTTTAGGCATTCTGCTCACGACTAGCAAGAGGGATAGGGTAAAGACAAAAGCAATAATATTCCAAAGACAGAATCAACCAGCCATGTGTTCAACATGAGGCATCCAGACTTTTCTGAAAATGAGGCCGCCCACATCAACATTTTGGAATGGAGTCTCAGGCACCATTCCAAAAAGAACACATCACTAGGCCTGCTAGATTCTTATACAAGGTCCATTCCAAGCCACATATCTTAAACAGAATTCATTTCAACTCGTAAAACTTAAACTCTAACATTTATTTTGCTAAAGTTACATGGCATCCAGTTGATTAGAGCTTAAAGACAGTTGAGGAAGTCCTAGGAGCTCTTGCTGTTCAGAGTACCCTTTTAATTAAATACCAACCACACCACCACCCCTAAAGTATGCTTTTTCTCTTCAAGCAACTAACCACTGCCTGTGTGGGGTAAAACTAATTAACACACTCCTGAAAATCACACTGAGTCTGATGAAGGATTTTGAAAAGTACATTACCACTGACCAAACAGGTGAAAAGAGCAATAAACCCTCTGGTGGAATGGTATTTGAAGTAGAGTGAATATTGGCAGATGTAATAGAACAAGAAGATGCCAGATTATGGGAAGTGCTGACTGTCAAGAGAAGCAGATTCAGTAGGCATCAGAGAACCACCAAAAAGGAGGCTGAGTAATAACCTCCTAAGAAAGCAGCATTTAAGAGCACGGGCTCGGAAAGAGGACTCCTGAGTGTGAACACTGATTTACCAGCTACTTACTAACTGTGTGGACCTGACAAATTGTCCTATGCCTCAGAATATTTGCTCATAAAACAGGGAATATAATACCTAATTCATATTTTGGGGACTTGTTAATTATAAAAATATTTATGTTCTTATAATAGCATCGGTACTCATTAAGTGGTTAATAAATATTAGCCACTAATATAAAGAGATATGAGTATACACCTGTAATCCTAGCAGCTAGGGAGGCTGAGACAGGAGGATCACAAGTTCAAAACCAGCCTCAGCAAAAGTGAGGCACTAAGCAAATCAGTGAGACCCTGTTTCTAAACAAAATACAAAATAGGGCTAGGGATGTTGCTCAGTGGTCAAGTGCCCTGAGTTCTATTCCTGGTACCCCACACCCCCCAAAAAAGAGTATAAATCAGGGTGTGGATGCAGAGATGTAAGATAAGACAGCACTTATTTTGAGCTGCAACCAGTTCAAAATTCAGGACCCTGGAGTGATGATCAACCCAAGGGTTAATTAACATGTACTGGACATCTCCTTGCAATCTACGCAGTAATAATGGTTACTTATTGGGCTCTCTCCCATTTTTTCCCCAACATGCTTTATTTTACATTTGCAGGATTGAGTTAGCCCCTGAGCTAGGTAGCAAATTCATAATCACCAAAATGGAGCCCTTATTTAGCTGTAATGCTGGTTCTTTCAGAACTGACCGCCTGGTCTAGCAAGTTCTGGAGTGAACTTAACAAAGAGGTGGAAATGCCGGAAGACATGATAATATACAAAATTCTGATCTGCAAATGAACTTCATGTTATCTGTTGTGTAGAAAAGGGTTATAATAGCTAAATATTGCTTTATGACTAGAAAAAAATAGCATCTAATATGCATCATCGTGGAAAAATGTTCCACAGTTTTAAGGCTAAAAAAATGGCTTCAGTCAGAAACTTCAAATTTAAGGCCAAATTAACATTTCAAAAAACTCCAAATGTAAGGCTTTGAATTTGCTAATTTTAAAGTGACTTCCAGAGTTAAAGGGTTACTATTAAATGTATTATATGGTAAAACCACCATGGATATTATTTCAAATGACGTTCATTATAAACATTTATCGATGGTTATAATTTTGATATCTTAGATGAAAACTATCTCACCATGTAATGGCTAAATAATATAGATTAATCTTTCCCTATTGCATTATAGTCCAGTTGTTCTAGGCTGGCAGCACCTCTCTGCTCACAGGGACATCCTGAGATTCACATGTGCACCCCCTCATACCTTGAATATGGTCATGCCCAAGAGCCTTGGCCTTGACTTCGTGGGCACTGCTAGACATGTCTGTGACATGTCTGTGCTGGAGTTCACAGGTGTCTAGAAAACATCACTAGTCCTTAAGTGGATAAGAACTGTAAGTTGAATACATAACTTCCCCTCGTATCTCCCTTAGTCCGCTGTTAGTCACATGGCCACACCTAGCAACAAGGAAGAGTGGGGAATGTAATCTCTCTGCAGGTGGTCATAGAGCCGTGAATTAGCAGGGCTGGGCTTGTAGTTCAGTGGTAGAACTAACTAGCATGTGTGAGGCACTGGGTTCAATTCTCAGCACTGCATATAAATAAATAAATTAAAGTCCATTGACAACCACAAAAATTTTTTAAATAAAAAAGAGACAATTAGTCTGCTATCATCTGCCCTTCTAACCATCAAAATACCCTACACACACCATTCTCCCCACACATGAAAGTCACCCTATCTTCCCCAAGGAAAAATATTCAAGGTCTCATCCAGTTACTGCAACCAGCTCAAAATTCAGACCCTAGAGTGAGGAGCAGCTTCTCTGTCTGGTTCAGAGTGGCTACTGATCTAGAAATGCGCAGATTTGAAGAGAAGTTAAGACATGTCATCTTCATCTTTCCTCAAATACACACAATCCATTTGCAAACCAAAGAGCGATAAGTCACATTAAAATTTTCATTTTGGAAAAAGGAATGGGAAACAATTGCAAAGGCACTGGAAGGTCAGTGGTTTGTGTAGCCCCTGGTTCATCTCTCTAAAACCTCCTTTGTCTCATTGAGTTGTTTAGCGCCTGGCTGTTGCCAAGGCTGACTTTGAACTCGCAATCCTCCTGCCTCAGCTTCCTGAGCCCCTAGGATTATGGGCATGTGCCACCGCACCCAGCTTTTCCTTTTTAATTTTATTTTTTTGAAGTGCTGGGAATCAAATGCAGGGCCTTGTGCATGCTAGGCAAGTTCTCTACCGCCAAGCTACATCCCCAGCCCTCCTCCCTTTCTTATGACACCTTGTTACCAGCATCAGAGAGACAACGACTACATTCAGATTTGTGTTTTCACCAGTGTTTGTGCTCTAGAAACTTAAAGTCACTGGTGGTAACTTTGTGACCATCACTGTCTCTGAGGAAGTAAGTTAACAGAGTTGTCAGTGACTTCCTGGAGGCTGCTGAGATTTACAGACCCTCACTGCTGATCTCTCGCACTCCTGGGCAAGATCAGCAATACCAACATTCCTGTTCTTTATTTCTATAGTCCTCATAATGATCAGGAAGCCTTCTGATTCTGTGTATTAAAATGAATTACTCTTGGCAAACGAGTTGACTTTTATTTTCTTGATCAAACCCAAACTGTACATCAAACTGAAGTCATTATCCTATGTAAGATCCACCATTTCATTATCCAAAACAAGAAAAGAAAAATGGTTGCTAAGTAAACTGTGACATGCGACAGATTTTAAAAATCTCCTTATTTCAGAGATGGTTGAGTGTTTAAGATGTGCTTGTGCACAGTATGAAGTAGAGTCAGGGTTGCTGTTTTCTTTTTCTCCCATCTGGGTGCCTAATTGTCTCAGCACTATTTATTAAAAAAAAAAAATTGTGTCCCTTCTCCACGGATCTATAGTCTTCAAATATCAAGTATCCATATTATTGAAGATATGACTCTGGGCTCTCTAGTCCATTCCATTCATCTGTCTATCCTCATGCAGCACCAAGCTCCTTTAGTTAACTGTATCCACAAATTCTGTACAAACTTCAGTATCAGCTTCCCATTTACAAAAAAGCATTGTGTGGACTTTGATTCAGGTAACACTATCTAAATGGAACTGGGGAGAACTATTGGGTACAGTATTTAGCCTTCCATTTATAAATGTCTCCCCATTTTTACATAATTTAAAGAATTACTTATGCACATTTTATTGGATGTATTCCAAAATACTTTGCATTTTTGATGCTTTTGCAAATGATATCTTCATATTATAGTTATTTTGGACAATAAGAAAACCACCTTCTGGGGCTGGGGATGTGGCTCAAGTGGTAGCGCGCTCGCCTGGCATGCGTGCGGCCCGGGTTCGATCCTCAGCACCACATACCAACAAAGATGTTGTGTCCGCCGAGAACTGAAAATAAATATTAAAAATTCTCTCTCTCTCTCTCTCTCTCCTCTCTCACTCTCTCTTTAAAAAAAAAAAAAGAAAGAAAACCACCTTCTGTTTCTAGTTGGCCAAAAGATTGTATCAGGACACAGCTTTACCAAATGTTTTATTATACAATGGACAACCCATTACAGATGGAGACATTTTTTTCTCTTTACCACCCATTTGACCACTAATTTGCAACAGACCATAGAATTTTTTTATGGCAGTGCACCATCCCCAGGTATCTATTTCTGAATAAAGACTAAATTGTTCTAACAGAGAAATCCCCCCACCCACAGCAGTTTAAATAAAATGGTTTGTTTCTCATTCACTAGTCTACTCTGAGTTCTGTTTTATACTGTCATCCGACTTGAGATTCTTTTGATACACTAAAAGGTTCTACTACATTCTAAAAAAATGTGTACTGTTTTGAGGGATTTTGATACAAAACTTATTGATGCTGCTTTAAATGGCACACCAAATGTGGAAGACTGTTGACTGAACCCAATAAACCTGTTCTTCCCTCTCTCTGGGCACATGGCTGAAGGCTTCATCTCCAGGCTTTTTACAGCCACTGTGACCATGTGACTCCGTTTAGGCAAATGAGATGTAAGAGAAAGGACCATTTACAATTCTCAGGTCATCTCCTTTTTATAAACAAACTTCCTTCGGCTCCTTTCTCTTTCCTTCAAATAGGAAAGTAGATAAGGCAACAAATCAATTTTGAACTTGTGGATGAAGCCCATAACCTAGGACAGAACAACCAGCAAACAATGTACTTATTCTGAATTTGCCTCCTTCACTTCATTAGCACAGAACATTTATAAAGGATATAAATCAACTCACTTCTGAACATTTTTGCATTATCTCCCACATGAGCTTTTGGGGGATACCTCAATATCTAAACCATAATAGGCTCCAACATATAAATATGGCAGATACACGATTCAGTCCATGGTAATGTGTATGTTAATTCTCCTAGGAATTGCAGCTTTACCAATCAAGTGATTTATAAGTTGTAAAGGCTTCTTTGTCTTGATATCAGTGCCATACAAGATTCACAGTAGCAAAATCGTGAAATCAGTGTAGATCCATCAGTGGATGAATGGATAAAGAAAGTGTGGTATATATACACCATGGAGCTCTATTCAGTCATAAAGAGTGAAATGGACAAGCACTTTCCTCTCCATTGTGCTCTGTTCTATATCAGTTACTTCACTAGCTTAACTTGTCTTGTCCCATTGGATGATGAGTATCCTAAGGAACTTGGCATGTGTGCAAGAAAACATCATTTTGCAGATAACACTAACTTTCAGCATACATGAGAAAAATCCAGTGCCCTTTGAGGTAATATATATCCAGATATTCTGACCCAGACTCACTCTCATTTTCCCCTTAACTTGGCAAGGCTATTTGTAATGAAGAAAACTTGGTGTTTTACTGTCCTCCTTGGCTTCAAGAATGACAGAAGAATCCAGTCCCATTCATCCTTTTGTGACTCCTGCTGGTACATGCCAAGTCTTGCAGCACCTGTGAGGAACCTTCCATTCCTTCCACAGGCCCACCACTTACTCCCCAGCTGCGTTATGCTGAGCCTTAATCCCAGATCTAGGCCTTCAGGCCAGGAGGGGAGGGGGAAAGTTCATGAGGGGAAAGGGGTGATCATGTTGTCATTCAGAAGAGGTGCCTCTGCTTTGTCTTCAGCCACAGGAGGGTGCTAGCCAGAAATAGGGAGAGGAGGGCTAGTTCAGAGGACCAGGTAACTTGAGATTTGGAGATGGAGAGAATCCACTCAGATGTTACCATTATGTATGTGTCAGGGTCCCGTTCTTTCTCCACTTTGGCTCTAACCTTTGTGCAGTCACCCATTTGGGAGGGGAGTTTTTTGTTTTCTTTGTGGTGCTCAGGGCCTTATACACATTAAGCTAGCTATCTACCGGGGAGCTAGCTCCCTAGCTCTTGGAGTTCCATACTTTCTGGAACTGAGCTACTCTACCACTTAAGTCCCAGGAAGGCCGACAGCTTTCTCTGATCTCCCTCTGCAGTGGATGAGAGCTTCTTTGTAAGCTACCTAGGCCCTACAGTTTCTACATTTGGTTTTCAATGCCTATTAAATGCCCTCAGCCTTTCATTATCCTTTTGTAGAGAATCCATCAAACTTACCTGTAGACATCAAATATTTTTCTTAAAGTTAGTATTTATCCCACCCCCTTTTCTTTTTTTTTTTTTTTTTTTTTTTTTTTTTTTTGTCCTGGGGATTGAACCAGAGCCTTGCACATCTCCCTACCTTTCAAACACATGATACATTGAGCCAGCTAGGACACTGCTTTTCGCTGACATACCATCTTGATTCACCACTAGTGTAAGTTTTAGAAACTGCAGGACCACCTTATCACTTGCTTGCTCTGCAGACTCTGGGCACCAACAGTCACAGAGTTTAGCATATTTATTTAGGAGTGCCCTTGGGATCTCTACCTATGGGACGGAGGGAAAGGAATGGAGGGAGAAGTTGTTCTACGCAGGTCTGCCCTCCTTAGCCAGCTCCACAGGAAGTTCTGACACCAGTGGCCCCTGCTATGGTCCTTCTTTGGATTGAAATGGATGTACCTGAAGCTTCTGCCTTGATCAGTCTCTGGACCTCAGTACTTATTCGATCATCTTCTCCAGTGCCATGCTCCTTCTACAGAGAATGGCCCTTCACTCACTTTCCTTTCTCTTTTTCTTCATACCACTTACTGGACAGTGTATTTTATGGTTGTTAATTATATCTTAATTCATACTCTAGGGTGTGTTAGCAGCAAATAAACAGAATGGGGAAAAAAAGAAACGTTTGGCAATAAAACAGTGAGCTTTGGAACTGACTTTGCATCTGTCAGGAGTAAGAGGAAGAATAAAAACTGTTAATAGAGAATGTTGGGGAAAATGATTGGCTTAACTGGGCTATAGCTGTTGAATTTTTGATACTCAGGGGCATTTAGAGCATCCTGAAAAGAAAAATGTCCAAATAACAAAAACAACAACAAAACCTTTGGTATTGTACTGAGGTGTGGAGAGAAAAAAGAGATCTTTATCAATTCACGTGATTTAACTGAAGTGCTAACATTAGAGTGTATGAAGGAGGATTAAAGAAAATAGTACATGTGAAATTACCTTTCAGGTCAAACACATGTGAAGCTTTCTAGGAATTAAATGATTTAGGAAAGTTAAAGGCAGTCAAGATCTGGCAAAGACCTCTGGGTGTAACCATTAGGCAGTTTCGAACAAAGTGAAATGTCAGAGTAAAAGTGAACTCTCTAGTCTCAAAAGTAAAATCCGAAGACAAAAGCATCCCATTTATCTTTCTGAGAAATGTTTTAAAAATCAGAATGAAGCTGGACATGGTGGTGTACATCTGTAATGCCAGCGAATCCAGAGGCTGAGTTCAAGGCCAACATTGGCAACGTAGCGAGACCCTCTCCCAAAATAAAAAATAAAAAGTGTTGGTGATATAACTTAGCAATAGGGCACCCCCAAGTTTCATCCACAGCACCACACTAAAAAGCAAACAAATGAAGACAAGAAATTGAAATGTTTAAAATGATTTATTGCCAAATGTTAATTATTTTTCACTTTGAATTAAAAGTCAAATCATCAGACTCTTCACTTTTCTATCCATAGCTCATAGCAGAGTGCCGCCCACATGAATGACAGTCAATAAATTTCAATGAATGGAATTCTTTAAAGAATGGAATATTCCTATTTTATTCCTTTCTTAATAGCTCACTTTATTTCTTTAGCCATTATCCCTTGTTCTGGTAGCTCTATCCCGGTATACATACCAACAAATTACAATAGAGAGCCAGTTATGTTCTTGGATGGTAAAGTCTATCCAAGAACTGAATATGAAATAAATATTACACAAAGGTCAATCAGGAATTACTTGAGATGACACACATTCTTTTGAAATCCTTTTTTATTAAAACAATACATGAGGATAGACTCTTCACCAAGACAAACAGAATAGGAACCAAGCACACACATGTTGCAACGTTTGTTTTAAAAGAGTATGGTTCATATTAAATCAAATTGCTGACACTGTGGTTCTTAATATTGTTTTTTCCTCTTAAACTGGGGGATGTTTCCCCCTGCAGGAATAGAAAACATTCTAGGCTTTTCTTGCAGAAGGGTATTTAACACAGGAAATTGAGTAGTTAAAAACTTAAGTCAACATAAGTCAAGAGCCCACTGTTGGACAATTTAGGTTTTAGGGTCCCCGCCCCTCAGTGGTGATTCAGAGATCAGATAGTAGTTGTGCTGTTTTTACTACAGCTGCTGCCAGGACAAGTGCCTCACACACACAAGGATGGTGACTAGCCACTAGAAATTGATGTCTAACACTGAAAACACTCACATTCACCTAACTTTTCTTGCCAGAAAGCACTGGAGTGGCAAAATGGTCTCTATCTCAACTCCAAATTTCAAACTTCCTGTGAGTACACCGTATTAGCAGAACCTAATAAATCAAATACAGAATCATAAATGCACAGGAATCTGAAAAAAGTAGTTTTCAATTTTCCAACACTTATAATACACGAGGAATTTTAAAGAACAGAAGAAATGAAGCTGATTTTAATATTTCATGCCTAGCATGAAATATTAAAATCAGCTTCAATATAAGCGACAATGCTTGAACTTCCCAGTATTCGTCCCTCTTCCTCAACATCATGGTTTAGATATGAGGTGTTCCCCAAAAGCTCATGTGTGAAACAATGCAAGAATTTTCAGAGAGGGAAATGATTATGAGAGCTGTAACCTGATCAGTGAATTAATCCACTGATATGAATTGACTGGGTGGTAATTGTAGGCAGGCAGGTAGGATATAGCTGGAGGAGGTAGATCACTGGAGAGTATGTCTTTGGGGTTTATATTTTGTCCCTGGTAAGTACGGCTCGCTCTGTTTCCTGGTTGCCATGGTCTGACCTTTTTTTCCCTCGACCATGTCCTTCCACTGTGATGTTCTGCCTCATCTTGGATCCAGAGCAGTGGAGTTGGCAATGGCAACTCCATTGGATGCATGGACTGAACCTCTGAAACCATGAGCCAAAATAAACTTCTCCGTCTCTAAATTATTCTTGTCATGTATTGGGTATTTTGATTACAGCAACAAAAAGTTGCCTCTAAAACAGTGAGCTTCTATATCCACCCATATGTTTTAAATTTACCCTTTTCCTTCTGGCTCAATTGCCGTGTCAAAGTTCAGACTGGTTACCTGTTGTCCAGATGACAGTAACAGCTTCCTAACTGGGCTTCTG
This sequence comes from Spermophilus citellus, assembly GCF_964194105.1. Classification (NCBI taxonomy): domain Eukaryota; kingdom Metazoa; phylum Chordata; class Mammalia; order Rodentia; family Sciuridae; genus Spermophilus; species Spermophilus citellus. The sequence goes on from NC_138189.1 coordinate 125,903,927, forward strand.
TCCTTAAGGCCTCACTCAATTTGCCTTCTAAAAGTCCTGCTTTGGGAACTAAAGTGTTTCAGAAACTTGAAGGCGATAATTTCTTTTCTCTATTTAAGCTTCTAATTGGTTTTCCTATGAACAATAGAGTAAGCACAAGTTCCCTAGTAAGCCCTTCATGACCTGATCTCTACTTTCCTTTCCAAGCTTGTGTCTGATTCATTCTCACAACCTCGTCTAGTTCTGCAACTTCTGCCCCATCTGCACTTCTGATTCTCTATTCATGTGATGCATAATGCCCCCATTGCATATATTACTTTTCTAGCTGGAATACTATGCCCCCTTCTCTGCTTAGAGAACAATTTTTGTGAGTTCACACAGCATATTATCCCGAATTATTTACTGACATCCAAAATAATTAACTTCATTGGTTGTATTGAATAATTCAAAAAGACAGACGTCTGATACTCAAATGAAATGGGGATAAGATAAACTACACTCCCAGTTCGAGGGTCAAATACCCTTCAGTGGATGGCAGTTTGGTGTGCATTCTTCACTCCAATGTTCTCTGAATATTACCTTTAAAGCTTTATCTATTGTTGAGAAACATCCCAAAGAGCCTTTTGTGATGTGTATTTAAATAAAGGGAGCTGTAGTACTTTACCTTAACATCTTTGCTATATGGAATTCATGCAACCCTGATGTTTATTTTTTATTGAGATCTACACAATGGTGTGGGCACTTGTAGTTTTTAGTAACATCTTTGTTAATAAGAAATTCAGAAGCTTTGGCCTGAAGGAGGAATTTATATATTGATCAGTAGTTCTCCCTATAAAAATAGGAACAGTGTACACTCATTATATATCCACCACTAATTACAATGTGGATTACAGTGTACATAAATTGAATTATCTGGTGAATGAATAAGGAGTTTACTGACTGAACATATGAGCTCCTTAAGGATGAAATCTTTCAAACTAGGGGTAAGAAGTAACTTGTAACCAGCTGCTTCCATATTTCCTGCAAATTGCTCCTATTGCTTATTTTGGAATTGTATTATGGTATAAAAGAAGAGCATAATGAATGTTCAAACGCAGAGATGTTTAGCTTATGTAAAAATTCCTTAAATCTTTATGTTGGGGTATAAAATATCACTTTTACATATGACATACTGACAACAGAACAAACCATTAAGTTTTCTGTGCTACTAGCCACAACTAATCTCTATGTTATCAAAATTCTGCCTTTAGAGTTTGCTGATGCTTTCTTCTGGCTAGACAAATTTGCTCAATTGAATTTATCAATTCAGTTATTGTACTTTTCATTTCCAAAATTCCTATTTGGTTCTTCTTCGTAGTTTCTCTTTGGTGATATTTCCATTCTATTCATATAGTTTTCCTGATTTCACGTTGAATCACCATTGGACAGCAGGATCATGTGAGCCAGCAGGGCTCACCATTGGACAGCTCTTCTTGGGGGATGGGGAAGTTAGTCTTTGGAGCCAGGGTGACTCCCAACATTCTCCCCTCTTTGTTATTAAATGAGAGTGGGCATCCCAAAACGGGGGATTATGAGAGTCAACTACTGTAGAGGCCTGTGCTTTCAATTTATTGAGCATTCTTACACTGGTAATTTCTAATTCTTTGATAACTCATATTTCTCTATATTTCTTTGAGGGTTGGTTTCTGGAGATTTTATGTATCCCTCTAAAATGCCATGTTTATCTGTTTCTTTGTATTTGGTGTGGGACACGGATTTTTGCTCCATAAAGAATCAGCCACTACTCCCAGATTTTGTGATCTGGTTTCAGAGAGGACTTTCTCCACTTAGCCCACCTAGAAATTCCAGACACCTCTCAAGACTTTTCTAATAATGCATCCTTTCCTGTGTGTGCAATCTCCTAATCCAAGAAGTTTACCAGTTTCTATTCAAGGTCTGTAAGGGATGCTGCAGTGTCTCTGGGGTTGTAGTGGGCCACAGTACAGGAGCTCCCTCTGGTGTTTGTATGTATTATTGCAGACTCAAATGTACTTCATTCTAAGATCTGCAAATTAGTATCCCATTTCTGTCAGTGATAGAATTCAAGCAAGATAGAAACTGGCTCCTCTGGTAAAGTTCTCTAAAAGTCAGAATGTTGGACCTACGTTTTACTCTTTTCTCTCTAGATTAAATACAGGAGTGGGTATTTCTCTCAATCCAACCAAACCATGCCAAAGATAGGGGCTCTGCTGATAATGCCACCAATATCCCTACTGGCTTCAATTTGGTCATGTCTTTTAAATCCATGTCTCCCTGGGATTTAGCAGGTCTAGGAAATCCTGTTCCACCATCTTGCTGATGTCACCCACCTTATTTTTTTTCTGGTTCTTATTTCTCTTACAGGACTGTGAATCCTCTCCGCCTTTTTTAACCCCGTCACCAGTCACATCTAAAAAGTATATATCCCAGTTCTTTTTTTTTTTTTTTTTTTTTTTTTTTTACTATTTTCTCCCAACTGGGATACCTTTCCAAGACTGTCCTCTCAGAGCCACACAATTCTAAGTCCTCTTCCTTTAGTCAATTCTTGTATATATCAGGATAATTTTATAGTGTTTTCACACTAGGGATATTCTGTTAGCTTACCTTAGGCTCTCTCCTCTCCTGTTTTCTAGTTTTCCAGACTCATGAGCCCTTATTCTCCACAAAGGCTTATAAAAGAACTTGAGAAAAAATTACTCTGCTAGAATTTGGTATTTATTTATTTATTTACAAGTAATTTGAAAATTATAGTGTTCTCTTGTTATGTTGAAGAGGTGGGTAATGTATGGTTTGTTTTTGTTTTAGCTTTGCATAGTTTCTATAGGATGTGTAAAGAGATTTTTGGTTTTGGCAACTTTCCTTTTTTATTGGTTCTTTTTAGTTACATATGACAGTGGAATCTATTTTGACATAATTATAAAAGCATGAAAATGGTCAGGAGAGGTGGCACATGCCTATAATCCCAGAAGGTTAGGAGACGGAGACAGGAGGATCACAAATTCAAAGCCAGCCTCAGCAAAAAACTTAGCAAGCACCTAAGCAACACAGCAAGACCACTAAATAAAATATTTAAAAGGGCTGGGGATGTGGCTCAATGGTTGAGCAGCCCTGGGTTCAATCCCTGGTACCAAAAAAAATATGGAGCATATCTTGTGCTAATTCAGTCCCCACTATCTCTCCTTCCCCTCCCCTGCTACCTGCTCCCTTATCTCCACTGAGACACTGAGATCTGCCATTTACCCATAGTTCTTTTTACTTCTTATGAATGAACATGATGGCAACTTTCACTATTATCCTTAGGATAATATATTCTTGACTTATTCCTAAAATGAGCACAACTGATCTTAGGAACCCTCCATGATACAACAGACTAAGGTCTGGCGCTATGGCAGAAAGAAGCTTCAAATTTGTCACCACAAACCCTTTCGATGTTAGACATTCTCAGCCTCATGAATTTGGTAACATCCAATTCATGATGGGCAACTCACTTTATTTGGTATCCTATAGTCAGTTTCTATTAAGGCCTAATCATTAAATAAGGACTACTTCTCAAAAGGAAACTAAGAGATCAGGGCTTTGCTCCAAATCCTAGAGATCTTCAAAGCCATTTTTCCCATCAGAAGTTGAAAATGCTTCATGCCCATACACAGGATAATCAGTTACATACATTTCAAGTCCACTGGACCCAATGAGTCAAAACTAGTGAAGTATATATAGTGCTTGCATACTGTTAATCTTCTGGAGAGCTTTATTTTACCCTGGGGTTCTACTCAAAATTTCTGAATATTCAGTAAACAGATCAGTGCAGCCTGTCCTAATGTGTTTCTGTTTGGATTACTGTTCACAAAAAGATCTTCCATTTTGTTTATAAGAACAATTGTGTCTTTTTGGTTGAAATTATTTACCACTGCACTAAAAATAAAAGAAACTTCTGCAGGGTGACTTCGTCTATTCCTGTCGAGAATACTTGTTTTCTGTTTATCCTTCCAGGGTTTTATGTGCACTGTAGGCATATACAATTGTTCTTTCCCTCTTCTTTACCCAAAAATAGCATACTGAATTATTACACATATATTTCTGTACCTTTTTTAACATTCTTTTGCTTAACATTATCTCTTTCAGGAATAGAGAATTTTGTCTTTTGTACATGTCTTGGTGTGTACTGATAAATGTATTCCTAAAGCAGTTCCCCAATGATGAATAGCCTCACATATATCATTCCACACACACAAGTATATCTCAAAAAAGTATGACTGCTGGATCCAAAGATGTATTTGCAATATCAATAGCTGTCAAGTTATTCTCTATGTGAACTAAGCAATTTATAATTGCATTGGCAATGTATGACAATAAAGATTCACCTAAAATTTATAGAACTTTCAATTTTATCTAAACTTTTATTTATTTTAATGAGATAAAGTATCTCTTTATATGACATCTGACATCAGTCTGGTCAGACTTTTTATCCATTTTTCCATTGAGTTATTGATTTTTTAACTCATCAGTACCTCAAAATTAGAGATTGGGCCTTTGTGAAATAATCTAAGTATTTCTCCAGTTTTCTTTTGATGTAACTTAATAACAACTTATAGTTCTTTCTTGCCATGCAGAGTTGGTTTTTTGTTTGTTTGTACCAGGAATTGAACCCAGGAGCACATAACCACTGAGCAACATCCCCAGCCCATTTTTAAATTTTATTCAGAGACAGGGCCTCTCTAAATTGCTGAGGCTGGCTTTGAATTCACAATCCTCCTGCCTCAGTCTCCCAAGTTGCTGGGACAGGTGTGTACCACCATATCCGGCTAGGTTCTTCTTTTTAAGTTGGATTTATCAATCTTTTCTATTATGGTTTCTAAAATTTTGAGTTGTTGCTACAGAAACCTTTCCCACTTTAACATAAAAACAAAGGAGAGAGATAAAGTTAATTAAACTTTCTGCATACCTTTTTGTTTAGAGGGGACGTTAAGCAAAATGGTACATGGCTCCATAATAGGTCACACTCCCACATATTAGCCAGAGTTCTTTGCAAAAAGTGGCACACAAATTCTGACATAACCTGTCTTTAGAAACGTTTCCCTGCCCAATGAGATATATCATGACCAAGATTTATCAATAGCTTGTGTTCAACTACTAGGAAAGACTTCATTTAGAGTAATGGCCTATATAACCTATTGTATAAACATTAAGGCAGCAAATAATTAATGTTCACAAATCAAATGAAATTTCATACAATATAAGATTAATTGCTCATCCATAACATCACAAAAAGGAATAGTGCTTCACAAATATACTGATTTCTATATTCCTGTGAGAGAAGTGATGAGAAGACTGCAAAAGAGTACTACCAACTTCATATATATACCCAAACATCAGCTATCATTTGAGTACATTTCATTTGCCAGATGTTTTAACTTTATAATGAATGTATCACAATTTTACAAAGGTGAAAGGTATGAAACAGATTAAGAACTGTCAAAGCCAGGGATTGTGGGTATGGCTCAGTGGTAGAGCATTTGCACAGATTGCAAGTTCCATCCTCAACACTTAAAAAAAAAAATCCAAGTTCAAAGAGCTGTTAATGGCAGAAGTGGTAATTCAATGTGATACCAAAGCTTAGTTACACATTTTCCACTGTTTTAACACAGATCACCAAACACTTGGTGTTGTTGGTAAGCTCGCTCAAAATTTTTTTTCCAAAATGAAAAAAAAAAATATGTGGAAACTTGTCATTTGGGTCATTCCAAACATTTTTATAAAAAACTAATTGTGTCTGATTTTCTTCTGTCTTAAAGCCTGAGTCACCTGTGTATGACAAGGCTATCACCAGCCAACAAAAAAATAGAACACCGTATGTCTGCTGAATGATATGCAACTGTGAACTGTAAACATATGGCAATTAAACGGCAAAATCTATGCAATTCAGACACAGCTGTGTAGGGAAAAAATAGTGCTGATTTAGTGCCCATGCTCATTTAAATTGTAAAAAAGTTAAGTATGACTTATGTGTAATAAACCACCTTTAGAGAATTAAAAGACGAATTTACTATTCACATACCTTCTATTACAAACTCAAGTTGGTAGAAAAGTTATCTGCAACCATTTCAAATTATATGCATATGTTAGGTCTGTACAGATGGAGTGAGCTAATCAACAAAGGTAATGTCTGATATCTAAGATTTTCATCATTGACATCAATTATGAAAATGTCATTATAAATCATTATGAATGTACATTACTAAACCAATGAATAGTCAAAATGATCTGAATTCACTGAATTATTTTTAAGTAAATGGGAGAAACTTCAGTGAGTCTAAACAATATTTCTATTGCCCCTGAAAATGTTTTTGTTACTGTATCACAAAGCTAACAATTTTCTCCCTATATAATATTCCATGATTTGGTTTCATAAAGACACTGCACCAATGACCCTATAACTATATATAACCAAGTAAGGAAAACTGTTCTCCAAGATCACAATGATTGTGAGACCTAATTTTTGTGTATGTGCATTCTAATTAAAATAAAACACATGTATGAGAAGCATCACATATTTAATGTCAAAGTTTGAATTCAAGTACAAAAATTAAACAACACATGATTTCAACATTAAAAAACCATAACACTTCTTATTCAAACAATACAGCGAATATCAAAAACACAAATGAAGCATAACTATAAAAACCTTAAATATATTAACAGCAAAATTACAATTTTTGTAACAAATAATTATTAACTAAAATATTTAGTTATTTTCAAGGACCACAATGTTAGATTGCTTTTTCTTTAGTACTGCATAAAATTTGCATATTAATCTTTTTGCCTCATCATTTCTTTCTACATAATAGCTAGATGCTTCTGGTTATATAAGTGTTCCAATTTCCAATACAGATAGAGATCCTTGGTCATCAATCTAGTATAACATTGTCTTCAAGTGGTTTACATTTGTGAAATGCTATACTGCAAAGTTATACAAAAAAAAATTAACAAATTACTGGGATCTATTACCCACTAAGGAATTAAGAAAATCTCAAAAGTTTAAAAAGAATAGTAGCTTGCTAAACCACTGAATAACTTTTTAAACTTTCCATTTTTATAAATTTTGCAACTCTATGTTATTCTTTGAATTATAGCAGATGTTTATTATGTTGGCATAAACATATCACTTTTGAAGCCAAATGTGCAAACCCGATTCTAAAATAAAACAATATTTTAATTTGCATGCTTTTCACAAGAAATTTTCATACTAATGTTTACAGATTTTCTTCAGAAGAATGAGGCCTGATTGGAGATATATAGTCGTTGTCCAACATGGCTGCCATTAGCAAGAGATATTGTTGGTGACAAGGGATAACTTGGATAAGAATAAGGCCTTGAAGTATAAGGAAGCACGCTGGGAGTCCCAGAAGAGAGGGTAGCACTAACAGGGGAAAGACTATTTATTGAGCTGCGACGGAAATTGTAGTCTGTAAATAAATACATGAACAATTATGCTGCACATCTTTATGGACACAAATTTAATTCAAAGAGATAAAGCATTAAAATTATAATCACATTTTAACATAATGTTCTAACATTTTAAAATCCTGATGATACTGTACTGGTGGTAAAGATTATTTCCATATTCACTGCAATTCAAGTTCTTAGTTTTATCAAGTCAGTATTAATGTTGCCTTCACTGACACAGTGCATTTCAGAGATCTTACTAGAATGTACTCCTTGTCTTTATTTATATAATTTTTTTAACTTAGAAAAAGAGAACCTCTGATTTCTCTTCTCCTGTTCTGACACTAAGGGGCAGTTCATGAAGAAAAGATAAAAAAACAGAAAATTCATAGTTGCTTTTTTTGAAACTGTATTAGGCATCAAACCAGTAGAAACATTTACCTCTGGATTTCAGAAACATTTGGTAGAAACTAACTGTCCAATATTTCATTATTTAAATGCTAATATAAACATTTATAAACTCAACATATCAATTTAACATTAGAGTCCTACTGGTACCACAAAATAGTAAAATGAATCATGTTGATAAAATAAACTTTTAAGAAACCATTATCAACTTATAATATAGAAAATATCCAAAAATTAACCCAAATTATTTAAAAAACAATTATATTTGAAATATTATTGTTACACAATAAATATCCATCTTATGCACCAATAATTTCCTGCTTCATTAATTGTAATAATTATATGTGTATACTAAAGACCAAATTTTCAAATCCTGTAGTTTCCAAAAACTCAACTATGTTCTTTAGTGTAGATAAGCCAAAGTGTGACAATGACTATTTATAAAAGCTATGTTTCTAGAAATAGAAAAAAAGGAATTAGGTCATCTAAAATGTAAAGTTTTTCTTTTCTATAATACTATCGTGGTACTATAAATGAGGCCTAAAACACATGAGCATTAACTTAATGTTGTCAGGGGACTTAATGTTTAGCCAACAGGAATGAGATCAACTGCAGAAGAATAAGCTCAAGCAACATCAGAAAGGACCTAGTTAAGAAAAAATGGAAAAAATAAAAATCAGTTAAATACAGGTTTAACTTCTAGCATTGTAAAACTCAAAATACTTTCATAACCTTTTAAATTTTATAAAAAGATCAATAAGCAGCTTGAGAAAAACATGAATACATATAACATATACAGTTCAAAATATTTTCAGTATTTTGAAACTGGATAAGGAATTACTTTGTTTCATCACCCTCTGAAGTAGCATGACTCCAGGTTTCAAATATTTTTTTTCTTTTTTCTTTTTTTTTTAAAGAATTCACTATGCAGGAGTATTTAAAATACTGAAACAATGTTCCTATATTGTAACTGCATTTTTGAAAAGTACTAAATCAGTCAGTTCCTTACTAGCCACATACTATGATGCACCTAGCTCTTTAAATTTTACCAATGAGGTCATCTACAACATAAATCAAAAGAGAAGACTTCTGCAGATAGGGAAATGTAGTTTTCAAAGAGAAACCACTTTTGTTTTAGGTTTACATCTATTCAAGAGGTAGGTATTGCAGCCTATTCATGAAATATGCACACAGAGATGTTTTCAGAAGACTCAAAAAGAAGCTAAACAAATAGCTGGCTACTAGCACAATGCTTATTAGCATATCTGCATTTGACAGTCTGCTACTGTAAATCTTTAACTTAAACACTAATCAACTGGTGTATTCCCATATTTTTAGGGAAACTAAATTAAATATAAAATTATATGTTGATTCTCATGTATTAATTCATATAGAATAAGTGAAGAAGCTAATCACCAAAATAAATAAATAAATAAATAAATAAATAACCCAATCAATAAATGGGACAAAGACCTAAACAGACACTTCTCAGAATAGGATATACAATCAATCAACAAATATAACAAAAAAATGTTCATCATCTCTAGCAATTAGAGAAATGCAAATCAAAACTATTCTAAGATATCATCTCATTCCAGTCAAAATGGCAGCTATTATGAAGACAAACAACAATAAATGTTGACGAGGATGTGGGGAAAAGGGTACACTCTATACATTGCTGGTAGGACTGCAAACTGGTGCAGCCAATATGGAAAGCAGTATGGAGATTTCTTGTAAATCTGGGAATTGAACCACCATTTGACCCAGCTATCCCTCTCCTGGGTCTATACCCAAAGGATTTAAAAACAGCATACTACAGGGACACAGCCACATCAATGTTTATAGCAGCACAATTCACAATAGTTAAACTGTGGAACCAACCTAGATGCCCTTCACTCATGGATAAAAAAAATGTGGCATATATACACAATGGAATTTTACTCAGCAATAAAAGAGAATAAAATTATGGCATTTGCAGGGATAAGGAGGGGGAGCATGGGAGGAATAGACAAACTCTAGATAGGGCAGAGGGGTGGAAGGGGAAAGGAGGCGGCAGGGAGTTAGCAAGGATGGTAGAATGTAATGGACATCATTATCCAAAAAAATACATGTATGAAGACATGAATTGATGTGAATATACTTTACATACAACCAGAGATATGAAAAAATGAGCTCTATATGTGTAACAAGAACTGTAATGCATTCCACTGTCATTTATTTTTAAAAAATCAATAAAAATGCCAACTTGATTTTTAAAAAAAGAATAAGTCGAGAAAAAAATTTTCCCTCCAAATCCTACAAAAATTAGGCAACAAAAAAGTTGGATAAAGTTTTATAAGCAGATCAAAAATAAATTTTACTCCTAAAACCACTAAGAATCTAAATATATTCAGAAAAACTTCTGGGTGATCAGAAAATAAAATACATATCAAATAAGATAATGGATGAAATATAAACTCAAAATACTTAACTAGTGGCCTAAACCTAGAAGTAGAATCACATTTTATTTAGCTCTAACATATAATTTGCACATTACAGAAAACAGCAGAAAATCCCTTTAATGTTTATGGAAAAACTAATGTGAGTTAAAATTCCTAGCACATATTTGCCCACCCTGGTTTTTCTTCCCAATTAACATCCTTAACTCTTCCCACTGTTTCTGCCTCAGAAAGGGATCTGTATTCCCTTTGCCCCTTCTTAAGGAATGACACAGAGCCAACTTCAGAATTTAACTTATACTTCATATTATTCAACTGTCTTAATGCTTCAAACTGAGGTACAACTGGCACAAAATAAGATGCATAAACCCTATGTGTTCATTTCAATGAGTTTTGATAACTGTATAAATCATGTAATCCAAACCCCCCCAAAATTATAAAACATATCCATCAATCCAGAAGTTTCCTGTGCCCCTCTTCAGTCAAGAACCTTTCTATAGGAAGCAACCACTTTCTGATTTCTATCATCACAGATTAGCTTTATTGGTTTTGGATTTTATTAATTTTAAAGTTTTTTATCCTAGATTTTTTCAATATAATCTCTAACATTCATTCATGTCATATAGTAATTTGCTTTCTTTTGTTATTATTCCATTGTATGAATATATAACAATTTCTTTGTTCACCTATTGATAGAATACTTGAGTTGTTTTTATTGATAGAATACTTGGGTTGTTTTTGAGTATTATGAATAAAGCTGCTATGAACCTTCTTATACAAATATTTCATAGATATATGTTTTCATTTCTTTTTATGAATATATGTTTTGGGTAAATAACTGGGAATGGGACTGCTGGGTCACATAAAAGAAAATGTTTTAAGAATTCCCCACTGTGCCCATTTTATATACACACTAGCAAAATGTAAGACCTCTAGTTAATTACTCCATATCCTAACATTTGGCATTGCCAGCATTTTTAATTATAGTCATTCTAGTGCATGTGAAATTTTATCTCATTGTAATTCTAATTTTGATTTCCCTTATGACTAGTAATGTGGCTATTGAGCACTTGGACATCTTTGGTAAAGTTATCTGCTCAAGCCTTTTGCTCAATTTTATTGGCTTTGTCTTTTTATTGAGGATATAATCAAATTCTTTGATCCTAAATAACAGACCAGAAATAGGCTGAGATAGTAGAAGTCTCTAAGTCAAATGACCTCTTCCATATGAATGACAAGAGACAGAAGATGACTGAGTGACTGATTTATATTCCCACAGCTGAATGGAGAAAGAGTAAGTATAAAATCAGGCATCCTGATTCCTAGGAAGTATTATTTCCATTTGATCAAGCTTTTTCACTTGGGCAATATTCTTAAACAGGATTTTCAAAATAAAGTATTTTAGATTATTATAGGCAGGAGAACAGAAGTAAAGCAGATAGTGCTACTCTAATTGGATTTTACTTGCACCTACCTACCCATTCCACACCTCCCATTTCAACCCATGAAGCTCCTGCATTTCCTTGTTTTATATGCTAAATTTGTGTAATATTTCATTTGAAGAAAAGATGTAAGAACAACTGCTCTAATATTATGTTAGAGATGGTATTGTAATCAAATTTTCTACAATTTCATATTTATATTCTGAATGAATACAAATACTTTCAAAGAACAACTCTGATGTACATAAAGACTAAACAAGCCAAACTCAGAAAGTCAAATGTCATGTTTTTTTTCTCATATGTGGAAGCTAAAGAGGAATAAGTAAAAGAAAAGATGTGGGGCAGGGGGGGTCTCATAAAAATCTGAGGCAGATCAGAACTGGAGTAGAAAATAGGGAAGGGGGAGGAAGAAGAGGGAAAGGGAAAATATACAGAGGATTGACACTGACCAAATTATTGTTATATCCTATGCATATATGAATATGTAATAATGAATTTTTATTATATAGAATTACACCTTTATATAGAATTACAATGCACCAATAACAATATATGGGAAAAGAATAACAATATATAGGCTTAACCTTAAGTTCCAATTCAATTCCAGCAGTAATGGCTCATAAGAGCCCTGGATTCAGAGCTTCAGTTGATGAATGTGGAATGAACAGGAAAGCAGCCACAACTGACACAGGAGCAAGTGTAGAGACTGGCAGTACATTAACACATAACTGTTTATGTAGTTATTACAATTTGGGTCTATTGTATTCTCCATCCAGCATGAAGACCATCTGGTAGTGAGTATCACCAATGTGTTTCTCAGTGAAAATATAAGGAACAGACATACTAATTTATTCAATGTTTCTCAGTTTATATCTAATTCCATACTGCACGTTTGGACCAAAGCATTATTTCTGGAGCTGCTTCTCTGTATTAAAAATGAGGAAACCCCTTAATAAAAACTTGAACATGAGGGCTGGGGTTGTAGCTCAGTGTAGCTAGCATGTTTGAGGCACCGAGTTCAATTCTCAACACCACATATAATAAAAAATAAACAAAATGTACAGTGACAACTAAAAAAGTATTTTAAAAACGAACAAAAAAACCTTAATCATGAATTCAAAGGGTCCTCTCATATTAATTTTGGCTATCTTCATCTTTTATTTCTAACTACACTTCAGACTGATTTTCCATTAAAAAGTATATTTCTTTTTTAAATATTTATTTTTTAGTTTTAGGTGGACACAACATCTTTGTTTTATTTTTATGTGGTGCTGAGAATTTAACCCAGTGCCTCACGCACGCTAGGCGAGCGCGCTACCACTTGAGCCACATCCTCAGCCCTATATTTCTTAATTGGTTTCTTTCTTCTTCTAGTTTATCTACCTTAGTGCTACCACCACATCCACCCTCTTTTGGATGCACCATTAGTATACAATTCAGCAACTGTCAATATATTCACAAAGTTTGTACAACTACCACCATTCTAATTCCAGAACATTTTTATCATCCTAAACAGAAACTCAGTACCCATTAGCAGTCAGTCCCCATTCCCTCTTTTTGAGCAAACACTAATTTATATATTTGCCTATTCTGGACTTTTCACATAAATTTATGTGAAACCATACAACTTCCATAGTCTCTGGAAATAGCCTCTTAGAATAATGTTTTCAAGGTTCATCCATATTATAGGATGTTATCAGTATTTCAATCCCTTTTATGGTTGAATAATATTCCATTGTATGGATAGACCACATTTAATTCATCCTTTCATTATTTGATAGATATTTATGTTGTTTCTTCTACCTTTGGGCTATTAAAAATAATGCTATTAAGGAGTAGTATGTATAAATTTCTATGTGGATTTGTTTTCAATTTTCTTGAGTAAATACATAGGCACAGAACTGCTAAGTTGTATTGATAAATCTGTCTCAAATTTTTAAGAACTACCAAATTTTTCCAATGTGGTTAAACCATTTTGCACTCTTACCAGCATGTATGAGGATGACTGTAATAACTATGTACACATATTAAAGACCAAAATTTCAAATCCTATATTTTCCAAAAACTCAACTACGTTCTTTTGTCTATGAAATACATTTCTCAGGCCTTTAATACATGTTAAACATTTCTTTTAAATTTCTGTGGCTCTGTATTGAAATTTTTAAAAACTTCCTCATTTTACCATTTTATAATTTCAATTTCTAACACTCAATAATTATAACTGAATAACTTTCTTTCACTGAAATACTAAATATTGTGGAAAAATACAGAGATAAAAAATTCTATATTGGAATACAAATCACATTTTAAAAAATATTTTGTACTTCCCATTCTAGTATAGAAAACCAAGAGCTAACTATAAAGCCCAGAAAAACATTTCTCCAGGTTGCTGATTTTTAAGCATTTTATAACCTGTAAGATTTTGAAAATCATGAATTAGAAAATTTTAAGTATACTTTTGGCTGGGAAATATATATACCAAATTTACTGGCATTTAAAAAATCTCATTTGCCCTATTACAATCAACTTTTTTTAAAATTTACTCTCTACTTAATGTTCCCTATCAGGCTACTAACAGCAAAAGGCAAGTAGCAGACTTGAAGGGACCAATACATTTTTCTAAGACTAGACTCACAGAGTAGCTTATGAATTTCTGTTTAAGATGATTTTAAAAGTGACTGAATAGTGTAATCTTAGTAATAAATGGCTGAAGAGGAAATAAAGTTAACCATACCTAACTGCTTCCTTATAAAGTTCTGCTTATTCTCTATTAGTTTTCAAATTGTTTTAGTGGAAAAAAATCATTGGCTTTTGTTTTTAAACCAAAATTACTTTTTCAATTTACAATATATTCAAAAGTAATGATTTCAGCTTTAAAATCTTCCTGTGAAATTTTGCCAGTGTGTAACAACTAGCATAAACACACATATTTGTCAGATATTGTACCTCTATTTTAAGAATTACAGCTATTTTATTCTAAGTTATCTAAGGATTAAAATTTAAATCTTTAAAAGCAAGGTGTGAAATTCTAAAAAATGCAAACTAAGTGGTTGACAAGAAGGAAGAATAGAATACAAATGGGCTTGCAGTACCTTTTAAGGAAGATGGAAATGTTTATTTTATTGATTGTATTGTCATTTTACAGACATATATACATTAATCAAAAAGAACCAAAGTGTATACTTCAATTAGGTACATTTTATTGTATTTCAATTAAACCTCAATAAAGTTACAAACACACAAAGAAACAAAACCCAAAGTATTTTGGGTTAGTTTCACTGTTTCCAAATTACATCCCATACAATTCAAGAATAAGCATCCCTAAAAGAAAAATCCCTCAGCAAAATCATCTTGGGAAAAGTTTAAGAGAAAAAAAAAACTTGAAAAAAGAAAAGGTTTCTACCTTAATTATTTAATATGATAATACTCATGATAATTTTCCAAGGGGCATATGTAGTATAGCTTTCCCCAAACTTCTTTGACCTTACAGTTATTTCACTGAACAACTTGGAAAATCAACATGGGAAGAACTCTAATGGGGATTAATGTATAATGAGAAAACATTAAAAATAAAATTGAAAAATTCTTCAAATATGTTAAGACATAGCAATTACAAACTCAAATCACTCTATAGAGGTCAAGACTTGACACCTCAACAACAACAACAAGAATCAAAGAGGGCCAAATATGAAACAAAAAATGACTATTTCTATTGAAACTAAGTCTAACTGCTTTCCTTTCAAATAACTAAAGACACCAAACAAATCATGTCTAGAGTTTCAAGTTTGATACCTTTGTACTGAGATAATTAAGGCAAACTCCTTTTAATGTTAGTTTCTAAACATATAGAAAGAGAATAGTACAAGCAGCTTAGGAGAGGAAAAATCATGACTTGTGCAATGGCAATCTAGGCTTTAAAACTCAGAACAAATTGTGACTCACTAAATAAATTATGGGCACAAATGAGGAGAAGATAGAAAGCCTTAGAAACTTTTCAAGTTTCATTTCTGTCAGCAAAATCAGTCCTCATAAATCAAAATTTAAACTATAAAAAGTTGTAAAGAAAGTAGTTCTGAGACCAGTATCATATATTTGAATCTTGAGCTAAAATTTAATATTTATAAAAATAAATTTACAAGTCTCAAAAATAATAATATATTTCTTTTTGTAGTATATATCTCTAGATTATATTAATTATAATAATTAATAGTTAATGAGGACTTAATAAGTGCCAAAATAACCATACTAGATCAGTACAACTGAATCCTTACATAGATTCATAAATACTCTTTCTCAACCCCTTTGACAATGAGAAAATGGAAGTACAAAAAGGAGAATTAACTTACACAAGCACACAGAAACAGCACATGCATTGTTTACCAGGATACTATTTTCTTTGCCTCTACATATATAAAGGAGTCTCAACAGTAATAATCCTCACTCAAGCCACAAATTACCTTTAATTTCCTACTGCAGTTTATCTTTCCCAGTAGCTTGGTGAATTCTAATAAATATTAATTTTATTGTAAATTGAGCTAATAAGATTTTGGCTTGATAAGATTGAAAAATATTAGACTCCCATTTTCTGACAATTTTGAGAAATACTAGATAATATATAAAATATAACATAAAAATATAACAGGCTCACTCCATCTCTAATTTACAATAATGTTTATGATCTCAGTGGTTTAGTGTACACAATAAGTTCAAAGTTTTGAAAATAAAAGTTTAACTTTAAAATTTTGATTAATGAACCAGCAAGTAATAGAACTAGTAAAAACAAAACAGCCTACAAGGTTTTATTAGACAATTCTGAATATTTCTTATATCCAAAAGAACAACTTAAAACTGGTTTTCTGAAAACTAGATATATCATAATAATCCTAAGAGACTTTCTCTTACCTGTTTATTTTCTCCATATTCTTCTACACAGGTCCAGGCTGAAGAGATTGTGTTCCCTGTCTGTAAGCAGTGGAGACAGAAAAGAATTGTCTTTAGAGTGATGGTATCCCTATCTTGGAAGTGCATGGAATCCTTGATAGCTTTAGTTAAAAACTTTTGATCATTATATAAGAAAATAAATTTAGAGAAAAAGAAACAAGTGGCAAATAGTTATAACTTCTGAAGTTTTGTAAAGATGAGCAGAGAACACTATTTTTATATCTAAATGAAAATTACAGCTAATATATCAAAATATATTTATCTTTCTAAGTGAATTAAGTTCTTACTAGAACTTAATTTCTTGGACTTTCCAAGAAATACTACTCTATTCAGGTAAAGAAAGGATTTTAAAAATAAATGAGATTACCTAATTTATAAGAGCCAACGAATCTAAGCAAAATTTTCTTAAAACCTAAGTTAACCATATATAGCACACTGTGGGCATCCATCTATTTTAGTGGTTATTTCTTTTTTATATTCCTTAAAGCTTTCTGTCAAGGATATACATCGAATTACATGCTAAAAAAATACTGTGCATAAGTTATTAAAATACAAATAATAAGTGTTGGCGAGGATGTGGGGGAAAAGGCACACTCATACATTGCTGGTGGGACTGCAAATTGGTGCAACAAATCTGGAAAGCAGTATGGAGACTCCTCAGAATACTTGAAATGGAACAACCATTTGACTCCTCGGTTGATATCTAAAGGACTTAAAATCAGCATACTATATATACTATAGTAACACAGCCACATCAATGTTTATAGCAGCTCAATTCGAAATAGCTAAACTATGGAACCAACTTAAATGCCCTTCAGTAGATGAATGGATAAAGAAATTGTGGTATATATACACAATGGAATATTACTCAGTATTAAAAGAGAATAAAATTATGGCATTTGCAGGTAAATGGATGGAGTTGGAGGATATCATGGTAAGCGAACTAAGCCAATCCCCAAAATCCAAAGGCTGAATGTTCTAATAAGTGGATACTGATCCATAATGGGAGCAGGGACATGGAAAAAATGGAGGAACAGTGATTGGGCAAAGGGGAGGGAGGCAAGGGGGCATGACGAAAGAAAGATGTTAGAATGAGATGGACATTATTGCTCTAGGTACATGTGTGACTGCATATATGGTGTGACGATACATTGTTTATAACCAAAGAAATGAAAAGATGTGCTGCAATTGTGTATGATGAATCAAAATGCATTCTGCAGTCATATATACCTAATTAGAATAAATAAATAAATTTTAAAAAATAATGTGCATGCATAAACATAAACAAGTGAAAATGTTTGAAGTTCTACAAAAAACTTTTGTAGATTTTAAGGAACCATTTAAAGATTATAATCAGCACAAAAAATTAACAATATCTTGTTTTCATACAATGAACTAGATTACATTAATAAACTTTGTTTTTAATCATTAAAAACAGCATCTGTTTGAAAGCAAGCCTGTGACAATTTACAGGGTCATGACTTGAAGGGTGCTGCAGGTTTTCCCTTCAAGGGTTGGCCAAGTCCCAAGAGGGAGATTAAAAGCAAAAGGTGACAAAAGACAAGTTTTTAAGGCTAGGATGACAAAAAAAAGAGCTAAAGAGCTATGATGAGGCATGACTAGAACCCAGAGTATAAAACTAAGTCAGAAGTTGTCCCACTTTAACATACTAAATTCAACTTTGTATCTTCTTAATTTCTGCCTAGAATATAGGATTGTCAGTCTTAAGCCGAAATAAATGCTTTCTGAATAAAGATAACATTAGGTTCACCTTCAAATCATCTCTATAATTTTTCACATCCAGTATCTGGCATTCAATAAAAAAAATGATCAAGTATATCAGGAAAGAAAACCTGCACTAAACACAGCTGTCACTGGTAAAAGACCTCCAAGGTGTATAGATAACAAAGTTTTATAACTAATTATTAAAAGAATTGTGCCTAGGGGTGGGGGCTTTGGCTCAGTAGTAGAGTGCTCAAGTAGCATGTGTGAGGCACTGGGTTTGATCCTCAGCACCACATAAAAATAAACACATAAATATTGTGTCCATCTACAATTAAAAAAAATATTTTTTAAAAAACTGTGCCTAATATACTCAGGGAATAAAAGACTAAAAATTTTGGAAGACAATGGAAATCATAAAGAGTTGAATGAAATCATAGAACTGAAAAACAAATCCAAATAAATGGTTTTGTCAGCATGTTAGACACAGATGAAAAAAAAATTCATGAACAAAATAACATATAAGAAGACAGACTAAATTATGAATAGAAAATATAGAATGAATATAATCCATTATGTGGGACAGAGTAAGTAGGTCTAACATATGCATAACTGGGATACTGTAAAGAAAGAAAAAAGGAAATGGGACAAAAGCAATATTTGAAAACAGAAAAAATTTACCTTTCTAAAACAAACAAAAAAAGGACTGCTAACCTAGCAAAAATATCCTTTCAATCAAAAAATACAACCAGACAACCAAAAACTAAGATAATTTATCATCAGCATCCCCATTTAAAAGAAAATATGGGCACATGTTCTTGAGGCAAAGTAAATAAACCATTCTGGTAGAAGCATGGAGACATAGAAAGAAATGAAGGGCAAAGGAAATAATAAATGCATAAATAAATATAAACATATATTAAGTCCAAAAACTACTATAAATTAGTTATTGTGGGGTTTAAAATACGTAAGGGGTAAACTACATAGAAATATCAATTAAAATATTTAAATTGGAAGAAAAAATGAAAAGAACTTAAGTTCCTTGTATTGTCTACACTATAAGAAAAGTACTAATATTAAACTTAAATAAGTTAAGAATGCATGTTGTGGGGTTGAGGTTGTAGTGAGGCATTGAGTTCAACCCTCACAGCACCACATAAAAACAAATAAAAGTATTGTGTCCATCTACAACTAAAAAAAAGTTCTTTAAAGAATTAATGTTGTAATTTACAGAGTAATCACTAAAAGAACCGTCCAGATAGAATTAGTAATACTAAAGAAAAGAATGCAAAGAGACAATATGAAAAAATATAAAAAAATGGCAAGATGAGAGACTTAATCCCAAACACATCAACAAATGCAAGCTGACCAAATACTGCAAGGATAGACTGTGAACAAACAACAACAACAAATCCTAACCGCATATTGGGGGCATCTCAATGCTAAGAAACAGGAAATCTGAAAAGATGGGAAAATATATAATATACAAACTTTCAGCAAAAAAAGTTATTACAATATCAGAGAAAGTAGCCCTTAAGGAAGAAATACATTACAGAGACAGTGTAACACAAAATAAGATAAAGGGTTCACTTCACCAAAAACAAAATTCTAAATTTCTATGTACCTAATGCATAACCTCAAAATATATAAAGCAAAAATTGACAGAACTTAAAGAGAGAAAAATAAGTCTTTATTTACAATGGGTGATTTTCATAACCCTCTCTAAAGAAAAGGAATGTTTTTTTTTGTTTTGTTTTGTTTTTTGGTGGTGCTGGGGATTGAACCCAGGGCCTTGTGCATAAGAGGCAAGCACTCTAACAACTGAGCTATATCTCCAGCACTAAGAATGATTTCTTTTGTAAAACAATGAAAAAGAAATTTGGACTAACAAACTTCACCTAAATAGTACATGTAGTGGTTATAGGCTAAATTGTGTTCCCAAAAAGTTATGTCGAAATCTAAACACACAGTACCTCAGAATGTAACCCTCCTCTTTGGAAATAAATGCACTATAGATGTAATTAATTTAAATGAGGTCACACAGAAGTGGGGTAAACCCTTAATCTAATGTGAATGATAGATAAGAGTAGAGAAATAAGAGAATTTCATGTGCAGACACAAAGACACAAAGAGGAAAGAGCCATATTATTACAGAGATGGAGACCAGAATGATTCATGTATAGACAAAGGGAATTCAAGGACTGCTGGCAAATACTACAAGCTCTCCTGTAGGCTTCAGAAGGAACATGATCATTGAACACCTTGACTTATGATTTGTAGCCTCCAGAACATGGGAAAATTAATTTCTGTTGTTTATAAGCCATTCAGTTTGTGGTAATTTGCCCCAGCAGCCATGAGGATATTGATAATACTGCAATCACCGGTTGCAAATACATTTTTTAAAAAAATAAATGAAACAATACAGAATAAACCTTCTAATTATTGCAAAATGAGTACCAAAATTATGACTACAACAGTTTTCATATGTAGAAATTAATACCCATGGGTCAAGAAAAAAATCAAAACAAAATATTTTAAAATGCTGATAAAAATGAAACACATAAAACAGTTATAGAAATAGTTTTTAACCACACTTAAGAGGAAAATTTACAGCCTTTAAATGCACATAGTATGATTTTTTAAAAGGCTAAAAATGTTAAACTTGGACGGCTCCTTAAGCAATATGTATATAAAATCAAAGGAGATATAATATCAGACATACACAAACTCTTCCAGAGATAAAGAGAAGAAATTTCTGAACTATTTTTATGAGGAAACTATGGGCCAATCTCACTTATAAACATAGATAATAAAAATTCTAAAGACAATATGAAAAATAAAATATAGGAAATATAAAAGAGATAATGCACTATGACCAAAGTTGGTTTATTCCTAAGTACGAAGTACAAAGTTGAACATTCTGGTATCAATGGCAATTTGCTACATTTGGGGTTGTGACTCAGTGGTAGAGTGCTTGTCTGGCATGTGTGAGGCACTGGGCTCAATCCTGAGCACCACATATAAATAAATAAATAAAATAAAGGTTTATCAACAACTAAAAATTAAAAAAAAACATAACAATAATGTTATAACAATCTAAATACATACAAAAAAGTATGATAAAATTCTTCATCCATTAATGATAAAAAATAAAACCTGAGAACAGAAGGAAATATCTATTAAGTGATAAAAGGCTTCTATAAATAAAAGCTATAGCAGACATCCTACCTTAATGAAGAAATATTTTAAAAGTTTATAAGGATGTCTGGACAGCAGTTCTAGCCAGTGCAAAAAGTATATGAACAGAAAAGAAGAAAAAACTCAACTGATATAGCTGACACTATAGAGTCAAACCATTAGAATCAAATAAATAGTTTTATTTAATGTTAAAAAATAAATTATATTTATATAAAGTAGAAACAATCAGAAATCAAAAGTAGGTATCTTTTACAATGGCACTGAAAAATACTAGGAATAAAATAATGAAAAATGAAGAAAGATATTTATACAATAAACTACTGAATGTTTGAGAGAAATTTAAGAAAGCCTAAATAAATGGATCATGAATCATGTTCATTAATCACAGGGCCTGATACTATTAAAATAGTATTAGTTTCCAAACCAATCTACAGAATTCACTTGCATTCAAAATTCCAGTAGGACTGCTTTTTATAAAGATGACTCTAAAATTCCTATTAAAATGGAAGAACTAAGAGCAGCTAAAATAAATGTGAAGGAAATTAAAGTAGGAAAACATTCCTTTCCAAATATCAAACATTTCATAAAATTTGCAATAAGATAATGGAGCATTAATGTAAGGACTGGAGCAATACAATAGAGAATCCATAAGATATGTATGTACATATATGTATGTTGTGTGTAAACAAATACACTTGGTTTATGCTAAAGTAGAACTGCAGAGCCATGGGAAAATGAGTCTTCAATAAGTAGCGCAAAGTAAGTGAACGTACATATTGGTGGGGGAAAGCTTTGACTTTTGCTTTACTTAAACCTTCACTAAATTTAGAAGATTTTTAAAAGTTTCTAAAAGATAATATAGGAGAATACTTCATGACCTTGAAGTAAATGAAGATTTCTTATGCAGGACACAAATGGCACTAAAACATTAACAAATTAAGTCACATTAAAATTAAAATTTTGACAGAAATACCATGAAGACAGTAAAAAGAAAAAAAAAGGGGAAAAAGAAAAGTATTTGCAAAATATAATCACACAAAGAAGTTGTGATTCTTTGTGTATATTAAGAAAGAAAGGAAAAAACCCAGACAAAGCATTAGAATAACGGGACAAGAGACTTAAGATAACACAGTTCTTCAAAAAGAGTCTAATGCACCATTAGAAGATGTTCAATATTAGAAAACAGTGATATGAAATTATAATCTTAATGAGACAGCAATATATGGCAGCCAGAATGTCCACATCTAAAAATATTGCTACCTAAGTATCAGCAAGAATAAAGAACAACTACAACTCCCATATATTGCTACAGAGGCATAAATTAATTACTTCGGAAAACTGTTTGGCACTATATACTTAAGTTTTAAAAATAAAACCCTACCAAATGTACTGAAATGCAATAAAATGCATAAAAATTAACATAAAAACAAAAACCAAGAAAGTATAAGAATCTGCATAACCTCATTATTAAAATAGTCCCGAACTAAAGCACTTTGTATTTCCATCAACAGAAACAGCAAATAAATTATTTCATTTGAATGGAACAAAGAAACAACATGGATCACTCTTACAATGTTGAAAGAAGCCAGAAGAGTATATAAAAGGTTATGAAATTTCAAAAGTACACAGAATTAGTGAAAAAAATGGCTTCATTTGGAAAGGAGGTAGGCTAACGTCTAGCAGGAAATACACAAAGGCCTTCTTGGAGGGCGGTATTTTGTCTTCATCTGGGACTACCAGATACAGTCCTTTGTGGTAATTCATTGGCTGACACTTGTGATTTGTGCACTTCTTGTTTACACATGATGTTATAACTTAAGAAGTAAAAATGAGGGGTAAAAAAGTGGACTAAAACACCTGCCAAGGATACACATGATGAAGAAGAGGATAATATATAATACAATAAAATACAAAATCCCTGATTATTACAGTTACTATCATAACAGAAAAATATACAAAAATAAAAACAATTTAAACTAATTTTTAAACTATGATAGTGACTTTTCAGTAGAGATATTAAATGGAAATACTCTTAAATATGGAACAGGTCTTTTCTTCATAATGTCTTCACTACCTACCACTTAGTTTTCCTGTTAATTTTTAATCTGAATGTTATCAAGTTTAACAGGGAACAATGCTGGAATTTAAATGATCCATTTATGATAACTAAACTTCATTAAGATTATAATTTAATATCTTATTTAGTAATATTGAGCATATAAGAAATGGTGATAATTGTCAGAGCAAAGGCAAAACTATAAGCAGAGTCTCACTGTAGTGTCAAACACAAGGTTAGTAAAAGTATGTTGGTACAATTTAATTAGCCATTTTACTAATGTCATTTATTTTTAAAATATACCAATTTCTCACAATATATTATGAGAAATTATTTCAAAAGGGATTGTTCAGACAATAAGGGTTTAATCAAGAGAATGAAAAAAAGAAAACTAGGGAAAGGCTTGTCAAAAAGTCCAGAATAAGAATAAATTACACTTCACAAAGATCAGAAACAGGATTTTAACCTGCTTTCTATAAAATGGGAATCACTTTATGTATTATTTTTAGTTTTCTATTATGTAGGAATAAGAGAAAAACAGAAAGATGAACTAGGTAAAAATTCCTAATTAGGATCTTAATTCATTAATTTCCATGAGATATAGTAATATTGCAGATATGACTTTTATGAAAGTATAACAAGAAATTTTAAGTCATTTAAAACTGTACAAACACATTCTGTATATTTGAAGATTTTACTGCTCTTTGATCAGAGGAAAAAATCCATATAATTTTTAAAGTAATTGGTATGATAAATGAAAACTATTTTACAGACTCTCAGATATGTTACACATCTATTTATTCTCTTGAGGACAAAAAAATAATTGAATGTATAGGATTCCAGTGTATCCCAAATAAACCTGCCAGATTGGCATACTAAACTGAAAGGTACAATACTATCTTCTCAGTCCTGTACCTGTGTAGAAGAACACCCTGAAGAAATGCAATGCTAGTATAAACTTAAATTAGAAAGAAATAACATAAGCTATTGCCAAATACTTCCCATTTGTGAAGCTTTAATATTACAGATGTCAGTATTCCAACTATAAAACTGTGGATATGAATTTAAGAAAAATTATAAAACATATATAATATGATCCGTTACACTCTACATTATATTTTATTGACACAGATAAAAACAAGTCTTCCTCTAATGCTTTAAAAACAACTACTACGGGCTGAGGATATAGCTCAATGGTAGAGCACTTGCCTAAGATGTGTGAGGACTTGTACTCCATCCCCAGTACCACAAAAACAGAATATATAAACAAAAATAAAAACTACTACAATCATAATCTCTTATTCTATTTTATAAATATATACATACATATACAACGCATACTTATCCAATATAAATTCCTTCGTATACCTCAGTCTATGCTTCCAGAGTTTCTACCATTTTAAAACTTCCATTTCATGAGAATCTTGAAAATTATACATTAGTTAATTTCTACTTCCTTGAAATAGATGTACATCTCATGCCATTAACCACCATTTACAATTTAATTGTTCCTGCCAACCTGCCAACTCCATAACTTACATCCTTTCCAATCCTTTCTTCTTTCTGCTCAAAGCACAGTCAAAATTTATTTTTCCTTCACCTCTCTTAACCTTATAGCAAGCAGATCACTTTATCTAAAACTACTACTAAAGGAGTACTAAAGGACATGGTACTCACATAATATAATGCAGGGCATAGCAACAACAAATTATATGTATACAAAGTCCCTTGGTTTTATAAATCTTGATGGATTAAAAATTGTGCTAAGGGCTGGGATTGCAGCTCAGTGGCAGAGTACTTGCTTAGCATATGTGACACACTGGTTTCAATCCTCAGCACCACGTAAGAAACAAAGATATAAAAAATTGTTCTAATAAAGAACATAAAAAATACTAAACCATTGAGTAATTTTATAAAGAACAAGTCATTTAGGATTACTCTTGTTTTCCCAAGAAAACAATATTCTAAGCAGAATGAAGAGCACCAAGAAGTGTCTGTAACTATCTATGAACAGGATATGTACAGATGATCAAAGCAGAAGATACATACCTAAGGTTAGGTAAGACGGGAACAATAGAGCATTCAGAATATGGAGTTCAGTGTATTTGATTATACTACAACAGCAAGCTACTGTAGATCCCTAAGCAAGAAAATAATGAAAAAAACATATCTGGACTGATAAATTATCATGATTAAAACATGGCTGAACTGTGTGTTGAAATGTTTTGAATATAATCAGAGTAAACTGAGAGTACCAAGAAACAAGGGACCAGGAGATAAATAAAAACAAACCTTGCCTATTTGAAATTTTGCCGTCCTACAAGCCCTAATACCAGATCACTTCAGTGTAGTGTGGACCTGGGACATCTGGCTAAATCCTAAGGAAATCATTTTAATAAGTTGAAAAGATCTTGTTTATAAGATACCTTTGTAGGCATCTTGTAAATACCTTTGGGATTTTAAACTTTATTGTAGGATAATCATTGCCAACCAATATCATGTGTGTCAAGTTGACAGATGATGACAGTTAATAAACAGAAAATGAGAACATAAAGCCTAAAGGAAGAATAATAATAGAGATACTCATGAATAACTCTGATTTGGACTGATAAGGTCAAAATGGTCTCTGAAGAGTAAATAAAGCAGAGACAAAAAGCCTGTCTCATAATATTTTAATTTTTAGAAGAATAACTTTCAATAATATTCGGTTAAGTTCACAGTCTGTTATCAAATGTTTAACATTAGACAAATGTTAAAACTGAAATTGAAATTATGTGAAGAAGGTACAAAGAGTAACAGTTAAGAGCACAGCTTCTTAGCTAACTGGAATCTGAAGCAAGTTCACCTGCCAATGTCTGTTTCTTCATCTATTAAAAATAAAGTGTCAATATTAAAATAATATCTACCTCAGTAAGTTGTGAGAACAATGAACTATAAAGGCATTTAGCAGAATACCTAATACATAATAAGTGCTCAAAGAATCTTAACTCTTATCATTACTAATATGTGTTGTTACATGTGATGGGAAATGGATGTTTTCTGAATAATTATGAGCATAATATAAATTTATAAATTATAAATATAAATTATAAATAACTTAAACTCACTTAATACTTGTAATTTCCCTATGACATAAAATGTTCTCACTCCCATTTTACAGATGAGAGAGATGCAAGTACAGAGAAAAAAATTTTCCAAGCAACAAAGCTGGAATGTGAACACAGAACATCCAGCTTCAAAAGCTATGCTCTTATACTCTTTTGTCTATATGCATTGTCTATATGCTATACTAAATTTTAAGTACTGGGTTTCCTTTTGCTGAAATTCTTTCTAAAATGCAATGTACCATGTCTTGACTTATCATTCCAGATTAGGTAGAGTCACCAATCATATATTTTCATAACACCCTGTACTTCTTCAGAGCATTTATGGGAACTGTAACTGAATAGCAGTCCCCGTCAACAGAAGGAAAGCTTTATAACTGCAGCAAGTGTATCTGATTCACTAGTGATCTTCATACAAAGCACAGTATTGAATAAGTATTTACTAAGTAAACCCATTTTAACAAGAATTAATTAAACAGTTTGCTGCCAGTTAATAAACAAAATGAAAACAGAAGGCCTAAAGCAATGAATGATAATAAACAAAGTAGTATTTATACAAGAAGAACAAGGATGCCCAAATCAATGTTTCCTGATGTTGAGAGCCACAGCCAAGTCAGAATGACGCCTGGCATATTGCCAGAGGCAATGGTTGAAAGGTGATGCCAGCAAACCATTGAGATGATGATTTGAGTTAAGCTGTATATAATTGCTGTGATGCTGGATTGAGTTGTATATGGACCCTGCTCCAGGAATAGGGCAGGCTCTGGGAATCTGCCTCGGGCACCCGCTACTTTGGAGTTCCTGTGCAGGTCTCGCAGTGGTTCAGGGAGATTGGGCGCACGGAGCCTGGTGGAAGGAGTGTGTTCCCGAGTAGTGTGTGTGCAGTGCCGGTGAGAGTTGAGGAATAAAGAATTGCTGTTTGAACCCACAAGGCTTTGTGGCGGCTCGGTTATTTGTGCCCAGCCAGACTGTGGCACCCTGAATCATATTTTGTTAAATTTTTCAGTGGGCTTCCAAATGGCAATGGAAGTACTGCTAGGGAAAATCATTCTGACCTGCCAAGAGTCTAGAAAAAACTCTCCTTCCTTATACATTTATCCTTTGCAAATACAGATTTTAAATAAATCTTAAAAAATCAAGCCAGCTTCAGTAACAAGTGAGGTGCTAAGCACCTCAGTGAGACTGTGCCTCTAAATAAAGTACAAAATTGTTTGGTTTTCACTGAAGGATATGGAGTTTGGGCTTAGATAGTCCTGGTTTGCTGTCATAATGTACCTCCCTAAAACATTCCCATCAGACATACTTCTATTTCCTGGCGCTTCCTAGGCTTTGTTTTATGTGCCAGCCCTTCAGACATTTGAAACCAGCGATCATGATCCCTCAGTATACTTATTCGTATTTACAGGTTATGAAGCCCCAAACATTTCATGTGTTCACTGCCATACTTCATATTAC
The DNA here is from genome assembly GCF_964194105.1 of Spermophilus citellus. Lineage (NCBI taxonomy): Eukaryota > Metazoa > Chordata > Mammalia > Rodentia > Sciuridae > Spermophilus > Spermophilus citellus. The sequence goes on from NC_138189.1 coordinate 125,932,131, forward strand.
AGTATTTCCAAGCCTTCCCTAGTTGTCAAGTCTTAATTAAACTGTAGTACCAAAAAGCAAACATCTGAGTCTGAGCAGAATAGAATTATTTGTCCCGGACACTATGTAACTTTCCTATTTTGCCTTGAATTATATTAAATTAAGAATCTTTATAAGAGTAGAATTACTTTTAAATTCTTACTCTTGGTTTGCTGGCTTTCATTCTATGCCAGCTTATTTATATAACAAAAATATACAAACTGAGGAATGTACATAATACAGATGGACAGCTAACTAATTTTTAAAAAATAAAAACATGTATTCACCACCCATGTGTAAAAATAGAAAATTGCCTTAGAAGTTTATTTTGCATTCTTCCTAAATTCTTCCTCTAAGCTTTAAAGTAAACACAATTCTAATTTTTCAGATGTTAATCATTCCCTACATTTTTAAAGTTTTATATTTATATACCCATAAACAATATATTGTTAAGTTTTGCTTGGTTTTATTTTCTTAATCATAATTTCCCACTTCCTGAATTCCTACAATTTAAAAATTTCATTCTTTTGTTTTTACATCTTTATAAAAAGCACTGCAAATGTTTTGTGGAATAAGGCAGAGATTAAAGTGAATCCATTGCCAGTAAAAAGGATACAGAAAAGATAAGAGGGCATATTAATATTCTTAGGTCACACTGCAATGCATCAATATAAGAGATTGTCATCTCTCTTCGGTAAGAAAATGGGCCAAGGGGAAATTGAACATCTTTCCAACCTCTCCTAAAAGTTGTGTTTTACAATAGGGTTTTTAGTATTATGTAAATTCCCTGAATTGAGATACCATACAATTAAAAAGCATCCCAGGTTGCATGAAAAAATATAATAAATAAGCCAGTTATATTTGATTATTTAGTTTCAATGTATTTATGCTTCAGACCTAAGTATATATACTTGCAAGTTGAACTATAGAAATCTTTCTTGTCATAGAAAACTCCTATCATAAAGTTTCAAATTGAACTGAGAATAAAAATCATTACTATTATATAAAAATTCAAATGCAATCTTAAGGCAATGAAATAATTCTAATTCAAATGAAAGCATACTTCACACTGCTAAGCTACTTTGAGACTTCAAAAGACTGATGAAGTTGGGTGCAGTGGCACATGCCTGTAATCCCAGCAGCTCGGGATGCTGAAGCAGGAGGATCTTGAGTTCAAAGCCAACTTCAGTAACAAGTGAGGTGCTAAGCACCTCAGTGAGACTCTGCCTCTAAATAAAGTACAAAATTCGCCTGGGGAATGTGCCTCAGTGGTTGAGTGCCCGAGTTCAATCCCTGGCGCACACACTGCCCCACAGAAGACTGAAGAGAAGTCCAGCAATCTCTCTTTCCGAGTCATATTATTTAATGTAGCAGCTCTCTGCTTGTAAATATAAACCATAAGAATAAATAAAACTATGATGACTTAAAAATCAAGAGAAGTGAGCAGCAAACTACCTATATTTTAAGAGAAAAACTTAAAAATCTTAAGACTATTACAAAAGAAAAAATTAAGAAATAAAGTGGGAAAATTTCATCCTGTTTATAAATCATCCTCAGAAGCCAAATGAGTAGTTTTACATAGAGTAAGTCATTGTATTTTTCTGCTTAGACTATTCTGATTCTTAAGAGAAAAAAAAATTCCAATACTTGGTATCAACACTTACTTCCATACTTGTATACCAAAATTTCATATCAAGGAATCCTTCAAGGATTTTTAATTTCTCAATGAAACATGTGTAAACACATCATAAAAATAAGACTCCTTCAAGTTAATGAACATTTTTCTACTTGAATTATTTGTTTTTACTTCTGGCAAAAGTTATAACCTTATAGTACAGAAATCAATTTTAAATTTGTTTTTTAAAGATTCATTATGACTCACAGTGAAACTTATAAATTTTATGCTCCAAATAATCCAATATTTTTATAAAATTGTAACTACAACTTTGATCACCCCAGAACCAAAAATTAACAGAGCAGCACAAGAAAAAAAAAAGGGGGGAGGTATCCATATATAGCATACATGTTGCAAATTTATGGACATTTGTTTATCCCAGAGTCTGGGCAGTAAACAAGCAGACTGAAACAAAGTTAACAAGAAGAAAATTAAGTTAACAGGATTATAAAGTTGTAACAATTCACAAACAAAACAGGATTACAAAAAAAGTTTAAAGAAGAAAAGTAGTATTAACATCTTTATAAAACATAACAAGGGACAATCAAAATGTGCAAAAGAAAAAGTAAAGGTTAGCATAGATCTTTATAAAAGAAGCTGGAGTTTTCTATCTTGGTTTACATTTTTTTATTATTTATTAAAGTGCCAATCCCTTGAATTAATTATTATACGAGGATTAAGTTTTACTGTTTAAAAGCACAACCAAGAGTAGTTCCAGAGTATACGCACAAAATTATCAGGCAATATAATTACAAAAGACTTATAATCTAATGATTTCAGGCCTGCAAACTGTGTGTGTGTGTGTGTGTGTGTGTGTGTGTGTGTGTGTGTGTTTGCTGGGGACTGAGCCCAGGGCCTTGCACATTATCAGGCATGTGCTCTAACCACTGAGATACACCCCCAGGGTCCTCTCCCCACACCTTCCTATGTACTTTTTAAACTAAACTTACAGACAGAATAGCAATATAAATCATTATACTATCAGTGTGGCATAAAGACTACATTTACTGAATCAAAGTAATGCAGAAATAAACTAAAATTTTTTACCCAAACATTATTTTCTTACTTTTAAAATATGTATATAAAAATCCACATGCAGGTCATTGGTACAGCTCAAATATCACTTGCAGAAAAATAATGGTCCACATATAATTAATATTCTCTACCTAAAAACTATCAATTTAAGGAGCAAGAGAATTCAAGTAATTACTAATATTCTGGTAGCTTAAAACTTCTAATTAGTTGGGGAGACTAATGTTTTTGTTTCCTTTTGTTTTAAAAATCCACAGGGAAGTGTACCATTCTTGGAGGTAACATACCATAAGGTCCTGGATAGAAGATGTGATGCTCTAGGATAGAGAATGAATTACTCTAGGATTGTTGATATGTCAGATATTAACTGGTAAGAGTACATTTGATTTTAAACAAAAAGTCTGGAAGCAACGGACATGGAATAATTTTAAAGTGATTAAAAGCACAAATAACTTCATTGCAGTAAAGTCATCAATGTAGAATATCTGTCTCCATTCACTAACTTACATTGCTACAGCATAAACTATTATTGTCTATACTAAATACTAAATATGAAGCAGAAATGAAGGCATGACAGGTTGAAGAAGACTGAGTTCAGCTTCTCACACAGATTTTCCTGATTCAAAAACAAAAACAAAAAAGAAGGTAAGCAACAAAGGAGCTAAAAATCAATATAACATTAAAATTCCTTTTAAAGCCACATTAAAAAATATATTTAGGCGACACCATGTGGCAAAATTATGAACTGCTGCTGATATCTCAGAATGGAACTTATATGCATTTGATAGGAGAGAAAAATTTTAAAACCATTTTTTTAAAATCATGAATTAATTGACACAATGAGACATTAAATTTATTGATACAACAATAGCTACTGTTAAAGTCATTGTATTAGAACAAGTATTTTAGGAATGTATTAGCCAAAGATTAATAAATTATAGGGTAAAGAATTAAGCATGATTAAATAAGTATTTATTAATTTTATTTATTATAAAATAAATAAAATCAGAATTTATCACTTTAGCTAGTAAATATAACTATGGAACAAATACTGGTCATATGTTTTAATACCATCATTGTTTTCCTTGATCCTCTGTTAAAAAAATAAAAAAACTAGTTTAAAAACTTTGAAGTGATAAACTTATTTCTTAAGAATCTTAAAATCTTGTTTTTTGACTAATTCAGAGAAGAAAATAATAAAAAAGCAAGTATATGTCATCACACAAAACAGTTGGCTGACTAAATTTTTAATATTATATCCAGTTGTTCTGCTATGTAAAAGGCAAAAATAAGCTTTGAATTTTACAATGAAAGGAATGATAAACTGATGTAGAATTAATTATTAGAAAAAGTTCTTGATTTTAAATTACTTGAATTCAAATGTATTTTGGCAAACAGAAAATATATTAAAATATCATTTTTGTGATTTTTGAACATGTACTTTAAACAAAACCACCAATTTTTGAGACAAAAGACTCCTCAGAGCTCACCAAATAAAATTGTCACATTTTACAGGTAAAGGCTCTGAAGTCCACACAAAGACCAATTCATTTGCCAACTTAGGTCACACCTTTTGTTGGTGGCTAAAACTGCGGATTCTTATATTTTTATTTTAGTACTCATTACTCTATTAAGCTGCTTCTCTTATAGAACTAATGCTATATTATTTATGGTCCATTAATACAAGTATTAATGAGAATTATGAATAATACTAGATGATCATTCAGAAGGTCTTGAGAAAAAAATGTCAAAAGGAATATATATGCACTTTCATGAGGACTGTACCCTCTTGGGAGGGTCAAAGACACATAGTTGAGTTAATGGAATTTTGGTCTCACCATTTGATCATATGAAAACAAATGTGTAAAATTTGTTTTATAGGAATCTTAAAAATCTTGGTTTTGACTAATTCAGAAGAAAATAATGAAAAAGCAAGTATATGTCATCATACAAAACCTAACACTTAACTAGGTGATTTTTAAATCAAATTATTTTTATTCTTTGAAGTATCAGTTTGAGACAGCATCATCACAGGTGCAATTAAAACTGGAAAGAATAGCTTTCTAAAAGTATTTTCTTCTACTTATAATTAAAGTAACCATCATTTTATATTTAACTCAAATATCTACTAAAATTACTTATTAAAATTTAAAACTCTGGGAAAAAGTTTCTCTTTATTTCAAAACAATTTATTGCCAAAATTTTAAATCTAATTTTTTTTTATTTTTGCACTTCTGCCCATCAATCTGGAAATAATAATAGTTCATAAGAAAAAAGCACCAATTAGTTTTAAGATGAAAACTTCTCAACATGACTTTCACCTTGCTATTTCATAATTCTTGAAAGTTACAAGTGAAAACAGAAAATAAAAGACTAAATTTAATGATACTGATAGCAAACAATACAAATACATACACTAAATATTTTAACAAATAAATGACTAGAAAAAATAAAGAGTATGCTGATGCTGTTTCAAATCAAATGATAAGCAACATACAAGTCAGACAAAAAAAGCCAGTAAAAATGACACTTATATATAAAGTGGTCCACAGAAATCAGGATAGGTTAATCTTGAAAAACTAAATGCATCAAGGAAACCCCAAGTACATCCAACACAGTAGTACTAAAAACAATACTTGGAAAGTTTTAAACAGAAGGACTAATAAAAGTTCAGTTAACATCCACATCTTTTCAACTTTTTTAATTCTTAAAATCTGACTGAAATTTCCAAAGCAAACACTATATACAACTGCCAGTCACTAACCCACCACAATACTATTTTCTTAAAGAAGTTTGCTGGTGTTGTGTGCCTCTCTTTAATTATATTCTCTCAAGATTTACAGCTTGGATCAGGTAGAAAGCTAGCCCCTCCCTCATACTACCAAAATTGCCTATGCATACATTTGTGCTGCCTTCATTAGCCCATGACTTCTTAAGAGAAAAACAAGTTTTATTTATCTTTATCTCTGAAGTGCTTAAGAAAGCACATTTATCTCAAAAGAGGTATTCAAAAAAGATGTCTTCTTTAGTTAAACTTCATCATACCATGGCCAGAACAACAGTACACAAATCAGGTATAATTAAATCAAAAGCACAAGCTAGTTTGTGATAGAGAGGTTCTCATCCCTGTTTTTAAAAACTAAAGTTTCACGTGGTCAAGAAAAAACAACCACTACCATCAGTGAGCATTACACAGTAATAAGCAGGAATGCCTTGCCTACACTTATTGTTAATAAATTATTTAATAAGGAAAATTCATATCAACACAAAGAAGACTCCTTCTTCCCTTCCACCAAGTATTCTCCAGGACTTTTCAATTTTTTAACTCCTCAGAACTTTCCTTTATCTCCTTGATTTTGTTTATTCCACTCCTACAAGAGAGTCCCCCAGAGAAAAGCAGTAATAACTACTGAAAGGTCCAGATCCAAAACAGAATTAATCTTTTAAGAAAAGCAGGATTCTTACTCACATGATCATTCTGACCCACTACTAAAGAGATGCAAAATTACAAAAAAAAAAACTTATTTAAAAGTGATAGTGAATGATCTGTCTCTATAAACTATACATTTAGTACAGAACCTATCCATCCTAACCCTCAAGTCTACACCTATTAGACTCACTGAAGATCATATTTATTACAGGTTCCTAAAAAATAGCCAGGCAAATACACAATTTCTTATCCTGGTGGACAGGCGATCATCTCCAGATGACATAAAGGAAGGTTATTCTCTGATATTATGAAAATGGAGACAGTTTATAATTTTGAAGTAAAAAATATACTTTCAGCTTTACTTCTATTTAAGGGTATTTGGCTTAAAATAGAACTCATTTTGGAAGGAACCTGTGAGAGAGAAAGAGAGAAAGTGGGGGAGGGGAGGGGGGACAGGAGGAGGGAGGGGGAGAGAGGTTGGGAGGAGAGACAGAGATTGATTCTAAAAGTTTATATGCTTTAAAACAAGAACTTTTTGGATTCGTGTAAGATCTCTAAATGGTCACCAGAATTAAACTCCCATATTTCTAATATTCATTTAGTTGCTTGTTAGTTCTCAAAAGGTATATCTGTTTTTCATAACATTAATGATGATCATTTAAGTACATAAAGTCTAATTTTCTTTTCCTCTTTTAGTTTTCAAACTCAAAATATGGGGATGGTAATTCCAAAATTATGTGGATTAGAAGGTATCAGAAATACCTTCAAAATGAGATGAAATAAAAAGGTAAATGATTATATGTATTACATACAATAGCAAAACTAATTAAAGTAAGATCAGATAACAATACCTGAAGAAAGAATGAAACTGAAAGGATTCACAGAAGAATATCCAGACAAAAATTTTAAAAAATTATCACATTCAAAGAAAATATCTTAAAATAGCAGTTAAAAAATGAACTAAAAAATTAGTTTCTATTTTTTTAAATGGAGCCAAAAGATGATTTAACACACAAGGAATTCTATTTGAGAGAATCCAAGAGCCAATAACAACCTTGTAAGACTTCAGAAAAACTCGATCCTTGAAACATTTAGCAGAATATAAATACACTACCCCTTCCCCTCCAAAAACATACTACTACCATTAATTTATTTCAACCCTGAACTACCCAATGAAACTCTACAGGAGGTGCATCTAAAATAGGATCAACACTTTAAATGTTGTAATCAGAGGCTCCAATATTTTTAAAAGAAAAAAAGTGAACTAAAACACTGCTCAAGCAATATTCAATCTATTCCTAATCCACTATGTGGTAACATGTAACCTCCTGGCTGTCCATAGCTCCTGACCCTGCTTCAATGACCTCTGAAGGCCTGATATTTGCTTTTTTTTTAGGATCGAAGTTTCTTGGATCTCTGGCTTTTTTGCTTCCCTAAATTCTTTCTTTCCTACTCTTCATTTGCCTAAATGTAATAGGTCCTATCTCTACCTGAGCAAACTTCAGTTATATTTATTATTCAAGTGTAATATGGATTTTTCTATTACTGTCTCTAGTCAAGGCCTACGTCTTGGGTATTGTGCTCAAATAGGCCCTAGGATTTAATCTAATTTTTTAAATATTTTTATATCTGGATCTTGCTTAAATTTATTAGTTCTTCTCCCTGATAATACACTGAGTAAATACATAAAATAAAATCATTCAACTTTTTATTAACAGCAGCTTTGATACAAAGTTGATAAAAAGGAAACCGCATGTAACCCTCTAAGTATTTATTTTCTTAAAGCTAATTTTATCATTAATTAACCAAAATCAAGTTAGCAATACATATCTGCAAGAGTTTTCTTAGGAACTCCAGGTCAATAACAGTTAACTAAGGCCCTAAGACTCAAGTTAAAAGTATCCTAATAAGAAAGTTAAAAATTGATGAAAAACCTCCAAATCTAATCTTCTTTATGGGATAAACATATGGGCAAACCATGTCTACGTAAAAACCTGCCGCGTTCCAAGAATCTTAGACATTTAAGTAAATTTGTAAGGGAATGAATAGGGACAAAAATTTTAAAATGTGTCAGCATTACCATGGTAGATCAGACACAAGGGAAATCCTTGTTCAGCAGCTAATTACCTATACCCAACTCCAAAAAAATTTAACCCATTTTAGTCTAAGAATTTGAATTTTGAATGATTTGCTATTCACCTAATAAATTTAGATGATCTTTGTTTAAAGAAAAAGAAAGTTTTTATTTTGTGTAAACAGAGTAATATCTAAGAATTTATCTTGTGTGACTATTAAATTCCTAACATTTCCAAACTATTAATGAAGGACACTACTGAAAAGTTTCTTTGAAGGAGACTCCTATATTTAGCCCTAAAGTTTTGATGAGATATACAAACCAAACTCTCCCGAAAATATTCAAAACAGAAGTATGGGTAAGTTTCACAATGTATAAAAATTACTCTCCATTATAATATTTTCCTTCTTGATTCCTTCTCTTGAGTAAATTTGAGAATACTAATTTTATATTGATAAAAGCTTCATTAGTATGGTTCTGAAATCATATAAGCTAAAAGTTTGACAATTATAATCAAGAAAAAACTGTAATCCTCAGTAGTAGATCTTTCTCTCTTATTGCTGACCAAGAAACCACTACTCTTCTAGTAAATATTATTCTGGACGGAGAGGAATCACCAATTGAATTCCATAGATGCATTAAAAAATTACACAAATGAAAGAAGAAGGACACCATCAGAGTGACATGTCTTCCTTTACAAATGTCAAATATTTAGGTAGAATATCTTTATATGAGCACCATAGCCTTATTAATTATCCCTCAAACACTGTAAACTTACTTTATAAATGTACAAATTATTAAGAGAGGATGGTAATAAACACCTCTTAATGATGCTTTTTTTTTTCCTTTCATGAGTAATAATGACAAATTTCCAGATTGGTGAGCATAAGGCTGGATCAATACATAACCCACATGAAATGTCTCTCAAAGAACTCCCTACTCCTGTACCTCAAAAAGATCACTGTGTAGACTTTACCAAAGATGTAGGGGTAGAATTATAAGTTGGTTTACATCATAAATTCTGTAACTAACAAATTTTTATCAAATTAGGATTTGTCATTATAAAAATAATAAAGTAAATGAAACAGGGTCTAAATCAAAACCAAATTTTCTTCTAAGCAAGAAATGCTTAAAAAGCTATATGTAGGAATATTATATAGGAGACAACTTTCAACAGTTTATCATGAATTCATAAAACAGATAAAATTAATATTAAATGCTCTGCACTAATGTTAAGAATTCAAAATAAACACATTTATAAACAGTCTTTCATTATATTCCTAACTTCATATTCAATATTATTTAAATATTTTTAAACTTACCCAAATGAAGTAATGTAAACTGGGCTGCCAGTTCCTTCGCATCTTCTAACGTAGTACAGAGTTTGTCTGGCATGAAGTAACTCTGGGATCCATTTGCAATAGCAGGAATAACTATTTTATATACCAAGAGTACTTTCCCATCCTGACTGGTTGTTGAATATAAATAATATTCTGGTGGTGCCCAATTATTCTTGTTGCAGTAATAATCCAAATGCATTACTGCAGAATTAAAATGATTGGATTTTAAAGAATACATACTAATTGGAGTAAGCTTTGTTCCAGGAAAAAAGGGGTAAGTGCATCTCTCAATTTCAGGGGGGCTTGGACTATGCTGACCATTAAGACGAGAAGGAAGAGTTGGTGGCTTGCCTAGAGTTTTTGGGTGGCTCTCTTCTTTGTTAGCATACACAATCAGGTTTTCAGAATTGGGGCTAATCTGACCATTAAGATGCTGTCGCCAAGTGTTTTCTTTATTTACTGGTTTTGCCAGTGTTACCTCAATACTTGCTCCATCAATGCATTTTCCATTCATAACAGACATAGCAGCCACTGCATCTTCTCGATTGAAAAAGTGAACAAAAGCATAGTCTCTAAGTTTCTTTACTCGTTCAACTGCACCAGGCTTGAATTTATTGAATTCTGCTTTAATAGTTTCCTCTGTAGTTGATATCATTAAATTTCTTACATAGAGAACTTTAACTCTCTGCATGGTTTCCTCATCAACTTCTTTCTCTGGATCAGCCCAATCTACCTGTATGGTGTGGCCCCATAGTTGGAATGTTCCTGTATAAAAGAATTATATTAATTTGAAGACAATCAGAACAAAAAACAAAAGTTTAAAATATTAAGTAAAACTATTTCTTCAAAGAAGCAGAAACTCAAGCACATATCATTATATTTGGTTAAGCCTTCATTTCCTACTCACATAAATACTTTTTATTAAAGCAAACATAATCAGAATTTAGCGGAATCCCCTCTGTACCTGATACTGGGAACTGAACACAGGGATGCTTTAGCACTTAGCTATATCCCCAGACCATTTTTAATTTTGAGACAGGGTCTTGCTAAGTTGACCAAAAAGGCCTCAAACTTGGGATCCTACTACCTCAGCCTCTCAAGTAGCTTGGATTACAGGCAAGCACCTGACAATGAAATTTATTTAAGTAAATATGACAAATATTCTTTAAAACTAGGTCTCCATTAGAAGAATTAATTCTCTTTGGATTTTTATTAATAATTAACACCTCAATTAAAGTATACAATTCAGTAATTGATAATTATCATAAACATGATAAATTTTTATAGGAATAATTTCTTGTCTTTTAGAATCATTTATTTTACTTCCCTTACTCAAACAATTCTTTATTCCTGTTAAGCGGCATTACATATTTTGTTAATAATGATCTATGACGTACTGTTATTTTTCCATATTTGTAATAATAAAGTTAATATGGAAAAATAACCTTTAAAAGATCAGTTTACCTGGAATTAGTTTTCTCCTAGCCATAGCAGCAGCTCTGTGAGATTCATATTCAACAAATGCAAAACCACGATTTTTGGTCTTATCAGTTGCACTTGGATAGACAATGACATCTACAACTCCTTCAGTAACTTTCTTCATTTCATCCAAAATTTCTTCTTTCTTCTTTTCCTTAGGAATAGCTCCAATAAATAATCTGCAATTATCCAAGCTCACACACACACCAATAAACTTCCCTGGTCTAATCTCATAATTATTAAGAATTCTGATGGCTAACTGGGCTTCTTCTTTTGTAGTGTACATCACAAAAGCATAACCTCGATTTTCACCACTAAATTCCATCATAAGTCGAAATTCATATATCTTTCCAGCTCTTTCAAATACAGGAACTAACTCATCTTCATACATATCACGAGGTATTTTTCCTACAAAAACTTCACAGCCTCTTGGTGGAGGTGGACCTTCCCAACCTGAAAGACCAAAAAAAAAAAAAAAAAAAATCTAAAAACATTTATTCATTACTGAATCATTTATTCATTCAACAAACTTGCTGTGAGCCTCTTATGTGCCAAGCACTATTCTAGGTATTGGAGATACAATGGCTGATATTCAAAAGACAAGAAAGACAATAAGTGAATGGTAAGTGTTATGAAGGAAAAAGCAAGCCATGAAAGGGATGATGCATTCAATAGTGACATGGTAAAGCTCTGAGCTTGTGATGTTTAAGTACAAATAAGGGAATGAGCCATGAGGAATCTCTCAGAGAAGAGCATTCGGGAAGAAGAAAAAAACAAGAGTTTTAGATGTTAGAGCAAAATAGCATAAAGGTCTATATGGCTACAGCATGCTTGAGGGTCAAGCAAAGTATTTAGTGATACAGTCACTGAGGTCATTGGAAGCAAGAACTTTAGATATAATAAAGCTAACTGGAGGGCTCTGAACAAAGTAGCTGCACTGCCACTGATAGGAAAATAAAATACTATATCTGTTTGAATCTGATTTTCTTCTATAAATAGCAATTTTCTACTCATTGCTCTCAAATTCTCTCCCAAACAACTTCCCCTTTAATACCAAAAGTACACTTTTTCACATTGTACCAATCCAGACTTCTTTCTCAACTACTTCTCAAACCAAGAGCAGAGCTGGGGGAAAAGGGAGGTGGGAGAGTAAGATGAGCACAGCATATATCCCTTCCCCTTAAAATGACTGGTGAGGTCTTAAAGCAGTTACAAGGAGAGAGCTACTATTTGGGATACTTGCAGAAACATACACATCATCTAAATGACTAAAGATCTAATTTAAAAGAATATAAACAAATCCCCACCTGGAGGTGGACCACCAAATTTCCTTTGCCCATTTTCTTGAACCATGTTGTAACCAGTCTTTTCCATCAAAGCAAGTAATGCTGCTTCATTCTGAGTGCCAGTTCGAACTTTACCACATCCATTTGTTCCATCTATATTTTCTTCATTCATGGCTGTAATACCTAAAATGAAGTTAAATTTAAAAATGCTTAAATTTATGTCATAGAACCCATAATCTATGAAGCATTCCTTTGTACAAGAAACCAAGGACGGTTGTGGCTGCCGTGTTGGGTGATTAATCTTTGCTGTTTGTTCCCTTAGTTCTGCATCAAGAGTTCTTCCCTACAATAGAAACTGGAAACTTCTTTTATTACTGTTTAATTAAGCAGTATCTTTAGAAAGCCTGAGCCTTCTAAAGGGACAGAAAAAGTGAAAAAAGATAAATAAAACCAGTAATGATTAAAAAAAAAAAAAGAACAAGAGAGAGAAGGAAAAAAATAAAACAAGGGCTGGGGGCATAGCTCAGTTGGTAGAACGCTTGTGTCCCATACATAAGGTCCTGGGTTCAATCCCCAACAACACACACACACACACACACACACACACACACACACACACAGCAAAAGGAGCAAGAAAACAAAACATACTGCTATCAAAGAATACATAATCATTGTTAATCTTCATAGCCCAAGATTTAAATCACTTTATTATATAGGCCACTCAATCTTTCTGTGACCAAGTATAAGTAGGCTTCTGCCAATATTGCTTATTTTGTCAGCAATCCCAAACAGCTTCACCAGAATCCAAAACCCGATAACTGGAATAAGAGATTCAAGTCAGTCCCTGAACCTATCTACTAGAAGTTACTAGAGAGATGAGAGAATACAACCTCTGGTCATCTGAGCAAAAACAAGAGCTACTATAATTTCCTACTAGCCGCAGCTTAAGAAATAAAACAGGTGGGCAGGAGCTAAGGCAAAAGAGCCGAGAACTCACTTATCACTAAAAATGTACTTTAATTACCATATTCTTTAGGATTTTTCCTAATATCAATGCTGTGGCTTATTAATTAATTTTATGTTGTTCATTCAATGTTATCATGAATAAATACAAAAATTAAAATTCACAGCATGGAGAAAGAATACACTGTGAAAGCTTTTTCACTTTCCAATAGAACCTTCCTAATTATAAATGGAAACAAAGTCACTGGGGCAAAGCATTTTAAAATATGAAATTCTGAGCCACAGCACCTCAATTTCAGGTTTCCTTATTGTGCAATCTTAGACAATTTATTCAATTTCTTCACACTTCAGTCTCTTCACTTAAAAATGGGATAACCTTATAACATGGTTGCTTTTAAGACTGAATAAGACAAGGTATGTAAAAAGATTACCAAAATTCCACAATATCAAATAAAGGCTAGCTTTGATAAATACGAGACTAACAGTACATCTTACTTTTTTTTGCACCAACTCTGCTGACACAGACATGCTTTTTTTCAGAAACATATTTCATTTTCTCAAAAGTAAGAAGTGAGTGTGATATGACAGACACATAGCTACAGAAGAATATCCACATCTCTACAGTAAGTGGGATGGGATTGAAGTGGTATCACCAAAGGATCTGCTCCAGAGCATTGAACTGTCCCTGAATCCATCCTCCCTAGTATTACCTGGACTCATAACCTTTCTTTTCACTTACTAACTATATAATTTTAAGTTATTTATTAGCTCCAGTGTATCTCAATTTCCTCTTCTATCATATGCAGAAATAATACTTCCTAGTCTCACAAATTTTTATGAAGAATAAATCAATGTTAAAAAAGCCTTTAGGATTCATTTTTTGGCTTTAAACAATAAAAATACTACTCAACCACAAATTTTTATGCATATATTGAAAACTTTCAAACCACTAGGCATCTGCAAATAACTATAGCCTGAAATCCCATTATTCAATTATCTATAGAATAATTGGCTTCAAAACAAAACTGTGATACCAGACAGAAACAGAATAATAATCTGATAATAAAATCATAAGAGGTTTGGTTTAATTCTGTGGGTGTACTATAAATATCAGGAAATTTCTACATGTTACTGCTGATCACTACAACTATTAGAGGCAAGTATCAACCTTACTAAAAGAAAACTATTATTTCTACTTAACAGATTGAGAGAGAATTATACTACCCAAGATCATAAGAGCCAGAAAGTGGCATAGACAGATTCATAACCAGGTCTGTTTGATCTCAAACACTACCCCTTCCTGCCAAGAAAATTATTCTGTTATACTTTCTGCCACAATTTTACCTTAAGTCCCCTGAAAAACAAGGAAGACCCCTAAATTGACTTTCATGCAAATGAAATATTCAGAAATTGACATAGCTAAATTTTGTGAACTCTTAAGTACTTCTTAAGTACTTCTTAAGTACTTCTTAAGTACTTTTATATTATCTAAATTTTTCTGAGTGATGAATGATGGCATAGCATCTCTCTCCTCTCTCCATGCACATGCATATATGTACGCACACTCTCCTTTTAAAGTTGCTTTCCAGGAAAGTAACTCATGCACTTCATAGTTTCTATGTGCTATCTATCTTATTTCCTTAAAGTTACTCTTTGGGGACCAGCCTTCTTTCCTAAGCTAAGATTCATTTACCAAACAGCCTAATGGATATGTGCTGAAAATTAGATATTATTAGGCATCTCAAATTCAACATATCAAAAACTGAATGCCAGGGCTGGGGTCGTGGCTCAATGGTAGAGTGTTCGCCTAGTATGCATGAGGCTCTGGGTTCAATCCTCAGAACCACATAAATGTAAAATAAAGATATTGTGTCCACCTAAAACTAAAAAATAAATATTAAAAAAAACTGAATGCCATTCTATCTTCCAAACCTGTTGCTTGTTACTTTATCTTATCTCAACTCTTTCAATGAATACAGGGCACCAAAACAAATATATTTCTTCTTCAAAGTGTCAAAGCTAGAAATCTAGGAGTTATCCCAGAGGCTTTCCTTTGACTTATGGCTAACTGATCACAAAGATCTGAAGAATTCCATTGCATATAAGCACTTTATACACACACACACACACACACACACACACACACACACACATACACACATACACACACACATATATATATTTTTTTAATCAGTCTACTTATTATTCATTTATTATTATATGCCAACAGCAGGTACCTATTTATAAATTCTCAAATACGCATCTTCTCATATACTAGACTTTACCTAGATTTTTTTTACACATTTCCTCCCTACTTTTTTTAGCGTTTTTCATTCCTAGTATTCTCTGGGAATCCTTCTCCACCCCCACTCTCCTTCTCTCAATTCTAAATTTTAGGTATTCCTTTGTATCCACTACAATCACAGAACCTAAGAAGGTCAGTCTCCCTCTTCTTCACCTACACCTCCACTTGTTCCCTTCCTCAAACCCACGAGACATTCAAGAGAGTCTAGTCTTTTATATCTCTAACACCATGTAAACTCCTTGGCCTATGATAAATGTTAAATGAATGATTCAGGACAGGAGGTACATCATTATTGAAATGAAAATAATGAACTTGTATGAGAAAAGACCTGAATTTCAGTCACTGGTCAACACTTCTGTCAAATCACTTTATAACTCTGACCTTTACTTTCTTAATTAGTGAAATTCCAGTTTATGCTTACTTCTGTATATATTTAACATAATTAAATGCCATACAGAATGACAAACACAGTATATAGTACTTGCAACAATCCTGTGAGATTAATACTATTCTTTTCCATTTGAAAAACAAAGTGAGTCTGAGATAAAAATCATAGAATTGGAGAGGCATATATTCAATTCAGAGGTGTGTCTGCCCAAATGTTGGGCTCCTAACCTTTATTTTATATTACCTTCACTTTAAATATTTTAAAAGCTAAAAATTATGAAAAAAAATGTGATTTACCTGCAATCATATAACATGGTGGTACCAATACCTGAATTCAGATTTTTTCATTACAGAAGTTTTTTTCAAACGATTAAAACATCTAGTCAAGGGCTGGGGTTGTGGCCCAGTGGTAGAGCCCTTGCCTAGCAAGGGTGGGGCCCTGGGTTAGATCCTCAGCACCACATGAAAATAAATAAATAAAATAAAAGTATTGTGTCCAACTACAACTAAAAAAATAAATATTTAAAAAATTAAAAAAGTAAAACATCTAGTCAGTTATTCATTGACTTTGAAAACTTATACCATGATTAAAAAACACTCAAAACTACATTAAGGAGAAAGTCTAGCAACAAAAGCTTCTTGGAAAAACCTCTAGTAAAATAATTTCAGAATTATTAGAGACCTTAAATATCAAATTTACCCATGTGAAATCTACATCCTCTTTTGTAACACCCATAGAGAGCAGATACCCATTTTATTCATGATTCTTACATGGACTATCATCTAGAGCACTGTATCTTTGGTTAACTGAGATCTTTCTTTCAATGCATTATAATCTTTTTCTCTATAAATTTCAATATTGATCCTGATTTACCCTCCTATCCAATTTCATACAGTTGCATCTAAAAGATAATTCTCCTCTTCTCCAGGCTAAATATTCAGTTTCTTTAAAACAACATTTCCCAAACTGGTTTCCTAAAGTATGGTAAATATAGTAAAAACAGCTTTTTTTTTTTTTAAGGGAGAAAGATGTTCTGTTCCTCAGAACACTTTTCCAGGGTATAAGTATTCCACATCTAATTACGTCTCAAAGAATCACTTTACCTCCCTCCTCAAACTATAATAATGAACATAAGCATATTTAAGGCCATTAAAAGTTTCAGTTAAAATGAACTTTTCATCTTTGTTTAATTCCACTGTTTACCAAATTTATTTCAGCATGATCTCCTAATTTCCCTTGGCAAACTATTTATTTCCTATAGAACCATTTGGAAAAATGCTACTTTAACTGTTTCTTATATGCTGTACCATCATATTCTCTCACTATCCTATTTCCTTTAAAAGTGTGGTAGCCAAAATTAAAAAGTTACTAGTGCAGAGAAAGATCATATTAGTGTCCAATAGAGTTGCATAAAATTATTGGTTCAAATGAGTTATATCTATCAAAAAAAAAAAAGAAATCTGTCCTGACCTATATACTAAGTAACCAGATTTTACAATCAGCTGAATTTTATCTTATTAGATTTGACTGCCAGTTCTCCCTACCTACCATCTAATCTTCACCCACTCCTTTTACTAGAGAATGACAAGAAATATATGCAAGACTTTGTACAGTTCAAGAAATTTCAATCAAAATATTGCAAAAACTTGAAATTACAGAAATTTAAGACACACAGGAGAGTCACCAATCCCATCATCTCTTTAAAAAGGTATCTGTTCTTATAAGTACCGCGCGCTAACAGATTGCGCCACTGGAGCTCCTAAAAAGGTATCTGTTCTTAAAATTTCCAAAACAATATATATATATATATATATATATATATATATACACACACACACACACACACACACACACACACACACAAATATATATGTATAATGCACAATTAAGAAATTTTACAAGTGCCTAAATTTAACACACTATTAACCAAATTATATCTCTAAAAGAACCAAAATTCAAGATTCAGAGCCAGAGAATTATACTCAGATCTAAAATATTCATTCTAAAACATTCCAGAATCAATCTGAGATCTAACCTAAATGTCTAAGGAAGCATAGCAGCCCTAATCATCAAGACAAAGCTGACATACCAATTGAGGGTTCCAGGCTCACTCTTTCCTCTTTACTTTCAGCTATGGATTCACACTCCAAAGTATTCTACCAATTTTTTTCTTTATTCTGCAGACCCAAGGAATAGCGTAGGAAAAGGAGGGTTCCTGGGCAAGAGAATGACACAAATGGTTTATGAAAAAGAAAGAAAAAAAGTAGAAATAGTAGATTAAAAGTTGTTTTACCCAATGCACCAATGAAAAATATGAAAAAAATAACCAATAAATACTCCCTAAAAAAATAAATGTTCTTTTGCCATATTCACCATACTTTCAGAGATAAATATTTTTACCTCTAGTTTAATTTTGAAAAAATGAAAAAACTCAATAAATTATGAAAAGGTCGGGACAACATAGCTAATCACAGAACAGATATACAACAATTCCACCAAATCTTTAGCTTTGTTAACTACATCTTAATTTCAAGCATCTTTCGTTAACAAATACATGTTTTTCAGATTTTCATTGTCTTGCAAAAAAGGAAATATATTAAACATATTAATAAAAAATAGACAAATACAATTTTAGTAAAATATAAATGGACAACACAATTTATCTAAGAAAGTTGGTTTCATCAATTTAAATTAAAACTTCTTCCAAATTTCTACAAAACAAGTAGTAATTTGAAAGTGAACAGGTCTTTTGCGATTTTTTAAAAATATTTTTTAGTTGTTTCTGTACCTTTATTTTATTTATTTGTATGTGGTGCTGAGAATCAAACCCAGTGCCTCACACATGCTAGGCAAGTGCATTACACTGAGTCATACCTCCAGTCCCATCTTTTGCGATTTTAAAAATTAAATGTAATAATGAAAACATTTTAAGATATCAAAACTTTTAAAGGAAGCAATTAGATATTTATGGAATTCTTAAAAGTAGATGTTAAATTCCTGATACGTTACAGTTCAGTTATACACTACGGTATAGTGAGACCATGGCTTCCAATTCAGTGGAGATTTTCAGCAGCAATTCATTTTAGTGACAGAATGCACTAGAGCAACTTGTTTGGAAAATAAGAAGGATTAATAAGACCTGTGAAGATAGGTGCATCTAAGATTATTTCAAAATAAAAGTGCACGGATGGATCAGCTGAATTCCATTTAAAATTTTAAAGAATCAGCACATTTTGTTGCAAAAAGTAAAATAAACGTAATGTAGTGTTTCATGCACCTAGAATTACTGCAGAGAGATTTAAATTTTGCATAAAATAAAAATTTAAAAAATAATTTACAACTTTTAAGAAACTTTTAAAATATTTTTGAACACAAAAGTATATACACCCTTTGAATGCAGGACAAATATATCCACATATTATTGTCCAAATTAAGTATACCTCTATTCTTAAATTTCTTCTATAACGGAGACCATATTTTCTTCCCACATTTCCTTATCTAACCTAACCAACCACTAGGTAGTTAAAATAAAATGGTAAACAATAGCCAGCATTAAAATGTCCAACTTTTTAAGCCAACTCACTGATTTCTATTTACAACTCTTTCTTAAGTATGTCTGGTGTCATCAGACAACAAAATGACACTGTGAAACATGAGGCTTAAATTTCAATCCATAAATTGGGTATATTCTTAATCTTTAAGTCATAATATATTCCATAATACATGTTTACGTTTTAAGTATTAAACTACATTATTATCTTTAGCAATATTCAAGTTTACTACTTCCCCCTGACGTGGAAATCGGCATTTAAAGCAGTATCTTAAGCAGAACACAAGGCACTGTTAATATGCAGGAACTGCAGTCACCTTTACGTCTATAAAGACACACAGTTGCAAATAAGTATTAAAATGGAATGGTTTGAATAAGTCTATCATCACGGTTCATAAGAAATTTAAATCTGAAAAGCTCCAAATATGTCTAATTCCTCAACTTTCTGTTTTGTTCATTCTTGAAAATACCTTCCGATCACTTCAATAAACAAATCTCTGCCCACACGTGAATTAACGTCTACTTGCAGGGCATCCTGCTTCCTGCTTTATAACGCCATTCCGAAACAACGTGGGGCAGATTTTTTTTAAAGACACGCTTTACATAACGTAAAGAGTAGAGCCTATTTACCACGAGTGTAAAGAGAGTCAAAGCTTAAAGGAACTTCAACGTGAGCCAAGTTAAATCTACAGAGGAGGAAGGCGGTGCCCGAGCCAATCCAAGGTTTGCCCGAGGATCTCAGCATTTGTATTAACGCTAAGGTAAAACCCCCAATTTCCAGATTCTAGGAACTCCCTAGTTCTCCTCCAGGAAACATTTTAAAATTAGCCATTAAAGCCATCAAGTGTAAGGAAACCATGATGGTACTGTGGCGCGTCCCGCTACCCAAGGCGTACGCGGGTGAGAGGGGTCACTTGTCTTCCAGGTCCACCCGCAACCTTCCACTACTCAACACGCAAGAGAGGGCTTGGGGAAGAGACAGGAAGGAGTTACAGCAAGAGGAAAGTTCGAGGCTCATTCTCAGTACTCGAGGGAGGCACGACGTGATTGCTAAATCTCACCCAGCAGTCTGGACGCCCCTAGGCGTCGTCTCAAAGGCTCTGGAAGAGACGCGCGGGCGCGACAACTGCCGGACGGGAAGGCGGGCGGCCCAGACCTGCTGCAGTCGACGCAGGAAGAGGGTCAAGGAGAGAATATGGAAGGCAGCAGACGGGAAGCAGCCGGAAGGCGGCCAGGGAGAGCGGAAATAAGGCGGAGAGAGGGCAGGGCGCCGCTGGGCGGAAGGAGCAGCAGAGGCCCGACGGCGGGGACGGCGGCGCGAGAGCGGGCTCCAGACACTGTCTGGCCTCAAGATGCCCCTGGGCCAGGGAGGGACTTCTCCAACAGCTGACTTGGGCTGCTGGGTGGCGCTGGGTGGCACTGGGGGGGGGGGGGGCGGGATGAGCCCACAGCGACCGCCTTCGGCGGGGCAAGATCCCTGCTGCCGGTTCAGCGTGACAGTGAGTGGGACCGGACTTTTTGCGGCCAAGGGGCAGGGTCTCCAGCCGTTAGTTGCGGTAAGTTACTTGGCAGTAAACCCACTGTCCCCATCCTTTCCTCACCCCTTTGGGTCTTCAAAGGTTGGTCCTAAATCCCTGGGACCAACGACCACAAACCGCCGCCACCACCACCGTTTCGGGGACCAGTCGGGCGGAGGGGCGGGGGTCGTCTCAGGGGGAGGGGGCCCACCAGGAGGAGCTCGCGCTAGTCCTCGCGCCTTGGCTAGGCTCCCAGCGGGCGCTGCGCGAGGTGGCCTAGACAGCCCCACGCGGCGGGGTGCTTCGACCAATCAGCAGCTCCTCGGGGAGGAGCAAGGAGGAGTGGGCTGGATCAAGGCTTAAATCAATTAGGAGGTTCTTGGGAGAGGTGTGAGTGTTTGGAGTGACAGGCACTGCAGTCAATTGAGGCAAGAAAAGCAATATTTAGGGTGTGGACGGGCCTGGGGCAATGACAAATGAAAGTCTCACATATCTAAACGCACTAAAAAGTTTGTAATTTGAATTTATATACCTTGCTTACTTAGGGAAATATAGATACTTCATGAAGTTTCTTTTTCTTGTTTGAAGGAATTTATAAGTCTTAAATTACTAGCTTGTCGGAAACGTCATATATTTAACTGTGGACCTTTTAAAAGAAGGGCTGGAGTAGGTGGCTTATAAGGAAGTTGATTCATAGTGGGATTGGGAAGAATAGACAACTCTAGATAGGGTAGAGGGGTGGGAGGGAAAGAGAGGGGGCATGAGGTTAGAAATGATGGTGGAATGTGATGATCATTATTATCCAAGTACATTTATAAAGAAACAAATTGGTATGAATATACTTTGTATACAACCAGAGATATGAAAAATTGTGCTCTATATATGTAAAAAGAATTGTAATGCATTCCGCTTCCTCATATAAATAATAAAAAAAAGCTACTTTACTTACTTGAACCTGTTCAAAATAGAGATTGTGAGGATCCGATAATGAATAATACCAAAATTTGATAAAAGTACTATCCCCACAGTTTGGGAAATTGAGATTTAGAAAGCTTAATTCATTAAGTCTTAAGCTTTCAATTCTTTGAGAATTTCAACAGAATTGACGCGGGAGCTCTAAACTAGGTTGGAAATCATAATCTAGAGTTTATATAGCCTTTATATATGCTTTTATATATATATATATGTGTGAAATGTATATTTTTAAAAGCTCTAGTCATTCACCTATTTTTTCAATAGAATAGAACTCTTACAAACAATGATTATTTTGAAAGTTACTGTAAGTAGTATATTTGCTGCTCAATTTAAGTTTTTATAGTTGCCCTGTGTCTAGAACAATGGGCCTTAATGGATTAAGCAATTTGCCTAAGATGTTTTTTTTCTTTCTTTCTTTCTTTTTTTTTTTTTTAGAATTTTTCATATTTATTTTTTAGTTCTCGGCGGACACAACATCTTTGTTGGTATGTGGTGCTGAGGATCCAACCCGGGCCGCACGCATGCCAGGCGAGCACGCTACCGCTTGAGCCACATCCCCAGCCCCTGCCTAAGATTTTACAGCAAAAGTGAACCCAGTTTAGCTCTAAAACCTGCAGATATAACCACTATATTTCCAGAAACAAGAACACTTGGCAAAAAAAAAAAAAAAAACAAGATTGAAGATAAGCACATTGGAAGCTCAACAAATATTTTTTCTTGAGCTCTCTGCCCTTTGGTCAGTGAATACCAGTCTCATTTTATGAAGGCTATATGCATCATACAAAATAAAGCAACTACAGTGGTAGAACTACTTGGCTGTCTTTTCTTTTTTAATTTTTTTTTCTAAATAAATAAAATAAAAGTATAACACAATACCTTTATTTTATTTATTTAGTTTTATGTGGTGCTGAGGATCGAACCCAGTGCCTCACACATGATAGGCAAGTGCTCTACTACTGAGCTATAACTCCAAACCTTTTTTTTTTAAACATGCCATCCTCTACCTCAAGAACTGGGGTTAATAACAGTTATATCATATTGATTAATATTTGTTTTGGTTTTTTTTATTTCTCCAGAAAAGGACTCACCACATTCTTCATTTTCTTGATGTCTTCTCAGTTCCTAGTAGTTAATTTTAAATACAAGTGTGTTTAAGATTAAACTAACTAAAATGGTGCTAAAACAAATAAGAATTTCAAAAAATTGCTGTAGGATCCTTCAGTCATTGGGTGGAGATAGCTTTTGAGGTGTGAAAGTTCTTAAAAGCAGACTGAGGAGTTGTTATTTAACATTTTTAATTTCCTTGATTTTTCCCTTTGCCTGGCCATTTCCCCCAAATATAAGGAAAACTGAAAAAACAAGGGTTTCTTAATAAGCATGAGAGTCAGGTCATAGAACCTTTCATTAGATGAGACAGTATTGTTTAAAGACTCTTCCCCCACTTAAATTCTTTGTCCTTTAGGTCAGATTCCTTCTGAGGTTTTTATTATTCAAAGTTTTTTTACAGGCATATTTTTCAAATTGTATAAAAATTACATTTTCTGCTTAAAAGTTACTGTAAGTAGTATATTTGTTGCTCAAGGCTCCTAGAAAAAGAAATCTAAGAGAGTTTTGCCAGCTAGCATCCTTCTTCAGGAATAGACACTAAATTAGGATTTGTTACAGGTTTATAGAAAAAGGAGAACCAAATGAATAAGATTGAAGATAAGTGATGTAGAACTGTTTTTAAGTGAAAAGACGACTTGGGGACTTTTGTTGGTGAGGGAGAGCTCTATGAATACCAGAAAGGGAAATAATACTGTCTTTAAGACATGGGAAGAAAAGTTAGCAATTAAACAATGGAAGTGCTATGCAAAATATAGTTGGTTAAAACAGCGTTTTTTCCCATATGAAACACAAGCTTTTTGGATTATGTGGAAATTAGTGTCATATGCCTTCTGTAAAATACAAACCCCCCAAAAGGGAAGAAAAGCAATGGAAAGTCCTTATAAATGTTGAAAATCCAGCTTACACTTCATAAAAATAATGAGATATGAAATGTTCCCCATAAAAGAACAGTGTATTGTAGTCTAGTTTATTTTCCACGTGTTGGAGCTTCTTTTTTTCATAATCTGGCAATGACCACACAGATCTACCCAAAACGTGACAGCTACTTGTGTGCCTATAGAATTAATAATTTATGGCACAGAGCTCAGGATACAGTACATAGCTCTTTGACATGGTGACTCCAGTAGAATTTACGTGTCATATCCTTCCAAAGTAAGGAGTCTTGGGTTTTGTTTTTTTATGCTGATAGTAAATATGTTTTATTCCAATCTACTGACCCTTTCTTTCTCACTGTGGTTTGCCACTTTCTTCAACAGATTCTTTTGAACTTTTTATTTTGATGGACAGTGAGCATCAGTACCAAGATGACTCTAAGGTAAGAGAGGCACTTTAGCTTTGCTTTCTTAGTTGTATTGATGAACCATCATTGTATCTTCAATTAACAACATCATTTTACAGGACAACAAAACAAATATGGAGATTTTTGTATGTAGCCTAGAGTCCTATATAGGAATCCAACCCATGGCCCAGGCCTTAACATAAGTACAAACTAAAGGGAGTATCGATGAAGCCAGCCTTTTTCTTTGTGTTAGTTGGTATTTATCATCAGAGTTCAGTCACCCAGTTATTAAAAGTAATAAACTACAATATTGGTGATAGCATTAGGGGATACTGGAAATAAGGGGTTTTTTTTTCTCCTCTGAGATGATTAGGCTTTACCTAAAACATGGGGAAAACTAACATATGTTATAAAAAATACCTTTCTGATCATGAAGACTGATTAAAAATTTAATATTTTGCTGTTATTAAATATTTTCTGTCTTATATCACTGGAGAACTTCATAGTATGCTTCCCTGGGTAATAAGTTACAATGAAATTAGAGCTGAAACATACCTTAACAGCCAGTTAGCTTGGAAAGATGAAATAATTTGCCCCAAATCACAGAGCCAGTTAGCAACTAGTCTGAGTCTCCAACTCCTTTCTTCTAATTTGCTCCTGTGGCTTTCTCAGAAGGTTTTGAATTGTATTTCAGGTTGGATGGTTTTGGTGGTGATGGGTTTTTTTTGTTTCTTTTGGTACTGAGGATTTATCTGAGGGCACTTAACTACTGAGCACATCCCCAGCCCTTTTTATTTTTTATTTTCAGACAAGGTCTTGCCAAGCTCCTGAGACTGGTGTGAACTTGTGATCCTCCTACCTCAGCTTCCCAAATCACTGGGATTAGAGGCATGAAACACTCTGACTGGCAAATTGTTGTTTTTTTGAAGCTATCATAAATATATCTGATGAGAAAAATTATTTTGGCTAAGGACAGCAGGGTCAGCTTTAGTTCATAGTGCAATTTACCATAAAGAATGTTTGAGGTGAGGCAGTTTCTTGATAATGACATTTTTTTCTTTGCATTATATGGGTGAAGTCCTAGATGATTCCGGCTCTGACTGTCCAATTCTGTCATTTGTCACTGTGCTTTGCTTCCATTTTCTCAATTCAGGACATAAAGTTCATGAAACTCTGAAACAGGAAAGAGTGCCATTATTCTCCACCATACA
Source organism: Spermophilus citellus (assembly GCF_964194105.1). Classification (NCBI taxonomy): domain Eukaryota; kingdom Metazoa; phylum Chordata; class Mammalia; order Rodentia; family Sciuridae; genus Spermophilus; species Spermophilus citellus. Next base: position 125,957,760 of record NC_138189.1, read on the forward strand.
ATTTGTTCTTAAATTAAGGTATTTGATCTTTCTATACCTTCTATAAATACCTTCCCCCAAATGGAAGAAAAACAATGGGAAGTCCTTATAAATATTTAAAATCCAGCTCAATTTGCATCAGTCAGCTTGTATGCACAATCTCTGGGGCATTCCTGAAATCACTGTCTTTTGCCAGCTTTTACATATACCATTTCAAACTTCTTATTCTACAATTGTCATTGTCTCAATTATAATTGTCATTGTAGACAAGATACATTTTTGGTCAACTTGTATCCTAATACTACTGAATTACTAAGCCCAGTGACAAAAAAAAAAAAAAAAAAGAGGCAATCTCATTCTGTCAAAATAATTTATTTAAATGTAAATTTGTCAGAATAGCTATAATCTGTAATTCTGATTTTCATCAGGACTATTTTTTGTTCCTGTGTTTATAGGACAGGCTAACTAGACTGAATTAGGCCTTCCTCTCTAGTTCAGTCTAGTAGCTCTGTGTAACCCAGATATAGGTCCTTGGTTCCATAAATAGATATGAGTAGAGTAAGTATGTGCTTAGATGGTGTTATGATTTAGATCTGGGGTGTGCCCTCAAAGGCTTATGTAATGAAAGCTTGGTCCCCAGTACAGCAGTATTGAGTTGGGGCTTCTGGGAGGTGATTGGATCATGAGGTCTCTAATCCCATCAATAGGATCATTCATTCATTCATTCATTCATTCATAGGTTCATAATTAAATGGACTACTGGTAGGTGGCAGAAACCATAGGAATTGGAGCCTACTTAGAGAAAGGAGGTCCCTAGAGGTGTGCCCTGTAAGCGTGTATCTTGACCCTGGTATGTGTCTCCTACTACCCCTCGGCATGAACATGCTTGCTCTCGCTTTCTCTCTCTCCCCCGACCCCACCCCTTCTCTGTCTTTCCTTCTTGGCTGCCTTGATCTGAGCAACTTTCCTCCATGATTCCCTTTCTTGCCTCAGGCCTAAAAGCAATGGAGCCAGCTGACCATGGACTAAAACCTCTCAAACTATGAGCCAAAATAAACCTTCCTTACTTTAAGTTGATTTTATCAAGTTATTTTGACATAGCATTGGAAAACTAACACAGTTGGTGAAGAATTGCATGAGCAGGGAATAAGTCAGTTGGAGGTATGAGAGGCAAGAAGGGAGTAGAATTATTATAAGTTGTAAATTCTAAGTGATTAATAAAAAATATTAATAGCATAAAATGATACTAAAATTGTACCCAGCTTGATTTTCTTTTCTTATGACTTACTAGATGTAACAAACAGGTTAAATATATTTTATCATTCCTGTTGGTTCCCATGTGAGATGCCTGATAGTGTTATATGAAAAACAAATGCTGGAATTAGAGTCGGAAAAGCCTATAAAGAAATTTTATCTCTTATTTTTCCTAGTTGTACAAAACCTTAGTCAACTCACATAAGCTTTCTGAGATTTAGTTTCCACAGATGAAAAAAGGAGAGAGTAGCATCTACTCTCAGAGATGTGTAGGATAACACGAAACAGCAAGTGGAAATGTTACACCCCGTCTAGCCACTTCATTTGTAGGGTGTGGAATTTTTGGTACCATCTCTTGAGTTGGATGATCACCATCATTTTGGAAATTAACCAAACAAAGTGCAGTGTGCTTTCTTACAACACAAAATTGTCACTCTTAGCATTTAGTCACATTGACTTAATTCTTTTCAATTTAAAGAAAACTGTATACATACATACAATACAGTTAGCATCCTCTTTGACCAGGCAGCCCTAAAGCCATTCACTCCCTTTGTCCATAGGTTGGTTCCTTTATTTGACATATATTTACAGAGCGTACTAAGTACCAGGCACTTATGTTAATTGCTAGGATGGAGATTTATGGTGAACAAGATAGAAGGCCTTGTCCTCACTTTCTACTAGCTACAATGATCTAGCTTTTTTTTTTTTTTCCTAATTATACCAGGCACAATGCTGCCTCAGAGTTATTGTGGGTTTTTTGTTGTCATTGTTGTTTTTTGTTTCATTTTGTTGATTGAAAATTGAACCCAGAGTCTACTGCATGCTGAGCATGTTATCTCCTGAGCTATACTGCCACCCTAGGGCCATTAATGTTGGCATTCCATGATTCTGTAACATTCTTCCTCCAGATAGCTAAGTAGCTGGCTAGTTCACCATATATAAGGTTTTGTTCAAATTTCACTTTCTCAGTAAGATCTTGCACTTTCTCAATCAGACCTGTCATTTTGGAAATTACAACAATGTGCCTCACTTGTGGGCATAGTATGTTTTTTTTTTTTTTAAGAGAGAGAGAGAGAGAGAGAGAGAGAGAGAGAATTTTTTGATATTTATTTTCTAGTTTTTTTGGCGGACACAACAAATTTGTTTGTATGTGGTGCTGAGAATCGAACCAGCGCCCCACGAATGCCAGGCGAGCGTGTTACTGCTTGAGCCACATCCCCAGCCTGGCATAGTATGTTAATTGCATTCTTTTTTTTTCCTGTTATAGCATTTTTCTCCATTGTGCTTCTAACTCTGTATTTTTACCTTGTTATTATCTGTCTCCCCAACTAAAATATAGATTCCAAAAGGGCAGAGATCTTTGTCTAAGTTATTAATTGCTTTACGTACAGTACCTACCATAATAATAATTATTTTTCAAATGAATGAATAAATAAAAGATAAAAATTAGAACATATATTTTCTTCTTAAATTTTAATGCCTAAAATGACCTAATAAATGAAAGTGTGATTGCTATATGGTCTCCCAAATTGAAAACATAGATATCTTTTCTATCTCCCTGCTTCTACAAAAAAAAATATAGAATATTTATTTTAAAACTGTACGTGATGATTCTAACAGTAACCATGATTTAGATAAGTTATGGCTGAAGTATTTTGAAAATTTGGGCTGTATGACTTTAAAATTAGGTTTTAGACAATTTATGCTATATTTGTTCATTTACCTCTTAATTGATATTATGTTGAAGCTTAAATTCCTGCAGATTCCAAAGCCAGCCTTCTCTCTAGTCTCTAGAAGTGTTCTTCGCTGGTACTGTAGAGGACTATTTTTTTACTAATCTCAAGATCACTGGAAGAGTGATCCAAAGGCATGTGCAACATTGTTCAACACAATTTTGTGTATCATCTACATATTTCTAAGCATGCGAGGGAGTCTAATGAATTTTACTTCAAAACTTTCTTTGAGTCAGAAAGACAAGGTGTAAATACACAGGAATTTTGCATGAGATCATCCAAATGCTGGCTTTGGAAATAAGTAACCTCCCAAAGTCTCCATTTACACATTAATTAAATTTATAGAAATATTACATACCTTGTATGTTTGTTGTCTGGAGCAAATAAGGTACTCTTTCAGTCAGTATATTCTGGGTTATGTTGTAATAACCAACAATTCTACAAAATCTAAGCTTAAAACAATAAAAGCTTATTTCTCTCTTGATCTGTAGTAACGGTGGCTCTGCTATTGCACAGTCTTCCTTTAGCTCTTTAATCAGGAACCCAGACTGATGGAGCACTACTTTTTATTACATTGCAAATTACTATGGTAAACAAAAAGGAGACTCTAGAAGATCCGATGTGGGCAATTACCTGCTAGATTCTAAACTGACACATGTGTTTTCCAGGTACATGCTGTGATACAGGTGGTGATCAGTCTTTGATTGCATTATCTTTTTAAGAAGCCAGAATAGAGTCCTCATCCTCTTCATGCATGTTACTTTTTCAGACATTTCAGCATCTGAAGGATCTGCATGCTTACCTACACCTAACATGCCTGCCCCTTTTCCTAGGAATAGATAATCGTAGGCTGGCAAATGATCCACTCTTCTTTGATCTGCTTCCAGATCCGGTGACTGGAGCTGGCATTGACTGTTGGATTGGTCCCATTTGGATCCTACCAAGCATTCATGTCACAGCAGAGGATGCTGGAAGCCAGCCTATTCAGAGGCCTGAAGCAATACATGTGGTTGGGGCTGAAGTGCCCAAAGAAAAGCAACTTAGATGATTTTTATCTTAAACATTACATTATCTTTCAAGCAGATAGATATCAAAGAGATTCACCTGGAACACATCCACAAACTGAAGGCAGAGAAAGCCTCCAGGAAGCTCCCTGCTGACCAGACTGTAGCCTGTGGGACTAAGAGCAAGGAATCCCAGATCATCCTGAAGAGCCATCCCAGGCTAAGGAAGAGATAATCAAGGTTTTGGCCAAGGAGGAAAAGATCATGAAGATCATGATCATCCTCTCTTATTTGTACAATAGTGGTTTAGGCATTTATATACATCAATAACTCAATAAAACAAGCCTTTATCTGCCTTTATCTGCCATAAAGCTAAGAAAAAAATAATTTTATAATTAGCCAAAGAAAATAAGTGTTGAGTTTAATTTTAATAAGGATTAGATGATAAATTGGTTATGCACAGTTTATCTTGGCTGAACACACCCTGGTAGTATATATATGCACAAGGTAAAAAAAAAAAAAAAAAAAACAGTTCTTAGGACTGCTTAGACCAAGACCTAGAATCACCATGGATAGGTCAGCTTCTCCCTATGGGTTGAGTACTGTCAGGATGGTTAACAAGAGGTCAGCCTGGGAATTGTGTGGTACTTAATATTTTATACTAGATTCTTTTTTACAGTACACACTTACTTTGCTAATTCCAATCAAAAGGAGAAAGGAGGATTTTATCTTAAGCATTTATTTTTTAAATTTTGTTCTTTTGTAGTTGTAGATAGACAGCATGCCTTTATTTGTTTATGTGGTGCTAAGGATTGAACCCAGTGTTCATTAAACCCAGTGCCTCACCTTGCTAGGCAAGTGCTGTGACACTGAACTATAGCCCCAACACCTTAAGTATTTATTTTAAACAAACATTTGAGCAATAATACTGACAAAAAGTATTCTTTGAAAACAACTTAATGAGTACATGAGAGTGATTGATACCTATTTCCAAATTTGCAAATAAATGGATGTAAGTAAATGGCTACTTTAAAAATATTTAGGATCCTTACTGGGCATGGTGGCACACACCTGTAATCCCAGTGGTTTAAGAGGCTGAGGTGGGAGGCTGAGGCAAGAGGATGGCAAGTTTGAGACAAACCTCAACAACTGATGTGTCTCAGTGGTTAAGCACCTTGGGTTCAATCCCTGGTACCCCTCCCAAAAAAGTATTAGGAATCCCTTAAATTATATCTAAAGTAATTTATTCTCTCTTGTAGTCTTGGGTTTGATACTAATTTCTTAAAATTCTTGTAAAATTAAGCCTCGACCAAACCTGACAGCAATGTCATAAGATATAACTTGTTGATGTCTGAATAAATGATTTTCTAGGCATATAAGTACATAATTTAAAGCCACTGTATTATCTGATACAGACTGTTGGATAAGTGGTAACTCATAATGAGGTTGCAGATTTAAACATAATGAAATTAAGAATACAAGAAGTAGGGCTTTGATGCAGTGGGGGAAGTTGAAGCATGAGGTTCTTTTTGTTTTTCCCTTTCTCACTTTATATGAAAAGATTTGTTTTTTTCTGCTGATATGAAAACTATATATTTTATGTCTAATTTGCTAAGACTTTTACTTCTTTACTTCTGTTTGTTTTGTTTTTTATGATTAAGACAAGGCCTTTAGAACTTTGTTTCTTCTTTCCTTCACCTGCTCTCCTGACCACACTATACACAACTGCTTTCTTGCTGTGGCATGGGATTATCTCACACAAACAGACCTACAATTTTTGTAAATTAAATGCTTTAATCAGTCACCTACTTACCTCTCATTTCCACAGCTGTCTCGGTTTATTTTTCTCAGGTTTTTTTTTCCCTCTCTAATACTCTTTTCTGACTCCTCAATGTCTGACCCTTCTTTTTTGCTCCATGACATATGGAAATAGTGTTTCTGGGTATAAAACCCTATTTTTTCAATTATATTAGTTCACCTGAAATAGTACTCACTATCTTCTTGTGTCCAGTGTTATTGTAGAGGAATGTGATGTCAACCTACTCTTGTTCTTTTCATGATTTTCTGTTTTCTCACGCAGCTTTCTCTCTTGCTCATGCACACACACATGAGCATGCTGTCTCTGATCTTAAATTTTATGGCAGTGTGTCTAGGTATAGTTTTCTTTTCCTCATCGCTTTTAAATCTCTATGACTTTCAGAGAGATTTCGTCTTTATTTGATTCTGGAATATAACAGTCTTTAAATAGTCTTCCTCTTAATTGTTTCCTCCTTTCATCTTGTTTCCCTCTTTAAGAACTCATGTTAGTTGAATGATAGATGCTTCTCTCCTACATTTCCTATGAATTACTCTTTTTATAGTTCCTAATTCTTTATAATAAGAATATCTTGATCTGACAGTGTAGCTCAGTGATAGAACAGTTGCCTGGTATGCTCAAACCCTGGATTTGACCCCAAACACATACACATACACATATTTACCAGATATAATAAAACGACCTTACATTTATGCAGCATTAGCTATTTGCTAAAGACTCTGATGTACATTTTGCATCTTTTAACTAATTTAATCCTCATTACAAAACTATATAGGTATGATTACCTATTTTACATGAGGAAATGGTTAAGATAGTTAAGTGATTTGTTTAAAGTTTCTCAACTATTAAGTTGCAGACATGAGATACAAACCCAAAGCATCTTAATTTTAGCCAATATACCATGTTGCTTATCTTCATTCCTGTTACTACTGGTAGGTATTTGACCTGTTCTTCCAGCCACTAGATAATTTATTGATTGTTTCTATTCTGCTGTTGATCTTCCCTCTTGAATTCTTTCTCAGAAGCATATTCCAGTCCTCACACAATAAAAGGAAAATACAAGTAAGATGATAGATTCCATGTTATAGTGAATCTGGAAATACAGGGAAAGTGCCAAAATTTTTCACTACTTTAGAAATGTTGGCTAATCAATATCCTGAAACATACAGGTGAATTTTTTTTCTAAAAAAAATTTAGTGGGAATTTCTTAAATCATCAACGTGTATCATCCTTGACTTCTAAACACCACTAACAACTTCCAATCCAAAAAATGTTATTTTCATTAGCATAATTATCAGAGTTATTACTTGCCATAATTTTGGAGGACATATAATACCTGAAAAATTGAAAGTTTGTTTATAAAGTGATGTGTACATGTATGTGTGTGTTTACCCACAGATATTCATTTGTATATATTTGTATATTAAAATATGTATCATAAAAGGAATATTGTTACATTTAATTGCTTTATGTGAGAGACTAGATTTTATTCTACTTCCAAGGAGACTAACAGTATGGAAGTAAGTAAGCCTGCTAAACTCATGCTGTCCTGGTAGAACACTCTGGAAGAGACTTTGGAAGTAGAATAGCCACCACATTTGAGAAACTGTATCATCACTGTTCATCACATTGTAGTTTAATAATATAGTCAAAACTTTCAAAGGAATAGAAAAATTATATTTCAAGTGTTTTTAAAAATTATTCACAATGAAGCCAGGCGTGGTGGTGCACACCTATAATCCCAGTGGTTCAGGAGGCTGAGATAAGAGGATCACAAGTTCAAAGCCAGACTCAGCAAAGGTACACGGCACTAAGCAACTCAGTGAGACCCTGTCTCTAAATAAAATACAAAATAGGTCTGGGGATATGGCTCAGTTGTTGAGCGGCCCTGAGTTCAATTCCTGGTACCAAAAAAAAATTGTTTACAATGGAGAATTATTTTCTCTGGTAGCTAAAGAAGGAGAAATGGGTGTAGTTCATAATGAAGGCTTAGATGAATCCTTTGTTATGGTACTAAACCCTGTACCCTAAAAGTGAAGGCATATTTTTTTTATTTGTTTTAATTAGTTACACATGACAGTACAATGATCTTGACATATACAGTTGAATCAGATGGGATATAATTTCTCATTTTTCTGAGTGTACAGGTAGCAGAATTACATTGGTCATTCAGTCACGTATATACCCACAGCAATAATAATGTCTATTTTATTCTGCTGTCCTTCCATTCCCCCCTTAATTTCCCCTCCCCTCCCATCACTTCTCTCTACCCAATCTAATGTGATTCTTTTCTTTCCCCTTACATCATCATACTGTATTCTGTATAATGAAGGTGGTCTCTGCTCCACCTCTGCTCTACCTCTTGATCTTCCATCTTCTGTGCAATTCCCCTTCTCCCTCCTTTTCCCTCCCACCTCTCTTCCCTATCTAGAGGTAATTTTCTTTTCATGCTCTTCCTCCTTACCCCATTTTGAGTCACCTCCCTTAGAGAAGACATTCGGCATTTTTTTTTTGGGGGGGGGGGGATTGGCTAACTTCACTTAGCATAATTTGCTCTAAGTGAAGGCATAATTTATACAATTCCTTTTGCAGGTCTGTGTCCAGGAAAAAATTATAAAATGGTTTTAGTAAAGGATGGTAGTTACTCCTAAATTCTATTGTATTCAAGAGTTATCCTAGGGGATTGTCAAAAAGACAGATTTCCAAACCTTACATTTTAAATCACTAGATTTTGGTAAATAGGATTAAGTCTGCTGCAAAGAAGAGAATAATCTAAAATAACCTAAACACTTAAATAAATTAGCAGCTTATTTCCTCTGGAGGGAAATAGCCCAACCCTGATATATTGGCATCATGGGGACCCAAGATTCTTCCTTCTTCACCACCCAAGGTGCCTGGCTCTACCTCTTGATCTACAGGGCTTCTGGGTGTCTACTTCCAGGCATGGAAAAAATGTGTGTTCCTTCCCTTTCCAGGTGTCTTTTATGTGACATTTCTGCTTTCATTTGATTTTTCAGAACTTTGTCACATGGAAAAGAAGCCAGTAAATATAGTATCACAATAGCTGTATTGCTAATCCCAACTAAATCAGGATCATGTCACTAAAAAGGAAGGGGACAGTTAGTCATCTGTGCTCCACTGCATGTAGACTGTTGCCCAGGAGCCAGGAATGTTTAACAGGTGGTCTGTGTGACTCTAATGGAGGTGGCCCATGGGGTGCACAATAACAGTACTATAGGAAATAAGAATAAGGGGGAAATTATAATTGACCAATGTTTTTTTTAAGCAGTCCAATTGATGGAGATAACAAAGAAAACGTATACCTTTAAAAACCACCTCCTGTTTATAAAGAATGTTAAAAAATTGGGTATTAGTATTAAATTTTTAATTGGCTTAGTATTACCACATTATTATATATGGATTATTATTTCTGAACATCTAAAATACACACTGAGTGCACACATGGGAACTTGTACACATGCACACGATTGATTGCATTGAATTCCTCAGGTGGACTCTTGAATGATATAAAACCTCAGTTATCAATGTGATTGCTAATTATAACTGAACAGCCATTGAATTTTCCTAGGTTCTGATTTTAGAATAAGAGGTGTTCATGCATAGTGCAAGCTTTGGGCTTAGTTATATAGTTCAGTGTATACAAATAAATGCAAACATGCATGCATCCATACAAGCTTTGAGTCGCATCCATGCCTTCTGTGGCAAGTCTGTCCTTTCTTTTTACCTCCATCTTCCTTTCCCTGACTGCTTCCAAACAAGCTTTCCTATTACCCAAATCCCATGTAAAAAAGCACTTCACTGCCAGTGGCCCTTTCTCTTTATAAAGTCATTGCTTTGAAAGAATCTCATCCTGTTGCTGTAAGCAGAGCCAGTCTGTCCATACTGGGATTCTTAAGACACCAGAAGCTGGGTCACATCAGTGGAAATGGCCACATGGTCTAAGCAGCCACCTGGGACACAGCTACCCTAATCCCCACTGTGGGGAGCCGTTCTCTCACTGATTGGGCACCTCCCTGACTGGGTGTGAGGCATTCCAGCCAAGCTGTGTCAAAACCTATCCCCACCCCTTTTAGGTGCAAGAGCCCATCCGTGTGGGGGTGTGACTGACCATTGACCCTGAGACCAATCACTGACCCTGACCTTGGAATGCTGTCCCCCTCGACCTTCATTGGATGAAATTTTCCCCTGAATTTCTTGTTCCCCAATAAAAGGCCACTCTCTGGCGTGCTCTTCTTCTCTCCTGCTAGTCTCTTGTGTAAACCTCACTACCCCACCAGGTGGCTCCAGGCAGGAGCCAGGGGGGACCGTCTCTGACCTGGTCAAGAGAAAGGTAAATTGAGTTTATGTGTGTTTATTTTGATCTCACTAGTTATCTTCTATGCTTAGGACCTCTAGTATGAAGCTCAGGGTCAATGGTCAGTCACACCCCCACACAGAGGGTCTTTTGCACCTAAAAAGGGTGGGGATAGGTTCTGACACAGCTTGGCCTGAAGGCCTCACACCCAGTCAGGGAGGTGCCCAATCACGTGCAAGAATGGCTTCCCACACACACTTTGCCTTCCTCAAAGATGTGGCAGCAGGAGAGCTGAGCACCTGCCTTGTTCTGAGGCTGAAGTCATGCAGAAGCTAAAGGCAGGAAAGAATCTCTTCTATAAACATTAACAGAAAATTGATGTGTAAATACAAGGAGGAACTGTGAGCCTAGAAACAGTGCTCACAATATGGGGGAGGCAAAGCCACTTTGTCTCGTGGTTGACCTTGACTAGGTGCATCTCTGTGCCACGCTCATCAGAGGGCTCTACATATTTTAACTTTTACAATAATTTCACCCCCATTTATATGTGAAAAATAAAGACATAATTTACCATAAGCTCCAGCTGGTCAGGAGCTAGACACAAAGCTAAGCCTTCCCATTTTATCACTACATTTTTCCATGAAGATGGAACAGAATCATGGGAGAAATCTGAAATTATGATGGAAGCTTTAAATCAATGTGATAATGTTCATAAAACAACAGAAAAATTAGAGGATTAGGTAATACCAAAACTTTGAATTCAAATAGATTTTATTAAATCTAGAAATAAAAAATTATGGGAATGGAGTTATGGCTCAGTGATAGAGGACTTGCCTCACTCCCATGAGGCACTGGATTCAATCCTTAGCACCACATAAAAATAAATAAATAAAATTATTTTTAAGTTCATTAAATTAGATGGTAATATCAAGGAGGAAAATCAAAATGGTATTTGTTCTGAGGACTTAAAATGGAGTCAGTTGGATGAAATTTCAGAAATGATCTTTTACATACAAGTCGACCTCTGAACTGGGAAGCAGACACCCCCATTCACATCCCCCTTGATGTGTTAACCTTTGGACTGGCTTAAAGGCAGAGTTTAGTGAAACCCTGTTGACTTCTGCAGACCTTCTATACAAGGGACCCCTTCCTCAAAGACCCAGAGACTGAGACTACACCCAAGCCCTTTCTTACAGGACTGCTTAACTTTTGTCTTTCTTTTTGTTTTTTTAACCAGCACCAAACCTAACTCCTGAGTAACAAATGATAAAACTACCAACTCCTTAAATTTTGGTTTTAGGTACAGCTGCCATTTTATCATGTCTTAGATCACATTTCAAATATGTTTGAATTTTTGTCTCCCAGTTGTGATCCTAATTATTTCCAAATAAATGTGATATTCTTTATTCTTGACCAGGCAGACTTTATTCTTTCTTAATAGTACACAAAAAAAGAAATGATGTAAGAAGAAACAGGCTTTTTTTTGAAAATGATCACAGTAGTGATGGAAATGAATAACATAGCCAACCTGGATGTCCCGGGGCAGTTCTGGCAATGACCCCTGTGGAAGAAGGCAACAGTAGAATTCATGCCCTGGAAAACAGCTGTGTTCATCCCCCCTTCAAATTAATATAGTCCAAAAGTTTTTATTATGAGATAGTCCACTGAGCACCAGAAGAAATTTACAAAGAGAGGAGAAACATTTTGTACCTTAAAGTCATAGCCAGTCCTAGGAGTAAGGCTTCAACACTATGAATTGCAGTGGTATAGAGATAAACAAGGGATTAAAGAGGAAATTTATAATGCATGGCCATAAGTACTTTGTTTATGCACACAAACCACAGTAATATCACTGTTAGTACTGCAGACAACAGATAAGAGAGTCTACATGGGGCCACCCTCTGCCTTCTGCTGGGAAGATCTGGTAGTTAGTTCATCTTCCACATTCAGAACAAATAAAGAGGTCCAGCATTACAGTTAGGTCCTCAAAATAAATTTGTTGCAGAGAGGAAAGTAGTAAGGAAAAAGAAAAAAAAATGAATAATTAGATTTTTAAATATACGTCTACTAAGGAACAAGAAAGGAAAGAGCTTCTTTGACTACCTGTTGATAGAAATAAAAAAAAATAATGACAACTCTGGGGACAGTGAAATTGTACTTATTCTTTAGAATTTATGAGTTCTGTATATACTATGAGTATTGACACTTAAAAACTCCTTATTAGAATTTATGATCCAGGAGTAGTGCACACACCTGTAATCCTAGCTACTTGTGTGAATGAGACAGGAGGATTGTAAGTTCAAAACCAGCTTCAGAAACTTAGCAAAACCTAATATCAAAAGTTTAAAAATTTTAAAAAGACTGGTGATGTAGCTCACGGGTAGAGTGCCCCTGGGTTCAATCCCCAGTAGCAAAATATTTTTTTTAAAAAAAGGATAACTTATAATTTTATTAAGGAGTAAGACAATCCACTGTAAACAAACATACCCATTAATTTCCAACTCACAGCCCGTGGTGTTTCCAGGTTGTCTTAGTATCATGAGCTATGCCTTCCCCCAGTGCATTTAGAATCACAGGTAGACAAAAGGTACTGGGCCTGCATCCATCCCCCAGATAACCCACTCTGCAGAAGGCACTCAAGGTGTGGTTTTGGTCTCTTTTGTTTTCCAGTATTGCTGCAGACATTCAGGCTGTTGATTTAAAAATGCCTGGATGGGCCAGATGAAGAAGGAAAGCCTGTCCTTACAAGACAGACTTGTCCTACTTGTCTTCTACTGTGTCTTCTGACATATTTTCCCATCTCTTAGGTGACTATCATATTGATATATATTATTGATGCTTATCAACAGCATTAATAGGGATTTCAGGGCTTTACCCACAAGTTATGAAAATCAGAGGAGTTTAGAAGTATAGATATATATTCCAGCCTGTCTGCTTTTAGGAAATGGCCAGGACAGATTTCTCTGAGTCAACATCATTAGATATATCACATGTGACCTATATCTTTTGATTTATAGCCTGGGCCTGCCATTGCAATAGGCTTGAGAAGAATTGCACAGTTCTCAATTGGGATGAGGAGTCAGGATGGTCCAATTGCTTCTTCTGTTATCTCAGCTTCCCATTTCCTGCACTGTCATTTAGAATATGAATTTCATTTCCAGAAAATGTTATCTTCATATACCTAGAGTATAATTCCCAAATACCAAGATTCCAAGTTTAGGGAATCATAAGTGCATCTGTGGGTATACCAACAGACAGATGTTATTGTTACAGGCCTTGGTTTTATTTTAATATCTGCTGTGGCATTGCTTCCCATAAGGAAGTTGCTTTGTAAGCAGTTTTCTATGGAATATAGAATGTTCGCCATGGTGTCAACTCATAAATTTCATATTGCCCTCACAGGAGGACTGCAGAGTTAGAACAGGATCAATGTAACTAGGTACAAGTTGCATGGACACCATCTTTGTCCACATGGGTTCATATAAAAAATGCCATAGATAAGGTGACTTAAAACAACTGACACTGATTTCTCACAGTTCTGGAGGCTGGGAAGTCCAATATCATGTTGTGGACAAATTCTTTTCCTGGTAGGGCCCTCTTCCAGATTTCCAAAAGGAAGCCTTTTAACTGTGCTCCCACATGGCAGGAGAAAGAAATAGCGCAGCCTGGTTTCTTTGTCTTCTCATAAGGACGCTATTCCCATGAAGTAGTGTTGAGAGCCACAGCAGAGTCAGAATGGCCCCTGGCATTTTGCCAGAAGTACTGGTTGAGAGGCGAGCCATTAAGATGATGCTGGATTGATTCAATTGTATTTTAGACCTTTACACCAGTAATAGGGCGGCTCTTGCTGCCTTGGGGGCCTGCTACTTTGAAGTTCCCCTTCTCCAGGAGTTCCGAGAGTGAATGCATGCAGCCCAGTGGAGGGAGTTTCGGTTGGTGTGTGGTGATCCTGGGGACCACGTGGGTGGTGTTCGGGAGAGTTCCGGGTGGGGAGTGTGCATGGAGTGCTGTTGGAGTTCAGGCAATAAAGTTTCCTGTTTGAAGATACAAGTGCTTTGTGGCGGCTCAATGATTTGTGCCCAGCCAGACTGAGGCAAAGTAGATCCACCTTCATAATGTCATCTAAACCTAATTACCTCCCACAGGCCCCACCTGCAAATACCATCACATTGGGAGTTGGGTACTGAACATGTATTTTGAGGGAGAAGTTAACATTCTGCTCATAACAGATACACTTGTAAAACTAAAACCAGACATCATTTGTGTCAACTTAATTTTCAGGTTCCAGGGGCAGGAACTGCCTCATCTTTCCCTACAAGTTCCCTGGGTGAAAACTGAAGATTGTAATATTGCATCATATTCAACTGTAAACTCTGCAGCTGAAAATCACAGGTAAAGATTATATAAATAGGGCCTGGGTTGTGGCTCAATGGTAGAGCGCTTGCCTAGCATGTGTGAGGCACTGAGTTCAATTCTCAGCACCACATATAAATAAATGAAATAAAATAAAGGTTCGTCAACATCTTTTAAAAATTATATAAATAAACATGTTGCCTTCTTGTGCAAAATTATCATGGGCTAGATGTGGTAATATGATTGTGAAAAGAAATTAATGACTTTATTTACTTCGTTAGTCCCCAGTAGGATAGTGTAATATAACATTTGGAGTAAAGACACCAAGGATTGAGTCCTAATGTTACATCACTGGCTAGAATTCTTTTTTTGTGTATGTGTGGGTACCAGGAATTGAACCCAGGTCAATGTGAAAGTGCTTTATAAAATACTAAATGCTAAAATGTTGGATAATTTTTTAATATTTGTTTTTTAGTTATAGGTGGACACAATATCTTTATTGTGTTTTTATGTGATGCTGAGGATCGAACCCAGTGCCTCACACATGGTAGGCAAGCACTCTACCTCTGAGCCACAACCCTAGCCCATGTTAGATAATTTTTAAAGCAACTTTCAACTCAGTCATAATGTCATGATAGCAACATACCTTTTTTATTTTTTTTTGACAGCAGAAACTCTGTTTTTTAGCTATGTAGACTCAGCCAAGTTTAATACCTAGCATCTTGGTGACATCAGTATGTGTAAGGTGAATTAAAGGAATGAATCAGAATCTGAATTCTTTGTCATGGAAATAATTTGGCTGTCTCAACTTGCAAGAAAAGTTAGTATCACACAAGCCCATAACTACAATATGGAGTGGTTGGTAAGTGAGCCCCATAGGCTGTGTGTTCTTAAGAGACCAAAAAAAGGAGGCTCCACCAGTTCTCCTTCAGATTAGGCAAAATCTGCTGGGGATACACTCAGTGATAGAACACTTGCCTAACATGCACAAGGCCCTAGGTTCAGTCCCCAAAAACATATCAGGCAAAATTTGTGCTTTGGACACATCAGTTAAAGTTCTCTGAGCTTAATACAGACAGAGGCAAGCAATTTAAATATGACCTGGGAGGGATAAAGTTGACTTTTCCTATTTTTCTAAAAATTTGTGCAACTGTCTAGGTAGGAAGATAACTTTAGGATTAGAGTCCCCTCTCCCACAATAATCAAATAATGGTTGCAATGTGAAAGAATTCCCTTACCAGCTGGGGAACTTGCAAACAAGGCATCAATATAGAATCACCAGAGCAAAAGAGTAAATAAGTGTCAGAAGAATCAATTTTTCTTCTGGTTCTATCACAAAGTCTCCTTGGAGTCCAAGTTCTTTTGGACCTAAAATTTGCATATAAAGTGAGGAGACTGGATTGCCCTCTGCTATGACTCACTAGCCCTATTGTCTGGGAGCTCTGAACATGCCATCATCTCTAATTTGCTAGACTATCCTGCCAAAAGTTGCCATGGCCACCTGCTTCTGATTCATGATGCTTTATTAGAGTTCAGGAGCATCTATGACCTGAAGATTTTCTCTTATCCTTTACATCTCTGGCTCCCCAAGAAACTCATCACTACAGTTGGGATCTGGAATGCCTCCAAAGGCCCATACATTAAACCTTAGTCCCAGCTTGGTGCTATTGGGAAGTAGTGGAAAGTGTGAGAGGTGGGCCTAGTAGGAAATTTCAGGTTATTAGGAGGGGTCAGCGGGACCCTGATGTCTTCCTCCCTCACTCTTTCACTTCCACACTATAAGGTGAAAAGCTTTGCTCCAATACATGCCCCCAAGTGAAATGCCACCACAGGCCAAAAGCAATGGGGTCCATTGGTCAGGGAAAGATTGGTCACCTTCAAAACTGTGAGTCAAAATAACCCTTTTCTCTCTGTAAGTTGATCTCAGGTATTTGTTACAGAAATGGAAAGCTGCCTACACACTTGTGATTTCGTACTCTGCTATTACTAATGGTATTAATTATTAGTCACCCAAAATACAACATTGCAATTTCATTGTGATTTGATTGTAAATCAGGTTAGTGGGATATGGTAGCATTCTATAAGTTCAGTTTAATTAAATAAAACTTAAAACTTTCTAGTTTTGATCTCTTACTAAATGTTCATTCTGCATGCTGCATCTGTTCACCTTGCCTAGAAAAGCCCGGATGACCAGATGAAGCTCTTGAGAGGAGAGGCACCTGACATTAGACCTGATGGGAAGATGAAAACATGGAAAAAATAGAAATCAAGTTCCAAGAATGAAAATTGAATCTTTTTTTCCTCTAAGAAAATAATTATGAATCAAAGAATTGACTTACCTTGGGGGGAGGGGATAAGTTTGAGTTTGAAAACCAAGTAAAGAAACACATTTTGAAGATCACTACTCTAAAAGAAATTCTTAGTTTCCTCATCTCAGAAGTCCACAAATCCTATAGTTGAAGTCTGTCAAGAATAAATGCAATAAGTACATTTTCTCAAAAATCTTTTTTTTTTTTTTTTTGGTGATATAGGTGACTGAACCCAGTTACTAGCACCATGAGCACTCTACTACTGAGCTATATACCTCCAGTCCCCTCAAAAGTATGCACAAGGCCCTAAGGCCTTGTAGGCTCTGGGTTTAATCCCCAATGCCAAAAAAAAAAAAAAAATACTTTAAGATCCTCATTTCAGGTGGTTCCAGAGTGGTCAAGAAAATGAGTATTTACAAAGTGGAGAAATCTTACTGAACCCTAGCAGCAGCGGCAGCAGCCTTGACAGAAGCCCTAATAGTCACAGGAAGCATCATTCAGCAGAGAATCTAGACACTGAAACATACTAAGGCACTGTAAATCCTTATCTCATTTCTTTAAATCTCATTTTCAGATTTTCTCCCATCTTGTCTTATGCCTTCAACTCCATTATGTTTTTACAAATCATTGTCATGAAGTTCGGGGTCATCTTAAGTCCCCATCCAGAAAAAAATGAGCGTGAAAAGAATTTGCCATTGTTAAAGCCCCTGGCAGTCATTTGTGTGTGACTTGCTAGAGGTGAAGTGGAAAGAGTGTGTGGAAAAAAGAGTCAGGAGGCTTGGAGAGGAGAGAAATCTCAACCTCGATGGAGCACATAGCAACTGCTATCTTTTTGGTTTCCACCCAGCAGTGAGACACCTGGTCGTGTCTAAACCAATGTAAAGCTTACGGAGCTCCAGTCCTTCAGCCTGAGCAGATCCTCTGGGGCAACTGCAGGCTGAGACAGGATTAGCAGACAAGTGTTGTTAATCTGATAAATTTTGGAATTTGGGTTCATTATTTAGCTCAATATAAACAAAAAGATTTTGTCAGAAAAACTGACACATTCTTCTTCAAAGGATAGGGGATTCAGTTAAGCATGAGATAAAAGTGGTCTCAAAGTTTACATGTTGGGTCAGAATAAGACAAAGGGATAAGAAACCATTGCTCTGTCCAGTTGTCTTTGGATATGTGACCCACTTGGATTTCTTTAATCTTCCATTATGTTTTCCCATGAATATCTTAATTGTAGAGAATCTGAATATTTATAAGATCATGCTGCTCAGAAACTTTCCAAAAAGTTTGAATGTGAATCTTGCACAGTCTTGATCCCTCTACTCCATTCTTCTGTTAAAGGATGAGAGTTAAGGCTCTGGAGTCCCATACAGCGTTTATTTCTACCCCACCTCAATTCCTCTGACGAGAATTTGAATATGAATATATGGGGTTTTTTAAAGAAGCTGTTTATTGATCTAACTAAACCTCTGATAGTCATCAGTTATGATTATATCACAGAATGTTCCTCAGAAAAGAATTATGAACATTGTGATTTATGCTCTTGTGTGTGTGTGTGTGCGTGCACGTGTGTGTATACATGTGCGTGTGCTGGAGATTATGGATGCTAAACTGCTGAACCACAATCTCAGCCCCTGATTTATGCTTCCTAATTGAAGAATAAAGCAGGTAATGATACGTTTTTGTTTCAAAGCATGCTGAAGTGAAAAGACAAGTCAGGTATTATGGTCTGTTTTCTGGGTCTGTGGGCTTTATTCATTTTCTTTCTCCCCCTACCAAAGTACAAGGAAAAAGAGGCCCACCGTTGTTTCCCCTTTACATCTCTACCTACAGTCTGCTTTCTCCCTCTGAACTCCTTGACACCCCTACTCCTGGCGTTAGTGTAGTGCTTCTGATCAAGATGATCAGACTGACTTGTCAGATTCGTCCTATATCTTGATGCTATTCACACTCTTACTTTCTTTTTTTTTTATTGGTTGTTCAAAACATTACAAAGCTCATGACATATCATCTTCCATACACTTGGTTCAAGATGGTTATGAACTCCCATTTTTACCCCAAATACAAGTTGCAGAATCACATCGGTTACACATCCACATTTTTACATAATACCATATTAGTGACTGTTGTATTCTGCTACCTTTCCTATCCCCTACTATCCCCCACTATCCCCCCTCCCCTTCCCTCTCATTTTCCCTCTCTATCCCATCTGCTGTTGTTTAATTCTCTCCCTTGTTTTTTTTTTCCCCTTTCCCCTCACAAACTCTTATATGTAATTTTGTGTAACAATGAGGGTCTCCTTCCATTTCCATACAGTTTCCCTTCTCTCTCCCTTTCTCCCACCCCACTCGTCTCTGTTTAATGTTAGTCTTTTCCTCATGCTCTTCTTCCGTGTTCTGATCTTAGTTGCTCTCTTTATATCAAAGAAGACATTTGGCATTTGTTTTTTAAGGATTGGCTAGCTTCACTTAGCATTATCTGCTCTAATGCCATCCATTTCCCTGCAAAATCCATGATTTTGTCATTTTTTAGTGCTGCGTAATACTCCATTGTGTATAAATGCCACAGTTTTTTAATCCATTCATCTATTGAAGGGCATCTAGGTTGATTCCAAAGTCTAGCTATTGTGAATTGTGCTGCTATGATCATTGATGTGGCAGTATCCCTATAGTATGCTCTTTTAAGGTCCTCAGGGAATAGACCGAGAAGGGCGATAGCTGGGTCAAATGCACACTCTTACTTTCTAAGACTTTCTTCTCTTTGGCTTCTTCACAGTCTCTCCTGGTCTGTTCTAACCTTTTGTACCATTAGGCCTCAATCTTCTTCTGGAATTATTCTTGATCATTCTTCCTTCTCCTGTTTGCTAGTCTTTCATCTTTATATTTAAAAAGAAAACAAAAAACTTCATGAACTCTCCCAGGATGGTCTAATTCACATCCTTCGCCTTAACTACCTCTGTTATACCCAAATATCTCCTCATCCCTGAACTATCTTGTATGTGAGACTCCAATTTTCAGCTGTCTCTTTTATATTTCTAACTATGAGACTCTAGGCTACTCAAACTTCATGAACTCAGCCCAAGTTCATCCTACTTAAAACCCATTTCCTCGAACTCCCTAAATCATGCCACAAACCAACCAGTTATACTTACCAGGTACCTATTTTGACCTTTAATCCCCCAGGTACATTTTTCACCTTTGCCAACAGCCTATTTCCCAGGCTGCTCTGTCTCTTGGTTTCTGACCTAGTGGCCAAGGTGAAGCAGAGGCGGAGAGGTGAGGAGAAACCAGGGTACCACACAGGCACGCTCTTACGCATGTCACCGGACAGTACTGAGAACAGTTGCCACTTTCCTGGTTGGAATCAGCATGAAATCCTTCTTTCTTACCCCTTCAGATTCGCCCACTGCTCCTTTCTGTGCCATGTACACTGCCATTGACTACAACTAGTCTTCATCATTTCTCACCTACATTTGGGTAATAGACTTTATATCCCCTAGTTTACATCTCTTCTTCCAATCCATTTTCTACACTGTTGCAGAGTGAACTTTCTAAAATGATAATCAGATATTTACTCTCCCATTTAGACTAAGGCTGATGATAGCCATCTTCAAAGGAAGATTACTCATAAGTGAGTCCTTAAAAATAAGGTCACCAGGTCTTGGAGCACATGCTTGTGCAACTTGGTGACAACCAACTAGTTCAAGGATATCACCTGAAAGCACTGGTCTCAAGGCTGTGGGAGGAACCAATGACCAAAAGGTAGCCAGGCTAGAGGACTTTTGACCATGACCATCAGTGTTGTGGTATGACTTGTCAGCCTGATTAGATCCCTTGGCAATTCTAAATGAGAGGCAAAGAAGCAAGAAAGTGGAGTAGAGGCCAAAAGAAATAGAGTGAAGGTATATGAAAACCACGAGACAGCAGAAACAATGATACACCGAGTTCATAGCAGTAGGTAGTCAGCCATAGAAGCAGCAGTTATAAATTCAGTGGAAATAGCAGCAGTAGCATCCAGAACCAAAGAGTATGCTGCTGGGGTTGGGCTGGGACGTGTGAGCAATTGTGAGGTGAACAGGGAAAAGTGACCATTCACCTACTGAGTGATTCTGTACTTCCTACATCTGTTTATCCTTAAATAAACCTCACTCACAATGCTTATGTTTTCTTTCCTCCTCTATTTTCCATGTCTCATTCAATTGCACATTCAGAATACTCAGGCAAGGCACTTAGAAAGTTTGGGAATTGCTTTCTCTCAACTGCAGACTCTCATAGTGCCAAGTCCTTGGTGATCTTGCCTTGAGTTCCTTTTGACTGGACTGGCTCCCATCTCTCAAAGCAGCAAAATAAACACAGGCCATTGTTTTCAATGACCGGGAGCAAACCAACAGTGTTAAGGATTCTCACATGACTCCGGGCCTTTGTATTTACTGTTCTTGAGTGCCTGGAATGACCTAGAAAAGGGAGGTCTTTTTTACTTTCAATATTTATATCCTTTAACATTCTTCTCACTGGACCCCAGCAGACAGGTAAAGGTCTGGTCTTTGCTTTTCTGACACTTGTACGAGCTTACCACTGCTTTAAAATCTATTTGCTTGCCATTCTTTCTCATTAGACTAAGTAACTATACAACTAAAATTTTAACTAGTGCTGGCTGGGCATAACTCTAATTCCAGCTACTTGGGAAGCTGAGGCAGGAGTATCTGAGAACAGCCTATGTGATTGTCAGATCCTGTCTCCAAATAAAACATATAAAAGGACTGGGGATGTGGCTCAGAAGTACACCGCTCCTAGATTGAATTCTTAGTAGTGCCAAACAAAAAAAAAAAAAAAAAGATTCTAAGTAGTTCATCCTCTTGTGGCCCTATGGTCCTGTTTAGAGTACCCAGAAAATGTATAAGAAATTAATACATTGATTGGTGGAAGGCTTGTCCAATTCCTGTGAGACCTCCAAGACCTATTTGGTATAGTGGAAAGAACTCTGCAGCCAAGTTCTTGATCTCACTCTGAAGCACTTTGACTCCTCCAAGCCTGATTTTTTGCATCTGTAAATATGTTCAGATATTTAAGGTTTCAGTTCAGGAATGTTTGGTGCTTGCCTGTAAATGCATTTCAATAATGGCCCTGCTCATACCCCAACCCTTGCCACCCACACTGCAGGATGCTTTGGTAACACTATAAATGTGGTTACGGAGTTTATAGCATAGCTCTCATTAGTTGTTGTTACTGCTTAATTTTGGAGAATGGAGAAGAGATTTGTTGTTTAATATTACACATGCCTTCATAATAAAGGTAGGCTTTGAGATGTAGATAACACATACGTCTGAAGGCAGATCTGCATTAAGTTCTATTTCAGACATGTAAATCTATATTCAATAAACAGAGAAGGAAGCTTGAACAGGCAATATTCTTTAGAGCTACCATGTCAAAAAAAGTATTTGTGACCTACTTTTATGTATTTCAAATCCAAAGAAAAGAGAGAACAATATGTAAAATTGATTTTATTCAACATGTATGCATATCAAATATAAAATTAGTTTATCTGACAGAGGCTGGGTTAAAACTCTCCAAATAGATCATATAAAACAAAGATTGGCCACTATTTCTCATATGCTTCTCATCCATAACAAAAGAGTTTTGTACTGCCACAACTTGATATTGCTGGAAAACATTTTTTTTTATATTTGACATTAATAGTATGAAATGGAAAATGGAAAAATAAGAACTATAACTGTATTCTGAAGAAAAGTTGAAGCAACAAATTCATACTTGATTTTCCTTAGAAAGAAGCATCTCTAGCAGAGCAAAGACCAGGAGTATTCAATATATACACATAGTGACCAAGTTAATTTATTTTTCAGGAATCTTTTTTTTTTTTTTTTTGGAGAGAGTGCAGGACTCTTCCCTAACACTCCACCAAGAGTTATTCATGAGTAAAATGAAAAGATTTGACTAAAGTCTATTTGCACTTCTTTGACTTGTTCGCTTTCTATCCTCGAAATTACAGACCCTTATTTGAGATTGAGGATTTAAGCTAAATCTCTTGTCCATTCTTGCACAAGCCCCCATCCTTCCACCATATTTTTGGGAGTTACCTTTCTGTACTCCAAATCTCCACTGCCTGTATATAAAGTCCAAACTTCTTGGTCTGCAGAAGACTTAGACCACTTGACCATTGCTTTCCTTTCCTGATATCTCTACCCACCACACTTATGCTCTGGCCCTTGAACCACTTACAATTGCCTGAATTCTCTTTGCAGTTTAATGTTTTCCATTAAAATAGAGTACCTCACAGCTATGCATAAGCCACGTTGTTGCAGTTTTCATGCATTTACGTATACTGTTCCCAGCATGTAAAATGTCCTGCCCAAGATCTGTCTCCTGGAAAAATAAACACATATTTTCAAGGCACTACTCAGTTCCGATAATTTTGGCCTTGTCAGTTATTAAACCCAACCACTTCTCTTTCCATGCCTTCAATTGGCTCTATTCAGATGTCAACTGCTGAAAGTCTCTGCCTACTAGGCCATCAGCTTTAAAGATCCACATCTCTTGCATCTTTTCATCCTTAACACATGACTGGTGCCTGACACTTGCATCAACCCATCAAAGCCCCAACGAGTTCTCTCAACTTCCATCTAGGGCAAAGAACAAACTAATAATGAGAAATGCCATCAGATACTACTCGGTTATGATTTTACAAGTTAGAATAGAAATATATAAATATAAGGGCCTTGTAGGATCATAAGGATGAACCATAAGTGGTTAAGTCCATAGAAATTCATAAACTGCTTCAAGTTAGGAGACACAAGGTTTTTTCCATTGCCATCATCAGGAAGGCATGCTCTCTTTCTACCTTGTTAAGCAACCAAATTTAGCACAGGAAACAAAGAATCTCCCTTTCTCCTAAGAAGTTCAACAATTCTGGTGTTGTGGAACATTAAATAAATAAAACCTTCCTTCCTGCTCCCTCTTTATCAGTGTGATAAGATCACTTCATACTATTCTCAGCTTCATGCCTAGCACTGCCTCTTTAAATAAGATGACCTTTCAGGCAAATTGACTTGCTTTTTCTCCTCTATTCCCATAGTAGTATGAATACTCTGTAACAGCTAGTTTTAAAACAATATTAATTCTAGAGCATGAAGTTACAACAGTTCAGTGCCTAGCACACAATGAGCACTCGAATGATGGATTAAAGCTTGGTTAAAGGTATGAAGTGAGTCAAGAGTAATTATGTTAATTCCAACTTTAAGAATTTCCTTGTTGGCCCTTGCACATGGCGAACACATGACACACACAGGAGGATCACAAGTTCAAAGGGAGCTTCAGCAATTTAGTGAGGTCCTAAGTAACTTAGCAAGACCCTGTATCCAAATAAAAAATAAAAAGTGTTAGGTATGTGGCTTAATGGGTAAGCGCCCCTGGGGTTCAATCCCTGATACAAAAATAAAATAAAATAAAACGTTCCTTATCTTTGCACACAGATTTAATTTCAAACAGTGGTTTTTTTTGTTTGTTTTTTCCTGCCTTTAATACTGAAGACTGCAAAAGAGTGTTAATTATTTATGACATTATATTTTGAAGAAATGAATTTATTTAAACAATCAATACAAGGGTAAGAAGTGAAAAACCACTAGCACAATGGTTCTCATAGTGGTTGATATTCTGCATACATTCCTAAGATAACTTTAAGTGAATGGAATAGACCCACAGAACACCCATATTCTTTGGTATTGCCATTAAGTGTTTTAATTTTAAAAATTTGAAAACAATTAAACACTTAAATTGAATAATTAAACACAAGTTTAGTTAATATTATAATACAACTGAATTTATGTGGGCAAATTAAGGGTGATAAAACTTCAGTTAAACTAAAATATGCTCTTTAAATTTGTTCTAATTGGATCAATAACTGACCTCACTGTCCTGATAATTTATTGTTTTGTGATTCTCAATATTAATAAAGCAATTTTAATAGTTGAAATACAATCTATTTTGTGATTGATTTTTTGAATCTGGTAATTTTGCAAAAATGCCTCGGGACAGTTTTAATGCTGCTGTGTCTCCACCTTTATAACAGCCGCAGTGAAGTCAACTTACATGCTAGGTAGCATGGAGACACTTCAAAATTATTTCACCCAGTAATTTCCTTTGGTCCTACTTATTTGGGTTTTATATTCTGGTGTAGCATCATTATTTTAAGGACATAAAGTATGGCTAGAAATGAAATGGAGACAACTGACCAGAAAAAGAAATCTGTAAAAAAATTATACCATACGTTACTGGTAAAGGCTTCAATAGATAACCAATCAATCACATATATCTAATGGTTCAAGGCACAAGAAAACAGATTGGACTTGCTTTTATATTCGCCTCAACAGATACCCTATAATAACCACACCAGTATAATAGAGCAATCAAGAATAAACTTAATTTGTCTTTTAATTGGTGCATATGTGGATATCTCCAAATACATTTGAGATATGTATATATATATATATATATATATATATATATATATATATATATACACACATATATGTCCAATATCCAAATTATTTTAATCCATATCCATTTATTTCTCAGATTTAAAATAACAATATTGACACATAAAAGGAAAAAGTTATCAATGCCAGGCTTCTGATTAAATAATCAAATCAGATTTAATGCTATTGTAGCTATTTCTTCAGGAAAACACAGACTTCCACACTTACTGGTCAGTTACTTGTTCATTAAACTTTAACTTTGCCTAGAATGATTTCAAGTAATGAAAATAAGATTTCTTGACTTGCTTGGGATAATATATAATATGCAAGAAAAAGGACGTTGTGTTTTGGTGGTGGTTCTTTTAAGCCAATCATCAAACATGTTTTCATCTGCATTTGGAAAATGCTTTCAGTTTAATGTTGTTTTTCAATAAAACAAAATAAACTTACATTAAATTGGTTATTACAGTTGTTAAGTCTTCCAATCTTCAAATTCAAGACTCACAACCATGATTGCAGAAGAAAAACATAACACAAATAATCTCCTCTGGCCATCACCTTAGGGGCTGATTTTCTTGTACTGTCAAATTCTATCACAAGCTGTCACTTTTCCAAGGTTTGGATAGTGCTTTGCAACAGAACTGCCTGAGAAGATTCAGAAAGCCTTTGTTCTTGGGCTTACATGGTAAGCACTTGGTGTGATTCTTAATCACATTTTTATCCAGAACACAGGGTTACAGGTCACATTTTTTGTTAACAAGGCTTATAGTGATTTGTGCTCTATAAATATAAATACATTTACATGCAGAATACATACCACACTAATGTGGGGACATGTAATTAGGCAACCATCCATAAGCAGAATGGAATAATAATTGCAGGAAAGGTAGTATATGATGCCAGGCCCATGCAGACTATAGACACCAATCCCAAGATCGCTGAAGCAAGAACACTTCTCTGATCACGAATAATTATCTTCAGCATCTCAAAAAACTGGAAAATAAAAGTTAAGAATATTAGGAAAGGTAGCTAAACCTAAAAGAATCACATATACCAAATAGCAAAACAGTTTTTACAACTATTTTCTCTCTAGCAGGAGAACTAGAAATTCCTTTGTGATTTGTGAAAAAATTTAAAATGTAGATAACTCAGTTTCTTGATTCTATATCCTGAATAGGTGAAATAATACAACAAACAACTAGGTTAATAAATTTTAAAATACAGAATTTTACAGAGAGCTAAAAGTTATTCAGGATGAAAGGTTAAAAATATTCAAATACTTGTTAGTATTAATAGCATATTCTAAAATTACATAAGAAAGATCTCTAATACTGTGTAAAAAAACAGAATTAAGTTTATTGTTAGGGGGAATTCAGTTTTTCTAATTCACCATTCTAAATATGCTCAATGTCAATAATAACTTTATATAAGGCTTAAAATCTGAAGGCATAAAATTAGTCTCATTTTGTTGTCATATCCCATTCCCTGTCTAAATATATTATATTCACCATCAATTATATGCACACATAAATTGGTTACTGGAAATAACCTTCAGTAATGCATTCTCTTAACGTGTAGTTTTTTCTTAGAAAAACCATTTTACTTGGAAGCAATGGCTTCTGTTGAATTCCTGAATCCACCTCTTATTGACTGTGTGATCTCAAATAAGTCACTTAACCTGTCAACTCCTCTTCATAGAAATACCATGGTGACTGTGGGGATCAAATGAGATCTTCTATGCAACAGTGTATTTTATATTCTTCTACAAGTTATATAAATGTGAAGTATTATAATGATTATTATCACTGTTGAGAATCTCTACCTCATCATTGTCACTGCCAGAATTTAACGATTATCATTTTTTAAGTTTTTCTGTTCATACTAGATTTAAGCTCTTGTTCCAGAACATGGCATTGTATATGATTTTAAGTTCTTTTATAGTGTCTTATAGAGTATTGGACAGCGAGGTTTCCAAAGTTTTTCTTCTTGTTATATTGACCAAGATGGCTTAGAACATTGAGGCTTTAAAAAAAAAAAAATCCTCCTGCTTTAGCTTCCAAAAGCCTTGG
This sequence comes from Spermophilus citellus, assembly GCF_964194105.1. Classification (NCBI taxonomy): domain Eukaryota; kingdom Metazoa; phylum Chordata; class Mammalia; order Rodentia; family Sciuridae; genus Spermophilus; species Spermophilus citellus. The sequence continues at coordinate 125,985,074 of NC_138189.1, forward strand.
GAATATTTCCATATTAATTAATTTATTTATTTTGCAGTGCTGAGGCTCAAGTTCAGGATCTGGCACATGCTAGGCAAATACTGTACCACTGAGCTGTATCCACAGCTGGGTTTCCAAGTTCTTTCACCAGGGATTGAACTCAGGGGCCCTCGGCCATTGAGCCATATCTCCAGGCCTATTTTGTATTTTATTTAGAGACAGGATCTCACTGAGTTGCTTAGCACCATACTTTTGCTGAGTTCAAAAACTCTCCATCCTCCTGCCTCAGCCTCTCAAGCTGCTGGGATTAAAACAAGTGTGCACACCTTGCCCAGCTGGTTTCCAAGTTCTTAAAGGAGAGAATAAACAAGTTCAATATAGTCATGAGTCACAATAGTGACATTTCATTGACAACTGACCACACATAGAACATAGCCCAGTAAAATGATAATGCTTATGTAAGTATACTCTATCATGTTCATACAATGATGACATCTCCCAAGTGTGCATTTCTCATGTCATTAAGGATGCATGACTGTATATTTTTAAAAATTTTTTCCTAGTTGACCTTTATTGATAAAATTCACATTACATGGGATTTTGAGATGCTCCTTAATCAAGTTTTATAATAATGAATTACATTTTAAGTATTTCTTTTCTACAAAACTAATGTGAAGTTTCTTTCTTATAATTTATATCATAGTTATGCTGAATTTTATAAGGTTCATATTTAATAATCATTAAGTCTTCTGTTAAATTGCTCATAAGATAGCAAAAGATATTAATAGTCAATACTAGTAAAAAATAATTTCCACTTTAGACTGTAAGCAATGAGAAAAAATGTTTATTGATTTTCATTTCTTTTAAATAAGTCAAGAGGGCTGGGGATGTGGCTCAAGCGATAAGCGCGCTCGCCTGGCATGCGTGCGGCCCGGGTTCGATCCTCAGCACCACATACCAACAAAGATGTTGTGTCCGCCGAGAACTAAAAAATAAATATTAAAAATTCTCTCTCTCTCTCTCTCTCTCTCTCTCTCTCTCTCTCTCTCTCTCTCTCCTCTCTCACTCTCTCTTTAAAAAAATAAAACATAAAAATAAATAAGTCAAGAAAGATGTCAACTAGAAAACAGGGTAGTTTTCTAGATTTATGTTTCCTTCAAGATATATTTCCTAAACACAGAACTGATGAGGCATAAAACTGCTAAATTTTACTTCTGGTGGAAATAAAGTCTGTGGTGAACAGATACATTACTGCCATATCCTCTGTCCTCACAGGAGTGGATCCATTCAAAATTTGTTCTCAGTGAATGACTGTATATTTTAACATACTATCTTAACTGTGCATAGTTATCCCTGTTCATACTTTTACATATTATTTAAGAGAGAAACATCATGTTAATCATCCAGATGTTGATCTATTTATAGGTCAAGCATTTGATTTGTTTCTTTTTTTAGTATTTATTTTTTTAGTTTTAGATGGACACAATATCTTTATTTTATATTTATGTGGTGCTGAGGATCGAACCCAGTGCCTCATGCATGCTAGGCGAGCACTCTGCCATTGAGCCACAACCTCAGCCCTGATTTGTTTCTTTTCTACTAAACTAAAACATTAGTTAATAAGTACATTGTCTTAAAAGTGGTGATGATCAAAATGAATGAAGTTTTCAGGACAGTTAGAAAAGGAGGTTGGAAATACCAGAAGGCATATTTAGGTAAGTAAGTTGTCCTGATACAGTTATGTTTGCTTCTTCTTCATCCTACTAGTGAAGGCAAACTAAGAATTGGGGCGAATCCTCCCCTGAAGCAGTTTCTCTCAAAGAGCATTTCATTTCTAATGTTCCAGTTCTTGTTCAGTTGGCCATCAGCCCAGGAGGCATCTCTAGAGGTACTGAACAGTAGGAAGTTTCTAGAAAGGGATCAAGAAGCCTGTAGGGACACTTTTGTGAGTGCTGAATTCACAGAAAATGAAAAATTTTCTGTTTCCACTGGGTAAAATATTAGTAAGATGTAGAGCAATTTTCTGTTCACATTCATTTTGGCAAAGAAAAAAACAGTATTAGCAAAGTCAGAAAAAAAGATCATAGTAGAAAAAGCATAAGGCGTTGTAATAAAAGGATTTATAAAGTATAATTATAAAATTATGATTTACAAAATCCTGATGATCAAAAGCAATATCAAAATCTCTTAGTTTTATGGCTTCTAAACTTGTAAAAAGAATTTATCACAAAGAACTAAAAGGTTCTTTCCCAGTTCGTTTTCAAACTAACTGCAGTGTTTTTCTGAGGGAAAACCTTTGGGAGAGTTATGTGGTTTTTTTTTTTTTTTTCCAACATGAATTTAAGTAAGAGACCACTTTAACACGCTCATGTTAAGATGATAATAGCTTTGAATATGGAGATTTCAACAATCGAATCCAGAATCAAATAATTCCTTATATTTCTAAAAAGTAGAACTTCTTTATTATGAATGGCCTACTTCTCTCTGGGAAAGTTCAAAAAAACAGTTCTTAGAATTAGAAAATTTGGGGATGAAGATTTTTTTCCCCCCTGAGGAAATCTAGTCTGTGGCCAAAATTGTTTGTTAGACCATTCAAAGTGAAGACAAAAACTCAGTTTCACAAGAGGTGCTATGCAGCAACAGTAATTAAAACACTTCTCTACTGCTGCTAAACCTGACAAAGTTTCCAAAGATGAAAATCTAGTACAACTAGTTATTTATGCAGATTATTTTACTAGCTTTAAAAAGCACTTGTACTCTGTTTCTGTAGAAACATATAATACAGCGCTCCATGTGTTCCATGAAGAAGTAACTCCTGATTACTAGATAGAAATACTGTTTTTCCTTGGAGAAATGATTTGCTTGGTTCTTAAGTAAATCTGACGTGTTTCCTTTTGTATACTTTTAGAGACAGTGTTTGTAAATGTGGGCAAGTTCATTTCTAAACAGGCCTGGACTGGAGCTGTGATTCTTGAATCATTTCACAGTGTTCTAACTTTTTTTTAAATTTTGCTTGGGAAAGAATTCCTAGATTGAGGCTGAGCTCTATAAAAAGTCTACAGGGGTTTCATACACCAATGTATAAAAACATAATACTTTCATGCTTTGTGGGGCAGGGAGTTCCCATTTGGGTAAAAAAAATCAGTAAGATGTGGAACAATTAAAAATCTAAGATTTGATTATATTTACTCAGATTCTTCATCTAAATGTGAACAGGAATATTAAAGCTCATTGTGTGTTCACCCAGGTTTCCATTAAGAAGAGTGAATATTAACAATACCTCTTTAACAACTACAGTGAAGGCTGAGAAAGCTTCCAATTGCAAATGAAGTGGCAGGCTTAAAATGTTGACTATCTTTAAAAGTTAAGAGATTCCAAAAGAAAACAATCTGCCCACGCCCTTGGATTTGTGGCTCATTTAAGAATCTTAAATTGTAATACTGTTTTTTCAAAGTTCCTGTAAAATTACCTTCTAACATTAAAAGAGCTTTTTATCACTTGAATCAAACTGTGAAATATGATATATTAAGAACTATGTAATGTTTTGAACGACCAACAATAAAAAAAAAAAAAAAAAGAGCTTTGGGCTGGGGATGTGGCTCAAGCGGTAGTGCGCTCCCCTGGCATGCGTGCGGCCCGGTTCGATCCTCAGCACCACATACCAACGAAGATGTTGTGTCCGCCGAGAACTAAAAAATAAATATTAAAAAAATTCTCTCTCTCTCTCTCTCTCTCTCTCTCTCTCTCTCTCTCTCTCTCTCTCTCCCCTCTCTCACTTAAAAAAAAATTCATTCATTAAAAAAAAAAGAGCTTTTTTTGAAAAATCAATAGATTTGATCCCTGGGGAACTTGTAAATGCCTTAACTATCTTTGGAGCTAATGGATAAAGGAAGGTTAACAATGAGGGAGTTAGATGGGGATTAAAGTCAATACAGGAAAAGATTCACAGTACAAGGAGAAAACTTCTCTGAAGCAAAAAAAAAAAAAAAAAAACAGAAATAAAGGATTTATCAGGGATGTCTTCTTAATAGCAGGACATTTTGGTAGTTTATATTAAGCTAAGGGAATTCACTCCAGGGAGCTTACAGAGGGAGAAATATGCACACTTCCTTATTTTAAAGGCACACAATTTGTTTATAATATTATGGATTAAATAAATACAATACACACCTTCCTTCCAATTGCAATTCTTGGGAAAAGTTGCAAGTTCCTGCAAAAGATTTCCTGAGACCCCTCAACCACTTGCTCTTTGTCATTTGAATTACTATGGTTGTGTATATATCTGATGACTTCTGCAGCAATAACAGGGCTGCTCTCTGGATTTGCTGGAAGCGGTCCTGCATGGCTACAGCCTTTTCCTGAGCATATCCTGCAAGGCTCTTCGACATTTATTTTACTTACTTTGTCTCCCTTAGAAACATCAGAGCTTTCCGTACTTAATCTAGAACTCTTAAGAATGGTGAATGGTGTGGAAATAGTGGGGGAGGTACACAAGATTCCTGCTACCAGGGAAGAGAAAAGGTCAGAGATGGTAGGGGGCGTCCCCACCGAGCCCAACTCCCTAGAGTCACACATCCTACCTTGTCGACCTGGGGGCTGATCGCGGAACCGTATCTGCAGTAAGTTACAAAGTGTTCGCAATTGTTCCACAATAGGCTGTAGGAGGTCAGACCCAACAGTTTCTCAGCCCTCCGGGCCACCTCCTCGTTGAGCAGAGCCTTCTTTTTGACGTACTGGTCCAGGTGATTGACAAGGATGTCGGCTCCATAGGCGAAGTCCTCCACTGTGTCCACGCGGATGCTGGCCACCTTACCAATGACGCCCAGAATGAGACGCTTGTTGGAGACCACTTTCTGCGTGCGCTTCTTGTCATTGGTCAGAGCCAACAAAATGTCGGGCATTAGGTGTGCGACACGGTTGTCGCCCAGGTAGATGCCATAGTGAGTCAGGTGGGTCCGGGGCACTTCCAGTAAGTCGCCGCGGAGGAAACAGTTGACCTCATAGAATTTTTTCCATCCTTTCTCTTCTCCCGGGATGTCTAAACTGAAAAACCTGAAGTTGGAGAAGAGGACCAGCTTCTCCAACAGTAGGGACACCACCTCCAGCATCGGGTTCTTCATTCTGCAAGGAAGGAGTGAGTCTTGGGAGCGGTGCTGCTGCAGCTGCTCTGGCCCGAGTCCGGCTGTGCAAGGTAAACTCGCCAGACAGTGGCGCTGCGCTGCTGCTCACCTGCAGGCCCGCCAGCGACCCAAAGCCGCGAGGTAAAGCGACTGCTAAGGAGGGAGACAGAAAAGGAGGGGAGGGAGAGAAGCCTGGAAAGCAGTTCTGCCAATTCTGACTGCGGGCTGAAGAGGGTGAGGAATTGGTGTAGCTGCGACTCTGAGGAGCGAGAGAAGAAGCACACCTAGCGGAAGGTGCTGAGGTGCAGAACCACGCGCCTTAGTCCAGAGTACTGCTTTCGCTGCGGCTTTTATCACTGTCGAGGGGGCGGGACGAACGCTGTCATTGACTCGGGGAGAGCACTGATTGGGTGCTGGTGAGAGCACTCGCCCGGAGGTAGCCGGACCCAGGGTTCTTTGGAAGCCCGCGGGCAGAGTCAGAGCTCTCACGTTCTGCACCTTGTCCCCCTTTCGCCGTGGGCTCTGTCTTGCACTGAAGCCCGAAGTACTCTGGCCTTTAGGCGGCTGATTTAGAGGCCGAAGGCGTGGCCACGCGACAGATCCTGCACCTGTCGAGACTCGGGCGCGTTCTCAAAACTTCTGAATCTTCTTCAGTGGAAAGTTTCCTTGGGCGCGATTTCTGAGTAGGACCACTCCTTCCGAAGGGATGGATACCCAGAGACGTTGGTTTCCTAAAGAGTTTGCATTCACTCTGCCAAGTGTGCGCTCCTGGAAAGCCTGCAAATTCTTTCTCAAAATGATAACTCCCCCGCCCCCTTAAGTGTCCCGAATCCCTGGTGCTTTCAGGAAGAACACGGGTGGATGGGGTTGTTACCCTCGAATCAGGATCCCAGCGCAAGCGACTGGAACTCGAGGACCCTCTGCGCTCCACAGTACCAGTGGCCGTTGAGCGCGCGGCAGTCCAACCGTCAGCATGAAAAACCGTGAGGCCCCAACGTCCACCAGGAAAGGAGGATTCATGTCTAGTTGTTTTTTTTTTTTTTTTTTTTTTTTCTGGCGTTAGGGTCACACGGCCCAAGCTTCGGTTTACTCACGGAAACGTTACCGATTTCTCTTAAAGCGCAGCGATCCTGAAGTGCCTACGGGAGGCTAAACACTATGCGTCTGCAGCCTGAACTAGGCGCATCCGCGAGGGTGGTCCCCGGGAGTCGCCATGTGAGGGAGCTGCTGATAAACTGGCCACGCGGTGTCCCGACCCAGTGCTGAGTTCCGTGCTAATGCATTATGTAAATGCTTAAATTCCGCGGACAAAGGCCACAATGGAGAGCCTCAGTTGGCTCGACAAAGCCGCCTAGCTCGGGGCTAATAGGTTTAATCAGAGAGAAGATTGTCGGCTCGCCTGGGGGAGGGCGTTCACTGCTGATGATGGATGAAGGGACATTCATTTTACCTGGAAGATGAAGGGGGCTTTGGAGACCAGATGGGAAGGAGACCGGCTTCCCATTATCCTCCTCCGAGGCCACCTCTTACCCACCCCTCTCCGTCTGCTTTTAGTGATCTGTCTCTTGGCAGTGACTTTTGTTCATTACACAAACCACTGCGAATCCCATTATGGTGTCAGGAAAAAAGAAGAAACTTGCACAAACGAATCAAAGGAAGAAGGTGGGGAAGGGAGAGAGTCAGTGGACATGGACAGTTTTAAAAACTTATTTCCCTAATCTGTCCCCTGAATTCAAAGAAAAGTGCGGGGCTAGAGAGTTTCTGAAATTAATCAAACACTTCTGCACAAGGGGGGCGCGCTTGTTTTCTTTTAGCAGCACACTAAGGCAGCAGTACCAACAGTTCGTACTTCCTTAAAATGGGGGAAGGTCCGTGGAAAATTTAGAATGTCTGATCCAGATCTGGGCTGGTATGTTAACTGTAGATTCATCGTCCGACTCGCAGGCTCTGGACTCGCTGGAAACTATACTGGAGCTTGTGTCCGGGCCAAATGGCCCCAGAGATCAAAAGAGTCTTGGTAATTAGCAGTTTCCGTCTCTGGTGGTCACTAACGCTTCTTATAAACTTGAAGGAGACAAAAGCATGGGGTTGCATAGAGATTTTTTCTAGATGAAAATATATTGAGAGGGAAGAATCTACAGATTCTCAGCCTCACCCACAGAGCGTTTTTGGGAGAGGCAGGTAGTGCCTCGCTGTTTTGCATTTGAAGTTATTTTTTCTCTTGCCTGTTGGGGTCAAGTTTTGGACTGCCTTTTTTTCTGCAAGGGGGAATTGGTGTAATTTAATATTGCAGGTATTCTGCAGCTTGGGAAATGAAGTTTCTGGAAGATTATTGGTTTTGCCTGTGATAAATACCGATTATTAAGCCATAATATAATATCATTAAATACATTTTTTTTCAATGGAACTGCCTGCCCCACCTGCAGGAAATTCAGCTTTGGGTAACCCGAAGCAGGCAGCCAAATGTCTTTTATGACACTTCTGAAGTCTTCCAAGCCCTTAATGTAGAGGGGAGGCGTCACCCCATGATTTTCAATTGAAAAATGTAAAGTAGAATGAGCATACATTGGCTAGACTGCTTTATGTCCCTCACTTCTTGGTCAAGGATCATTATTATAACCTTACCTTGCAAAAGGCAACTTCTTGACATTTTCTCAAGAGTTGCATATATTTCTGTGGCTGTCACTTTTTGACAGTCAGTTTGTCTTTAGAGACAAACAATACAAATACAATTACTCGCTAACAGGGTCACATTTTCAGACTTTCCTGCTGCATCAAAGCTGCATGAAGGGAAACCGGTCACTGTTAGGAAAGCCCAAAAGAAATCTGATATTAGCAGGTCCCCTAAATTTGAAAGGGCCTTTGGGAGACAAGAGTAACCAGTCTGCTCCACCTTCACGCCAATAAAGGTCACTATAAAGATCTTTCTCTCCTAGATCCTAAGTAAAAAGTTCTATGTGCAGGGGCTGCAGTTGTGGCTCAGTGGTTGAGCACTTGCCTAGCTTGTGTGACGCACTGGGTTCTATCCTCAGCACCACATATAAAAAATGAATAAATTAAAGGTCCATCTATGTCTTAAATACATGCAGATCCAGTGAGGCAATGTAGAAATACCCTCAACTTTCCTGGTCAATACATAGCCAGATCTGAGCCTTCCACCCTTGTGAGGGCCACAACCTCCCTCTAGGCTACAGAAAGAATGACAGCTATGATGTTCCTAGCTGTAGGTTGGCCAAGCCAGAGTCTATCAGCTGCAGTGCTCAAGCCTGTCAAGCCTTTTCCCCAACTGTACAGGCCAAGATTAGGTTAGGTCTCAGCACAAAGGAAGCAGAAAAATGGACTCTCCTAGTTATCACTTTAAGGCCTGTGACCTCATGAAGAGTCTCCAGTTTCTGCTGTGGGGAACCAGGATGAAGAGGAAGTGTAGAGTCCAAAGAGGCCGAAGGCTCTAGGAGGCTAACAGATAATCTCACCTGTGGGGTCCTTACCTCGGAGCGGCCCTGTTTTGTGTCTGGAGAGGAGGGATGTGGTCATAATGTTAGTACTAAAAATAACTGATGATTATTGTATGCATCTTATGTGCTAGACTCTGAACTGAGCACTTTCTCATTTAATCTCTCATTTAATTTCTCATTTTCTTTTTTACACAGAAATCAAGGCTTATAGCATTATCTGTCTAGGTCACAGTGCTAATTGGTTGATAAGAACTCAACCACAGGTCTCATTTGCCCAGAGGTTCTTAACCACCACTGGGGAAAGCCTGATCTTCCATCTGTCTATCTACCATATATTCATTTTCTGAGTACCTGCTGTATGCCAGGCACTATGTCCAGCCCTAGAAATTCATTACAATTAACCCTTAAACATAGATCCTTTTGTCTTTGGGCTTCATTTCTCCACCTCTCTAGAGCCATGGTACCCAATTTCTGGCATCAGTTATTGTACTGGGATAGTAAGAAAGGGCTGGTAAAGGTTTTGCTTAATAGAATATCCTCACCAGAAAGGCCTTCATTTGAATGTCATTGGGTAAATGACACTAGTCTTTTATTCTCCTTAGGCACATGCTTCTAGGCAGAAAGTTCAGTGTCTTTCCCAGAAGCAAAGAGTCAAGAGCAGAACCTAGATCCAGTCTTACTGATTTTTTATGTCTTAGCCCATTTTTTTTTTTTTTTCCTGAGTGTCAGCCTGATAAATTTGGGTCTAAATGGCATCATTTTAAATTCTTGTCCTCCTTTAAGATTATTTTGTTGTTCTTCTTAGATCTTTTTTCAAATTACTAAACCACTGGGCTCATTTAAATTCTTATCCTCTAAGATTTGTTGTTGTGGTTTTTAGATCTTATTTAGGTTACTAATCACTGGGCTCATAAATGATGATAATCTTCATTTGTTTTCCTTCTGGGCTGTCCATCGACTTTCAGTTCATTTACATATGTTCAGATCTGGTCCTCTGGACACAAGCAGAGGGCCTAACTAGCTTACTCTACAGGGGTGATGAGAATAAAAGCTTTTGTGAAATTCTCCAGGGAAGCAGAGGAAAAAGAGCAGACACCTTTTTCCTGGGACCTCCTAACTCAGGGTTACTTGGAGTGTTAGGACAATAGGAATTAATTACCTCCTAGGAGGAAACTTTCCCCAGCTTCCTTCCTGGCTGGCTCGCACCCTATTAGGAGGGCCTCACTCCTGCCTATTGGCTTTAGAAAGCTTAAAGACTACAGTTGCATTTGATAATTTGTTGTTTGCCAACCACAAAGTCAGACTTTGAGAAAAAGAATTTATATTTAGCATTATGCAAAATACTAATCCAAACGAATATAGTTTAATATAAAATTTACAGCAGGTTGAGGCAGCTGTGATGTAGAGGAAAGGAGCAAAAACCTGATTTTAAGATCTGGCTGTCCTGTTTCTTCTTAAGAACTTGGAATGGGGGCTGTGATTGTGGCTAAGTGGTAGAGCACTCACCTAACGTGAGTGAGGCACTGGGTTTGAGTCTCAGCACCACATATAAAAAAATTAAGGTCTCTCAATAACTAAAATAAATAAAGAACTTGGAATGGATATAACAACAATAATAACAACAATTCTAATTATGAGTCCCTATGGTAAAAATATTGGGTGACCCAGGATTGTTAATAAAAAAGAACGTGACAATAACCTTTGGCTACATAGTCAAAAGACAATTTCAGTGCCACTGTATTCATACAAAAAATTTACAGGGAAATTGAGTATTGCTGTCCTCCAAACAGAATAGCATTAGCAAGCACGAGAAATATGTAGTAAGAACAGCATGTCATTAATACATATTTCTAAAATCCTTTCTAAATGTATATAGACATCCTAAAAATATGACAGATAACTGAATGCAAAACTCTTGTTAATATTTGATTTAGATATTCAAATCTCATCAGAGGTGAGGTCACTGATGCTTGAAACTAAACAGTGTTCATCTATAACGTGTCCTCAGGTGGATTAGAATGAGATGCTCTCTAAATCCCTCCAAGTGGGAATGATCTATAGTGCTATTTGGGACCATCTCCTGATGAATTTTTAAAAGGAATGTATTAGAGAAAAAGAAAGATAAATCACTGTCTCACACTTAGAAAATCTAAACAGGATCCATAATAACCATTCTAAAAGAAAAAGAAATCAGCAAAGTATTCCAGTAAAGTAGAAATTACTGAGAAATGAGAAGACATTGAGCAGGAGTTTGCCAGCAACTGGTGTTGAAATCAATGGATCTTTTCAGAATATATCTTCAATTGCACAGAAATATTAAGTGATATAAACACAAGGGATCATCAATGTTTTAGAGCACCATATACTATTGACAAGATTTTGAAAAAAAAAAATCCAGTAACTTTTTTTCTTGAAGATGATTTTAAAAGCTGTAATGTGCCAGGCACGGTGGCACACGCCTGTAATCCCAGAGGCTCAGGAGGCTGAGACAGGAGGATTGAGAGTTCAAAGCGAGATGCTAAGTAACTCAGTGAGACCTTGTCTCTCTATAAAATACAAAATAGGACTGGGGATGAGGCTCAGTGGTCGAGTGCCTCTGAGATCAATAAATCTCCAGTACCAACCCCCCCACCAAAAAGCTGTAAAATTATGTTCCTCTGCCTAAGAGTTTAAATCAGAAATCACAGTAATTTCAATATTCAGTGTCTTTTGTTTTGGAGGGGGTTGTTTTGTTTTGTTGGGTTTTGTTTTGATTTGTTGGTGCTGGGGATTGAACCCCACGGCATGCTAAGCATATGGTCTACCTCTGAGCCATACCCATTTTCTAATGTTTAATTAGTTTTAATTAAAAGAATAAAGCAGGCTATCTACCCTTTGGCCTAATTATTTCGTGTTGTGACAATGTTTAACAGTTTGTATTTTTCTATCCTCAATTCTTTTATCTCTTATTTAATTGTAGAGGGTTGATATCTGGAATGGAGCACTCTTCCTTTTGTGATACCCTCTAAGGTCACCATTCCTACTGGCTTTAACCCTTGGGGGCCAGGCGGCATCTAGAAAATCAGTCTCAAATGCATTCTTGAACTGGAGAACTCAGGCTCATAGTCAGCATAAGAGTCTCTTAGAATACCTGTGTCATCCAGTAATGACCTCCTCCCACAGCAGAGTAAGGAACTGAGTGATCATGCTGAATTTTTCAGACTACCAAAGAAGACTCAGTAGGCCTTCACCTACCAATAGAAAAATCAGAGTTAAAGGGAGGTCTGGAACTAGGCCCAAGTTTTAGCTCAACTCAGGCATCCTCAACATTGACATTAGATTTCCTAATTCCAGTCCTATGCCACCCAGAATATTGTCACAGTCACTTCCTGATTCTAATTGGCTAAACTCTTCACATTTGGTCCACTGTCTACAGGAGTGATAGTATCTATCACTTAATCCCTCCATCCCCACCCCATGACTTTTGAGTCTCTTCAGTTCCTGACCATTCTGTAACTCAATCTAGTAAGAGCTTTTAAGTAGTTTATTCTGCACACCTCACTGCAACTCAAATATCAGATGACAAAATCTAAACCTCCTTTCTGTTTCCTTAATCTGTGGCTCCTCCTGCATTTGTTTTTACTTCTTTTGAAATAGACTAAATTTTCTTATATGCCTTTTAGGCATATTGGATTTTCAAATAACAATTTGTTTTTTGTTATTGAAAAAAATATTAGGTGAGGCTTAATGATAATTTAACCAAATATTTATTTTATAGATTAAAGAATAGATTGAAATTTCTCTCTACTTGCTTAGGTATCCTCAGTGCAAATTGTATAGAAGTTTATTTTTTTTTCAGAAAAAACAAATTCAAGAAAAGTAATTATTAATCTTAGAAAACTGATTTATTACCAAGAAGCTATATTAATAATGTGTTTGATCAAAATGTGCCTTTTAAAAGCTAATTTTAGTAATATGATCTAGAAATACATCTTCTTAGCTAAAATAATGTTTTCATAATTGTTCTGAGTTCACAGTGGTCATTCAATAAAAGTCCTACTTACAATTTCATCTAACATTTATAAATTACATTTGTACTTTTTTATTGTAAGTTGCACTTAATTGGATTAGTTATGAATCTCAAATCTGTTGGCTTGTGTTCCTAAATTATTTCTATTTAAAAATTTAGAAGGTATTACCTTGGGTAAATAAAGGTCATCTTTCTGAGGTGACCTCAAAGTTCCTTTTGACTCTAAAATTCTATACTTCATTTTTTTAATTTTCCTACACTTCTTCAAAAAAGAATAAAGTAACACATTTGAGTATTATCCCCTTAGCCAAAATTTAAATTTACAAATTGTAAAACAAGTCATAAAATAAAATGTGAGCATAAGCCAGGAACAGTGGTACAGACCGGTAGTTCCTGCATGTGGGGAGGCTGAGGCAAGAGGATCGCTTGAGCCCAGGAGTTCAGGGCCAGCCTCGGCAACAGAGTAAGACACTTACACCAAAGAAAGAAATATAATTAACATTTTATTTAACTTTTTTTTTTGACACATAGTCTCACTATGTTGCCCAGGATGGTCTTGAACTGGTGGGCTCAAGTGATCCTCCTGCCTCAGCCTCCCAAGTAGCTAGGATTACAGATATGAGTCACCAATCCCAGTTTAGCTGTTTTAAATTACACATTATATATAAAATGTTTATAGCAAAGCATCAAACTTATATAGTTAAAGAAAAAAGTATACTATTTGCTTATTCCTGAATAAATAAAGATAAAAGGATAGGCAGGAATAGTGTGCTGTTAATGGAAACAGTACTGGATGAAGATAGCCAAGTGGCCAAGTTTCAAGTTCTGGATCTACTTCCTAGCTTTGTGACACTAGTTAAGTTACCCAACACATATGTTTATATCCTCTTTATAAAGAGATTGACGACAGAGAGGATGCCTACCTCATAAATTTGTTGTAAGGATTAAATCAATTAATTTGCATATATCATTTAAGAGCAACATCTGATAAGAACTGAAGAAATGATGGCTATGTATTATTTTTTTTTTCTGGAACAGACTTAACAATCTAGTCATTGTCTATAACTTTCATGTACATTTGCAAAAGGTGGTAAAGATCCACAGGGCAGAAGGAAATGCTGTAAGTGGGAATAGGAGAATTATAATCTCTAATCTGCCTCCACAAATATTTATTGAACATTTAATCTCAACTTCTGTGCAGGCACACAGAAATACAACCAAGATTGGGATGCCGTCCTCTCTCTAATGGAACATAGAACTTGGTGGATGGAAGAGAAAAAAAAAAGCATATGCTAAAGGTGAATGGTTTATTCAAATGGGAGCAGGGAAGACAAGGAAAGAGTAGCACCCAAGAAGAACTATGAGGAATCAGAGTTTGCTAGGTGCATGGCTGGCAGGAGGTGGGTACTGAGAGGCCAGGCAAAGGAGACAGCATGAATACAATCAAAGTTAAAACAGTCCAGTTCCACCAGAATGTAAGGTACATGAGTCTTTGAAAGCAGAGGGAAGAGCTCCAGCTAGGCAGTCTTTGTGTGCCAGGGCCTTCAAGGCCAAACTAGGAGCTCAGACTTTGCCCTGAGAAACTTCCAAGCAGGGGGATGATATGATTCAAGGCAACCCTTGGTCCATGACCAGATAGAAAGCCATTTAGCAGTCCCAGGAAGAGGTGAAAAATAAGATGGAGAAAAGGGAAAGTTAGTATTACTGACTGTTTCAGACCAGATTTGGTCATCAATTGCATGTGACAGTGGTGGAAGGGGTGGTAAGAGGAATAAAGAAGGCCAGAGGTGAGTCTGGAGTTTCCTGCTAGAGCAACTGGACACATAATGATAACCCCTCACCAAGACGAGGAAGGCAGCAATAAGAGGTCAATGTTGGGCATGTTGAGTCCCCCAGGGCTCTCTAACTTCCCAAGTAGAAAGGTAAGTGGGTGAAACAAGATCTCTGGAGAGAGATGTCTTGTCAAAAGATAGAGATTCGGTAGTCAGAAGTGCCTGGATGGTAGTGAAATCTTTGGAGTATATGAAACTACCCAGGGATAGCCCACACAATGAGAAGGGAAGGCAGCCAGGACAGCTCCACATAGAAGTCTGTACCAAGAAGCTGGCCAAGGTGCCTGAGAAATGCACTGTAGATACCCACATGGAAGCAAGCCTTCTTTGGAGGGATACAGTTGGTAAGTGTCAAATGTAGGAGAGTTGGCTAAAGGATCAGGAAACCATTGAAGGAGGCAAGAAGGGAAGGATTGATGTGCTGAAGGAGTTCCATAGGAGTCTGACAGTTGAGGGTTGAGTTAAGAGGCAAAAGGAAAGGAAAAGCAAAGGAGAGAGAGGATTCTAGAGGATTCTTCTGGAAAATTTTGCAGAAAGGAAAGGAGAAAAAGGAGATTCAAATGGAAGAATTTTATTGTTTTATTGGTTTCTGTTCAAATGGGGAACACGTGTGAAGACATTTGTACATAAAAAGAGAAATTTGGGGAGAAGAAAGATACATGGCAAGGGAACATGGGATAGCTAATAGAAACAGGTCCCAGAGGAAATAGAAAGTCATGAGGTCACAGCTACAGGTGGGAGAGTTACAACTGTTGAGGAGTAAGGGCTCGCGTTCCATTGAGACAGGAAAGGAGGAAGGAGGTAAGAAGTATAGAAGTGTTTAGAAGTGGAAGTCAAAAAGCAATTGGGTCTGGGGGTGTAGCTCAGTGGTAGGGTATATTTAGCATGGGCAAAGCCCTGGGTTCAACACCAAGGACACACACACACAAGAAAAAAAAAAAAGGAGAAAAAAGAAAAAAAGATTATTTTGTTTTTCACACCCTTTAATTTACCCTGCAGATTCTGAAGAAGTAAGCTTCCAAACTTACCAGTTGGGAATGACGAGTAGTCTGCCGAGGAGCCTCCAGGTTTGAGTGAACAGGGAAATTCATGGAAGTTACTAGTATTTAATAGATTGATAGAATAACAATAGGTCATTTGCTTATGTTGTGAACCTTAATGAAAATTTATTTTTTAAAATTTAATTCTTTTTGGAGCACTTATCTATAGAAAATTTTACATATAGGTTGCTAGGACCTTGCTCTTTCCCCTTCCCCATCTTATAATTTGTTAAGTAACAACAGGTCCTCCCTTAGTGATGTCAATATTTAGTGTTGAATTATGAATATGGTGAGGAGCTAGTTAGGGAATCAAATTAATAATAGTAGCGAAATCATGCTTTCAGAGTAATTCATTAAAATTTTCAGTCATATTTTTATTTTATGAAATCTTGTAATATCATTATTATACTATTTACTATAGAATAGAAAAATATTTACAGCTAACTAAAAGTGGCCTAATGTTCCCTGTACTAAAATGCAAAAATAACTGTATATACAAAACTCAAACTTAATTCAAGTTCCAAGTGTTAATCACTGTACTATTCACTTTTAAAAACTCTTTCCTACTGAGAACACATTTATTTTTTGTATCTCCAAATTTAGTATGTAAATCCTATGAATGTGTTAAAGTTATCTGGAAAAGCTAACAGCGACACTATATCTAATCTCCAGGCTTATTCAGAATATTAGCCAATTGTTCAAGTAATGTCCTTTATAGCAAAAGAAAATTCCAGATCATGAATTGCAATCAGTTGTTTATGTATTGTTGATCTTTTTAAATCTAGGACAATTCTTTAGTCTCTTTTTTCATGACATTGAAATTTAGAGGAATATGGCCCTTCTGTTTTGTTTGTCCATCCAATGTTTCCTCATGATTAGATCCAGATTGTGCAATTTTAGGGCAAGAAATGGAAATTATGCATTTCCCTTTCAACACACCATATTAGTAACCACATGATGTTGATTTGATAGTGATATCTGGAATCTTAGGAGATCACCAGCCAGGTCCTGGTAATAAACATTGACTGCCATTACTTGAGCTGCGGTTTGAGTTTCTTTTGTTGAATATACAGTTCTAGTTTTTGTCTCATCTTTGCTTCTACATACTATTGAATAAGATATCCAGTTACAGACTTACCCCTCCTTCCTATCCACAAAATCTAGAACCAATTGCTGCTGCCTCCCCCAAATAACCTAACACCTGCCCAAATTCTACAAGTCCTTTTAACTATCTTTTACTGGGACACCCCATTGTTTATTGTGGTGTTTATTCCTCCTCACTGAAAAATTTCATAAACTTGGCTTGTTCAATTACATATGTATTCTTGAGGGACTTGGGCTGCAAGGTATTGACACTACCAATGGTGATGTTGACCAATTAGTTAACTAATTGACCTGTCCCAGGTTTGTCCACTGAAAAATTATTATTTTCCTTTTGTAACGAACATGCATCTTGTAGGAAAACACTTGGACAATGTATATATGCTGGTACTCCTCCAATTTTCTACCATTGGTTTTAGCTCCCATGGATGATTCTTGCCTGATCCAGCTATTACTATGATAGTTGCCATACGGCAATTTGGCTGTTCTCAGCATTCTTTCTATAGCAGTGAATTATATCTCTATCACCAGGAAAAGCTTTCCATTCTCCTCTGCTTCTTAACATTGTTGTGGATTTCACTATATTCTTACCTTATCCAGTGGATGGCAATCCAGTGACATTATATTTATCTTATGATCAAATTGTTCCAAATTTGTACCAAGGGAGCTCCTTCAAGCTGGCCCAGGTGTTGTTTTGATTTTTCATTATTGTTTTTTTGAGGACTCTTGCTGACACAAGATATTGCAGACTCATCTTTTTCTTTCTCAGTTCCAATTCTACCAGCAACCATTTCTTCATGTAGTCCTTTTTCCTTTTAGTGTAGAATTATATTTAGAAATAAAAATCTAGGTACATTGTATGTTCAGTATTACCAGGTGCCATTGCTTCTAGGCCTTCTCAGCAGACAGAGGAGGAAGTAGCTATTGGTAAATATATACACACACATACATAATAATATGTTCATTATGTTTTGATGAATATGTTGTATTAATCATAAACATAACTTATTTACAAAAACTACAGGATGCAGGATTTTTTCCCCTCAGCCTTTTTATCTACAAGGAGTCTTTGATTTTATTCCCTACTGTTCAATTCTACTTAGTACCAAATATGCTTATTATTACTCAAATGAATAAAGGCCATGTTTAAGAGCAATTCCTAAATATTTTAAGCATAAATTAATTTTAAATAAGAGAACTGCCCTACGTTACTATTTCCTATATAAACTGATGATTATTCATAAAAACTTGGCCCAGATTTTTCTTTTAATATATAACCAGTTGGAGGTAGGCTCAATTAGGAGACTGAAAATTGTATGAGAGGTATTATTGATGCAATATAAGCAATGACTATGATTATATTGCCAAAGACAAGCCTGCTTATGAATTTCTGGCAATGTAGACTCTTCTTGGTGATGCAGACTCCTCCTCAGACTTATTTTTATTCATTTTTTCATTTACTGAACAAATCTCTCTGTTTCACAGCGCTGGATATACGCCAACCTTCCAGGGAAAGGTATGACAGGAAAATGCTGGCAGAGGTGGATGCATGTTAGGTAAAGTTGAATTGCTTTAAGTATATCCATGCTAGATCAGGGTTAAGTCCCAAACATACGTGTATCATCCATCCTATTTAAACCCTGGAAACATCAGTGTCCAACTTGCAATCAATCAATCAATCAATCAACCATGCACGCAAGAAAGACAGAGAGAGAGAGAGAGAGAGAGAGAGAGAGAGAGAGAGAGAGAGAGAGAAAGAGAGAGAGAGAGAGAGAGTTATTTAGCTGTAGAGAGAAGAACTGAGTACGGATAATAATTTATTTACAAAAACTCACAACCAAACATCAGACCAGGAAGAATTAAAACACTGAAATTAATACTTAAAAATCATAAAAATATTTTACCAGAGGCTTGACTAACACAATTCCAATATCCTGTTCAACTAGCATCAAACTAAGCTATGATATTTTCACTATTAAAATTTGTAACCCTTTATACTGATCAGTGCTAGATCACAGCAAAGCCCCAAACCCATACATAAGACTCATACCATCAATGACTTAAAAGCATTAACATAATACTTTACAAAAGGAATAACACAAGGGGGAGAGCATCACCTACTTGAAGGGAGATGGTGACAACTATTCCCTTGTTGAGGAAAGGTGGTGTAGTGTAGATTTGAGACCACTGACATGGGAGCTGGAGTATCTGGGTTGGAATCCCAGATCAACCACTATAACTGTAGGCAATTATTTCATTGTTGTGTACTGTACTTCCCACCCAGGATCATACGTATGTTGTGAGGAGGAACCAGTGGATTGTGGGTATATATTTTGTATATGGTAAGTGGAGTCTCTCTCTGCTTTCTGATCATCGTGCCATACTCTTCTGCCATGATGTCCCCTCACCTTAAGGCCTAAGGAATGGAGCCAGCCTCTTAGGGACTGAGACCTCTGAAACCATGAGTCCCTAAATAAATCTTTCCTCTTCCACAGTTGTTCTGGCTGGGCTTTCAGTTGCAGTGATAAAAAGCTGACTAAAACAATTAACAGGGGCTGGGGATGTGGCTCAAGCGGTAGCTCGCTAGCCTGGCATGCGTGTGGCCTGGGTTCGATCCTCAGCACCACATACCAACAAAGATGTTGTGTCCGCCGAAAACTAAAAGATAAATATTAAAAATTCTCTCTCTCTCTCTCTCTCTCTCTCTCTCTCTCTCAAAAAAAAAACAAGTGAAAAAACAAAACTGAGTCAAATATACCTTCAAAAAATGATATCAGTGGGATGAATTGACGTGCTTAGTATATGCTAAGGTCCTTCTACATGCTGGACATTGTACTTGGGCTTAGATATTACTTCCCACAAAGCTCTTTAATAAGGCTGATGTGAAATTACCTGGTAAGTTTTAATAAACTCTGATTCAATGTCTATTTTATTTCCCAATGACCTTATGTCTTATGTGTTCAATTTCACTATTTAATCAATAGTAAATGGAAATATATCTCCTGCTATATCCAGTGCTGGTAATACAAGGTGTGAGACGTTGACCTGAGGAGATTAAATTGTAGTAGAGGAGATAGGACATAACATATGATGCAAAAGGGGACATGTGTCAAGTAATAATGGCAGGGATAGCAAGTATATTTCTATAGGTGTTGATAAACAAATGAACAATTATTGTCTGTGTCATTCTTTTTTAGTTAAGCATGACTGACAATTATTTTTCCCTGAACTTCTATTGGGTTTTATATTGCTTCTTAATGCTTGGTGTTTAATTGATCCACTCTAGTTCTAATCATAAGTTCAATTTCTCTTATGATTTTCTTTTTTTTCATCTTTGTTTTATCTTCCTACAACGCTTCAAAGCAACTTGAGTTATGGATTTTTAAATTTTTTTCTGTCTCCATTTCTCTTGCATAATACGTTACATGTATTTAATAAATATGTAGAAAACAAAAGTTAATCTGCATAACAAAGTCTGAAATAGATAAGTCTCTTTCCATTTAAAATATATATAGTCTATTAAGTTCAGTTTACATAGCCACATTGAAAGAAGATGTACACAACTGGTAGAAGGAAAAGAAGAAAGAAGTTAAGAGTGATGAAAGGTTTACAGAATAGATCTGTAGAAAGCTAAAAAAAAGGGCTATGCATGTCTCTTAGTGATAGAACTCTTGCCTGGCATGCCAGAAGTCTTGGGTTTGGTCCACAGCACAGTGGGGGTGGGGAGGGATAATACCTCGCTGTTATTTAGCCATAAACAAAGAGTTTAATGAGTGAAATGAGTAAATGTTATTGAAGGGAGATGCCTGCAAGATTATGTCCACTGAAAGGATAATAGATCATTGCCCTTGAACTGCAACTAGAATTACTTAAACCAGAGATTAGGAAAATGGAAAAAAAAATGTAAGGTGGTGCTACTCAAACAGTGGTCAGTGGGCAGGTGGATCTGTAGAGCTGAGAGCCAGTTTCAACTGCAAATTCACAATCCCCACCGTAGAAACACAGAATCAGACTCTCTGGTGGCATTTAATGAGTCCTCCAGGTGACTCTGATGTAAGCTCAAGCTCTTGCACCACTGCCCTAAAGGCTTTTGCCTGCGAAGGAAGAGTGGATGGTCAGTACTTATCAGGGAAGGTTAGGCCTTTATTTCTCCAAGATTAATAACCTGAATAGCAACATAAATAATAAAGTGGTTTTTCTCAGAACCCAAACTAGAGCCAAGTGTATATTCCTTTTACGGAAGTGTTGTTCATTCAACCCACCCACCTTGCACTCATACTACTCACCCTGAGAGTTCACTGCTCTGCAAAGACCATCAACATTAGGAGAAGTACAACTACTAGAAATATAACGATAGGAAGGAAACAAAAACAAGGACAAAAATGGGGGAATAGATCAGAAAAAATAAGTATAAGAAGTATGAAAAATGAGTATAGAAAAAGAAAGGTACTGTGAGCTTACTTAGTCAAAGTTGGATGGGTACAGCTCATTGGCTCAGCATAAGCTTAGCATGTACCTGCACCACCTAAATAAATAAAGTCGGAATTGGGTTAAATGAGAAGCAAGGGAAAGAAAGCAAAGAGAATTTGGCATATGTGAGGGGGTGATGGGAGACCTGTTAGTTTATCTCTGTTGGAAGTTAAGTGAGTCACTGTGCATAAACTGCAACCATAGGTGGCAAATGAAATGCAGGCGAGTGACTCACCTGAGATGGAAATTCAACCAAGAGAGTTTATTGGGGGGGTGGTGCCCGAAGGGGAAGAAAAGGTGAAGAAGAAGAGCAGCAACAGCATGAGCCTGCAAGCTTCAGCTTAAGAAGGGTGGCTTTGGTAATGTGGCGGGTGCTGATTGTCAGGGTGACTCAGGAATGGGTGAGCAGACACTGTGTCCCTTGGGAATTGGTTGAGAAAACTTTTGACCTTGGCGCCCTTTGGCGAGGGGTAAGGGATTACACGATGTTCTTCTCGAGAGACAGAAACTTAACTTTGGCTGGGGAGAAACCCAATGGGGGAAATAAACCCAAAAGGCAAGGTCTCCCACACACCCAACATTCCTCTCCTTTTGTTCTTGTGTTGGAAGCAGGGCATCAAGATTGTCTGGCTACTTCCTGCTGGAGAGGGATGACCAGTGTGAAGGAAGGGAGGAATGGTCAGGGCAGGAGGACAAGAGAAGCATAGCTATAAAGGCCAGGATGCTGAAGATGGGGATTTCCTTGGGGCTGAAATCGATGAAAGCTCCTCGAAGCCACAGGTCATGGATAGTCTCCATCCAATCCTTGTCCCTGCAAATGGGGGGAGTCAGCCAGCTGTCCTGTTGGAGGGTCTCCACAAACTCCACAAACCAGATGTGCCACATGATGAACCTAAAAACACCAAAGACACCTGAAGGCAAGGAGAAGAAGAGGGAAGAGGAGACATCACACTAGCTTCTGGCCAGAGGTCCCATGAGAGGGACTGGCTGAGAAAAGACCAGCGGTCAGGAGGAGGCACACGAAAGCGAATGGACCTAGAAACCCTGGGTGACAGGCTAGTCAAGTTCCCCAGTCATGTTTCCGTTTTGTAACTCCATATCCATGATGGTGAAGTTCCTCAGCCATTGGTGAGGCCTTCATGTAAGGGACAGGTGTCCTCCAAGGTAGCAAGTAGCTGGTAATCCCTGAGGAGAAGCTGGTTAAAGATCTGATTAGATATTTTGCCTATTTGATTCTGAAGGAATTTTATGATACATGGTAGAAAGGCACAAAACGAGAAAATTCCAATTATGGGGGAGATCTGGGATGTCTGACGAAGCAGACGAAGTCAGTATGAGGGAAGTGGATGCCAGGAGGATGACAGAAGGGTGGAACTAGAGTGAGGCGTGTTGTTGTGAGGATTTCTCAGGTTGAGGAAGGTCCTCCTCGGAAAGGGGGGAAGGAACCCTCAGACGTGAGATGTGGAGCTTTAAAGGATTCTCAGGAGTGGTGGAGCAGACATGTTTGTGGGAGGACGACAGTGGACAGTCAGCCTGGGCTCCCTTGGTCAGAGGTGGGGCCAGTTTCAGCCTGGAAATGTGAATCCATGAAGTCAGTTTGTCTGGGGATTCCTGTCGGCGGGCAGTGGTGGGAGTGCACAAGGTAACCCTTAGGGGCCCTTCCATGTAGGTGTCAGGGTAGGCATGTCACCAGAAGGAGAGGAGGTAATAGAGTTTCCTGGTGTTTCCAAATCTGTGTTTGGATAAAACTAAGAAGGGGATGACTGAGATGTTCTGGAAGCATGCAGGGTGAAGAAATCATCCCAGGTGGTAGGGGTGGGCGTCCATACATCACCTCAAAAGGAGAT
Source organism: Spermophilus citellus (assembly GCF_964194105.1). Taxonomy (NCBI): domain Eukaryota; kingdom Metazoa; phylum Chordata; class Mammalia; order Rodentia; family Sciuridae; genus Spermophilus; species Spermophilus citellus. Next base: position 126,007,927 of record NC_138189.1, read on the forward strand.
GTTTGAGTTGGCCTTTGGGGAGCGCCCAAAGGCGAAACAGGGCGACTGGGAGAAGTTTGACCCAGTTGAGATGAAGTTCAAGGGAGAGCTTGGTGAGGGTCTCCTTTAGGGTGTGGTTAAGGTGTTCTACCTTGCCTGAAGAGGTGGGATGATAGGGGGTGTGTAGATTCCAGGGAATGTGGAGAGCCCCAGCAATGCATTGTGTGATTTGAGAGGTAAATTCAGGGCCATTGTCTGATTGCAAGGAGGTAGGGACCCAGAATCTCCGGATGATATCCAAGCGCAAAACAGAGGTGACCGTGGATGCCCTTTTATTGGTGGTAGGAAAATCTTCCACCCATCCCAAGAAGGTGTCTACAAGGATGAGGAGATAGAGATACCTCTTGACCCTGGGCATGTGTGTGAAATCCAATTGCCAGTCGGCTCCTGGGAATTGTCCTCAAGCTTGGTGGGTGGGAAAGGAGCCTGGCTTGAGAGGGGTATTAGGATTGGTTCTTTGACAAATGGTGCTTTCAGTGGTGAGGCCGTGGATGAACCTAGCATCATCTGAGGTGAGTGGGAAGAATGTCTATAAGAAGAGTTTGAGGTTCTGAGGGCTAGTATGGAACAGGGACTGTAAATAGACGAGGTCCTGTTTAGACAGGGATGGGGTAAGGAGTGTACTTAAAGTTAGGACAGCAATAGTGGGGCATGGTAACATGGCTGCCTGCCAAGCAGCTTAGTCTGCTGTAGAATTACCCATAGTATGGGTGAGGAGTCAGTCTGATGGGATCAGCAATGAATCCTAATCTCTGAAGGAAGTGTAGATGCCCAAAAAGATCAGTGAAGAATCTTGTATTAGTTATGGAGGCGCCTTTGGTGGTCAATAGTCCCCTCTCTTTCCATATGGCTGAATGCGAGAGGAGAATGTGAAGGACATACTTGGAATCAGTATATAGGGTGAGGGAACAATCTGCGGATAGTTGAAAGGTATGGGTGACCGCCATGAGTTCTGCCTGCTGGTGAGTCCTGTGAGATGGTAGAAGTTTGGCTTCTATGACCTCTGAGAGGGAGACGATGGCACATCCTGCCTGTCTGCCATTCTCTGTCAGGAAAGAACTCCCACCTGGTGAACCAGGTGTGGGTGGGGTTTGTTAATGGTCCCTCCTTAATGTGGGAGGGACATGGGAGAAGGTTCTCTATGGATTCAGTCCACTGATGGAATGGCGGGTCCAGCAGAGACAGGGAGGAGAGACACGGGGTGTAAAGAGGAGCAAGCCTGGAAAGAAATGGTAGGTCGTGTATAAAAGATACCAAGAGAGAGAGAGAACATGGCAAGGGGAAGAGTTTTTAAGCCCTTATAGGTCAGTAATTCCTTCAAGTGATGGGGTGAAGAGATGGTGATTTCTTCTCTGAAAGTAAGTTTTTTGGCCTCCTGGACTAGGACACAGATGGCTGCCAGAGCTCTGAGACAGGGAGCCCATCCCCAGACCATAGGGTCCAGTTGTTCGGATAGACAGGCTACTGGAGCAAATGTCGGTCCCTGCTGGTGGCCTAGCACTCCAAGGCTAGGCCCTTGTTTTCATGGACTTGTAGAACAAAGGGTCTATGCATATCAGGTAAGTGGAGTGCAGGCCCCGAGGAGGGCCTGCCGAAGTTTGTGGACTGGGACTCGGATGGCCTTGGGAGTGGTCGCCAATGATTTTCTTTGGCTGTATTGTATAGTGGGGCAGCTAAAAGGGAAAAATTGGGGATCCAGGCTCGGAAGTATCCCGCCAGCCCCAGGAAAGAGAGAATATCTTCCTTGGTGAGTGGAGTGGGCAGATTTCAAATTAACTGTTTCCAGTCCAGGGTGATGGCCTTTTTTCCCTGAGACACCTGGACTCCTAAGTAGGTAACTACTGGTAGAGAGAGCTACCTTATCAGCTCCTGGAAGACAGATGTTAAAACGCTAGACCTGTTTATTCCCAGGGGGCTGAAAATAAAGCTCCTTTCCTGCCTTCACCAATGCTTATCTCTTCTTCTGGCTTTTTGGGCCAAGTGGCTAAACCTGGTCTGTTGGGCTTTCATCAGTTTATATTTGTAACTAAGTATTTAGTAATAAAGAGGGGTGTCTTTTCTCAGTAAAAAAATATCTTCTGTCAAGGAAATCATTAAATATAGCCATTTTTGGAGAGAATTTTTGTTCAGGAGCATTTAAAAGTACTTTCAGTTATTAAACTAGATAATGTATGGTCCATTTTCTTTGCATGGAATTAGAATGAATATTAACGGAAAGTACAAGTTTTTGAGGAAAAGTTAGAACCTTTTATTTTTGTGGCAACTACAAGGATTATATTAAGATGTCTTAGTTCCTAAAGGTTTGCTTGTTAAATTATATTTTATGTGGGTGTAAAAATACATTCAAACATTTATATAGCTAGGATTGTAAGGTAGATATAAGTATTTCATTGTGAAAAGACAGATGGGAAGAAGGGGGAGTTTTTTTTTTTTTTTGAAATAAATAGATCAAAGACATGGAGTTAGGGAAATTATAATCTGAGAGTAGTAAAGTAGTGTAAAGTCCAGGCTCTAATTTGGCAAACAGGCCTTCCATGTTCTGACCAAGGCACGCTTTCTCAGTCTCATCTGTTCCTATTTTCCCATTTACAAATTATCTGTGTGTCCCCTGACCTTGAGATGCTCTTTCATCCCCTCCTCTCTGAAACATCCTCTTACCTCTGTTGCAGCAAAATTACACCTATTTTTCAAGATTCAATTTAGTATCTCCCACCTTTCCTTCCATCTGCTCCATGATTCCCCTTCTCTCACACATATAGCCAGGTTTGGTATCAAGGTGGCCCTCATCACTCTGTAATAAAGTTGACTGTTCATTATCTATTTCTCTTCCTGGGTTGATTAGTTGTTTTTTCCTAGTCTCATCACAATGCCTAATATATAGTAGGTAAACAATGTCTATTTACTGGTTACTAAAGAATGGTAGAATGAGCTAGGTTGACTGAAGTTCAGGGTGTCTGATAAAAGAATAAATGAGGAAAGGTAGATGGGAGATGATCATAAAGTCCATGGACACTTAGTACACAGTTAGTAGTACTGTTTGACAAATATTATAAGATATAATTGTATTTCCTGACTCTCTTATGATGGGATGGAGTCATATGATTAGTTCTAAACTGTTTTGAGCAGAAGTGACATGTGTGTGTGCTAGTCCAGTTTCCCACTATGACAAAAGACCTGAGATAATCAATTTATAAGGAAAAAAGATTTATTCCGGCTCATGGTTTCAGTCCAGGGTTAGATTGTCTACTGCTTTGGGAACTGTGGCAGCACAGTACATCATGGCAGAGTATGTGGCAAAGGAAGCTCTTCACTGCATAGAAGCTAGTAAGTGAAAGAGAGAGAGGAAGAGGAGGGACCACAGTCATAATATCCTTTCACAGACATGCCCCCGGTGACCTCGCTTCCTCCTACTAAGTCTTAAAGGTTCCACCATCTCCTGTCAGTTTTATGGTCTTTGGGACCAGGCTTATTTAACACATGTGTCACTTCCTATTAAACATATTTAACTGTCAGTGCAAGATATTCTAGAACTTTCTCTTCAGTCTGGGAAGACTCCATTAGCTTGAGTCCCTGAGTCATTTAATATGAGCAGAGTCTCCCTTCTGACATTTGATGGAACATAATATGAGCAAGAAGTAGATACTTGAGGCTTAATTCACTGAGATTTGTAAGTTGTTTGCTAATGCGTCCTTATGTATTGCACCATGCTAAAAAGAGTAGACATTTGGAAAGTAAGTTGCTAAAAAATGATTAAAGATTTTCTTTTGCTGGGAGCTGGCAAAGGAATACAAATATAACAGAGCTGAATTTAAGGAAAACAGATTAAGCATTCTTATTAATGACAGATTTGGGGGGGGGGGAAGGTTGCTGAAGCTAGGGCAAACAACTCACATGCTATTATAGAGACTAGCTCTAAAATTTCCCAAACTTGATTTCTATGGAACTTTCCTTCAGGATATGTTAACTGATGTAGCATTCCATTGTAAAATAAATTTGGAAAACCTTACATATTATATCTCCTTTTAAAATGACACCTTACAATATATTTTAACTAAAGGTTTGCAGAGGATACTCATTAAAAGAACTGATCTTAATCTGATCCAGTATACATGTCTTAATCTTATTTCACCTGGAGAGGTCTTTATTTTATTTATTTTTTTCTTTAAATATCTTCTTTGAATCTCTGGTGAATTTTTAGTGGGAAGACTCAGTGATGTAAATGAAAATACATATTAGCATGGTCATAGTGAAAATGAAATAGAAGGGGAATATTTAAAGTCTGTGAGGTAGACACAGAGATTCATTGATTTTTGTGTCCAGGGAAGAATTGGAGAAGAACCAGGTTTGCAACCTGGGTTATTACAAAAATGGTAGTACCACTGACAGTAACAGGGACAAAAACAAGATGCTGGTTTTGAAAGAAAAGAAGACAGATTCACTCAAGAAATACTTGCGGATTGATGCCTATGGTTTGGCCAAGCACTGTGCTAGGCACTGGGCCTCAGTTATGAAAGGCACAGTCTATTTACAAAAGGAATTTCAAATCTTCACTCATTCTCATTTATCCTTCAAGTAACATTTTTAAAGCACTAGGCTAGATGCCAGAGTCAAAAGAATACATAAGAAACCGTCCATGTTTTTAAGGAGTTCTCAGCCAGATAGTGGAGACAGTCATGTATAAAAGTGTTCACCAAACTTAAAGTGCTATTAAAAAATATGCCAGGACTGGGGGTGGTGGTGCTTAGTGATAGGGCATGCACTTGCCTGGTAGGCACAAAGCCCTCAGTTCAATTCCCAGCAAGGCAAAAGCAAAAAGGAAGAAGAAAAATACACCAAAAGGCCTTGGATTTCATTTTGTTGAATCAAAGAAATGGCAGCAGGCCATCCAGATGGAAAAATCTGTCATGCAGTTGGCAGTCTGGCTTGAAGTTCAAGACAGGGGTTACGGCTAGCCCAGTTTGTAGATTTGACAAACATTCACTTAGTTGAAATGAAGGCTAAGGCTGGTCAGTGAAGGTCAGCCAACTCCCGTATCCAGTACATGGGAAGAGGATGAGAAAAATGAACTCCATCAATGGAATAACCAGAATGTGGGTATATTCAAATAGGGAAATACTAAACTGGAGGTAGCTAAATGAAGGAGCTTATCCCGAGTAAAATAAAGCAAAGGGACGAGGAATGATCTTTAATGAGGGGGTTAGCAAGGATCTAATTTTGCAGAGAAATTCAAGGAATCTGAAGAGTGACAAAGACTAAGTACTTCTGGTGACTGGTCATTGAAAAGAGCAGAAATAGGGGGTGGAACCCAGATTAGAAGGAATTTGGGGGCTAGTGGATGATGAAAAAACAAATGTTGAGTCCTACACTGAAGAAATTACAGGGAACATTAATTTGACAGGGTAAGTAGCTGATTTAAGAGGTTTTTTTTGTTTTGTTTTGTTTTTTGCTTTCATTTTATATGTGGGACAGGAGTACTCAAACACTGGCAAAGCATTAAAGATGTGAGAGAGCTGGCGATGGAATGCCATGGTATGATGTGCTAGTCAGCATTCTATTGCTGTGACCAAATACGTGAGATAACAGCTTAAAATAAGGAAAGGATTATTTTGGTTCATGCTTTGGGCCTGTGCTGAAGCTGAACATCAATGACAGAAGCACATGGAAGATTAGGTTGCAAAGCAAAGAGAGAGAATGTGGCTGGAATCCCAGCATCCCCTTCAAGAGCACCCCCCACCTCCACAGACTTCCTCCCACTGGTTCTACCTCCTAAAGATTCCACCATTTCTCAGTAGTGCCAGAAGCTGGAAACCTAGTCTTTCACACATAAGACTTGGGGTACACTGAAGATGCAGAATACAACACATGGGATAGGATGGGATGGATGGGATAGGGTGGAATTGAACTAAAGACTTGGGTGGAGCTGTTGTTATCTTTAGAAAGAAGATGAAGGACTCCTTTTAGAGGGCAGGAAGGAAAATGGTGTAGGCAAAAATAAAGATAATAAGGGAGAGAAGGAGGGAATTTGTTTTTGCTGACTAACGTGAAGAATCAGAGGAAGCAAGGATATGATCTGTAGTAACAGTGAATTTGAGAAGAACAGAAACAAGTTTGGCACAGTTACTAATGGAATTACAACTGGGATGTCAAAAACAGATCACCACATGTATTGTCAATCATTCTAGTTCTGGGGGAATCCTGTGAAATTTGGTTGTGCAAGGATCTTGTCCTGTGTATTGTAGGAAGTTCAGCATCACTGGCTCTTGTCCATTCAATACCAATATTGCTCCTCTGCCATTGTAATAGCCCAAAAGCAAAAGCAAAAACACCTCTCACTAATTTACAAATTTCCAGGTTGAGAATCACTTAGCTGACATTAGATAGCCTGATAATACAGCAGAATTAAATTACACTTGTATATGGCTTACCCTAGGAATGCTTAGGAACCTAAGATTAGATTTCAGCAGTTTAAAAATCTTTGATAAGAGCCAATCCTTAAAAAAACAAATGTCAAATGTCTTCTTTGATATAAGGGGAGTAACCAAGGACAGGGTAGAGACGAAGAGCTGGAGAAGAAGAATAACATTAAACAGGGATGATAGGCGGGAGGGAAAGTGAGAGTTAAGGGAAATTGCATGGAACTGGAAGGTGAGCCTCAGGGTTATACACAATTACATATAAGAGGAAAGGAGGAGTAGGAGAAAAATTATATAAGTGGAAGAAACGATTTATAGTAGAGGGGATGGAGAGAGAGGAGGGGAGGGGAGGGGAGGGGAGGGGGGACAGTGGAGAATGGGATAGACAGCAGAATACATCAGTCACTAGAAAGGCAATTTGTAAATCAATGGAAATGTAACTGATGTGACACAGCAATCTGTATACGGGGTAAAAATGGGAGTTCATAACCCACTTGAATCAATCTGTGAAATATGGTATAATAAGAACTATGTAATGTTTTGAACAACCAACAATAAAATAATTAAAAAAAAAATCTTTGATAAGGACACAGTAAATGAAATGTTCCTGGATATTTTCCCCAGTGATTGAGAATGTTTATATCAACACCAATCTACCTCCATAGATCTATTTCCAGTAAGAGCAATTCCTAAATACACATTGCATTTTAGAGCCAAATACAATTGCACAGTGTAATTGTTGCTGATTCTGAGACACCTTTAAAGGCAATGTGCATCTAAACTCTGATAAGAAGTCTGGTATCATAAACCTGACCCTTTGTACAGGATGTTGGGGGTAGGGTGGGGCCAGAAGAAAAGTACCACTAAGGAGACTAAAAGGAAATCAGAGCACTTGGCCTCCAAGAGAGTCCCTGCTAAGGTCCCAAGGCTTAACATCTTTATCCAACACAAGAATTAGGGCTTAGGAGTTTGAAAATACAGCTACTGATCTGTCTTAGCAAACACAGTCCTGGAAATATTGACATAGCAACAGAGCTGTCTAAGGAAAATGTGGAAGACTTAACCTGGCCACCTGTGGGAGGCCAACCTCACGGGTGACTGAGTTACACTCCCCAGCTGGGTGCTGAGGCGCTCAGTCACAGAAATGGGTGTGTCTTGCTACAGCCCCCTGGGTGAAGCTATGCTCACCTGTTCCTTTGTAATATCACCCCTTGCCCTGTTTAGGATAGAATCTTCCATGGAAGTGCCTTGTGTGTGTGTCCCCTCCTCTTACTGTGCCCTTGGGTGTGGCCTACCCAGGTGTCAGTCAACCTGCTGACCGTGGACATCATGAAGATAGACTCAGCCCCCTGAAACCTGACCCCTTGCCTCATTTGAATAGCTTCTCCTCAATAAAAGGGATCAGCGTGTGTGCTCTCTCTCTCTCTTTCTGCGGACCCTTAAGGTCGGAGGAGCCGTCACAGCAACCCCAAAGAAAAAGGTATTTGTGTCACTTGTGTGGTTATTTCCTGCAGCCCAGTTAGCCCAGTTTAACTAGAGTGACCCCTGAGTCTTTGAGTCTCGAGAACAGAAACCCAGCAGCCACCCAGAGGAAAGGTCTAAGGTAAACATTGCCTTTTATCAAAATAACTCATGTGGACTGATACTTGGTACTATTCAGAGCTAGACCTTGGTTTTTGCTTATCTGGTTGTGTTATTTTCCCCAAGAATGTTTCAGTATGCCTTGCTAACTATGTTCTCAGCATTCCCTGAGCCTGTCCTCAGGGAAGGCTAAGCCAATGAACTTCACCCTGTCAATAACTTTGCCCTTTTCAACTCCAGTCTCTTGGATTATGGCCCTCAATTAAGCTTCACCAGTGAATCTTCAGCTGAAATCTCAGCTGACTTCATACACTTCTTCCACTTAAAACACAGGTGGAATCTGTGTGGTTTTGGATCCTGCCTGTCTTCCCCCAAACTCTTGCACAAACCTAAATACAATGCTCTGTCTTATAACTCTTGTTTATCAAAGTGTAATAGCACTTTTTAGCTCCAATAGCTATTTTAGCGTTGTCTGATATTTCCAAATGTCTAAAGTAGCCAAGGTGTTTCATAAGACCTAGCTTAGTGTTAATATGAGGCTTTCAGTGATTTTATTTTGGAGTGAAAGAGTGCCAAGGATTATGTATAGGCCCACTGTTGCTTTCAGTCAAGCAGAAAACACAAATGAACTAAAAGAAAACTTGGAATGTGTTTAAGTATTCCAAGAGCAAAGACTATAGAAAAGACTGTTTATATAGAAGCAGTAGCATCTATTATATCAACTTGAGCTTTAAATGTTCTTTTGATTCTAGACTGTGAATAAATAATCTAATTTATTTTAATTCTTTGGTCTTAAGTGAAACTGTTGGAATGAACAAATTTCTAAATTTGCCTTTCACAAAAGAAAGTTAGATAATAATGAAATAACAAACCAATTAAAAGAAAAAAATGTGGTGTGTCATTGCAAGTATTAGTGACTGTCTCATAATGTGGGCAAGAGGTGAAAGTCCTAGAATTGGAATAAAAATTGTTGATCTGCTAATTCAAAATCAATGCCCACAACTGTCATGATCCATCCATGGGTTACGTGTGGGTCCCCACACATCGAAACCTCGTGGATAGAAACATCTGGTGTCTGGGAATGACCAGTGAACATTTTCTCTGGTCAATTGCCCAAGGACAGTGTGAATTTCTATTGCTTTCTGCTGTGTGTCACCCAGCCCCAGAGATGGGTGTGACCTGCCAGGATGTCAATTAACCTGTTGACTGCAAGACACCATGAAGCAAGACTCCACCCCTGAAACCTTATCCCTGCATTTGATGTACCCCCTCAAATAAACCACCAGAGCCATCTTTCCTTTGTCTAGTTAAACACCCATGTGGACTAGATCTGCTTTTTGCAAATATATTCCTGGATCTTTGTGTTTTGAATACCATTCTCCTTGCCTTGTCAGTGTCTAGACATTCTCAATTTAGGGTGGCCAAATTTAAGTATGTCTAATTTAGGATAAATCTAAATATTTCTTATGATATCGTGAAAAGTTATTCGTTCGCTGGGAAGAAGCTTTTTGGTTTGAATCCATCCCACTTATTGATTCTTTTGATTTTACTTCTTGTGCTTTAGGTGTCTTCTTAAGGAAGTCAGATCCTCAGCTGACACTGAAGATTTGGGCTTAGTTTTTCTTCTGTTAGGCACAGGGTCTCTGTTCTCATGCCTAAGTCTTTGACCCACTTTGAGATGAGTTTCATGCAGGGTGAGAGATAGGGGTTTGATTTCATTTTGTTAACCCAGCACCATTCGTTGAAGAGGCTGTCTTTTCTCCAGTGAATGTTTTTGGCATCTTTGTCTTAGTATGAGATAACTGTATTTCTGTGGGTTTGTCTCTGTGTCTTCTATTCTGTTCCATTGGTCTATGTGTCTTTTTTAGTGCCAGTACTGTGCCATTTTTGTTATTATGGCTCGGTTGTATAGTTTAAGGTCTGGTTTTGTGATGCCTCCTTCTTCACACTTCTTGCTAAGGATTGCGTTGGCTATTCTAGGTCTGTTATTTTTCCAAATGAATCAATAAGTGGGATGGATTCAAGCTAAAAAGCTTCTTCTCAGCAAAGGAAATAATCAATAATGTGAATAGAGAGCCTACAGAATGGAAGAAATTCTTTACCACATGTTTTTAAGATAGAGCATCAATCTCCAGGATGTATAAAGAACTCAAAAAACTTAACACTAAAAACCAAATAACCCAATCAATAAATGGGCTAAGAAACTGAACCGACGCTTCACAGAAGAAAAAATACAATTGATCAGCAAAAATATGAAAGAATTTTCAACTTCTCTAGTAATTAGAGAAATGCAAACCAAAACTACTCTAAGATTTTATCTCACTCCTGTCAGAATGGCAATTATCAAGAATACAAGCAAAAATAAATGTTGGTGAGGATGTGGGGGAAAAGGTACACTCATACATTGCTGGTGGGGCTGCAAATTGGTACAACCATTATGGAAAGCAGTGTGGAGATTCATCAAAAAACATGAAATGGAATCACCATTTGACCTAGCAATCCCACTCCTCGGTTTTTACCCAAAGGACTTAAAGTTAGCAAACTACAATGACAAAGACATATCAGTGATTATAGCAGCTCAACTCACAGTAGCTAAACTATGGAACCAATTTAGTGTCCTTCAACAGATGAATGGATAAAGAAAATGTGGTATATATACACAATGGAATATTACTCAATCTTAAAGAAGAATGAGATGATGGCATTTGCAGATAAACGGATGAAGCTGGAAATATCATGCTAAGTGAAACAAGCCAATCCCAAAAAAACCAAAGGGTGAACATTTTCTCTGATATGCAGATGCTAATTGACAATAAGGTGGGGAGCTAGGGAATAACAGAATTACTTTATATTGGGTAAAGAGGAGTGAAGGCAAAGGAGGGGGCTTGAGGGTAGGAAGGATAGTAGAATGAATTAGACATTATTACCCTATGTACATATATGACTACATGACAGGTAGGATTCTACATCATGTACAACCAGAAGAATGAGAAATTATATTCCATTTATGTATGATGTGTCAAAATGCATTCTATTGTCATGTAAAACTAATTAGAACAAATAAAAAAAGTTATTTGTTATCTACCTAAAATTTATCTTTATTTATTTATTTACTTATTATTTTACTTAAATTACTTTATTAATTATTTAATTTTGGTTGTAGATGGATATGAGACGTTTATTTTATTAATTTATTTTTATGTGGTGCTGAGGATTGATCAAACCCAGTGCCTCACACCTACTAGGCAAATGCTCTACCACTTAGCTACAATCCCCACCCCTGAAATTTAAATTTAACAGAAAATTCTATATCTTATCTGGCAACCCTACTCTAATTATCTCAAGGGGTATTATGAGATTCTAAGAACATTCATTTTCATTCCTTTAATTTTGAAACTAATTATATACCATGTAACACAAAGAAAGGATACAGACTGACAGAAAATCAAATGAAAAATGTTAGGATATTAATTTCAAAACACTGTAAGTTTCATGAGGACAAGGAGCTTAACTATCATACTCACTGCTGTACCCCCCAACCCTGACTGGTGTTCTAGAGAATGGAAGGGGCTAGATTTTTTGTTTTGTTTGTTTTGGGGACAGTGTGGTGCCCAGTCTGGTCTTGAACTCTTGACACAAGCCATCCTCCTGCTTCACCCTCCCTAAAGTGTTTTTCATAGTTGTTGTTTTGTTTTTTAGTTAAAAAAAACAGTATAATTAATAATTATTTTTTTGAAAATGCAAATTATTTTATTTTAATAAAAGTGTTGGAAAAATCAATTTCTTTTTTTAAATTTTTATTGTTGGTTGTTCAAAACATTACATAGTTCTTGACATATCATATTTCACACTTTGATTCAAGTGGGTTATGAACTCCCATTTTTACCCCGTATACAGATTGCAGAATCACATCGGTTACACAAGCACTGTTTTACATATTGCCATACTAGTGTCTGTTGTATTCTGCTGCCTTTCCTATCCTCTACTATCCCCCCTCCCCCTCCTCCCCTCCCATCTTCTCTCTCTACCCCATCTACCATAATTCATTTCTCTCCCTTGTTTTTTTCCCTTTCCCCTCTCTTCCTCTTGTATATAATTTTGTATAACAATGAGGGTTTCCTTCCATTTCCATGCAATTTCCCTTCTCTCTCCCTTTCCCTCCCCCCTCTCATCCCTGTTTAATGTTAATCTTCTTCTCATGCTCTTCCTCCCTACTCTGTTCTTAGTTGCTCTCCTTATATCAAAGAAGACATTTGGCATTTGTTTTTTAGGGATTGGCTAGCTTCACTTAGCATAATCTGCTCTAATGCCATCCATTTCCCTGCAAATTCCACGATTTTGTCATTTTTTAATGCAGAGTAATACTCCATTGTGTATAAATGCCACATTTTTTTATCCATTCATCTATTGAAGGGCATCTGGGTTGGTTCCACAGTCTAGCTATTGTGAATTGTGCAGCTATGAACATCGATGTAGCAGTGTCCCTGTAGTATGCTCTTTTTAGGTCTTTAGGGAATAGACCGAGAAGGGCAATAGCTGGGTCAAATGGTGGTTCCATTCCCAGCTTTCCAAGAAATCTCCATACTGCTTTCCAAATTGGCTGTACCAATTTGCAGTCCCACCAGCAATGTACAAGTGTACCCTTTTCCCCACATCCTCGCCAGCACTTGTTGTAAAAATCAATTTCTTCTGGTGAGCTCAGCTCAAGTAACTTGATAGCAAGCAGCTCCTGGTGAAGCTGAAATACACAAACTGCCTGTGGCCATAATCCAGATAGTTAGCCAGACACAGTCAAAGCTTAATGGAGCCATTGTTTGTAAAAGCCCGAGATGAATGGAGCACACATTTTCATCTCTCTGCATTCTGCTGTCATATAGGCCTAATCAGGGAAAAAAAAAAAAAAGCCCAGAGATAGGCACCTTCAAGTAAAAGTCTGTACTTACTTTCTTTTCAGTTTATACTCACCAGAAAATATCGGTCCTTTCTGATTGTATACACTATTTTTACTAAAGGACAATGGCTTTCATATCTCACTTAAAGGCATTTGTTAAGAGTCTGATTATTCTTAGGATTTCAGTGAAGAAATGAGTGGCGTTCTGAGAGGTTGAAAAGGAGAAAGAACCAAGGAAGTTATTTTAGGGCGTAAGGAAAAGATCTGACAACTTCTGGAAAGGAAAAAGAGAGGAAGGATATTGAGAGTGAGGAGATGTTCTTTAAAAGCACTTAAGCAAGCGCTATGTTGAGGTTGGACCCTGTAATCCCAGGAGGCTGAGGCAGGCAGATGGCAGATTCTAAGCCAGCCTCAGTAATTTAGTGAGGCCCTAAGCAACTTAGAGAGGCCCTGTCTCAAAATAAAACATCAAAAGGGCTAGGGATGTGGCTCAGTGGTCAAGCACTCCTGGGTTCAATCCCTGGTAGCAAAAAATAAATAAATAAATAGTATATAAGTAAAGTACATATTTACGAGTAAGGAAAACTAGAAATGTGGTCATAATAAGGAAATATTATGAACATATTTAGACATATGACCATATGACTATTTAGACAAAAGATTAAAAGGAGACTCTTGACAAAAGGCCAGTTCATAAAATAAATTAATTAAACACCACAGAAAAAGGATTTACTGACCCCAAGTATATTTAAAATATTCCCTTTTTTGTCAAAATAATTTATTATATCTACAGCCATGGCTTATTAGAGGTACATATTTCTTCCTTATTTGTTAGGAAGTATTGAACTACTTAATACAACTAAACCAATAATGAAACAAACATTTTATTTGTTTGAATACAATGAAAACTATTAAATGACTGAAATAAATCTTAGAGATGTAAAAAATGTTTTTAATAAGCAAAAACATACCTATGTTTGCAAAGTTGTCTTTGTTCCTCTTGTAAAGTCCAGATCTTGTAGGTAGCACGTCAGTGAGCTCTTTGGAAGATCTGCAAGTGAAAGAAAATCAAAGAGATAGACACAAAAAATTATATGGTGTTGAGGGCCACAGCCAAGTCAGGATGACGCATGGCAATTTTGCCAGAAGTAGTGATTGAGAGGTGACGCTAGTGAGCCATTAAGATGATGACTTTTGAGTTCTGGCGGTGTTCCCGTTGAGTTCCGCTTGAGCTCTTGCGGGGATTCCCATTGGTTGGGGAAGTGCCAGAGGAGGGATATTTCTGGTTACTGGTTCCTGGAGGAGCCACATGGGATTCGGGGAAGTTCTCTAGAGCATGTGTGGAGTGTGCTGGTGGAGTTCAGAAATAAAGTTTGTTCCTACTTCAGTGGCTCGCGATTTGTGCCCAGCCAGACTGCGGCAATATGGTAGTCATAGGAATTGGGTATTGTAATGTCAAAGTGACAGAGGAATTAGGTTGGTCAAAATTAAATAATCCTTTTTGGAGGAAATCTTTCAGGATAGTAGGTAGAACACATGCTTTTTTTAGACTTTCAAGAACACTTAATATTTCTGAAGCATAAAATATATGTTTGTTTAAGAAAAATGTCCAATTTTTGTGTAAAACCAATAATAATTTGAGAGCAGGTAAAATGTTAGCTAGGCATTTGTATGATCCTGAGTGATCCTACATAATTGCTAGAAAGAAAAAGACTTCCCTATAACAAAGGGGAAGCCGAAAATTTCAGACATTTTTCTTTTTGTGAGGACTTTGTAGGAATAAGAAACTTTTGCCTAGATTCCGAATCCAAGTCTTACTTTCATGGTGGACCAAACCTTTCTAGATAATTACTGAGATTAATTTACTTTAATGCAGGGAACCATGCAACACACACTAGCTCACCCAGATAAAGAGTATGTAAGGCCAGCAATTCTTCTTCATTTTGAATTAATAATAAAATCATTCCAAACAAATGGAAACAAAACCCTTCAATTGTAAAAGAGACTCAAAGCAAATTTCACAAGCATACAAAAACTTAAACTAGGCCAAGGAGCACATGGACAGTTCCACTATAAGTTCTTTGCATATACAAGCAATCTTCCCTTTGCACAGTTGTGATGTGCATGAATTTCAGTTACTACGATTTATCTGAATAACAATCACCAGGTTTCAGTTTCAGTTACCAGGACATATTAACCAGGTATAAACTGCATAATTATTATTCAGTTCACACACACACACAGCAGAGAGTGCAGCTGTGCTGCTTCCTTGTCTCCTAATGAAAAACTCATATAATTCGGACGCCGTGGTGCTCACTTGTAAGCCCAGTGACTCAGGAGGCTGAGGCAGGAGGATCTTGAGTTCAAAGCCAGCCTCAGAAATTTAGCAAAGCAGTTAGCAATTCATTGAGACTCTGTCTCTATAAAATACAAAAAAGGACTGGGGATGTCCCAGAGTTCAATTCCAAGTTACAAAAAAAAAAAAAAAAAGAAAGAAAGAAAGAAAGAGGAATACCCACGTGACATTTCACAAAAATGGATCACTGAAAGAGAGAATGACCCAAGAAAAATGACAGTGCAGCAAGGAGACAAAAATTAAAATCCACTGAAAATGAAATAACAAAGGAAAAGAAAGTGGGACTGTGGACACTGACGATGCTCGAGAGACCCCAGAGGTAATGCATGTTTATCCACATCAATCAGGAAAGTGACTGTGATACAAGGATGAAGGTGTCCCAAAGGAAGTGATGCCAGCCCCAAACTAAAACCTCACATTAAAGGAATTCTCAGCAGTATTTCACAAACATAAAGAATAAAATGTTGGGAACTAATCCAGATGTAGAAGAGAGTAGACCTGTGGATTTATCTTAGTTTCTTGAAGTTGACTCCCTAAAAGACTGAGAGCTTTCCAGATCTCTCCCTCTCTTTCTGATTAAAATTTCCTGCTTGTGACTATTTTCCATACTGACAGTTTCCTTCTGTGTACCCTTCTTACCTTTACCAGACTGGCAGGTCTCCCCCAGCTAGGATAAGATCATTTTACTGAAAGTCTTGACCCTAAATCTAGCCTAAAATCTTACACCTCCACTTGTGTTGGCCTATCTTTGATTTATGCCAGTGTAACTTTTATATGTGCATTTGTCAAGAAGAATTGTAGGCTCTTGGTTTTTCTCCATGATTCTTCATTTAGTCACTATCTTTCATTGACTCGACACCCAGCTTGCTCATGTATGCCACACCCAGGCTCTCTCTGTGCCTCGGCCTCTGATAAACCACATTAGTGCTTCTGACAAAGTTGTGTGCATATTTGTCATATCATCTTTATGGGTACCAAAGATGAGCTGGAAGGAAGAATAAGTAAACTCTTTTTTTTTTTTTTTTGCAGAAAATAGCAGGTAGAGAAGATTCACATCCACTTAAGTCATCATCTATTCTAGGTAATTTTGATAAAACGAATGTCTCCAGTGTGAGACAGTGTGTTGAGGTGAGATCTGTTATTTTTATTCTCTTTTGTTTTTGAAGGTGAAATCTTTGTGAAAGGTTTCAAGGTGCTCTCCATTAATGTGGATATCAAATCAATCAGAAAGAAAACTTTTTTTTTTTTAAGCCAGGAAATAAGGATGAAAGATTTTATGAAAAAGAGGTCTGAACTTTTGTAATTTAGTTTAACTGGAATACTAATCGATCAGTTCTTCACCCCCCACTTAGAAGTGATGTTTTTGAAGGATTATAAAACTACATGGGCAATACTGCTTTGTCATTCACTTGGTGCAATAAAAAAAATGAAATAAAAAACATGATTTATTTCCTACTTCTCTACTGCTTCTGGGAAAGCACTCTTCAGGAGTTCCTGTCTCTGCATGCATGCTTGCTGATGGTGAGAAGAGGTGACCTGAACTTTATCTGCTAATCAGGGCAAACTAAGTCAAAGAAGCTCTAGCAAGTGTGGCCTCAAGGCTGGTCTGAAATCAAAGACTCTTTGTTTCTTGTGGATCAGTGACTGTCTGCCTCATCAGTCCAATCCCCTAGAAAAGCATTTTCAACTTCCTCGCCCTGTCTTCTGAGAATTCGATCAGGTCTGAGGCACACCTTCTCTTCGGAGCCAGGAGCTCATAATGGAGCTTTCTGTGACATAAGCAATTGCAGCTTCATCTTTTTATCAGGGTGTGGTGAACCTGACTCACACACCAACTCCACTTGCATGTACAGTCAAGTCACATGTGACGTGCAATGTACAATAGCATTCTTTGAAAGTGATTTATTCAACTGCACTGGTTTATAGAATTAGACGAAGGTAGAGTCATGTTTTTCTTTTGTGTGTCCTAATACTTAAGACAACCAGTGGCTGCAACGAGTAAATGTTTTAGTAAATGTTTCACTAAATGTTTCAGTAAATTAGGTGACTTTTATTTGTTATTTTCTTAGACTAGCCCTTGCAATAAACTTTTTTTTTCCCAGTAGTAAAAAAGAATGAGAGCTTTCTAGAGCTCTCCCTCTCTTTCTGTTTAAAATATCCTGTTTGTGACTATTTTCCTTAATGACAATTTCCTTTTGTGTACCCTTCTTACTTTTACTAGAGTGGCAGGTCTCCCCCAGCTAGGATAAGATAACTGCAGTACCACTGAGCTATAACCACAGTTCCTAGATTTTTCATTTTTTCCAGTACTAGAAATTGAACCCAGGGGCACTCTACTACTGAGCTACATCCCCAGCCCTTTTTATTTTTTATTTTAAGACAGGGTCTGGCTAAGTTGCCCATACTGACTTGAACTTGCCATCCTCCTGCCTCAGTTTCCTGAGTAGCTGGGATGTGAGATGAAGTTAACTTTGATTTTCATGACCAATGCAAGTGCTATGAGAACTGGAACCACTTTGCACAAAGAAGACAGACAATAAATACTGGTTCTGATGATTGATTCATTCCTTTTGCTATTCTGTGTATATGCCAGGAGTATTTTTTTTTATCTCTAAGCTATTCCATTTTCACAAATGGTATCCTCACTACTCTTCTTCCATACTGTCTAACCTTCTTAAAAACTACTGCTTAGTTTTTCTTGCTTATGGTTATTATGGCAAAAGCAGTTGAGTGAACTGTATTGCTGTCATTTTAATATAGAGGGAGTTCACAGCTTGCCCACATTTCTTACCATTGCAAGTTCTGGGAAACCTGACATTCTTGGCATAATAGGTTTCACTCATTTTACAAGGTGACCTGGCAAAAATGGAGGCAGCCATCCAGAAATCTAATACCAGCCACCTATTCACAAGGTCTCATTCAAGATATGCTCTTTCCTATTTGGCCCCAATAGCTTAGGAAATAAAAGCAGAAATTGACAAATAGGATTATATCAAATTAAAAAGCTTCTGAACATTAAAAGAAACAATCATCAGAGGAAAGAGACAATCTATAATATGTGAGAAAATCTTTGCCAGCTATTTATCTGACAGAGGGCTAATATCCAGAAGGCATAAAGAACTAAAAAAATTTACCAAAAAAAAAATTCATTCAATAAATAGGCAAATGATCTGAACAGACACTTCTCAAAAGAAGTACAAGTGATAAATGTATGAAAAAATTCACATCTTCTTTTTTTTTGGGGGGGGGTACTAAGGATTGAATTCAGGGGCACTCAACCACTGAGCCACATCCTCAGCCCTATTTTGTATTTTATTTCGAGACAAAGTCTCACTGAATAGCTTAGTGCCTCGATATTGCTGAGGCTGGCTTTGAACCCACGATCCTCCTGCCTCAGCCTCCCAAGCCACTGGGATTACAGGCATGTGCCACCTCCTCACCCAGCCAAAAAAAAATTCATATCTTTAGCTATCAGAGAAATGCATATCAAAATATCACTGAGATTCTATCTCACCCCAGTCATAATGGCTATTATAAAAATAATAATAATAACAAATGCTGGAGAGAATATATATATATAAAGGAATTGTACACAGTTGGAATGTAAATTAGTATAGCTACTATGGAAAGCAGTATGGAGGGTCATCAAATTACTAAAAGTACCTATCCTGTATGACCCAGCTATACTACTCCTGGGTATATAACCAAAGGAAATGAAGTCAGCATACAAAAAAGATGCCTGCAAACCCGTTTTTTTGCAGCGCTATTCACAATGTCCAAGGTATGGAATCAGCTTTAGTGTCTGTTAACAGATGAATGGATTAAAAAACTGTGGCATTTTATTCAGTCACAAAGAATGAAATCATGTCACCTGAAGGAAAATGGATGGAAATGATCATGTTAAGGAAATTATGAACTTTATCATGTAAAGCAAAATTAGCCAGACACGAAAATGTATTACATGTTTTCTTTCACATGTGTAAACAAACAAACCAAAAGACTGGAACCAAGAAGATGAACTATTAGGGAAAAGATGGGGGTGAGGGCAGGAGGGGATAGTAGAGACGCTGCTATATGCATGTATGGGAAGAAAAAGCATGATATAGACATATATGGAAAAATCAAAGCAAAACCCATTAATCTGTACAATTAATATGACTGAGTAAAAAAAAATACTGTAGAAGAGGCATTCAAATTTTTGCCTGGAGAAATTATCTTTCAAATATATGCAGATGGACACACTCAGAAGGTGTGAATATGCCTCTCATTCATTTCCTGTTGTTTGTGATTTCACAGCAGCCTTTGAGGAACACATTAATGTTTCTTTACATAAGTGGGTAAAAAGAAGGCTTTTAAAAGTCAAGTGTTAAAGTTGAGTTGTAAGTCCCTTTAAAAAATTAGCTTTACACCTATGCCATACATTGGTACTCCTAGAAATTCCTTATATTGTAACGGCCTGAATTTCAAGTCACTATATGAAAATGCAGTTGGCATTAATCAGTGGCGTTATCCAGTTATTTTCTGTCATGGAACATGAAACATTTTTACAATTTTCCCAGACCAAAGAGATGGAATCGTCTCAAGTTTCAATGGTATTAGCTGCTAGGCACAGTGGCACATGCCTGTAATCTTGGGGATGTGAGGCAGGAGGATTGCACGTTTGAGGCAAGCCTGGGTAACTTAGTGAGAAACTGTTTCAAAATAAAATAAAAAGGGCTGGAGATGTAGCTCAGTAGTAAAGCACTTATCTAGGATGCAGGAAATCCTGGGTTCAATATCTAATACCACACAATAAACAAACAAATAAACAAACAAACAAACAAACAAATAAATAAATAAATAAATGAACAAAGTTTCAATGATATCACAGATACCCCAAACTTAGCATCCTTATTGCTCAGAACCAACTTGACATTAATATCATCAAATAACTCATCAACGTAAAACCTTATATTTTGTTCTTGTATTCTCTTAACTTCAAGAGAACACAAGAACCCAGAAGATATTTCAAGAATATCAGCGTTCAGGTGGGTCTTAAGTGAAAAAAATCCCAAAATTCTAATATGAGATGTATTTTCCACAGCTTTTGACAAAGATGTAGTAACACTTGGAAGCTTATTTTTGAAAAGTGTGTCTCAGAAACAGAGAAGAAACAGCTACATGTTTAATCTAGTGATACTGGGGGTGGTACAGTTTGGGGTTTACAGAAAAATAAACAGAAAGTATGAACAGTTTCACTGACCTTTTCTCAACTAAATGTGCAACCTCCCCAAGTATCAATATCTAGCACCAGAGTGGTACATTTCTTAAAATTGATGAGCTTATGTTACACATCACTGTCACCCAGAATTCACAGTCTACATTAGACTCAAGTCTTGGTGTTGTACATTCTCTAGACGTGGAAAAACATGACATATATCAGCCACTGTAGTATCATAAGAGCAATTTCACTGCCCTAAATATCTTCTGTGTTCTACCTAGTGAACTTTCTTTTCCCTTTGAAACCCTGGCTATGGCTGATCTTTTACTTTCTCTGAAGTTTTTCTTTTTTCAGAATGTCATAGAGTTGGAATTATATGGTATGTAGCCTTTTCAGATTGACTTCTTTGATTAGCAATTTGAATTTAAATTTCCTCCCTGTCTTTTCATGGCTTGATGACACATTTCTTTTCAATGCTGAGGATTATTCTGCTGCCTTTATGTCCTACAGTTTACTTATCCATTTACTCACTGAAGTATCTTGGTTGCTTCCAATTTGGGCAATTATGAATGAAGCCACCATAAACATACATATGCAAGGTTTTTGTGTGGACATAAGCTTTCAACTTCTTTGGGTAAATAGCAAGGAGCATAACTGCTGGATCCTAGGTTAAGAGTATATTTAGTTTTGGAAATAACTGCCAAAATGTCTTTTAAAACTGGCTGTACATTTTTCATTCCCATCATCAGTGACCAAGAGTTCTTGTTCCTCACATTCTCAACGGCACTTGGTATTGCCAGTGTTCTAGATCTGGACTATTCTCATAGATATATAGTGCTATCTTGTTGTTTTAACTAGCATTTTTCTGAAAACACACCATGTGGAACATTTGCTATTTTCCATCTATATATCTTCTTTGGTGACATGTCTCTTAGTTGTTTGGCCCATTTTTAAATTGGGTCGTTAGTTTTCTTTTGTTGGGTTTTAAAAGTTCTTTGTATATTTTGACAGTCCTTTTTCAAGTATTCCTTTGCTCACATTCTATGCCTTGTCTTCTTATTCTTTTGTTATTATTTTTTCCCAAAGTAAAAGTTTTTAGTTGTAATAAAGTCCAGCTTATAAGTTATTTCTTTCATGGGCTTTGCTTTTAGCATCATAGCTAAAACAATCATCACCCAAGATCATCGAGGTTTACTGCTCTGCTATCTTATAGCAATTTTATACTTTTGCATTTAATACTTAGATTTGTGATCTCCTTTGAGTTATTTTTTATAAACAGCATAATGTTTCTCTAGATTCACTTTGTGTATGTGTCTGTGTGCGTGCACACACGTGGGTAAATGTCCAGTAGTTCTAGCATCATTTGTTGAAAAGACTATTTTTTTAGTCCGTTGTTACTTCTTCTGCTTTGTCAAAGATTACTTGACTATGTTTGTGTGACTTTATTTCTGGGTTCTGTATTCTGTTTCATTGATATGTAGTTTTTGCTAATACTATGCTGTCTTGATCACTCTAGCTTTATGGTAAGTTTTGTAGTAGGTTGCTATTAGCTCTCTGACTTTATCCTTCTCTTTCAATATTGTGTTAGCTAGTCTCGGGCTTTTGTCCTGCATATATACAAACTGTAAATCAGTTTGTTAATGTTCACAAAATAACTTGCTTGAATTTTAATTGGAATTACATTAAATCGATCGATAAAATTGAGAACTGACATCATGACAGTGTTGAATTTTCCTGTCTAACAACATGAAATATTCTTTTCTTTAGCTCTTTTTTTGACTTTTTTCATTTAAGGTTTTTAGTTTTTTTTTTCATATAAATCCTGTGCACATTCTTTTAGAGTTACACCTAAGTCTTTCATTTTTGCAGTGCTAATGTAAATGGTATTGTGTTTTCAATTTCAAATTCCACTTGTTCTCTGCTGGTGTACGGGGGAAGCAATTGACTATTTTGTATTAACCTTCACTACAGCGACTTTGCTGTCATCATTTATTAGTTCCAGGAGTTTTTTGTTGTTTCTGATTCTCTTGGATTTTCTATATTAGACAATTACATCATCTGCAAATGCCAATAGTTTTATTCCTTCCAGATCTCTGTACCTTGTATTTCCCTTTCATGTTTTGTTGTATTGGCTAGTTCTTCTAGTAGGATGTTTAAAGGACATCCATCCATACATGTTCCCATGTATACATTTTGGCAGGAAACTAGTTTCTCATAAACTTACTTTTTGAAAAACAAAAACAGACTGCCATCCACAGACTTTCACCAAAGAAATGTTTTTAAAATGAAAGTTGTCTATTTTCAAAATGAAAGAAATGATAAATTTTTATTTGACATACATCTTTGTTAGGTTTTACTTATCTAACTTTCTTACTAAAATTAATGGTGGGAGCTGAAATACTCCACTATTATTGGTTGCTCACTATATTCTTCAATTAAAAAAGCCAGTACTTTATTGGGGCATAATTTACATGTAAAATGCACAACTACTAAGTATAGTTTAATGACTACACAAATACAATAACATAATTTAAGTAATGCATATAGGTTAATATTGACAAAATATATTTATGGGTATAAATAATAACAAATTTTTGTTGGGCTAAAATAACTTTGTGACCCAAACCAAGAAAAATTATAGGTCAATCTCCCTAATAAAAATTTTTTAAAAATATTCACAAACTAAATTGCAAAATGTACATTATACTCAAGTTGACTTTATTTCAGGAATGCAAGTTGATTAAGTGTTCTCAAGTTCAGTTCTCTAATACTACCTGTCGCGAGCAGCTCCGAAGCTAGAGCGGGCCTTGGTCTCGGAGGTCAACCGCAGGCGGGTCCCCGGCCGTGTCCTATCCGGACCAGAATCCCGGCGACGCGAACACACCACACCGACTCACGGAGATGTCTTTCCAATGCTTCGTTTATTCTCACAGCAGTCCACACAGCAGCAGCGGAGCAGAGACCGGACGGACCAATCAGGCGGCTGGTGTCAGTGCCTAACCTGAGAGGTGCTGCCTGTCCTCCGTGCCTTATATTTATACTAAGCTTAACTTGTTTACATCTTATTGGGGTTTTTCCTTTACATCATTTGTTTTTCACTACCTTATCCATACTTAACACACTTCGCACTCATCACTATCTTATCCACACTGCGCACTTGTAACACATTTGCCTAGAGTTAATATTATCTATATCTAACACGCTGTATACTTGTCCCAACATGTTTTTACAACAGAGAAGCATGTTTGCCTGAAGCACATTTGCTATAGCTAATGTCAAAGCATTTTTACTTAAAGCACATTTTACCTAAAGTACCTTAATACCTAATACTAATACCTAATACTTATTAACTAATATTCACTCCACACACTATAGTAACTTAATATCTAATGCTTATTGGCTGATATTCACTCCATATAACATCTAATACTAACATTCACTCCATACACTACCTTAACAAACTATAAAGAAATACAACATGCAATTGTCTCAATATGTAAGCAATTGTGGAAAATAATCATAAAATTTTATTGGAAATACATTACAGAATTTCAGGTTGGGCTAAGGACTTAAATGTGAGAGGCAAAACTTTAAAACTTTTAAAAGAAAATCAAGGAGAATAAATAACATCAGAATAAATAAGTATTTCTTTTAAAAAAGATCTAAAGCAAATCATTTGTAAAAGTTTGATATATTGAACTACATTAAAATTAATATAATAATTCTGTTCATCAATAAACCCAGTAAAATCATATGCTGAGAGGAATTTATTTTTAACATATATATACTTAATAAAGAATTTGTTTCCATAATACCCAGAATTCCAAAGATAATTTTTAAAAATACTAAGAAAAAAAACCCCAGATAATCTAATAGAAAAAAAAAAATGGGCAAAAGGTATAAATGGGCAGGACTGGCAGCAAGCATATAGGAAATTTAAAAAAAACACACACAGATCAATCATACCAACAATAATTAAATGTTATATAATACTAAGTGTTGAAGAGATTCTCAAGCACTCTCAGACAGCAAATGTGATTATCCATTAGAACTCTTGAAAAATAGTTGCCATTTTCTCAAAGTAAAAGATGTGCATGTCTAATGATCCAACAATTCTATTTCAAGGCTAATAATTTTAGGTAAAGAATATATACAAGAATGATGAAGGGAGCCATGTTTTAAGAGTTAAGCAGACAAACAAATAAATAAAAAACTGTAAAAAGTTTTGTGTTTATCCAAAACAAAAATAAGTTTGTAAATTATAGCATATCCATAAGATGGTGTAGTTTCTAGTGACGAAAAATGAATACACTATTGTTACATGCCTCAAAACTAAATCTCAAAAGACAATTTTTAAAAATAAATTTTATATATTTTAAGGTATATAAAATGATATTATGGGATATATATATACACGATGGTAAAATGGTTACTATTGGGAAGCAAACTTACATATTAATTATCTAAAATAGTGAACCGTTTCTTTGTTTTTCTGGCAAAAGCAGCTAAAATCTACCCATTTAGAAGGAATTCCAAAAATAGCAAGCTTTTATTACCTGTACATTCCTCATGTTGTATTAGATCTCTAGACTTGTTCATCCTGTGTATCTGCTACTTTATACCCTTTGACCTACATCTCCTTGCTTCCCAACCCCCCATCCATTCATCTGTTCTCTCACATGCAAATTGATTCTGTACCTAGGCTATTGTGACTAATACTGTGGTGAACATGAGAATACAGATACCCTTAAGAGGTGATGATTTCATTTTCTTTGGTTATATGCCCAGAAGAGGGATGGCTGAGTCATATGGTCATTCTATTTTTAATTTCTCTAAAGAATTCTATGCTGTATTCTATAATGGCTGTCCCAGTCAACATTCCCACCAACAATATGCTAAGGTTCCCTTTTCTCAAGCTCTTACCAACATTTGTTACCTTTTGACTTTTTGATAACACCCCCTAATCGGTGTGAAGTGATATCCCATAGTGGTTTCACTTTGCCTTTCCCTGATAATTAATGATGTGGAACACCTTTATATAAACCTGTCAGCAATTTTGGGGATGTGTTCTGGAGACTGAACCCAAGCCTTTGTGCATAATAAGCACCCCCTGTAGGTAATTTTTGTGTACTATTTAGATTCTTTGTCCATTTTTATATCAGTTTGATTTTTTTACTGTTAAGTTGTAAATGTTCTTTATAAATTTTGGATATTAATCCCTTGCCAGATGCATGGTCTGCAAATATTTTTCCTCAGCCTATAAGTGACTGTTTTATTTGGTTGTTATCTTTGCTGGGCAGAATAGCTTGACGCAGTCCTACTTATTTTTAAATTTTTGCTTTCATAGCCTGAGCTTTTAATATCACATGCAAAAATAAAAATTAAAAAAAAACAATTGACACATTGGCATGTTCCAGGTCCGGGAGTTTTCCCCCATGTTCTTTTATTCTCCTCTAGAAATTTCATAGTTTCAGTCATACATTTAGGTCTTTTATCTATTTAGAGTTGATTTTCACCTCTGGTGTGATAGGGATCCAATTTCATTCTTTCCAATGTGGAAGCTAGGTTTTCCCAGCACTATTATTGAAAAGACTATCCTTCCCCTATGGGTGCCTTGTCAAAAATTATTTAACTGGATGTGTTTGGATTTATTTCCAACTCTGTTCCACTGGTATATGTGTCAGGTTTTGTGCCAACACCATACTGTTGTTCTCCTTTGTAACAAAATTTAAAATCAGGAAATGTATGGTTCCCACATTTTTTTCCCCAGTAGATAATTTTGAATGTAAGAAATTAGTTAAAAAAGAAAACAACATTATTCCATGTATATAAAGTTCAAAATTACATAAAACTAGTCAGTAGATGTTTAGGGTTACATGGATTAGTGGCGAAACCATACTGAAGAGTAAGAGAACAATAAACTTAAAATTCAGGCACATTTTTAGCAACTTGAGGAGGAAGACACAACTCAGATTTGTTTCTGCCCCCAGCCCCCCCCCACCACTACCCTATAGTGTTACAGGGGCAAGGAACCTTGCAAATTAGATATAGTATTAGAGAAACTGGTTTGTGTCAAATTTCACTGCTTTTTCTTCTATTTTACTCCATGACTTCACAAAACACTTTTTCCTCAGAGAGAGGTGTACTAGAAAGAAAAGATACTCTTTCTTGCTAACAATCCATTTATTTCTTTCTGCCCTAAGGCAGGTCTACAAGCCTTCTAGTTATTCTAGAAACCAAAGGGGCATTAAGAACAGGGCCTTGTAGAAAATTTCAGATGGAAAAAGAGATCATTTGTTTTTCCAAATGACTTGAGACACTACATCTGACAAATCCAGCTCTTAAATTGGATTAAACTATCTTTGATCATATTCATGATAACCATCAACTTTTGCCAGTGTGCTTCATTCAGTGGATGCGTTTTGAAGTAATACCTGAGTCACGTTTTGAAAAAACCTGTTTTATATGTACCAGAGTTCTTAACTGTGACTCTGAGATGAAGACTTCTGATTGTAGGTCCCTGGTACAGATGACAATCACACTGTAAATTTCCTTTTAGGAAAGGTCATATTTTCCTCATATTTAATCTTCATAGAACCCCACTTTTCATGAACAGTAGGTCTGTAAGAAGAGGAAGTTGATTTTTCAGTAAGAACTGAGGGAATGGCTTTAATCCTAAGAAAAAAAACAAAACTTAAAATGAGCAAAGCGGAATGGGCTTCTTGTTTGGAACATACTCTTAGTGTTTATGCTGATTAGTGTCTGGCAGGTAACAAAATGAAAAAAGAGAAACAGAAACAAGTTCCTTTGAAGCACAGCTCAGTTGGTTTGCCATAAAGTTTAGTAATGCCTAGGAAAACCCCAAACCACATGTTATTCAAAATTACATAGTTTAGTTTCTTTTTTGCCACTTTTTCTGTAGAGAGCAGTGTTTATCAGCCCTCTGAAACATGCAAATTAATTCCTTTATGTAACCGAATACTTACAGTTAATAATTAATGTAACCATTTATTTTCAAAGCACACCACACCCATTTTTAAATGACCTGGGACAGTTTACCTAGTAACACACACTTCAAAGGCACTCTGTTGTGTTGAAGCACTAAATGAAATGACTCTGGAAAAACAAAAAAGAGTTGATGTTATTAAAGGACCAACTAGATCTGATGTTTTTTTTTTTTAAGTTTGTTTCCACATTTTTAAATTGGTGCATTATAGTTATACATCATGATGGGATTTGTTGTTACAAATTCATAAATGCACACAAATATAACAATATAATTTGGTCAATATCACTTCCCAGCACTCCCCTCTCCATTGCTATTTCCCACCCCCTAGTCCTTTTCCTCTATTGATCTTTTCTTTTTTTCCTTCTTAGCTTCCACATATAAGAGAAAACAGAGGCCCCTCAAACTTCTGAGTTTGGCTTATTTTGCTTAATATAATTTTCTCAAGTTCCATCCATTTGTAGATTTTTCTCTGTGTCTTCAATTCTGTACCATTGGTCTGTTTTTATGCCACTACCATGCAGTTTTTGTTACATAGCTCTGTAGTATAATTTAAAGTCAGGTTTGGTAATGCCTCCAGCATTGCTCTTTTGGTTTAGAATTGCTTGACTATTACGGGTCCTTTATTTTGCATTGAGTGAAGACTGGTCCATTTTTGTTTCTTCTTTTGAGCAATATCTGTTTAGAACTTTTGGCCATTTGTTGATTGGGTGAGTTTGGGTTTTTTTTTTGGGGGGGCAGGTGAGGATGGGTTAAGGTTTTTGAGTTCTTCATATATTCTGGATATTAATTCCCTGTCAAAAGAATAGTTGGCAAAGATTCTCTCCCATCCTTAGGCTTTCTTTTCATGCTTTTAATTGTTTCCTTTGCTATGCAGAAGCTTTTCAATTTTATGCCATCCCACTTATTGATCCTGAATTTTATTTCTTGAGCTTTAAGAGTCTTATTAAAAAAGTCAGTGCCTGTGCCAATATACTGGAGTGTTGACTATGTTTTTTTTTTCTAGAAGTTGTAAGTGTTTTGGGTCTAATTCTGAGTTTTTTGATCCACTTTGAATTGACTTTTGCACAAGATGAGAGTTAGGGTTCTGGTTTCAAGACCAGGATGTCCACTCTCATCACTCCTATTTAATATAGTGCTAGAAATTCGACCCAGAGTAGTAGGTTACAATAAATTCTAGGAAATGTAGTAGGTTACAAAATCAATATATAAAAATCAATACCTTTCCTATATACCAACAATGAATCTGCTGAGAAAGAAATTGGGGAAACAATTCTATTAACAGTAACTTCAAAAAAAAAAAAAAGAAAGAAAGAAAGAAAAAAGAAAAAAAAAATCAACTAAGGTGGTCTTTTTGCTCTTCTCCTGGCAGAAAAAATGGCTTCAGCATCACAATTCTGTATACACCAACACTGTAGAATCAGAGAAAGTTTGTTTCTCCCTGTATTTTTTTGTGAAAGAGGCAAAACAAAAAGGTGTGTGTGTGTGTGTGTGTGTGTGTGTGTGTGTGTGTGTGTTTTCTAAAACTTTGCTCCCATACCCAGCCAGAATTCTCCTCCTCCAATCTCTCAGGCATAGGGGATGGGGCATTACTTTGTCTTAGATCACTGATGGTGTACGTACCTGAGTCCTTTGAGGGCAAAGATACTAAAACAAAAGTAGGGCTCTGTCATGGAGAATGAGGAAGGAAATGACTATTGAGTCCTCCCCTCTCAACCCATTGTGGAAACACTGGAGGCCATGCTTCAAACCAAATAACTCTGATCCCTTTGTGGCACATAGAAACCAAGACCATGGGGACAGCATGAATGTGGTTGGTAAGAGAAAAGAAAATGTGTGTATATGTATGTATACACACACACACACACACACACACACACACACAAGATTCCCCTTTATCATTTCCTTTGTTCCTCCAAGTTACCTTTAAAATTGGATTAGAATGATTGTAATTCCCATTTATCTCAGGGGTCCACATGGATTTCTGGAGAAAAACTTCTCCCAAATAACATAGATCATGCCAAGTTATTTTTCTTTTGTTGACACTAAAAATTTTAGTAAAGTGTTATACTTCTCCTGTGGAAAATCTGCACTTGGAAACCAAGGCTTCTCATATAATTTTATACCAGAGGAAATCCTGGGACCACAGTTTTGCACCTGGGTCCATCATGACTTCCTGCATCACTAGCTCAACTTTGCTCTTCCTGATCATGTTGATTCTAACAGACTACTGTGTTTCATAACTGATCATTTGCTTTTCTTCTCACAGTCAGGATTCTTTTTCTTGGCTTGCTGTCCACAGTCTCTGTCATAATCACTGGGAAAAAAAAAACCCTGATTATCAAATATACATCTATAAGTGCAGTCTATGTGGAAAGGAAAATTTGAAATAATAGGTTAATTCATTTGGCCTCAGAATCAGAGAGGACCTTAAATACGATGATATGTTGAGATAAACTTCTATCATGCAGTGTATTGTTATGCAAAACGTCTTTTTCATATTGTAAATATAATCATTGAAGTGTGATCAAAGGGGGTTGCTCAATAAAGATTGACATGTTGTGTGCTTTATTGTTGACTTATCTGTTTCTGCACATGAACACTTCCAGTGCTGCCTAGAAATATGTCTCCCATTGTTCTTAGTAAAATATCCTTCTCTTTCTGAATTTTGCGCCAGCCACTAGACAGGCAGTGATAAGAGAGGAGACAATATCAATATCATCCACTTTGTATTTCCTTTATGTTCAGGAATGACTTCAATCTTCATGACCAAAGCATAACTTGCAAGACAGCCTGAACTCCTGCCCAGTAATGTGATTTCAGGCCACAAATTTTCCTGTACAAACATGCATATTCTTTTACCTGGAAGTAATCTCCACATAATCATATTAAAGAGAATTATATCAAGTAAATTTGAATAACAAAGCAAATATATGCATGAGGTGAAGCGTGGAGCTCAGGCTCTTGTCCTCTAATGATCTTCCTGGAAAAGTGCAGGCCCTAGGTAGCCCCTGCCCATCGAGCTAGGGTAAAAAATATGGAGCCCACCTGAACTCAACCCAAAATTTAGAGGCAAGCCCAGCCAATTCACAACTTAGAGCAGAACTGCCCAGCCCAGCTGAAGTCAACCGAGTATGAGAAAAAGTGCTTTTGTTGTGAGCCAAAGTTGTGGGGAATTTTGCCAAGATGGCGGCAATAATTGCTTTTATAGCTATCTTAAGTTTAAAGGTCAGATCATTAGCAGTCCTATTAACAGTACTGAACTTACTCCATTTACCTCATTCTGCATTTGTTTTATGAAACCCAAGATTCAAATTTCAAGACATTTTTAGAGCAAATTCTGAATACTCAGGCAACCCTTATCAGATCCCTATAGTTGAAGAAAGGGAAGGGTAGGAGGTGGAGATTGATATCCTTGGGGCTAGTCGAGAGACGTGGGGATCAGTCCAGTGTTTCTTGGGCGAAAGCTACACTTGGAAAAATGGCAGAAGAGACTACACCTGCCTTTGAGTCAGCAGGTGTGCTGTTCTGAGTTTATACAGAAAGAGGAGATACTGAACATGGGAGGAAGTTATACACAGAATTTGGGCAAAGTTATGTTTTTAACAGCAAACTAGAAGGCTATAACCTAGGACAAATGTAAATTTAAAAGGTAAAACATGCATATGTATGGATAAATGGTAAATTTCATATACTGTTGGTGTAAGTGAAAATTAGTCTAAACACCAGGGTGAACTTTGGAGTAACTGGGGGTTACTTTGAAGAACAAGTACATATCCAGTACAGTTGAAGATGCTCATAACTTAAGACCCAATAGTTTTGCTGCTGGGTATACAACAGGTCATGGGTCTCCACAGGACCATCACTGTAACTGAGGGGGCACTTGTGCTTATAATAGTGATGGGGTGGGGAAGGTGCTACTGCCATTTAGTAGATAAGGGTCAGGTGTCCTGTATGTCCTGAAATTTAGAGGATGGTCTCATTAAAGAAAGAATTGTCCTGTATCCTTTGTGACTTTAGAAGTTCTAGTAGAACATTCATGTGGGTGACAAACCTATTTATAATTATCTAAGAGTGTACCAAGTACTTTTAGTTTTCATTGTATCCCAAATACTTCAGGGATGTAACGACTGGAAAATACTGAATTTTGTTTTGTTCAAAGCCTTTTTAAGAGTTGCTCACATCACCAATAGCAACATCCTTTGTCATGTTTGAGATAGCAATGTCACAAACTTTTATCAGTCTGTATTTGTAAACCACTTCATCATGTCCTATAATGTATGTTGTATATCTCTGGTCACCGATATATTGAAATGCCCATATTTTGTTAAAATCACTTTTCTTATATTCCTACTTAATTTTATAGTAACAGCATCATAGAGATTTTTTTTACAATGTGTGCAGATAAGTTATTTGTGAATTGAATTTCAAGATAGTAAATAGGAAGATACAAATTATTGGTTATAAAAAGTGTATACCAGCTCAGACGAGTCTGCCCAAGATAAAGTCACACATACACCCAAAGACAAACATTGTTTAGAATTGCACTCTCCAATACACTAACCACATTAGTTCTGATGAGACAAATTAAAATTTCAATCTTTCAGTTGAACAACACATTTTAAATGCTCAGGAGTTATATGTGACTGGTGTTTTGCAGAGTTCAGGTATAAACACTGACATCATTGTGGAAAGTTCCATTGGGCAGCCTTTTCAATAATATTCATAACACCAAAAAACTGGAAACAACCTATATGTCCAGGGAATGGACAAGTGGCATATTATACTGCAGTTAAAATGTTTATGTATATCCATACAGATGAATCTCACAAATAATATCTAAAGAATAAAGCAAAAAGTGGAATTTGACACCACTTAAGTAAGTAAAATAATACTATTTGTGCTTTAGGGGTCCATATGAAGCAAATTTTAAAAATGTATGAGAATGATAAACACCAAGCGAGGTGAGTAGATGCAAATGAATGTACCTGCATTAAATAATGCTTTATTTCCTCAGGTCTAAGAAAGCATACAAGAATTCATTATTCCTTATATGTTAATACAAGTCTTTTTGTTGTTATTGTTGTGGGTTTGTTGTTGTTGTTTTTGGTACTGGAGATTGATCCCAGGGGCAGTTAACCACTGAGTCATATCCTCAGCCCTTTTTATATTTTATTTAGCCACATGGTCTAGCTAAGTTGCTTAGGGCCTTGCTAAGTTGCTGAAGCTGAATTTGAACTCATGGTCCTCCTGCCTCAACCTCCCCAGCCACTGGGATTATAGGCATGCACCACCATGTGCAGCTATACTGAACAATAAAAATTTAAATGGAAAGAGTTCCATGAGCTTCTAAAAGCGCAGTGATATGTTTTGCACACCTCTCGATTCTTAGTGTCAAGCAAAGTGCCTGGCTCTGAGTAGATGCTCAGTTATAGTTTGCTAAATAGTCAACCAAATATACAAAAGACTAGTTTTGACTCCTAGACAAGTATAGAATGCTCCTTTGTACACCTTGGGATGTCCAGAAATGCAAACATTTTAAAAAACCATGCATTCATTTTACAAATATCTACGAAGAGCTAACTATATAGCAGGACTTCTTCCAGTGTTCAGGGTACAAAAACAAATGTGAAAAAAAAGTTTTCTGCCCTCAGGGTACTACATCTGAGTGTATGTGTGTGTGTATGGGGAGGTCAGATAATAAAGAAAATTTAAAAGTGTAATAATTAGTAGGTCATGTGGGGATAAATACAAAAATTCAAGCAGGGTGAGGGTTTGGAAGCATTGGAAGATATTAGTCAATATTAAATAAAGTAGTCATGTTGTTCTTTTTAAGGAAGTGACCTTTAAGACCTGTCGTGAGAGCACAACAAGCATGAGAGTCAGAGGGAAGAACATTCCTAAGGCCCTGGAGGTAGTAGCATAGAGGGTTGAGACATACTGGGCACCTGGAGAGGAGGTCAGTGTTAGGGAGGAGCTGCTAGACCATTTTAAGGATGCTGGCTTTCCCTCCAGCTGAGGTGGAGGATTTGGAACAAAGAAGTAACATCATCTGGTTTATGTGCTTAAACAATAGTTCCCTTCTTCCTCTTTTCCTCCCTACTACTAGGGATTGACCCCCAAGGGTCCTTAACGATGTGCTACACCTCATCCCTTTTTATTTTTTATTTTTGACACAGAATCTGAGTTTCCATACTGTCCTGGAACTTGCAATCCTCCTGCCTCAGCCTCCCCATAGTTTTGGATTATAGGCATGCACCACCACACATGGCCTCATTTGAGAACAGAAGATAGTGGGGAAGTAGAAACAGGGATGCCAGTTAGTTTTATCTGACTTGCAATATTTCGGGTCAGAGATGATGGCAGTTGGAAGCAGAATGGCAGCAGTACAGGTGATAAGATGTAGCCAGACCTTTGATATATTTTGAAGATACTAGCACAGCTCACCCATATGGATTGGATATGGGGCATGAAACAAAGAAAGCAGTCAGGGATTATAGGAAAGTTTTTATTTGGAGTTGCCATTTACTGAGAAGAGGGGGAGCCAGTTGGTTAGGGTTGGGTGGGTGGGTCATGTTAAGTTTGAGATGCTCATTGGGCATTCCAATGTAGTTGTTCCGCAGATCTTGTGGGGTTAAAGGGAAACATGGAAGCTGGAGAAATAAATTGAAGAGTCTCTGACATACAAGTGGTATTTCAAGGCAAAAGATGAAATGAGTACATCCAGGGAGTAAATGTAACTATAAAAGAAGAGAGCTCCAAGGGCCATGTATTGAGACATGGCAATGCTTAGAAGTCAGGAAGGGAGAGAAGACCCAGCAGAGGAGAGGGAGGAGGATCAGGCAGTGAGATAGAAGACATCTATGCTTCCGCCAAGTTAAGAAACTATTTAAAGGGGGGAAAAGGTGACTAAACATGTGAAGTTGTGCTCAAGATCCAAGTAAGATGATAATGGACCACTGTATTAAGCAAGATGAAGGTCATGGGAGACCTTATCAAGGGCAGTTCTTAGGAGAGGTGGGGGTGAAACCTTTGTACAAGGCTCAGGAGATAAAAGAATAACCAGGACAGAAAGCTCTTTCGAGGCCCTTTCTGTTTTATCTGACTTAAACAGAAAGAGAGTCCATGCATTCCTGATTAACTGACACCATTACATACTGGAATCCGGAAATCTAAACATACCGTTATGTTATCTCATCCCAAAAGAATAGGACACAAAGCAGCTAAACAATCCCACTAAAGTACAAGAATTTGTTCTACTTTCTACGAATGGAAAGATCTATCCAGTGAAACTGTGCAAACGAGGGATCCTGGTAGAAGTACTCACCTGCACAAGGTGGCCAACTTCCTCTAATTTGTTATGCGACACCCAAAAAGTCCCCTTTGTCGATGAATTGAGTTTTCTCCTTTGTAAATTATTGGTTGGAAAAATTGATTTGCTCCTCCCTATTATGCTCTTTGCTGGAACAGTCGCTTATCACATCAGAACTTTACCCTCAATTCACCCACCAATTCACCCAGGATCAGCTCAGGTGATTCTCCGATAAGGCAAGCTTACTGGTAAGAAATACTGGTAAAGCTCCCAGTGACGCGCAGGAGAGAGTGAGTGAGAGGTCCAAGGAGGATAGGCCTCTGCTCTCTCTCTGCTTCTCTGCGTTCACCCTTATCCAGCACACAATGCTGAGAGAAACAATATATAAAAGAATGACTTTAGCTTATCACAAAACTCAGTTTTGGACGCCCTCCAACCATTGTGTTTAGACCAGGTACTCAAGAAAAACAAAGACATAAAACAATTTCTTCTTAACATAAAAGAGTTTGTTAAATTATTATAACTCCAGGGTGGTGCATTACAATGGATTACTTTTTTAGTATAAGGCACTCTTGGCTCTTCAGAAAACACACGTTAATACATTTTCCACAGTTAATAAGAAGGCAAAGGAAGTAATAATTTGACAGTAAAAAATTCTCATGGAAAGGGGCAAATTATTTTACAACTGAGAAAGCTAAAGAGCTGAGAAGGCAATTCTTGTCATATTTACAGATTCAAAGAATATTGATTTGGTAAATTCTTTCTAATAAAATATTCTATTTGTATAATTAACTATTTTGAGAGTAAACAGAAACCAAAACAATTACAGATTGTACTTTTTTTGTAGTTGTAATTGGGCACAATACTTTTATTTTTATTTATTTTTTATGTGGTACTGAGGATTGAACCCAGTGCCTTGCACGTGCTAGGCAAGTGCTCTACCACTGAGCCACAGCCCCAGCCCCCAGAATGTACTTTTTTGATTGTTATTCTTTGATGTGAATTTCCTCTTTCCCTCAAGCCCAAAATATAATCAGAAATGTTTAGTCTTCTTAAACAGAACCTTCTTACTTGAGCTATAGAGTAGAAAATGAACTAAGTTTTCTTTCTCTCTGTCCATTCACACCCTCTAGTGGATTCTATGGTTTAATTAAGAAAAGAAGAATGACCTATATGATCTAATAACTCAGATGACAAATTCTGGATAAAAAAGAATGCTTTATAAGGGTAGAGTGCAGTGGTAGAGTGCTTACCTAGCATGCATGAGAATCCTAGGTTCAATACTCAGGAGCACACAAACACACAAACACACCCATACATACATACACACACACACACACACACACACAGAGGGCAAGGAAACAGCTACAAGAAAACAATTAGTGTTTGATATTCAAATATTTGATTTCAAATATTCCATTTATATATTAGGGAATAATCATGCAATTGATGTCTTAAGTCTCAAAAACTGCTTCTTCCACCCTAGACTAATAAGCAGTGCTATATGGAGTAGATATTATCTAAAATCCAGACAAGTAAATATATGATTTAATTTTCTTATGACAGAGTCTTTCTTATGACAGAGACAAGGGAACCTAATTGGAGTTTTCTCTGCAGAAGTCACTGATGAAGAAAAGCTTCATTTACACTGATGTGTAAAGAAAATAAGCATATTTGCATCAGGAAGAAGATTAAACAAAGGTGTGTATACTTTCTCACTGCTTAGGAGAAAAAGAGAAACTGGAAGTGGGGCTGGAGTTGGGGGACAAAAGCATAGGCCCCAAATGTTCTGGGCAGACACAGGCCAGCCTAGACACAGGGTTGTGTAAGCATGGACTGGATTTTAAACTACATGCAAAGAAATGTACAGAGGATGCAGAGGGGACGTAGGTTCATATTTTGACTCTTTAAAAGAATTTTTTTTTCTCCAGCATTTGTAAATGACATATACATAACAAATTCA
Source organism: Spermophilus citellus (assembly GCF_964194105.1). Lineage (NCBI taxonomy): Eukaryota > Metazoa > Chordata > Mammalia > Rodentia > Sciuridae > Spermophilus > Spermophilus citellus. Next base: position 126,044,688 of record NC_138189.1, read on the forward strand.
GTAAAAGAGTTTATGTTAAGCCAGACACAGTGGTGCATGCCTGTCACCCCAGATGTTCAGGAGACTGAAGCAGGCAGATCACCTGAACCCAGGAGTGTGAGGCCCAACTAGGCAACACAGTGAGACCCATCTCAAAATAAAACATAAAAAAAAAACAACAATAAAAGAGTAGACATTAAGAGTATCCATTCTGCCCCATCCTACCACCACCCAGTTCTCTATCCTAGACCAAGAAATGTAAATCTCCATGAGTAGGGAATTGGTACACCCACATGTAACATTCTCTGAAGAGGAACTGAGGCACCTGAGAGGAATGAGGTCCTTGATCTACTCAGTTACGAAGCCAAGGTGTAGGCTTGCAGGCCATGGGGGTGAAAATGAGGCACTGGAGAGAATGCTACTGTTGGTGTAAAACAGGGAAGGGTTGTATAAAAGGCTTGTTCATGCCAGAGTATCTCTGGAAGGATTTATAAGAGAGTATTGTTGACGTTCTGGAGGGGTGCTGGGGACCGGGATTTGGGGTGGGAAGCTGATCTTACTGTCATTCGATTTCCTCTTACAGTGTTTGAATTCTGTACCATGCACACACACACACACACACACACACACACACACACACACACACGAAAACCAGAAAGTCAATGAGGAAAACCATTCATCTCAGCTTGTTCCACATATGCCGCCGCCCTCCTCTTCTCACACCTGCCTGCTCAAAACTAGTGTCACCTTTTCTCTGCTGTGCAGCCCCCAGCCTCAGATCTGCACCCCACTCCTTGACTGCATGACCCTAGCCAACCTCTGCTTTTCTGAATTAATTCTTCTCTAATTGATGCTAATGCCTTTCAGAAATGTTACAAGCCTCATGGGAAAAGCTTCTGCTTGAACTCTGTCCTGCTGATAACCTTACTTTATTCCGTCTAATAACAAACTATATCATTCTGACTTTTGTTTATCACTCTAGCTTCCTATCCTTACTACACAGCTATCCCAAGTTTCCCTTGTCCACTGAAAAGGGCACAAAGGACTCAAAAAGAACTCGCTTATAATGTTTATGGTGAAAAGTCACTTTCAAAAATAAAGCTGAGATCATTTTAAAGAATCCAGGCTTGATGGTAGCTATGCCTTTTGCAGTACTGTGAGCCCAGGGTGCAAGAGACTCACCTTGCCCTGACATGTTCTGCTGTAGAAGGGGAAGTGGCAAAAACCCATGTTAGTGACGCACTTTCTATATGACTATTACTCCTGAGATGGCAGGAGTTTAATTTGGAGAAGTATCTGTCACATCACCAAACTACAGTAATCTAAATCTTAGGGTTGTGCACCAAGTGGCAATTTACATTCACAATTCAATCTTGGGTCTCTTAAGTTCAACTACATGTTTTTAATTATTCTATTTCCTATAAAAATCCAGAAGATAAAAACATTTTTTTTTTGCATGTGATATTTCCCTTCAACCCAAAGGGGAGAATGTAGCAAACTGTTAAACCAAGGACCTTTCTTAAACCGTCTTCCAACACACTTATGAGATCAGTCATAATATTTATATGTACTCAAGCACTTTGAAATCTCAAGCTGTTTTAACCAGCTGTCATTTTGGTGTCAAACTCCGGTCATTTTAATGTGAAACAAAGGTCAACAGAGGGTTTGTCTTATTCTTTTCCTATTAGTGAAATCATTTGTAGCCATTGAACTCTACTTAAACCCCCAATAGTAAATCTCCATTGCATATTCCTGTTATCTAGATTACCTGGAATTATACAATTTTTAACAAAAAAAAATTAGTAGAAGAAAAGTGTCAAATTAATATTCAAAGCATTATCAACAACCAAATATATACACAATCCAGTACTGTCTACACATGTTTGGCATTATTGAGGCACATTTATTTCTAAGACTGATCTCTAATATGTACATAATACTATTTCAATTCTCTCTACATAACTGAATTAAGATGACAGCTTTTTTCTATTATTCATTCTAGAAATGATATAGTAAAGCTTGTTTAAATGTTTTGCTAAATTGCACTTTAAAGTAAGGCTAGATTATTTATTTTTAAAGTGAACTCTCAGTTTATTTATTTATTTGTTTATTTTGGTACCAGGGACTGAACAAAGGGGCCCTTAATCATTCAGTCATATCTCCAGCCCCCTGCTTTTGAACTTTTTTAAATTTTGAGACAAGGTCTCTCCAAGTTGCTGAGCCTGACTTTGAGCTCTTCATCCTCCTGCCTCAGCCTCCAGAGCTGCTTGGATTATAGGCAATGCTACCATATTCAGCTCTCAGCTTATTTGACTTATTTATATATTTTAATTTTTTTAGGTTGTTGATAGACCTTTATTTTATTTGTTATTTATTTATATGTGGTGCTGAGCATCGAACCCAGAGCCTCACACATGCCAGGCAAGTGCGCTAATGCTGAGCCCCAGCTCTAGCCCTCTCAGTTTATTTTTAACCTGTAAATAATAATTGTTTTCTTTCAATATGTATCTCTGGCTTCTTTGAGATTCTTTCCATAACTTTTGGTTATTAGCTTGAGGAAAATTTACACACCTGTAAATCAGGATACTGAATTGAACAGAATTATTTTATAATAAGAGTTAGCCAACGTATTAAAGAGTAAGGGCTTAGAATTATGTATACAAATCATGACAAATGAGGAACAGTATTCAAAGTCCATTAAGTTCCCTTTAAAGTGAACTTTAGCCCTTCTGTATGATACATTCTCAGTTAATATTTTTTTCTGTCATTGGCATCTGGTTCATTCATCTAACCCTGAAATATCAATGTACTGAGTACCTACTGGTACTATTAGTGCTGGGGAATGGTAGCAATGGAAACAAAAATTCCTGCACTCAGAGATCTTATATTTTAGAAGGCAGGGACAGACAATAAGCACAAGAACACATAAATAATAAATCACATGGTTTTATGACTAAAAGAAGAGGGCTAAAAGGCTAGAGAGTGAGTGGAGAGGATCATTTTAGTTGTAACATTGGAAGCAGGTCTCTCTTTCCATTTGAGCTGATGCCCAAATCATGAGCTGATACCAGAGCTGCCAGGGAGAAGAAACCACCAGTATAAGAAGCCTAGCCTTGGCATATTCAAAGGCCAGAAGAATGTCTATAACTGAGGGGTGAGAGGTAGGAGGGGAGTCCAGTGAGATGGGCATGTCTCTCAGGTGAGACTCTAAGCATGGAAGGAGTTTGCAAAACTCTGCTCTAATGCAGTGGGAAACCACCAACAGATCACCCGAAGCTGTATTGAGACAAGTGACAGGTATTGTCAAAGTACTGACTCTAGAAGCTAAAAGGCTTTGCAACTATCCAGGCAAGAGAGGAGAGTGGATTAAATCTGAGTTTAGCATAGCTATAGAAAGAAGTGATTGGTGCTGAAGCTAGCACAGGTAGGGCTCTCCTGAAAACCCAAGATAAAGGGCTTAATATTTTTTATACGTTAGCAATTTTCTATACTTTAGCAAAATGATGTCATAAGAACTAACAAAGAACAACACACTGCTTATTATAAATGTAAACAATCCTGTTTTTCCAAATCACACTGATCACTGACACCATTTAATCACAGAATATTAGAAATGACAGGGCCACAGAGTAACAGTCTAATTATCTGCTTTCCCTCTAGTGCGAATGGGTGGAATCACAGCAAACCTGAAATAAAAAGAATATCAATGCCTCCTGCTATGATTTTAGTAAAAATACTAGTACGTCAAAATAACAAATGATTTTTAGGTTTACAAAAAAAAAATTGAGAATGAATGTAATTTCATTTGCCTGGAAGACATAAATCTGCGAGCAGCCTAGACTTCTAAAATAGCAACAGAATGACTGTATCTATATTTTTTCCTTCAATTTTAAGCTTTTAGAGGATATTCTGAACTTGAAATTTGATTATCTTATCAGGATGCCAGTATTAATTTACTCAGTGTTCTAATACTTTTCATAATGAGACCCAAAACAAGGTCCTGTATAAGAGCTTTAATCATTAGAAAAATAGTTGGTATGAAAAAATAAATAGTGGATATGGAAATGCTATACTGAATATAGAGTTTAGTAAAATATAGCTTCTAAAGTATGTTTGCACTTACAATTTATTTCTCTAAAAAAGACATTCAATTTTCAAAAAAATCTGTGAGGAATAGAATAAATTATTCACTCAACAGGTATTTATTGGCACTCAAGGTACCAGGCATTGAAGATACAGCAGTGATCTAAAGAGACAAAAAAAAAAAAAAAAAAAAAAAATATATATATATATATATATATATATATATACACACATACATACATATGTACAGAATTATGTCTTCCAGGAAAATGAAATTACATTCATTGTAATTTTTTTGTAAATCTAAAAAATGATTTGATATTTTGGCATATTAGTATTTATACTATAATCATAATAGGAAGCAATCCCACTTACTTTTTAAAAATATATTTTAGTTGTAGATGAACACAGTATCTTTATTTTATTTATTTATATTTATATGGTGCTGAGGATCAAACCCAGTGCCTCACGTATGCTAGGCAAGCACTCTACCATGAGCCACAACCCCAGCCCCACTACTCACTTTTGATGTGTCCACACGTCTATGGATATATACATGTATGCATATATATGTATATATATGCTTTAAGAAGATGTTTCTCTCCCCTTCCCCTTCTCTCTCTCTCTCCTGCAGGGAACTTACATGCTAATGGTGGAGAGAGGCAATAAAATGTAATTAATTAGCCAAATGTCAAGTTGTGATAAGTGCAATGGGGAAAAAGGCATGGAAAAGGTGATGGGTACCGTGGAAGGGTGGAAAGTGCATAAGGGAGCAAGCTTCTTAGAAAAAGAGCATTCTATCCAGAAGAGGGAACAGCAAGGACAAAGCCCTTGAGATGTGACCATGCTTCATGGATGAGAGGAAGAGTAGGAAAGAGTTGGGGTGGAACAAGGGCCATGTCATGATCCTTCAGTCATGGAAGTGCATAGGGGACAAATCATGAAGGCTTATGGGCCTTGGAAAGACTCTTGGCCTTTACTTTGATTTGGGAAGCTACTGGAAAGTTCAAGGAGAATAACATTAATGTATATTTTTATCAGGATCACTCTGGCTGTTGTTTTGATAAGTGTGTGTGTGTGTGTGTGTGTGTGTGTGTATGTGTGTGTGGGTGTGTTTTGGGGGTGAGATGGGAAGTGGTAGAAGCAGTGAGACAATCATAAAATTGAGCCTGGATGAATGGTGTGCAACTGGTGAGAAGAGGTCAGATCCTACACAAGGAAGATGGAGTCAACGAATCACCACTAGATCAGAGGTGGCTTATGAAAACATCAGGGAGAAAATTCTCTTCTGTTGCTTCCATTTTCTCAGTGAAGCAGGAAGTAAAACCACTAATTGTGAATGAGTGGAATGGGGACAGAGGGAAAGTAAATGGGCCTGAAAGCCACAGCCAGACCTATCAGGCCCTCAGGCCATTGATCATGAATTAAGTAAGGCCCCATGATTTTCTTCAGCCAGGTTTGGCTCCTCAAGTGCAGGCCTCAGTTGGCAGACAGCTTAGAATCCACTGGAGTTAATGTGAGTGCATCTATCAGCAAAGGGAGATGAGACATCCTTTTTTTTTTTTTTCAGTGTAGTTTTACATCTGTAATGTTTCTCATTAGAAATAATTCAAACACTGAAACCAATCACTCCACTTGGACAACTGGAGCTCAGTGTCGTGACTGGGGCCATCTTGGGGAAATTGTGCATCTTGGGTCCCTGCAGCTGATGCTGTCAAGAATAGGTATAATTAGAGAAATTTCAGTTTTAAACCTGGGGAGCTGCAGGAGCCCAAGGTTGTGCCAGTCCACTACAACACACCAGACAGCAGTGCTTTCGCAAGAATAAACAGCACAGCATCTGACAACTGTGTACTTTCGTATAATTGTGAAAATGCTCATAAAATTATTAAAATCGCTGGGCAGGGAGGTGCATGCTTGTAACCAGGGGCTCTGGAGGCTGAGACAGGAGGATACTGAATTCAAAGCCAGCCTCAGCAAAAGTGAGGTGCTAAACAACTCAGTGAGACCCTGTCTCTAAATAAAGGCTGGGGATGTGGCTCAGTGGTCGGTCGAGTACCTCTGAGTTCAATCCCTGGTACAAAAAAAAAAAAAAAAAATTATTAAAATCACAATTACCCTATTTTTTTATTTGCAGATTAAATCAGTTTGAAAATTAAAGGAGGCAATATAAATCTTCAAGAAACTTGCTCCTGTTTGAATAGTTTTAATCCTAGTCCTGCATTTGGCAAATAACCTCATTGTGCATCTGTTTCTTTATCTGGTCTTTTATTTACATGTCCCTTTTCAGTGTTGTTTTAGAATTCCAGCTCCTTGATAAGGAGTTATGTTTGTATTTAGGACACCCAGTGTTTCCTACAGTATCCTCCATCCAGGACACATTAATCACTAACATTTTTAACTCATCTAAACTTCATTTCTTTATGAAATACCTTCAACTCAATTGCTGGGTTATATTTTATTATTAAACAATTACAATATATCCATAAAATAGCTACTTTATCTACTTGGGCAAATATTGTCACATTTATAATTTAAACAATGAAAGTGATAGCTTATTTTAAAAATTCAAATATAGACTTTAACTGGTTTGTTGAATAGATAATGTAGATAACCATATATCTACCACACGATATTCATTCATAGTCAAAAACCTTCCCAGGATGAAAAGGCTGATTCTCAACTTGGGAAGGATGAGTATGTAGCTAAAGATAAAGGCCAATGCAAATACACACATACACACACACACACACACACACACACACACACACACACACATACATATAAGATACTATACATTGTTGTTCACATCTAAAACAAAAATCCAGAAAAAATGGGGAAAGCCCTGATAAAGGGCAAATTTCAACCTATTCCTAAGGGCATTGGGTAATCTGTAAAATTAATTTAAAAAAATAAATTGTTTTCAAGTAATTTCCTCAGACTCTTGGATTGATAGATGGAAGATAAATGAAAAACTTAAAACATGCTAAACATTAGAAATGATGTCAATTCTTTGAAGTACAATTATGGTGTTGTGATTACATGGGATAATGCTTCCATTTGTAGGAGTTGCATCCTGAAATATTTAGGGCAGGAGTATCTTACTGTCTACACCTTAAAGTTTTAGATGGTTAGGGAAAAAAGTCTTTGTGGAGTGTGTGTGTGTGTGTTTGTGTGTGTGTGTGTGTGTGTGTATGTCGGTATTGTGTAAGATAGAGAGACAACACAAAGACTCAGAAAGAGGAGACAGAGAAAAAAGGCAGAAAATAGGAAAGTGTGAATGTGAGTGAATAGCATGGGGGTATTCATTGTATTTTTTTTTTTTAGTTTTTCTATAAATTTGATTTTTTTTCCAAATACAAGCTATGGGAAAATCTATATAAAAATATGTATAAATTTCCCACAAACTCAGAATATAAATCTCTAAGAGACTTACCTAGAAAATGAATAATGATTATTATAGCCAAAACAAAAAAATTTTAAAGAATATCATAAATTTCATTTAAGCAGAATTGAAAGTCAAAAGCATTAAATAGGAAATGACTTTATATTCATAAAAAGTATAATGTAAATTGAAGAATAAGATTGTTACTGCCCAATGGTTACTCCTTGAGAATTCACATAAACCTGTATGCATGTGCCCTATTCATTTCTTATTTTTCATTTAATCTAACTGTTGAAATCAGTTTTATCAGTTCCCAGTTTTTCAAATTCTCAAATTCCTATTTTCACCACTCTCAATTGTTCTGTACCTCATTTCACGTATGATCTCCTTTCTAATGTCAGAGAAAACAAAATCTCCAATGGGAAATCCTTCACCTGCAGGCTACAAACTTAGATATTACTATCTTCACTTGCAAAGAGGCATATGCTACCATTTAAGTGATCTAATTGCATTCCCAGGACTTGTCTCCTTTGACTTCTTCCACCATGAGGATGAAAATGCTTTTCCAGTCTCCCTTAAAGTCAGGGTTGTCTATGTGATACAGAACTGGGCCAATGAGGTACAAGCAGAAGTCTCCTGGAGGAGCCAAGCACGTGGTGGCACACACCTGAAACCCCAGGGACTCAGGAGGATTCCAAGTTTGAAACCAGTGCTCAGCAACTTAGCAAGACCCTGTCTCAAAAAAAAAAAAAAAAAAAAAAAAAGAAAAGAAAAAAGAAAGAAAGAAAAAAAGAAAAAGAAAGAAAAGAAAAAGGGTTGGGGATATAACTCAGTAGCAGAGCACCCCTGATTATCCCCAATATCACAAAAGAAAAACGAGTCTACTGGAGTACTCTGAACACATTTTCCTGATTTCCTGATCAAAGCACCATGGTTAGACAGCAACATCCCGTCCCCTTTCTTGCCTTGATCCCAGCCTAAGAAAGAAAGGCCAAGATAAATGCAGAGACGTCAACCCTTGCACTGACAGAATTAACCTGCAGAAGCAATGCCTGCAACTGTCCAAGTTAATTTCTTATGCTGTGAGAAAAATGAGAGTCTGCTTGAATGAGACACTCTTAGTAGCTGGGTTTCTGTCATTTGCAATTGAAAGCACTCCTGTCTTCTTTTGCTCTCCCCTAGTTATTTCACATCATCAGTGTTTAGATACACTCAAGCCTTTCCCTTGGTAAAGAACACAAGGAACTGTCCCTCAACTGCCCATCTTTGTCCAGCTACTCCCTTATCATTATCCTTCCTATTACTAACATTTTTTTTTTCTTAAAAGAACTGTCCACATTCACTATCTCCAATTCCTTATTTCCTATTTATTCCTCAACCCACTGTATCTGGATTCAGCCCTGATCACTTGACTGGAAGCATTTTTTTTCCTCCAAGGTCATCAGCAACATCCTTATTGCAAAATTCAATGGGAAGTTTTCTGTTTTTATCTTATTTGACTTCTTTGTAGCATTTGACACCACGACCATTCAATCCTCTGAAATTCTTTCCTTGCATTTCTAAAAGCATTCTGTCCTATTTTTTCTTCTCCTTTCTGACAAATCTTTCTAAATTACTTTGAAGGGTCTTTTTCTTTTGCAAATCTTTTGCAAGCTGATATGAAATGAGTATCTATATATTGGATGTATCAACATTCTAAATTATTGACATTTAAACATCTCTAGTGCTTTATTTTTACATTTTCATCTCCAAAGCAGCTCTCTACTGGACATCTGGAAATGTCCCCCCAGTCCCCTCACCCCTGCTCCTTCTCCCACATTGTCTTTGTCCATGGGTGGCACTGCATCTACCAAGGTGTCCAAGACTCCCAGAATGATCCTTGATGCCTCTTTCTCCCTTGTTTCCCAAATCCAACTACTCAGAAAGACCTGTGAATTTTACCTCTTCAATGTCTCTTAAATCTGCCCCTTTTGCTTCATCTCACTAATCTTTTCCTCGGTTGACCTCTTCTGACATTAGTTGCCTAACATTTCTCCCTCAAATTAACTCAATCTATCTGCAGCAACTAAAGGGAATCTCTTTCCAAAGCTACTAGCCTCTCTCTAACCTCTGGGCATTTATGCATACTATTTCCTCTAATTAGAATTAGTGTCTACTTGTTGAATACATCAACATTTTTACTTCTTTATATTTAAACATCTCTAGCTTTTCATCTTTATATACTTATAGCCACAGCAGCTTTCTACTGGACATCTTGAAATGTCCCATGACCTCCTCCAACCTTGTTTTCTCATGTTTTCACAAGACTAAGTATCACTGTAATTTTTCTATTCTTTGTTTAGGTGGGAATGGAACCCTGAGGCCAGGCTGGGTGTTCTCTCTGTGTGTTGCTACAATATCCTCTATCCCCACTATCAGTGCCTTTGTTTTATTGGGTACCATGAGGACATATTTCACCTCCAACAATTAGTTTGTCTGAACAGATTTCTCAGTTATATTATAATGCCAGAGTTTTAATTTTATTTGCACCGAGCCAGCAATTTTCCATAAAGCTGAACTTTTATGAAAGGCATTTATGAAAGGTTGTGGATCAAATCTCTGGAATATGAAATATTTTCATTTAGCTTTAATAACCATAGAAAAAGAACATGAATGCTGGATGGAATGGTACTTAAAATACCTTTGGTCCTATTAAAGTAAGACCAAAGTGAATACTTATATTCCACTTATTGGAATTAATAAATCCTACTGTTAAAAACAAAGAGTGATCCTCTATTATCCATGAAGTATAAATATTGGTTATTGTCTATTGCAACAGAAATTCTTAGAATAATTAGACAGAATATGCATAAAATTCTAATTAGATCTACAGGTATGTTCAAATGGAAAAGATACAGAATGCACTCAAGAGTCTTGACATGACATGTAAGTATAATATCTAATTAATTTATATGATTATTAGTAATTATCAGAGAAACAGAGGCCAAAAAAATCTTTAAAAAATCTAAAATAAAACTCTTATGTAACAGTGTTACAAGAAAATTCAGAAATAACAATGTGACATTATTGAAACATTCAGATTATTGCCAGGATTTATTGCAATTAGTTTTCTCTACTTAAAATGCATGTGCTTCAGATTATAAAACCAAAAAGCACATTTGTATGATGAACCAAAGGCTGAAACATTGATCGGCTGAAACTTCTCACACATTTTCAACAACCTAATCACCTAGAAAATATGATTTAATATGCAAAATGCTATCTACAGTCCAGATAAATTTTAGAGTGAGCTATGTGTTTTTGATTCCAAGGAGAAAACAGATATTTTTTTCCTGTTGTACAAGCTGTGTTCATAAAACATGAGACCAAAGGACCTTTTGTCATATTTATTGCCTTGGGCAAAATATATTTCAATACAATAATGTAACCTTCCAAAGGAAAAGGCTGTCTAAATATCAACCTAGTCAACATACAGAACAAGAAAAAAGTGTGTGCTCACACATATCAGCAAGAAGTTCAAGCAAATCAGATCAGCTTTACATGTTATCATTGATCTTTCAAACCAAATATGATTTGTCTTGGGAATATGCTTTGGAGGGAAATGCACAGTAAACACTGTTAAGACAGTCTATTTCTTCAAGTTCCATATTCTACTGCTTTGGGATTCTGATCTTTCCCCCAAGACTATTCTATAGTTTGATTTCACCTGAGACTTGATACTTCTGTAATTGCTTGTATCTCTAGAAATAAATTTCAAGCTCCCCACATCAAAGGTCATCACAATGTTTTTTGTCTCCCACTACATACAGCACAACAAAAGTCTGAAAAACACATGACTAAATCCCACATCACAAACTGGCATGCTAGATTTTAGATCTGCTTTTGTCACAGGTTAGGGTGGCCGACTACCTCAAAACTATTCTCTGGTAGCCTGTGTGTGTGACACCCTTTCTCTGGTTAGAGATTACTCCCCTGTCATAGAAGTAACCAAGCCTGGCTGATAAGAGTCCTTCTGGGCCTTTGAAACTGATTCTGAGAAGAAGGAGCGCTTCTCTCCTAAGATCAGAGCTCTCTGGACATGATACTTGGTGTTATAAGGGGCTGCTTTCCCTGGTCTGAGGGAGAAGCTGCTTTCTATAGTTAATACAGAGAGAAAGCAGAGTGGGGAGACAGTGAGAGACCAGATGAGCCGGCCACCTCTTCAAGCCAGCTTCACCCCTGCTCCTCCCACAGTTAGCCTATGAGAGCTGATAAATTCCATCTACTTCCTCTCACAAGTTCATGTAAGGATTCCACCACTAGAAGCCAGAATTGTTAACTAGCACAGACACATAATTGTTTTACTGTAAGGACTCTTAGTATTCATAGGGCCCAAAATCCTCATGTTAGGTATTAGGAATATGGATTAGTTAAGGATAAGAATCTAGCCCAATTTTCCTCCATGAATTTGGAAGCAGAATGCCGTGGCAGAGTCTGTAGGCTGGCTTACTCTGCACTCATTCTAATTCCTCTCTTGCTTGTCTTACTGTACTACCACGACTGGAAACTAAAAATATTTCCCAGCTTCCTGCAGCTAGGGCGCAGGCATGTGGCCTAAATTCCTGGCAAGCAGAAGCATCTTCCTGGGACTTGGATGAAAAATAAGCAAGGAGAAGGAGTTTGCATGTTCTGGGAGCATGCGGTGTTACCATGTGGTTCCTCTGAGACAAATGAGGTGACCTCTCTGGTGTCCCTGCTGTCAAAGGCAGGCAGAGGCTCTCCCACTGCTTTTTGTTTGTTTCTTTTGTTTTAACTGATTAATGTCCAAAACAGATTCGATGGTGCTCCCCAAATTCTGTGAGTTACATATCAATTGTCAAAAAATTATTTTATGCTTAAACTAAAATGCTGTTTTAGACCAAGAACTTTCATTTATATAGGATTTGGTACCTATAAGTGTGTTTATATGAAACATGATTCTTTTTTTTTTATTGGTTGTTCACAACATTACAAAGCTCTTGACATATCATATTTCATACATTAGATTGAAGTGGGTTATGAACCCCCAGTTTTACCCCAAATGCAGATTGCAGAATCACGTCGGTTACACATCCACAATTTTACATAATGTCCTATTAGTAATTGTTGTATTCTGCTACCTTTCCTATCCCCTACTGTCCCCCCTCCCCTCCCCTCCCATCTTCTCTCTCTACCCCATCTACTGTAATTCATTTCTCTCCTTGTTTATTTTCCCGTTCCCCTCACAACCTCTTATATGTAAGTTTGTATAGCAATGAGGGTCTCCCTTCATTTCCATGCAATTTTCCTCATCTCTCTCTTTCCCTCCCATCTCATGTCACTGATTAATGTTACTCTTTTCTTCCCACTCTTCCTCCCTGTTCTGTTCATATTTGCTCTCATTATATCAAAGAAGACATTTGGTATTTGTTTTTTAGGGATTGGCTAGCTTCACTAAGCATAATCTGCTCTAGTGCCGTCCATTTCCCTGCAAATTCTATGATTTTGTCATTTTTTATTGCTGTATAGTACTCCATTGTGTATAGATGCCACATTTTTTTTTTATCCATTCATCTATTGAAGGGCATCTGGGTTGGTTCCACAGTCTAGCAATTGTGAATTGTGCTGCTATGAACATCGATGTGGCAGTATCCCTGTAGCATGCTCTTTTAAGGTCTTCAGGGAATAGTCCGAGAAGGGCAATAGCAGGGTCAAATGGTGGTTCCATTCCCAGCTTTCCCAGGAATCTCCAAACTGTTTTCCAAATTGGCCGCACCAATTTGCAGTCCCACCAGCAATGTACAAGTGTACCCTTTTCTCCACATCCTCGCCAGCACTTGTTGTTGTTTGACTTCATAGTGGCTGCCAATCTTACTGGAGTGAGATGGTATCTTACGGTGGTTTTGATTTGCATTTCTCTGACTGCTAGAGATGGAGAGCATTTTTTCATGTACTTATTGATTGATTGTATATCCTCCTCTGAGAAGTGTCTGTTCAGATCCTTGGCCCATTTGTTGATTGGGTTATTTGTTATCTTATTGTCTAATTTTTTGAGTTCTTTGTATACTCTGGATATTAGGGCTCTATCTGAAGTGTGAGGAGTAAAAATTTGTTCCCAGGATGTAGGCTCCCTATTTACCTCTCTTATTGTTTCTCTTGCTGAGAAAAAACTTTTACGTTTAATTAAGTCCCATTTGTTGATTCTTGTTGTTAACTCTTGTGCTATGGGTGTCCTATTAAGGAATTTGGAGCCCGACCCCACAATCTGTAGATCAGAGCCAACTTTTTCTTCTATCAGACGCAGAGTCACTGGTTTGATATCAAGCTCCTTGATCCATTTTGAGTTAACTTTTGTGCCTGGCGAGAGAAAGGGATTCAGTTTCATTTTGTTGCATATGGATTTCCAGTTTTCCCAACACCATTTGTTGAAGATGCTATCCTTCCTCCATTGCATGCTTTTAGCCCCTTTATCAAATATAAGGTAGTTGTAACTTTGTGGATTAGTCTCTATGTCCTCAATTCTAAACCATCGGTCCACCCTCCTGTTTTGGTACCAGTACCATGCTGTTTTTGTCACTATTGCTCTGTAATATAGTTTGAAATCTGGTATCGCTATACCACCTGATTCACACTTCCTGTTTAGAATTGCTTTTGCTATTCTGGGTCTTTTATTTTTCCATATGAATTTCATGATTGCTTTATCAATTTCTACAAGATATGCTGTTGGGATTTTGATTGGCATTGCATTAAACCTATAGAGAACTTTTGGTAATATCGCCATTTTGATGATGTTAGTTCTGCCTATCCATGAACAGGGTATATTTTTCCATCTTCTAAGATCTTCATCAACTTCTCTCTTTAGGGTTCTGTAGTTTTCATTATATAAATCTTTCACCTCTTTTGTTAGGTGAATTCCCAAGTATTTTATTTTTTTTGAGGATATTGTGAATGGAGTGTTTTTCCTCATTTCCGTTTCAGAAGTTTTGTTGCTGATATACAGAAATGCCTTTAATTTATGCGTGTTGATTTTATATCCTGCCACTTTGCTGAATTCATTTATTAGTTCTAGTAGTTTCTTTGTAGACCCTTTTGGGTCTTCTAGGTATAGAATCATGTCATCTGCAAATAGTGATAATTTAAGTTCTTCTTTTCCAATTTTTATGCCTTTAATTTCTTTCGTCTGTCTAATTGCTCTGGCCAGTGTTTCAAGAACTATATTGAATAGAAGTGGAGATAGAGGGCATCCCTGTCTTGTTCCGGATTTTAGAGGGAATGCCTTCAACTTTTGTCCATTCAGAATGATGCTAGCCTGAGGCTTAGCATAGATAGCTTTTACAATGTCAAGGTAAGTTCCTGTTATCCCTAATTTTTCTAATGTTTTGAACATAAAGGGATGCTGTACTTTGTCAAATGCTTTCTCTGCATCTATCGAGATGATCATATGGTTCTTATCTTTAAGTCTATTGATGTGGTGAATAACATTTATTGATTTCCGTATATTGAACCATCCTTGCATCCCAGGGATGAATCCTACTTGATCATGGTGCACAATTTTTTTGATGTGTTTTTGTATTCGATTCGCCAGAATTTTATTGAGGATTTTTGCATCTAGGTTCATTAGAGATATTGGTCTGTAGTTTTCTTTCTTTGAGGTGTCTTTTTCTGTTTTCGGAATCAGGGTGATGTTGGCCTCATAGAATGAATTTGGCAGAGCTCCCTCTTTTTCTATTTCCTGAAATAACTTGAAAAGTATTGGTATTAATTCTTCTTTAAAGGTTTTGTAAAACTCCGCTGTATACCCATCCGGTCCTGGGCTTTTCTTAGTTGGTAGTCTTTTGATGGCTTCTTCAATTTCATCCATTGATATTGGTCTGTTCAAATTGTGTGTATCCTCCTGACTCAGTCTGGGTAAATCATATGACTTAAGAAATTTATCGATGTCTTCACTATCTTCTATTTTGTTGGAATATAGGTTTTCAAAATAATTTCTAATTGTCTTCTGTATTTCTGTAGCATCTGTTGTGATATTGCCTTTTTCATCCCGTATGTTAGTAATTTGAGTTCTCTCTCTTCTTCTCTTCGTTAGCATGGCTAAAGGTCTGTCGATCTTATTTATTTTTTCGAAGAACCAACTTTTAGTTTTGTTAATTTTTTCAATAGTTTCTTTTCTTTCAATTTCATTGATTTCCGCTCTGATTTTAATTATTTCTTGCCTTTTGCTACATTTGCTGTTGTTTTGCTCTTCCTTTTCTAGGGCTTTGAGATGAAGTGTGAGCTCATTTATTTGTTGTTTTTTTCTTTTTTTGAGGAATGACCACCAGGTGATGAATTTTCCTCTTAAAACTGCTTTCATTGTGTCCCATAGATTCCGATATGTTGTGTCTGTATTTTCATTTATCTCTAAGAATTTTTTGATTTCCTCCTTTATGTCTTCTGTAACCCATTGATCATTCAGTAACATATTGTTCATTTTCCATGTGATGTAGGATTTTTCCTTCCTTCTTTTATCATTGATTTCCAGTTTCATCCCATTATGATCAGATAAAATGCATGGTATTATCTCCACCCCTTTATATTTACTGAGGGTTGCCCTATGGCATAATATATGGTCTATTTTTGAGAAGGATCCATGTGCTGCTGAGAAAAACGTATATCCATTTGATGATGGTTGATATATTCTATATATATCAGTTAAGTCTAGTTTATTGATTGTGATATTGAGTTCTATAGTTTCTTTATTCAATTTTTGTTTGGAGGATCTGTCCAATGGTGAGAGAGGTGTGTTGAAGTCACCCATAATTATTGTGTTGTGGTCTATTTGATTCTTGAACTTGAGGAGAATTTGTTTTATGAAGTCGCAGCACCATTGTTTGGTGCATAAATATTGATAATTGTTATGTCTTGTTGGTGTATGGTTCCTTTTAACAGTATATAATGACCCTCTTTATCCCTTTTGATTAACTTAGTCTTGAAGTCGATTTTATTCGATATGAGGATGGCCACCCCTGCTTGCTTACGAGAAGTGTGTGCGTGATATATTTTTTCCCATCCTTTCACCTTCAGCCTGTGTATGTCTTTTCCAATCAGATGTGTCTCCTGGAGGCAGCCTATTGTTGGTTTTGTTTTTTTAATCCATGATACCAGCCTATGTCGCTTTATTGGAGAGTTTAAGCCATTAACATTCAGAGTTACTATTGATATATGGTTTGAACTTCCATCCATGTTTGATTGTTTATCCTTTTTTTTTAAAAAAATTTAGTTTGTTTCTTTGTGATTATCTTTCCCCTCGCCCTCTGTCTTTACCGAGGCACTTCCCACTGATGGTTTTGGTTATTGTTTTTCATTTCTTCCTCGTGTAGTGTTTTGCTCAAAATGCTTTGCAATGCTGGTTTTCTGGCTGCAAATTCTTTTAACTTTTGTTTATCATGAAAGATCTTTATTTCATTGTCATACCTGAAGCTTAATTTTGCTGGATACAGAATTCTTGGTTGGCATCCATTGTCTTTCAGTGTTTGAAATACATTGTTCCATGACCTTCTTGCTTTCAGTGTCTGTGATGAAAAATCCGTTGTTAACCGTATTGGTTTACCCCTAAATGTAATCTGTCTCCTTTCTCTTGTAGCTTTTAATATTTTCTCTTTGTTCTGTATATTGGATATCTTCATAACAATGTGTCTTGGCATTGGTCTACTGTGATTTTGTGTGCTCGGTGTCCTGTATGCATCTTCAATTTGTATATCTGTTTCCTTTTTTATTTCTGGAAAGTTTTCTGTAATTATTTCATTCAGCAGGTTTCTCATTCCCTTGGTTTGAATCTCTGTACCTTCTTCTATCCCAATGACTCGTAAGTTTGGTTTCTTCATGTTATCCCATAACTCTTGGATGTTTTTCTCGTGATTTTTTACCAGCCTTTCTGAGTTGGCTAGACTCTTTTCAAGATGGTATATTTTGTATTCATTATCTGACGTTCTGGCTTCTACTTGCTCCACTCTGTTAGTGATACTCTCAATTGAGTTTTTAATTTGGTTTATCGTTTCCTTCATTTCTAGAATTATTGTTTGATTATTTTTATAATCTCTATCTCCTGATAAAGATGCTTAACTTCTTCTTTTAGCTGTTTATGTAATTCATTCTCAATGTGTTCTTTCGCTGCTTGAATTTGCTGTCTTGTGTCCTCTTTAAGGTTCCATTCCATCTGTCTAAGGTGTTCCTTGAGGTCTTTATATGACCATTTTTCTGATGACTCTAGGTCCTCCTGAATATTTAGGCTGTCCTGCATTGTTTGTACTCCTTTTCTTCCTTGCTTCTTGAAGCTGCTCATGTTGCTTCTTGTTCTGTTTGACTGCTGAGTTACTGTTTACTCCTATAAATTTATTTGATGCTTGGGAGGAAAGGTATTAGAAGGGAAGGGAAGAAGTCACTAGAGAGAATGAGAGTAGGCAGATAGAATTCAAGGAAGGGGGGATAAGAAAAATGAAAAGACAAAAGAAGAAAGAGATAAGAACTAAAAAAAGAAAAAAAATTTTAAAAAAATAATAATATTAATTAAAAAAATTAAAATTAAAATTAGAAGAGAAAGAAGAAAAAGAAAAAAAAGAAAAAAAACAAGATAGAAAAATGAAGATGAAAGAAAAACCCAAATCAAAAAAAAAAAAAAAAAAACTAATAAATGCCGTCTTAGAGTTTGATTAACTTCTCTTCCACTAGGTGGCGCTGTGCCCACCAGGTCAAGTCTCTCCTGTCAGTACACGGGAACCAATCACTGTGCAGCAGCTCCTCCCAGACTGGGTGAGTCTCCAATCCTGAGTGCCTAGGGCCTCCTCTTGTGTCCAATCACTTCCACTTTTCCTCTAGCCAGGCCCCTCTCACCACAATATTGGCTACAGGCCAGGTCTGCTGTTCCCGGTAGCCCTGTTTTCATGAACGACTGGGCTCACTCCTCCAGTTTGCCATTCCCTCAGACCCTAAGTTTGTAGAGCTTGGGGCTGAGAATCCTCAGCGAATTTTACTTGCCCTCCGGTATCCACTCCCCCGTAGCTGGTGCAAGAGACCTCAGCAGTCAGCCCTGGCGGGAGCGACAGTCCCGCACCGCGGGTCCTGCACCACCTCTGACTCCCTCGGGCTGACTGTAGTACTCACGGGAGAGCTGGGAGGGGCCCTTAAGGCTTCCCCGATGCGTGGAGAGGGAAAGCTAGGGGGTTACACACCTGTAGCAGCAGGCTTCAATGAAGTTATCTCCTCCGCCGCAGCCCTGCGACGCCAGCCCTCCGCCACAGTGGTGTCCCCCGCAAACGGCAACAGTTTGCCTCCCCCTGCCGGGCGACCAACGCAACGGGCGGGTCCCCACTGTCTCTCCCAAGCCCCGCCTGGAACCTGCGGCCACTACCCACGAAGGCCCGGCAGGCATCCACCTCCGTAGGATGGGAAGGGCTGACCAGCCGCCTCAGCCGGATGGATTAATGCAGAGTCACAGCTGTCTGTCTCAGCTTTTCAGACGCGGCGGCGTGGGTCACGGAGCACGGAGAGGCTTACTCACTTCCCGCCGCCATCTTCCTCTTCTCGCTATTTCGGGATGATGGCGGGGCTCTCGCTCCGCTCCCTCCAGTGTGTCTCAGCCTCGGGCTCCTGCGCCTCTCTCTGTCGCGGCCTCCACAGCCAGCGCTGCCCCGGTCACTCTCTCCGCCCCCGGCGTTCCCGGCTTCTGGCCGCACCGAGGCCCACTCCGTGTCTCTCCGGCTTGCGGCTCCCGCGGAGCCCGGGGCCGGGGAGGCGACAGCCCCTCTCCGGCAAGTACCGCAGTCCCTGGGCCCCGAGTCCCGGCGGCCACAAACTGTCACTTTTAATAAACCTACCAGTTCCCGGCAGGACCCCTCTTCACGGAATTTTGCTAGCAGTTCCTCAGTAGGTAGACTGCCGCTGTTCCAAAGGGTCTTTCTGATCCTGTTAATGTGGAGACATTAGAATCGCTGCTTCCTCGTCGGCGGCCATGTTCTACCCCTGAAACATGATTTTTTATTAATTGAATTCTGCCTCTATTTTCTATTTGAGATTTCTCTGTGTTAATGAATTATTTGTTTCGGATGTTGTCTGAAATTTTGTTACAGTTTACTTCTTCATAAAAGAATAGCTATTGATTTCATCTGGAAATATAGAAAAAAATAATTTCATCTTGGACTGTCATTATAATTGTATGTGCTTCATTGTCCAGTAGATTCCTAACAGGAGAGGACTTCTTATTTTGATTAATTTACAATAAGAATTGAAACTTCTGTTGACATGCCCATATAAGGTTATCACTTAATGAATTTTACGTGCCTAATGATTGGGAGAATTTTCCAGATTGCTGACTCTGGCCGCATACCTTTGAAACTTCATTTCTCCTCTGCTGCCCACATTTCTAGCTCTGGGAGCTAAGGATCATTCATGGAGGAACCAAACCTCTGGATCCAGTTTCAGTGTCATGGATAGTGAGTAAATTGGGGTAGCTGGGGATAGAGATAACTCTGTGAGAGCAGAGGCTACACTGGGAACATATACATAATATCCTGGAGCAGGGAGAAGTTTGACAAAAGGGTAGTCACACTGGAAAGTGAGAGTCGTCTTAAGAAACTGCAGATAAAATATCTTATTCTTAAAAATAGTCAATATGTTTACAAAACCACAAGCACAATTGGAGAGTCCTGGAGGAGACCCGTGTGACAAAGGGGCCCTGGAGCTTACGCTTCATAGGTTTTCAGTGAACATGTCTCTGGTCTTCCTTGACATGATCCCTGTTCCCTCTTCATTTTTAATCGTTGGTAGAGGAAGTGGGAAGAAGAAGAAATAGAACAGAAAATTTCTCCCTCATACTAATACTTCCGAAAATTTCTACTTCTCTTCCTGGACACCAATGAAGAATTTAGAAGAGAATGGATCAATTCTCCCATTTTCCCACTTCACCTCTATAAGCCTCAATTTCTCCATATGTAAATGTGGAAACTCAAAGTATACCAAATGGCTCAGTGGAAAACAGATAGTCCATAAGATTAGCTAACGTGAAATTTTGAAAAGCCTGGTACTTCAGTGATTGGATCGTGCAGGTCCACTTCAGTTGTGGGGTTAAAGCAAAAGCACTGTAGGAAGGGGCCTCATGTGCTTGGGAGCTGCACCAGGTAGGACATCATGAAACTTTTTTAGAAGGCACAAAGAAGGAAGAGACTTTGTCACCTCAAATCCCCTATTTGGCATACATAGAATATGCAAATGTATACTGCCATATTATTACCCATTTGGTAAACTTGAAATAAACATTATGAAGAGTGTTATACTCTTAACAAACGTTTAAAGGTATTAAAATGCTCAAAGGCAGAGTATTTTGATCAGTGCACGACCCCTGTAGCTTATCAAACATTACCAAGGTCAGAAGGACTAACTAATGAATTTTATAATTGTTAATGATGATAAGAAAATAGGGATTTTTTTAGGGTTGTAACTATAAAAACGTGTATAGGGCTGGGGATGTGGCTCAAGTGGTAGCGCGCTCGCCTGGCATGTGTGCGGCCCTTGTTCGATCCTCAGCACCACATACAAACAAAGATGTCGTGTCCGCCAAAAACTAAAAAATAAATATTAAAAAATTCTCTCTCTCTCTTAAAAAAAGTATATAGTTATCCATTATAGTAACTATATTAAAGGAACTAGTATAATTTCTCTAGGAAAAAAAAACAAAACCCTCCATTGCTGCCTTCTGTTTAAGATGGACTGAAAGCCGAAGTTGAATTCTCAAGGACTCTATTCACAAAGCATAGAAGTTAACAAGTACACACCCCAGAATAAGGATCAGCTCTGTATTTGCATATTTTGAAAGAACATTAAATTCTAGGTCTTCTAAATATCTTTGGTTTGCATGATTACTACAAGAAGGTTTTTATTATAAATTTTCTAATTTTGTCACCTACATACAAACAAAATAAAAAACTTATTAGAAATAGATGATAACCCTTTTAGTTCCACAAAAATTAACAATTTTCTCTTAGGAATATAATATGACACACAGTTATGAAAGCATGGGAAAATTGCTGAAATTATATTGGTCAAATTCCTTTTTCCTCCATTTTTTTCTATTTTGTACAATTACTACCCATTGTTTTGTTTCCTCTGGCTGTGATTTTAAATTTTATGTGTATAATTGAGGGGGCTCAATTTCTTCTCAAGAAAATCTCTAATATAGATAGTATGTAGTCAATGAAGAATTTAGAAGAGAATGAATCAATTCTTCTAATTTGAAACAATTGTAACCATGCAACTTAAAATGTATTAGTTGGAGATAATAAGAATTCCTCACCTTTGAAACATGTGGTAATATGTTAGGCCAATAGAAAGGAGAGGAAGTCTAAGGTGTATTCACTTATTCTGAATACCTGCTTGTCCTTAATTAAGTCAGCCCATTTCTTCATAACTTAATTTTCCTTTTCAGTAAAGTACAGATGATATCAGCTTCCTAAATGCTTTTTAGAGTTATTATGATGAAAAAAAAATGTGGCATCAGATGTGAAAGACTTCTTCAAGTACAAATATGAGACATAATTATTTTAATAAGACCAATAATTAAAGTCAATTTCTACCTTTCCCATCATGTTTACTGTCGGTCTCTCTCAAAAGTCAACTTAATGAATCTACTTGACAATTTAATTATGTGACTAAATTGGAGTTCATGGTCACCCTATGAAAAACAGGCAGAGGTGCGATTTTCAAGCATCTTTTAAGAAATAACACCTTCTAAAAAACAGATTATAAGTTACTTTTGCAAAAACCTTTCATTTGAAGTTGCACATGCACTAATTGCAATTCAAGAGTTAAAATATTACAATTATACCACCTGGCAACTAACAGAGCGCATGTTTCTATGTGTAGTGAAATATCTGCACTTTGACACCTGGTTCCTGTTTCTGGGTTTCATCAAGCATCTAAAATTTTCCATATAATTCTGAATAGCTCCTAAGTTATATAACTTGACCTCACACATACTGGTCTACAAAATAAAACACAAAAAGTTCTTGTCACTTTCAAAGTTTTATAAAATTTAATAAATAGCAGACTGCAAAAATAATGAAACCAAGAATTTTTTCTCCAAAAAGTGTTTCAAAATACAGTATTTAACAAATACCTAATTGAGCTTATGCTTTTACATAGAAGAGAGAATTTACTATGTAGAAAAGAGTCTTCCTAATAAAGATTAGGAAGTACAGCCAGGTATAGTAGCACACACATCTGATTTCAGCTACTGGGGATATAGAGGCAGAAGGATCATAGTGGGACCCTGTCTCAAAAAAAAGGGCTGGGGGTTGGCTCAGCGGTAGAGTGCTCCCTATCACGCGAGAGGCCCTGGGTTCAATCCTCAGCACCACATAAAAGTAAATAAACAAAATAAGTGTATTGTGTACAAATAAAAAATAAATATTAAAAAAAAAGTGGGAGGTAGCTAGAGGTGTAGTTCAGAGTGTCCCTGGGCTCAGTCCTGAGTACTAGAAAAAAAGAATCATGAAAAGTAGAAATGTTGAAACTAGACTGAAGGGGATTGAAAATCCCTCTATGCCTCACTTTCATTGTCTTTAAAACAACCTTCTAGAGGGTCATCATGACCACTAAATGACGTAACAGAAGTAAAGCACTTGGCAATTCCTGCCACATATTGATCCCTCAATCACTGTTGATGCTCCTATTGTCACCATTATTTTCCAGCGTTAGACTAAAACTTACTAAGTGAAAGAATCACTATTTACCAAAATATCTACAAATAACCCCAAAATAAATAAAATGGCAAATCTTTGTGAATAAAATTACTGGGGCTAAAAACAATCTAAAAATTATTCAAAAAGATTAAAAAATGTGAATAGATCGCTTATAAACAACACCAGACATACCTGTAATGCTTCTAAGAATAAATTAATGCATAAAGAAAAGTACCACCTAGACAAATTGAATTAATTATCCATCATTTAATAAGACATTGGTCATACTTTATTTAGTTTCACCATTCATATTTTTTTAAAAAATCTAAAATGCCTTGGAGTTAATTAAATTAATTTTTAATGGATAGTCACAAAGGATTTAGACATGCTTTGTTGAATTTTTTTAAAAAAAACGCGAAAATCTTCATTCTGAATTTATGATCCTTTTTCTAGTGATTAACTGGACAGCTTTCAGCAAGAATAGAGAAATATTCTGTTTTTACTGTTGAAGAATAATACATAGGACTGGGAGTGGAGCTCAGTGATGGAGAAATGTAGTTAACATGAACAAAGCCATGGATTCAATTCTTAGTACCCTCCCCCAAATTATTAACATATGTAACTACTTTTCAGTAACCAGTAAAGTTGAAAATTTCTTTTTTTTAATATTTATTTTTTGTAGTTGTAGTTGGACACAATAACTTCATTGTACTTATTTATTTATTTTTATGTGGTGCTGAGGATTGAACCCAGGGACTTGCACGTGCGAGGCAAGCGCTCTACCTCTGAGCCATAACCCTGGCCCCAAAGTTGAAAATTTAAATATTCATTTCTATCTAAGAACTTTTTAAAAATATATACATGTGACTTCCTAGAATCAAAATAACTAAAATATTGAAATTGGGGAAGAAAATTAGGGGTGTTTTGGAACATGGAAAAAGAAATTCAAACTGAATAATAAACCTGTCACAGAACTGTGTTTTTAGAAAATACATATTGTAAAATAGGAATCCAAAATTCATAACTCACTATAATCTTCCAAATCAGTTTTTTTCTAACATAAGACCGGTTATGTAGCAAAGTATACGTAATAAAATATCTTCATGGAATTGGATATAATTTTCCTATGTTCATATATGAATACACGACCAGTGTAACTCTACTTCATGTACAACCATAAGAATGGGAAGTTATACTCCATGTATGTATAATATGTCAAAATACATTCTACTGTCATGTATAACTAAAAAGACCAAATGAAAAATTTTAAAAATATATCTTCATGGATTTATGGTGTATCAGTTTTAACATTCCCTTAGGTTTAACCATATTGGATCTGAATCAGTTAAATCAACAAGACAAATAGGTTCATTAAGGACATTAAGTCACTCCTGAATCCAGTTTCAGCCTCAAACCACATTTTGATGGTTATAGTCTTGATGTTCTTATTTTGTAATTGATCTAAACTTGCACATTTCCCTTTTGATCCAATAATGATATTTGCAAAACTGTTCATATTTCTAAGGGGGCAAAACAACTTGATAAGAAATAAGACCTGTAAAGTCTTCCACAGTAATTGTATTTCTCTCCATTTCTCTTTGGGTATCTAATAGTTCTGACCCAAATATCTCAATGCTGTGGTATTTAGCACATGAAAGTGAAGGAACACATTATCTTTACTGTCAATGAATGATCTATTTTATGCTACTTGACTACTGCTTTGCTATCAATACAACCTTCATCTCCCCCTATTTTTTTCCTTCTTGTCCTCTCCTTCCTCCTCTTCCCCCTTATCTACCTTTTTCTTCTTTATTGTGGTATTTCTGATTTCCCTGCATTGTTGTTTCAGTGTGTATCACAGGGCTTAGTTGGTCTTTGATTTTAACCATTCCAAGAGAGTTTATCTTTCAACTGAGCAGTTACTGACATTTGTGTTATTTACACAATTGTGTTTTTATTTAATTTGAGAGATCTTGTTATAGGCTGTTTTAATGTTTGCATTGCCCCTCCCCCATCTCTCTTTCTTTGGTACAAGGGACCTCACACCTGCTAAGTAGTCATTCACTCATTCCATCACTGAGCTAAACCCCAGACTGTTTTCTCACATTTTGGAACTGCATATTATTTCATTCATTCAACAATATTTACTAAAGGAAGTGCATCAGTTATTAGAACATATGACTATATTTTCATTGCTTTTATTTTACTTAAGTGCTTTAGAAAGTGACTCATACTCATCTTTCAGTCCTTTTATTTAAAAAAATCACACCCATAAAGCCTTCTCCAACTGCTAAATTTATGGTCCTCTATCATTCTTTCTTATAAAATCCTTTAACTTTTTCTTTCAAAATATTTTGCAATAGTTTACTTGTACAGTTATTAATATGATGTCTATTTACTCACTAAATTCCAAGAATATAGATACCTCTGTGTCCTGCTCACAGCTATAAACTCAGGCCCAGAAGTGATTGCCATGTTGTAAGGGACTCAGTTATTAGTTGGCAGAATAAATGACAGAAAGTAAAAATATGTAATGGAAGTCATACTAAAAATTCAACTTATGGTTACCTTTAACTTTAAGTCACCTTGATTCCATACTGAGTGATGAGATCATAGACTATTTTCATGTTTATATATTTTGTCTTTAAATGTTTTTATCATCATTGTCATTTTTGAGAAGGAATGAAATGTTTTGATATATGAATTTTCCCTCTATTAAGGAAAAACAGCATTAATTAATTTTTTTGACTCTGTCATGAACACTTATTTTTATTAATTAGGTTTGAATTTTTAAATCCAAATTTCCTTGATTCACTCAATAACATAAATAAAACACAACATAGTAGGGAGCCTTACTACTGAGGATGGGATAGAAATGACTTGGTTTGAGCATCAGAGATTTTATACAAGTTGTTCAAATAATTCAATTTGGTTACAGAATATTATGAAATTTTTTGAGTAAGATATTTTTATGAAAGAAAGGATTTTCCAGGACAAATGAAGTGCTCTCCAGACACCAAACAGTTAAAATACACCATATAACCTACCAAAAGCTCTCTTCTGGTTCTACTGCCTATGTATATTATGTGGCTTTTCTGAACATTATCTTTAGGTCAAGAGAAAAAAAAATGCACAGGTTTGCAATAGAATTTAATATAAATTTTTTTTTCAATTCTTACTTGTTTCTAAGTGTCTGTGCATTATTAAACTGTAAAACTGTTGGTAGAGGGTTCACTTGAATTACCAACACTCTTGTTTAATATAATTTGCTGAGTGAATATATAAATACCTTGAAAGAAAATGTTAAGTAAGTGTAATAATGATTTTCATTAAATAATTTGATCACCAACATGTGTTAAATTTAGACTGGAAAACCTATCTTTTTGTTTTATATGCAAAACTTTTTTAAAAATATATTTTTAGTTTAGATGGAAACAATACCTTTATTTCATTTCTTTTTATGTGGTGCTGAGGATCAAACCCAGTGCGTCACACATTCCAGGCAAGCGCTCTACCACTGAGCCACAACCCCAGCCCCTGCAAAACTTTTAAAAGCACTTTCAGCTGCTCTTAGCTATCTAGTTGTTCTGGGCCCTCTTTTCAGGCAGACTGTTCTTGCTCTGAAACCATAATGGCAACAAGTATTGATCTGATGACACAAAGTTACAAATATAAACACTGGGATTCCATGGGAAAGCATGCCTTAGAATGACTTGCATGACTACAGATTAGAATCTTAAAAAAACAACAACACTTATTCTTAATACATAAAGTTATTTTTCTTAAATAACAAAATAATAATGATTTTATAAGGGTTAAATAGAGGCTTTAAAAAATAAATTGGAGGGCCAGGTGGTGGTACAAGCCTGTAATTTCAGCTAATTCCAGAGGAGGTTTGTGAGTTTCATAAGAACTTGGGTAACTTAGTGAGACCTTGTCTCAAATAAAATTTTTTAAAAAGGGGTGGGATGTAGTTCAGTGCACATACAAGTGCCTGGGTTCAAGCACTGGTAATAATAATAACAATATAAATTAAAGGGAGATTGTAATAGAAACATAATCCCATTATAGAAAATTGAAAGAACAAATAAAAATAAAAGTTGCTTTAGTCCCAGGTGTGGTTTTATTTTTCAATAGACATATGGTAGAAAATAGGTCAATCACACAGTTACAGTAGCTGAAGGCTCCAAAAGTTCTGGTGTGCACTGAAGGATAGCTGTAGTTTACAACCAATCTATGATATATTTCCAAACAACTAGAAAGGAAGACTCCAACGTTTCCAAGAACCAGAAATGGTTAATGTTTGAAGAGTTAGAAATGCTAATTACTCAGATTTGATCATTTCCCTGATTGTATACATATATCAAATTATTACACTATATCCTATAAATATATACAAATACTAAGCTACAATAAAAAGGGTTTTTTTTAAAGTGTAATTTTAGTGTTGTTCTTATGAGTAGTGGTTTAAAATATAGGCAGAAATTTTGGCAAGGATTGTTCAATTGCAAACTGACAAAAGCCAGAACCAAACAAACAAAAGATCAGCAACTCAAAAGTAAACTGAGACTTAAAGATTATTGTAAGAAATGTGTTCTTGAAAAACTATTTTTGGGTATATACTGAATTTTATAAACAAAACTTTTCAACAGCTAAATAAGTAAATAACTAATTCCACCAACATTTGACCTTATTTCTGAAATTAGAGGAAAATTTTGTGTCTTTAAATTTCAGTGCTGATTATGTTGCCAATCAAACCTTTTCTTTTACTTGAGCAGGAGTGGAATGATTAAATATATTAGTATATATTAGGTAATGAATGCCCTTTTATGAAGTACTTTTAAAAAAATGTTGAATAGATTTAATAATGAAGATGTACCAAATGTTAAAATTTTTAAAGATGCAAAAATACGATCAAATATAGGTGTTCATGTTTGCATGCAACTATTATCCTTGTGTTTATTTTGGTTTAAGTTAGTGTTATTGGAAACCAAGAAAGTCCTAAGTGATATACTTGTAGATTATTAATGGGAAATTAATTTTTTAAAATCTATGTTAAAATTATTTTAACAGTTTGACTTTTTAACTAACACTTTATTATTAGAAACTGTATCTCTTTGAAATCTTCATAAGTCTCCATTAAAACAATAAGACCAAACAAACAAACAAACAAAAAAAAAAAAACAACAAAATAAACTTGTACAATAGCATTAAAAAAACGCAAAGGCCTAAATTTAATGTTTTTTTAAAAAACCATTTCTGTATTATGTCTGAAAAATTCATTATTTTTAAATACAGTATAGAGCTATTTCAAAATCCATCCTATAATTCTTCAGTATGATGTTTACAAGTTGTGGTGGCAAGAAAACATAGTTCAAGATAAAAAATGATTACCTCACATTTATGGAATTGCCATCTTGTAAATGTAAGAATGGAATTTATATATGCCAAATTAATCTTAATTAATGTCAAGAAATCAAAGATGGTCTGTAGGCTTATCCCCTCCCACCAGGGTTTTTGCCTACTTTCTACAGGAAATTAATGCTTTACCCTCTAGTAAA
The DNA here is from genome assembly GCF_964194105.1 of Spermophilus citellus. Lineage (NCBI taxonomy): Eukaryota > Metazoa > Chordata > Mammalia > Rodentia > Sciuridae > Spermophilus > Spermophilus citellus. Next base: position 126,073,403 of record NC_138189.1, read on the forward strand.
TTCCCGTCTACTGTATGAAGGGAAGTTTACATGGTATTCCTACCCTGGCCTTGAACTCTAAACAGGTAACAAAATTACACCAGATTATAGACCTTATAAAAGTAAAAGGGGAGAGAACTCTGATCCTTGAAGCTCCCCTACCTTCAATACTTGAACAGTAGAGAGAAAAGTAGCATGACTAATTTTAATATGAATTCTTTTCCTTGATGTAAATCAAAAAGAAAAAAAAGAAAAACTTCTTAAAAACTATCTTAAGGGGCTAGGATTGTGGTTCAGCGGTAGAGCGCTCGTCTAGCACATGCGAGGCCCTGGGTTCAATCCTCAGCACCACATAAAAATAAAATAAAGATATTGCATCCAACTACAACTAAAAGATAAATATTTTAAAAAAAAACTGTCTTAAGGAAGGATGTAGGTGTGGTTCAGCGGTTTGGGACTTCCTTGTTCTCCCCAAGACCCAAGGTTTAATCCCTAGCATCACAAACAAAACAAAACAAAAACTTAAGGGCAAGAGCTGTGAGTGTACCTCTGTCATAGAGCACTTGCTTAACATACACAAAACCCTGGGTTTGATCACTAGCACCAGGTAAATAAAAAAATAAATATGAACTTAAATGTTAAAGAATAGACATTATTAGAAAGGCCCTTAAAACAAGTAACTTAATTTACCGCCATTTAAAGAACATCACTGACAAGATCACAACAGGTCTTTTAAGCTTCTGAGCACACCCTTTTGTAATGGAAAGATCTCCATCTGCCTCACCAATGACATTGTTATTACTACGTCAAATGTCAGGAAACCTGGACTAATTACAGTTTAATGCAGCTCACGGTCTGATCTTAAAAATGCAGTTGTGTGCCATTTCACACTTGTCTATATCCATTAAGTATAATCTCTGCCTCAACTAAATACCATCTAAACCATTACTCAGGATGAATAAATTACGGTCTGAGAATAAAGTGGGTGTTAAGAATTGATTCTAAAGAAGGAGATTCGTATCAGTAGATAAGCAGGGTAAATGGCCACATTGTTTGGTAAGTGTAATAAATGTGTAGGTTTTTTTTTTTTTTTTTTGCAAACCACATGAAATTGTCAAGAGAAGCAGACATCTTAGTTACATCTTCATATCACCGAGAACTTTCTGAAATAATTTTTCCAATCTAAGTAATTTGATGACATTGTACAAAAAATACAAAGAAATAAAGTTTTCGGGGGTCAGAGATGCTAAACATCAAACCCAGGGCCTCATGTGTGCTAAGCACATGCTGTACCACTGAGCTATACCCCCAGTCCCAGAAATAAACTCCTTACATTCTCCAGATTATAAAAGTATTATAGTTCTATCACATTTTGATCTTTAACAGTAATTTGACGGAAACAATTTTTTTGTCTGTTTTTGTTTCTGGGAGCATGAATTTGTTGAAAGAGACAGGCTTTGTGAATCTGGGAGACCTAGATTTGAATCTCAGGCTAGCTGTATCTTCTTGGGAAAATTGCTAAATCTCTGTCTCTCTCTCCACTTCTGTAAAATGAGCGTGAGAACCACATTGGAAGAGAGCTGTAAAGATGAAATAATTCAATGGAGCCTGTCTTCCACCGCAGCACAGTTGTATGATAGCTCCTGCACAGTTAGCTTTCCTCTTCCTTTCCCAGTTCACCTTGAAGAAACCACATGTCTTTGACTAGATCCCTAGCTGCAAACTACACAAAACAATAGCCAATTCCTATTCCAAAACCTGAAAAGAATCTTAAAAAAAAAAACCTCTAGTATTTAAATAATTTTAAACAATATTATTTCAAGAGGTCCAATGAAGTTCTCTTAGAATTTGTTCTATTTTATGGCCCAATTAGTTTAGTTTTAAGTGCCTATACAAGACCTGGTTTAAAAGAAAGATTCTGGTTGAACAAAAATATAGCCAAATCTCTAGCCTGCATAGAATGTAATGAAATGGCCATCAGTACAATAAAGACACAAAGTAAACATTGGGGAGAGATAGCTGGCCTTGTTGTCTCTGTTGAACATGTCAAAGTACTGCATCGAGAAATATTTGAAAAATCTGCCTATTTTCCATCTGTTATATTTCTCACCACATAACTGAAAGTTCATGTGAAAGTTCATTGTAAGTTCAAATGTGTCATATCAGGTCATTTACAGGGTAAAAGTTCACTGGGAGTTTCTTATTATTTTTTTAAAGGCTGAAGTGGAAAAAGAATAAATATACTAATTGAAGCTATTTTACATTATTACCACCACATTTTTAAGCATCATAAATAAAATTTATAAACTTTAAAAGGCCATCTGCAATGCATAATGGTAACAATAATTATTTTAGGAAGATGCCTAAGATACTGCTCCTTGGGATTGTCCTTAGAGAAGACACAGATAAATCTTGGTTGTTCTAGATATTATTCAAAATCAAACAGTTGTCATATTTTATGCTGTATCCTGTATTTTCTCTAAACTACTTATTTAAAAATTGTCATACAGAGGTTTAGGGAAAAGTAAGAACATCAGAAATAGCAAATGAATGTCATTTTATTACTTAACTGTATGAAATGACTTTTAATTTATGATTGCCAAAAATGCAATTTTTAAGTATGCTCTTTGTGGGAAGCTATAGCAAAAGGAGGAACTTGAAACAAAATTATTGAACCATTGGAAAAAACCTAAATCAGATAGCACTAGCTAATATTACTTGAATCACAGAGGCAAAAATTAAATTCTTTTGAGTAAAACCTCCATATTAAAAAAATATTTAAATAATTTCCAAGGAATATAATGGAAAACACATATCTCAGTCTGTTTGGTATTGCTATAACAGAATACCTGATGCTCATTAACATATAAATTAAAGAGGTTAATTTGGCTCACAGTACTGAGGGGTGGAAGTTCTCAACAGCACATCAGTATCCTTCTAAGAGTCTCCTGGATATATCACAATAGGTCAGAGAAGCCAAAACGTGTGCAAGAATCTGAGGTTCTTGAAGATAGAAATGTTGTACAATTAATTTTTATGTTTTTTTTTTATCATTTTAGCACAGCACTTTGCAAATATAAATACTTGATAAACATTTGTGGAGTGAATGAATACATAAATGTTACAGTTTATTGAAATCCAACTGGTAGTATACCATGAAAAGAATATAGAAATGCTGCAGAGAAACAAATATGATTTTCAATTCAAGGATCAAATTCAATCATCAGAACCAAAAAAGAAAAAAGAATCCTAATTCTGCTGCAGAAACATGAACTAACAATAATATAAGAATAAATAAATAACACAAAGTCAAAATCATTTAGTGCCAGGTTAGAGATACAGGTAAAATGATATGGAAGTTTATAAGAGGAAACATGATTCCCAGCTAGCAACTATTCTTGGAGTTAATTACTAGTTGAATACATAATTAAGATGCCATTTTTCTTTTTTCCCCCAAATTGTTAAATATGAATTAGAAATGTGAGGAAATCTCTTTAGCACTTATTTCAACAACCCATCATATGTCATTGATCACATCACAACTCCCACATTTTACTTAGAAAAGATAGTATTACAGATGGAAAAAAATTGCAATTTTATATGTTAACAACTGAGTTTGTGTGCGTATGTGTGCGTGTGTAAATGTAGCAGTTAAAAATAAAAACGTGTTGGTCACTGACCTGGAATCTAAGTCAGAGAGACTTGATAAAAGTCACAAGTTATATTAGCTAAGAGGATATACTGAGGATCAGCAATTTCATATAAAACCTGTCCAGTTGCTGTGCCAAAGGAGACCCATTTCCCTACACCATGATTAAAGATAATGAACTGTCCATCAGGAGTCCAGTATGGGAAATCTCATGTTGTGCCTGGGTGAAAAACAAGGAAAACTGGTTGAGAACAGCCAGGAGGAAAACCCAAGGAAAAGAGGCCACATCAAACCAAACAATAAATATGGTCAATAACAAACTTCCAGAACTGTATACTTTTCATATTTTACTTAAATATTTAATATTATATCTTTTAAAAATCACATGATTCCACCAGACACAGAGGCACACACCCCAAATCCTAGTGACTCCAGAGGCTGAAGCAGGTTTGAAACCAGCCTTAGCAACTTAGTGAGGCTGATCTGTCGCAAATAAATAAATAAATAAATAGGGCTGAGGATGTAGCTTTGTGGTAAAGTACCCCTGGGTTCAATCCCTAGTACCTAAAAAGAAAAAAAAAAAATCACATGATAACATGTCAATGTGTGATAGGCACTCAATAGAGATGATGCCTGGGAAATAAAGAGCCATATTGAAAGATATGGATGAATAGTTAGTGGAGAAATACAGATACTGATTTTCACAAGGTTTGGAAATGTTGTCTAGCTCCTCTTGATAGAAGAGTGATGAGAATCCCAGGTGGATAGAGCAGTAATTCAATGAAAGAAATCAGGAGGACTGAGACTATAGAAGCTGTAAGGCTAGTGAAGGGTACACATCCTCAGGGGCTGGTCCAGTCAGATTTCGTCTGGACCCTGGTGTCCCTGAAGTGAGTCCATGGCTTACTGCAGTGGTTGCTCAGCTTGATTCCCCACTGCTTGCAGTAGTAACCTAAGCTGCTGAAACTTTCAAGGAACCTAAACTTATAAAGTTGTTCTTTGGTTCACTAAGAAATATGGTAGTTCACAAATTGAATAAAAATAGAAATATTGAATAATTTGGAGATGTAGCCAATGATTCCACTTTGGTCCTGAAATGGTCATATAACAATATTTAAACTAAACAGAACCATTTTGAATATTAAAGAAAAGACTCCTTTGATTCTGGTTGAAGAGAACCGTCGAGTTCCTCATGACTAAAGCACTCAGAGTCACTCCAGGTGAACTGGGCTGCACGAAATAATCACACAAGAGTCAGAGATACCTTTTCCTTTGGGGTCCTGTGACAGCTCCTCTGACCTTATGGGTCCCCAGAAAGAGGGAGAGAGCACCATGCTTAACCCTTTTATTGAGGCGAAGCCATTCAAATGAGGCAAGGGGTCAGGTTTCAGGGGGTTGAGTCTAGCTTGTGATGTCTGCTGTCAGCAGGTTGACTGACAACTAGGAAGGCCATGTCCAAAAGCAGAACAAGAGAAGGGGACATACAAAGGGCATTTCCATGGAACATTCTATCCCAAACAGCGCAAAGGGATAGTGTTACAAGGGAATAGGTGAGTATAGCTCAACCCCATGGGAGACACGCCTATGTCTGAAGACATACCCTCAACTTCCAGATCCAGGACAACGCCCAAGTCACCTCAAAATATAGTGATTGGTCAGAGCCTTTCCCTTCAGGACAGAAGGTGTGGGTCATTCAGAGCGGCTCCCCAAAGAGAAAAATTCATTTTGGTAGAACATAATATAACTTTAAAAGTCAAAGTGACAAGGTCAAAGACTTTTTAAAAAGCTAATATATTTATTTCAGTATTTTAAAAATATATTAAAGGATAATAAAACAAGACCTTTAAAAATAGAATGAGAAACCATTTTTTCTTACATGGAAAACATTATAATAAAGAAATCAATTCTACAAAATTGAGTATACCATACTTCAAACAAATCCAATTAGAATTCTCTCCTTTAGAAAAAAATAATCATATGGCCCATGGAGAAGAATCAATGCAAGAACAGAATACATAAGTGTTTGAAATAGTTCCCTATGTAGTCTAAAGTACAATTCAGGATTACTACATGGACTTAAATAGAAAAAATCATATGGAGGAAAACAGTAGGAATAGAACTACCTTATGACCCCGCTATCCCAATTCTTGGTATTTATCCCAAAGAACTAAAATAAGCATATGACAGTGATACAAAGTCACATCAATGTTTATAGCAGCACAACCCAAACTAGCCAGGACATGGAACTAGCCCAGGTGCATATCAATAGACGAATGGAGATATCACTACATACACAATGGAGTTTTATTCAGCCATAAAGAATAAAATTTTGACATTTGCCAGTAAATGGATGGAACTGGAGAATTCATGCTAAGTGAAATAAGACAGACTCAGAAAATCAAGGGTTGAATTTTCCCTCTCATATAGAAAATCAGGAGGATAATGAGTTCAAAGCCAGCCTCAGCAACTTAGCAAGATGATTAATCTGAATTGCCCACTTGATTGGAATAAGAGATGCCTAGGATTAAGAGGCTTCTGGGTGTGTCAATGAGGGTGTTCCTAGGAATGATTGGCTTGTGGGACAACAAACTGAGGGGGGGAGACTCACCCTAAATGTGGGCAGCACAGTCCGGTAAGTTGAGAGCCTGGCTAGAAGAAAAAGATGGAAGAGCAAGGAAGCTTTAATGCAGATGTAGCCCCATTCTTCTTGAGCAGTGCTTCAGTTGCTGCTGCAATCACCAGAGGACCTCGGACTCCTGCTCCTTCACTTTTCCATAGTCGACTCTGATCGGCTACTTTGCAGGGAGTTTCCAGGACTTCTATCCTGGCCTGGGGAGGTATCCTTGGTCCTTCTTTTTCAGAAGTTCCAAATTCCTGGAGTGAGCATTCCAGATTCCTGGAGTGAGCAACTATTGGTTCCTTCAGCTGTCTCATCTGCAGACAATCATTGTGGACTATCCAGTTTCTTCTGGTTGTGTAAGCCATCTAATAAATTATTTATAATCATATACATATGGTTCTGTTTTCTAGAGAATGCTAATACAATAATATTCACAACATATGGCATCCAATCCAAAATTATCAGAAATGCACAAGAGCAGAACATTATGACATTTTTTTTTTGAGGAAAAACAAATATGTCAATTTAAACACATTCATATCTGACATAAATGTTAGAATTAATAGATGAAGATATTAAAGCCATTTTCATACTTGTGCTCCTTATGTTGACAAAAATAATAAACAGATTCAAAACAAAACAAAAAAAATTAAAGGCTTCCAAATTTGAACTTCTAAAGATGAAAATTATAAGTCTGAAATGAAAAAAACACTGATTGTGGTAATACCAAATTAGACCTTGAAGGAAAAAGTATCAGTTAGCTTGAATACAGTAATAAAAAAAATAACCAAAAGCAAACATGGAAAAAAATAATAATTGAAAAAAAATAAAGAGAGCCTATCAGTGAGTCCTTGGACAATTTTATTTTATTTTTTTATTTTTTTTAAGAGAGAGAGAGAGACAGAGAGAGAGAGAATTTTTTAATATTTATTTTTTAGTTTTCAGCGGACACAACATCTTTGTTTGTATGTGGTGCTGAGGATCGAACCCAGGCCGCACGCATGCCAGGCGAGCACCCTACCACTTGAGCCACATCCCCAGCCCCCTTGGACAATTTTAAACGATTAATATATGTGTAATCAGAGTCCCAGAAAAGGGAAAGGGACAGAAAAAATATGAAGAAATAAAGGCTAATATTTTTTTCAAATTTGATGACAACTATAAATTCACAGGTCCAAGGAGATTCATAAACACCAAGAAGCAGAAACATAAAGAAAAGGCAAACATAATAAGATTGTCAAAATCAGTGATAAGGAGAAAATCCTAAAAGGAAGCCTCCCCCCACATAAATGTTACATATAGAGGTACAAAGATAAGGGTGATAGCAGATATTTTCATCAGAGGCAATGCTGGTAAGGAGACAGGAGACAACAATTAAAAACAAAACAAAACATAAAACCATGCCAACTGTCAATCTAGAATTCTATACCTGAGTGAAATTCTTTCAAAAACAACTATGAAATAAAGACTTTTCCAGACATACAAAAACCAAAATAATTCACCATCCGCAGACTTGTACTATAAAACTATAAATTTTAAAAGAAGGTCTTCAGGCAGAAAGGGAAAATGAATGAATGGCAATACTGATTTACACAAAGGATCGAAGAACATGGGAAACATTAACCACCAGTAAATGTACAAGATATTTTCCTTAGCATTTAAGTCATTTTTAAAAGATCATTCATTATCTTCTAATATAAATAAAATATAATAATAATTAACAAATATAAAATAAATAATAATTAAAATAAATAGAATAATAAATATAAATAATAATAGCAACAACAAAATTAACATATTGTTGGGTTTATAATATACATAGAAATTAAATGTGTGAAAACAAAAGTTTAAAAGATAAGAAAGGAGAAATATAAGTGTATGATTATAAAATTCTTATACTGTATGTGAAAGCAGTATAATATCACTTGAAAGTAGACTGTTAAGCTCGAGATATATATATATATATATATATATATATATATATATATATATAAAACAAATTCTAAAGCTACCACTAAATTAACAAAGAGTTACAGTTAATAAGCCAACTATGGAGACAAAATGGAACCATTAAAAAAAATTCTCAAACAAGGCAGAGAACAAGTCAAGGGGAACAAAGAATAGATGAGACAAATAAGAAATAAAGAGCAGGAGGAGAGATTTAAATCTAACTACACATAAGCCACAGTCGAGTCAATAGTCTTAAATTCCCCAATTAAAAGGCTGAGATTTTCAGATTAGATAAAAAAGCAAAACTAGGAGAAAGTTGGCTTCACTACATTAATATCAGACAAAGGAGATTTCAGAGCAAAGACAAGGAATAAAAAAGGTAATTTCATAATGAGAAACAGGTTATCTCATTGGAGAGAAGATAATTGTAAACCTAATTACAAGGAAAGACTGACAAACCTAAAACTATAATCAGAGATTTTAACACTCTCTTTCTCAAAAACGATAAAGTAGACAGAAAAATCAGTAAGGATATAGAAAATAAAAACAATGTAATTCAGTCAACTTGACCTAATTGACAAGTGTAGAATAGTCCACTCAAAAATACCAAAATATACATTCTTTTCAAGTGTATTTGGTACTTACCCCAAATAAATTATAGTCTGGGCTATAAAACAAATCTTGATAAACTTAAAAAGATTCAAATCATACAAATTTGTTCCCTGACCACAATGGAATGGTCTAGTAATCAATAACAGAAATCTGTCTGAAAACATTCAGCATTTGTTTTTTTGGGATTGGCTGACTTCACTTAGCATTATCTTCTCTATCTCCATCCATTTACCTGCAAATGCCATGATTTTATTCTCTTTTATTGATGAGTAATATTCCATTGTGTATATATGCCACATTTTTAATCCATTCATCTACTGAAGGTCATCTAGGTTGAGTCCACAGTTTAGCTACTGTGAATTTTGCTGCTATAAATATTAATGTGGCTGTGTTCCTGTAGTATGCTGTTTTTAAGTCCTTTGGCTCCATTCCCAGTTTTCCAAGGAATCTCCATACTGCTTTCCATATTGGCTGCACCAATTTGCAGTCCCACCAGCAATGTATGAGTGTGCCTTTTCCCAACATCCTTGCCAACACTGTGAAGTTAGTCAATTCCAAAAAAACAAATGCTGAATGTTTTCTCTGATATAAGGAGGCTGATTCATAGTGGGGTAGGGAGGCGGAGCATAGGAGAAATAGACAACTCTAGATAGGGCAGAGGAGTGGGAGGGGGAAGGAAGGGGGCATGAGGTAAGAAATGATGGTGGAATGTAATGGACATCATTATCCAAAGTACATGTATGAAGATATGAGTTGGTGGGAATATATTGTATACAACCAGAGATATGAAAATTGTGCTCTATATGTATAATATGAATTGTAATGAATTCCACTGTCATATATAAAAAATAATAAAATCAAAAACAAGAAATATGTCAGGAAAATGCAAATCCTTCAAACAACATACTTCTAAATAATCAGTGGGTGACAGATGAAATCAAGCAAGAAACTAAAGTACGTTGAACTAACTGAAAATGAAAATATTATTTAGCAGAATTTATAAGATGCTACTTGTATTATTTTCCTATTGCTGCTGTAACAAATTACCACAAATTTAGTGGTTTAAAACCACATAAATTTATTATCTTACATTTATAGACCTCAGAAGTCTCGCTGAGCTGAAATCAGTGTCAAACAGAGCTTTGCTCCTTCCAGAAACCAGGGAAGAATCTCCTCTTTGTCTTTTCCAGCTTTTAGAGGTTGCTCACATCTTGGCTTGGGGCCTTCTTCCGCCTTCAATGCCAGCATCTGCATTATTCCAACCTCTGCTTCCCTTGCTATGTCTCCTGTAACTTTTGACTATTCTGCCTCCCTCTTACAAGAAGCCTTCTGATTATATTGGGTCTACCCAGATAATCCAGGCTACTCTCCCCACTTAAAAATTCTCTACTGGAATAAAGGTCTTTGTTGTGATCGTGCTATGTTGTTAACATAGACCAAATATGTTTGTCTTTCCACAACGTCATACTTTATTGAATAACAATGAATTCACAAGCCTCACCACTTTCATCAGTGGCAGTTCACTGAGTACTTGTGGGTCACCTGGCAGTCATAGCCAGGCAATCACAGATTCTTTTATTCCAATCTTAATTTCTAATATCTGTTACCCTCAAGTCACACATCACACTTCACACAATTACGTACATAGGTTACAGAAAAGCTAGAAAAGGGTAAGGCAGCCATAGGGGCTCAGGAGGCAGAACTGAGAGCAAAGGCAGAGAGCAGATATGAATTCAAAGAGTCACTGTAGGTGGTCAGATAAGATTATGAACTGGCAAAGAACTTGTTCAAGATGCAGAACAGCCAGAACACGTGAACTTATTCTAGGCCAGGGTCCAGATGGGCAGTTTCAGTGTCAGCTTGGAGTGTCAGCTTGAGATGTCAGCTTGGGATGGGACTTGCATGGTCATCAGGACAGAGATTTAGAAGTTCATAGCTATGGCAATTTTCCTGGGCAAGGCCTATGAAGAATGACCAGGTAACGGGGTTAGGGTGCTGCTGTGTTCAGTCTCAGGGTGCTCCTCCTTTGATGGGTCTTCAGTGAGGGAGTTGCATCATTTGGTGGTTTAGTGTGTTTGATAAGCTCACAGGTCAGGTTTTTCTGATATGAGTTTGATACACTGCTGGAACCATGTGCTACTGATTAATCTGACAAGTTCATAGGTGGCCATGCTTATAGACAAAATTAATTTATGTAGCAGTTTATGCCTTATGATTGTGCCAGAAAGATGGTGGTTGTTTACTTGTACAAATGAGGTGTGGAGTCATTCCACCTTAGCACTTAAACTCAAAATGGGAAACTACTGCTTTACAAAATGGAGTGACTCAGGTTTAGGCACAGCCTGAAAACTGTTGGTCCATACATTATGGAGTAACTCACAGTCTGCTCTTAGTCCTCCTTTTCATAAATTGACAAAGTTGGTCAAATTCTGTCCTGTCCTAGGACTTTTTGGATGGCTGAACTTCAGAGTGATGAATTAGGATATCCGAGAGAAGAAAAACAGCAAAACACCCAGGCTGCTTTGGGCAACTTTCCATGAGATGTGAGAGCAAAGAAAGTATTTAAAAATTGGAATTTGTAATGATATGAAAAGCATAACACCAAGACTTGGAAAATTGGCAGCCTGGACATGTAAAGAATTTAAAAAAAAAAAGCTTGCAAGGGTGTGGCCAAGTGACCGTGTACTAAACAGATTTGTATGCACAGTATACCAGGTTCTGGTTGTCCAGGGAATGGAAGAACAGCCCCCAAAGCATTTCTGGGATTTTTCAAGCTGCCTCTCCTGTTATATTCCCAGAGGCCTAGGAAGGCAGAATGAATTCAGAGGACAGGCACAGGGACAGCTGGATCCCTCTCTCCAGAAGGTGCAAGCTATACTGTGGCGGCAAAATGCAGTGGCTTAAGGGAGCCCACTTGTTCTGCCCCGACAGTGCAAGCAGTAAGCCTTGGTGGTGTCCATGTGGGGTTATTTCTGAAGGTGTGCAGGATGCATTGAAAATTCTGTTCCCTGCCCCCCCCCCCACAGAACTTGTTTATAGGGGTGGTTCACTGTAGAGAACCCCACAGGGAAATGCCTAGTGGACATAAGAGTGTGGGTGTCCTGGAAACCCCAATACTGCCAAATCATCAGGAGTGTGCAACCCCCGCCTGGGAGAACCTCAGGTACAAGAATCCAACCAGGGACCAGAAGCATGGGTTAAGCCAGCAAAGCCAAGGTGGTGGCGCTGCCCCAGGGTGCCCAGGGGAGGCATGTGGAGTAAAAGATGAGTCTGGAGTCTTTTGTGATTTAATGTCTGCCCTGTAGAGTTTCGGACTTGTTTAGGGGCTTACACTGATTGCTTCTTGACTATTCCTCCCTTTAGGAATAGGAATGTCTGCCCTGTGCCTGTCCCACCACTGTGTTTTAAAAGTAGGTAGCTTGCTTTGGCTTCACAGTCTCAGCCTGGGGAACTTTGTCTTGGAATGAGTTGTGCCTTGAGTCTCACCCATATCTGATTCAGATGAGGATCTGGGCTTTTGAGTTGGTGCTGGAACAAGTTAAGACTCTTGGGATGGGGCTCCTGTAATGCTATGAGTGCATTTTGAATTGTGAGAAGGTCATGAATTTGGGGGACCAAGGCCAAAATACTATGGCTTGAATATGTGCCCTAGAAGTTCATGTATTGGAAGCTTAATTCCCACTGTGTCAGTGTTAGGAAGTCGGGCCTGATAAGTGGTGTTTAGGTAGTGAGGGTTCCACCTCACTAATCCGTCCATGCTGTTCTCAGGGGAGTGGGTCTGTTCTCACCTGAGTGAGCTGTTCTTCTTCTTCAGCTTTCTCTCATACCCACTTCCCCTTCTGCCCTTCCTCTATGTTATAAGGCATCATGAGGCCCTCATCCGAAGCCAAGCAGATGCCGGCACACTGTACTTTGGAATTCCCAGCCTCTGGAACTATGAGAGAAACTACTTTTCTTTATAAATCACCCAGTCCATGGTATTGTGTTATAACAAGAGAAAATGAACTAAGAGAATCCATTTATTACACCATTAAAACAAACAAAATGGTTTCTAAGTTTAACTATAACCCGTAAAACTATTTAACTTCCAGAAGAAAATATAGTATAAACTCTGTGACTTTTTAATTAGGTAATGTATTTTTTTAAGGTACAATACCAAAAGCATGATCCTTAAGAGAATAAAAACTGATAAAATGGACCTCACCAAAATTTAAAACATTTTTGAAAGACAGTTGAGGACACAAGATAGGAGAAAATATTTGCATAGTTATATAGTTAATAAGGGACTTCATAAAGAAAATATAGATGCATCGGGGAAGGTAAGAGAAAGAGGAATTGGAAGAAAGGATGACAAAGTGACACCAGGACAATTCTGGGGGTGACAGGCATGTCCTTTATTTTCACTGGCGGTGATTTCATGGGTTTATTCATAGTCCACACTTACCAAACTATTATTTTAATACGTATAGTTCACGGTTAATTATATCTCAAAAACCATATTTTACCACATAATCATCAGATTTTATGTCAAATTGTTTTTGCAAAAAAAGTGGGATGTTTCCAATATATTGAGCTTTTTATTTTAATGTACTTATTACTTAAATATTACTTAAAATCATTTATTACTGATCTTTGGTGGAAGATTAGGATGCACAGAATACTCATAAATATATCTTAATATGGTGGCAATGACTATGTGGTGAAATACAGAATGTTGTTATTAAAAAAGACAATCATGTAATCCTAGCAGCTCCGGAGGCTGAGGCAAGAGATCACGAGTTCAAAGCCAGCCTCAGCAACTTAGCAGGGCCCTAAGCAACTCAGTGAGACCCTGTGTCTAAATAAAATACAAAAGGACTGGGGATGTGGCTCAGTGGTTGAGTGACCCTGAGGTCAATCCCTGGTACCAAAACCAAAACAAACAAACAAAAATGATTCTGCAATCTGTATACGGGGTAAAAATGGGAGTTCATAACACACTTGAATCAAAGTGTGAAATATGATATATCAAGAACTATGTAATGTTTTGAACAACCAATAAAAAAAGAAAAAAAACACAATGATGTAAAAACAATTCTACATGTAATAATACCATATCATCTCTCTAACATGACATCTATTAGTGTATTTCATTAAATTAGAGCAAAATGATCTTCTTCTTGGTATATTTCCTTTTTACAATCAAGGAAATCTTAAAGTAAAAATAAATAGTGATTAGCAAATTCAGATCTAAAGATACTTAAAATTAATCCTTGACTAATAAAACATCTAGATTAAAAACTACTTCAGAAAGATTTTTTTCTTCCAAATGGAGTAAAGGAATACTTTATAATCCAATTCTATTTCAAGAAATTATGTGCCTATGTAGGATATCTCTGATTTCATTTAAAAAAACATTTAAACAAATTTAAGATAGCTTAAATATTAATTTATAAGATGGCACAAACAACTTGTGTTAATCAGCTTTCTATCACTATAACCAAATGCTGAGATAATTAACTTACAAAAAGAAGAGTTTTGTTTGGGCTCACAGAGTTGATGCTTTCAGTCCATAATTGGTTGAATCCATTATTTTGGGCCAGTGGCAAGGAAGTACATCATGGTAGAAGCAAGTGGCAAAATAAAACTGCTTATCTCACCATTAAGAAGCAAAAAAGAAAATGGGGAAGTAGTTGGGGTCCCTGAGCCACCTTCAAAGGTCACACCTTTCCTCTAGTAATCTAAGTTCCTTCACAAGGCCTGCAAAATGGTTCTACCATCTCATAACAGCACCCCTCTAGAGACCAAGCCTTCAACACAAAAGCCTTTAGGAGGTCTTGAGATCTGGACAATAGCACAACTCTTTATGATAATTACTTAGAATGATTTTTGCAAGTGACAGCTGTAAAGGAGGGTATTTAAGCTTTATTCCAATCAGACACACTGGAGAGAGAAAACACAGCCTTTTCAAGGGGAGCTCCTAAAAACAATGCCTGTGGAGGAGGGACAGAAGGCCCCCAGGGCATGTCAGAAGGTTTACCCAAAGGAGCAGGAGTAAAGGGCAAGGTGTTCTTTAGTGAATGGACTATTGAGGATCCCTAATTTAAAGAAATATAAATGCTGAAACTTCAGTTGGACACAAGGTGAGAAAGTAAACCCAAATCTTTAAAGTGGTTATTTCACCTTCATATGTCCATACACTTGCATTCATATATACACAGCATATTACTTTATATGATTTTGGTTTTTAAAAATGCAAATCACTTATCAAGACTCTGTGGTGATGAAAGCATATGTAACATTTGAATTCTTAAAGAAAAGACCTATCTTGTAGATTTAAAAAATGTAATCTAATTTGTAAAATGTCAAACTAAACCTATGTTTCCAGTTTTGACTCACTAAAAAACACAATAAACCAGCAGAAAAAGAACTGCTCATTAACATGTCACAAGTAAACAGAAACATATTAGGGGCTGGGGATGTGGCTCAAGCGGTAGCACGCTCGCCTCGCATGCGTGCGGCCCGGGTTCGAGCCTCAGCACCACATACCAACAAAGATGTGTTGTGTCCGCCGAGAACTAAAAAATAAATATTAAAAATTCTCTCTCACTCTCTCTCCTCTCTCACTCTCTCTTTAAAAAAAAAAAAAAAAAGTTCAAGACTGGCTTCAAACTTGTGATCCTACTGCCTCATCTTCCCAAGTAGCTGGTATACAAGCATGTGCCACTGTACTAGGCTAATCTATCTAAATAAAAGAAGTGCTGTTTAAAAAAAAAAGAAAGAAAGAAACATATTAGTGCCACCCTGTGGTAAACCTCACACCTTTTAACATTTTCTTTACAGACAAAAAGGGTACATTTATTGGTTATAGCTGTCTGCATTAAAAAGAAAGATCACAGTTGTTAACTTGCAAATATTCTTCTGGATCTCTTATTTTATTGGAACTTCTCTGCAAGCAAGTTTGGTGTCTTTTGTACTTAGGATCCCCAATAACTGAGCATGGCAGGTACTTCATAAATGTTTAGTGAACGTGCCCATCATGAATTAATACCTAAACCAGGAGAATTTATCTCAAAGA
Source organism: Spermophilus citellus (assembly GCF_964194105.1). NCBI lineage: Eukaryota > Metazoa > Chordata > Mammalia > Rodentia > Sciuridae > Spermophilus > Spermophilus citellus. Next base: position 126,089,270 of record NC_138189.1, read on the forward strand.
TATAATCAGGAATTAACACAAATATATACATAGAAGGTTGTCCACTGTAGCTTATTTAAAATAACTTATATTAGCTGGGTGCAGCAGTGCATGCCTGTAATCCCAGTGGTTCACGAGGCTGAGACAGAGAGATCTCGAGTTCAAAGCCAGCCTCAACAATGGGTGAGGCACTAAGCAACTCAGTGAGACCCTGTCTCTAGATAAAATACAAAATAGGTCTGGGGATGTGGCTCAGTGGTCAAGTGCCCCTGTGTTCAATCCCCAGTGCCAAAAAATAAATTAAAATAACATATATTGAAACTAACATACACATACACAAGAACACACACACACTAATAAATTGGCTAGATCACTTGTACCATATACTGGTATAATAAACTGCAGTTAAATATAGTGTTATGAATGACATTTAGTGTGTCTAAAAATATATTAATAAAAATCAGATTATTAGAGAATATGCACAGTATCATTTTCTTCTTGAGAAATCACCTCGTGGTTAAACTATTCATGACTATAATTTGTATTTGCAGTTACTGCAAGGAGATATCATATATTCTCCTCCATCCTGAACCATGTGAATTTGACTCAGAGGTAAAGATTGATGATGATGATGCCACATGCTTTCCAAGAAAATAAGGCAAGATTTATTACCCACATAATGAGGTTTTCTGGGGAGGGCAGGGAGAACTCCCAAGCAGGCCCCAAGATGGCTTGAGAGAGTAAAGAGACTGGCTTAGATTTTATTTCTATTAAGAGGTGAGATGGGATGGTGGCTCTCACACTTGGATCAAGATTTGCATGTGTCGTGCTTCTCACTAGAGCCAAAGGAGGAAACAACAGGAATTTCTTATCAGCTTGTCCAAATGTAGGAGGAAAAGGCAAGGTGGAACAGAGGGCCTTAAAAGTTGTCAGCAAACATCAAAAACGGAGGCAGATTTTTTTTTATTGCACATAGATAATAATTGAATATTCAATATTTGAAATGCATGTACATATATCCATAAATAAGATGAATGAAAGAATATATACCAAAATACTAACTGTAGCCATGTGTGATAGTACTAAGTCTCTCTTGGTTTCTCTCCTTCTTTTTGATTAACTATATTTGTTATGGTTTAGATATTAAAGCTCATGTGTGAGACAATGTAAGAAAGTTTATAGATGGACTTAATTGGGTTATGAGAGTCTTAACCTGATCACAGCATTGATCCCTTGACAGAGATAGGGGTGTATTTGGAAGAGGTGGATCCATGGGGCAAGTTCTTGGCATTTATATTTTGTCCCTGAAGTGAGCTGTCTCTGTTTCCTGGTGCCATGTCCTTAGCTGCTTTTCTCTGCCACACACTTCTGTCATGATGTTCTGCCTCACCTCAGGCCCCAAGGAATGGAGCTGGCTGTTCATGGATCAAAACTTCTGAAACCATCATGGACCAAGACCTCTGAAACAATGAGCACCAAATAAACTTTAGCTCCCTAAACTTGTTCTTGTCGCATACTTTATTACAGCAGCAAAAAAAAAAGTGACTAAAACAATATTCTTAAAAATAAACCTTCATAAAGAGCAAACTAATTTCCCCATATCTTATAAAGTAATATTTTTTACTGAGCTATTGGATATGAATTATTTAATCTGTACTTTCACATGATGATTGTTATCCTGAAAAAATGCACGGGGCTATTGAAGGTGTTTGTCAAATAAAGGACGTTTTATATTCCATATTAAAAAAATAAATAAAAAAATAAACCTTCATTATTTTTAAAAAGAAAACTCAAAATATGTTTGCTTGAAAAATAAAACAAACTATGAAAGTTAGATTAAAACCCAGAAATTCAGAAGGAGGTAATTTCTTACTCCCCGCCAAAAAAAAAAAAAAAATAATCTTAGGAAAATAAAGAAGCCTCTGAGTGCTAATAAAGGTATGATTACATAAACAAAATTCTACTTTTAGCAGGAGTGATTCTGGTACAAGTCTTCTACAAAATAATTTGGTAATGTGCATAAGACAGAGAAGATAGGAATATACATTCTTTTAAAAACATTTTTTTTAGTTGTAGATGGACAGAATACCTTTATCTTATTTATTTATTTTTTATGTGGTGCCCAGGATCAAACCCAGTGCCTCATACGTGTGAGGCAAGTGCTCTACCACTGAACTATAGCCCCAGCCCCCAAACTTCTTCTTTTATCATGAGCCGACTCTTGTGATAATGACACTAATCTACTTGTGAGGGCTCTGACTTATGACCTAATCACCTCTTGAAGACTATACCTCTTAACGCAGTCACAATGGCAATTAAATTCCAGCATGAGGTTTGGAGGGGACATTGAAACTATGGCAGACAGCTGCTCCTCAGATAGGGGATTAAAATTCAGAATATATAAGGAACTCAAAAAACTTAACACCAAAAAATTTTTAAAAACTCAATTAATAAATGGGCAAAAGAATGAGACAATTCTCAAAAGAAGACATACACATAGCCAACAAATATATGAAAAAAAATTTCAACATCGCTAAGCAATCAGGGAAACGTAAATCAAAACTACATTGAGATTTCATCTCATACCAGTCAGAATGGCAATCATCAAGAATACAAATAATAATTGGGGCTTGGGATTGTGGCTCAGTGGTAGAGTACTCGTCTAGCACATGCGAGGCCCTGGGTTCAATCCTCAGCACCACATAAAAATAAATAAATAAAATAAAGGTATTGTTTCCCACCACTTCCAAAAAATTTTTTAAAAAAGTTAAAAGAAAGAATACAAATAATAAATGTTGGTGAGGATGTGGGGGGAAAGGTACATTCATATATTGTTGTGAGGATTGCAAATTAGTATAACCACTGTGAAAAGCAGTGTGGTGGTTCCTCAAAAAAAAATCTATGAATGGAACCACCAAATGACCCAACTATTCCACTCTTTGGTATATATCCAACAGACCTAAAATCATCATACTAGAGGGTGGGTTGGGTCTAGCCACATCAGTATTTATAGCAGCACGATTCACAATAGCCAAGCTATGGAACCAGCTCAGATAACCTGTCAAGACAAACAGATAAAGAAAATGTGGTATATACATACAATGGAGTTTTACTCAGCCATAAAGAAGAATAAAATGATGGCATTTACTGATAAATGACTGGAACTGGAGAATCTAATATAATGCTAAGTGAAATGAGTCAGACCCAGAAAGTCAAGGGTCAAATGTTTCTTTCCTATGTGGAAGTTAGACCAAAATAAAGGTAGAAAAAGTAGGGGGGAATCCTATGAAAATAGAAGCAAGATCAGTGGAGTACAGGAAGAGGATGGAGGGGGTGGGAGGAGGGAGGGGGAAAGAGAGGAAGGGTGGAATGAATCTGACCACACTTTCTTGTGTGTGTATATGAACATACCACAGGGAATTTCACCCTTATGTGTATCAATAATGCACTAATTTAAAAAAGAACTATAAAGAGAGAAAGACCAGTACAGTAAAGGGGAGGGAGGAAGGGGAAGTACTGGGAGTGAATTAGAACAAATTATATTCCATGCTTATATAATTATGTCAAAATGAACCCCGAAATTATACACTAATAAAATAAAAAAGGACTATGGCAGAATTGTTTCCCTAAGGAAACATCTATGCGGCCTGGTCTCATTTCAAAATGCTGCAAATAAAATCTTAGATTTCTAAAATAAGAAAGTACAAATGACAAATGAACTTTCTTTAAAGTAGCTACTTTTACCCATACTATTTTACTATATATTTTGTTACTATAAAGATAATATTTGATTATTGAAGAAATTTTGAGAAGTCAAAAAAAGTAGAAAATAAATTACTCATTAAGCCAGTATCAACTGTAGCAGACTATAAATTCTGTCAAGATCCTTTCTATGTGTAAGATTTTAATACCTTTATTTTCTGAATATATTTTAAATCAGACTCCTGGTATATTTTTTCATCATGAGTCTGTTTTTTATCTCAATCTAATTCATAATGCCTTTCCTATATTTTGTAGTTGTTATTAATAAAGTAATGACATTATTATTTTTTTAGGGGGTACTGGGGAATGAACCCAGGGGCACTCCACCACTGAGCCACATCCCCAGTCCTATTTTGTATTTTATTTAGAGACAGGGTCTCACTGAGTTGCTTAGTACCCTGCCATTGCTGAGGCTGGCTTTGAATTCGCGATCCTCCTGCCTTAGCCTCCTGAGCCACTGGGATTACAGGCCTGCACCACCCCACCCGGCCATGACATTATTTTTAAAGCAAAGAGATTTCTTAAGCATTTCCTTCGTGTTAGACATTCTAAACTGTTTATGGTTTTTGTTTTCTTCTGTTTTGCTTCTTCTTATTTTCTCAGCATAATAAACCTGGTGCCATGTCCTAGTCTCAGACTTATTTTTTATTGGACCTCTACTATCAAGTCTTTCCCGTTCTACCTTCTAAAACTTTCTTTAGTTAATGTTCTATTCTCGATTCCTTCCCTTGTCCAAGCCATGAGTTCTCAATTGCCCTTCACAATGGTCTCCTTCTCTTTCTCACTTGCCTTTAATCACTTTGTAGCCAAAATTTTCCTTCTCAGAACTCACATCTGATCCTATTCATTTCTCTAGTTTTAGTTTCCTTAATGGTTTCTGATTTGTGTTCAGGAGAGAGTACAAAACCCTAACCACGACTTTTAGGGCCCTCTGCCCTCTCATTCCTGTCTCTCTCTTCAGGTCACCTCACCATTCTTCCAGCTTTTTCTCTCCATTTCACTATTCTGGACTTTGCAGTTCTGCATCCTTCTTTCTAGCTCATGATTCCAGGGCCTAGAACATGGCAGTAGTTTCTTCTGCTTGAAACCGTTTTTTTCTAGTACCAATTATATTCACTCTGAAGATTTCAACTTAAATGTCACTCCCCCTTTAGGATCTTCCTTTTTCCCTTCCTACAGGTTAGAATCCCTATTTATAAATCCCCAGGCTCCTTGAACATGCCATTTCATATTATCCAGCAATGTTCTAGTATCATGATTTGGATATGTGTGTGGCGTTCCCCAAAAGCTTAAGTGTGTGACAATCAAAGAATTTTCAGAGATGAAATGATTAGATTATTAGATCTGTGACTAATCAGAGGCTTAATCCACTGACATGGATTAACTGGACGGTAAATGTAGGCAGGTAGAATGTGACTAGAGGAAGTAGGTCACTGTGGGTGTGCCTTTGGGGTTTTAAATTTTGTCCCTGGGTAGTAGAGCGCGCTCTCTCTCTGCTTCCTGGTACCATGTCTTCAGCTGCTTTCCTCTGGAAATCAGAGCTTCCACCATGATGTTCTGCTTCAACTGGGGCCCAGAACTTTTCAGCCATCTATGGACTAAGATATCTGAAACCATGAGCCCAAATAAACTTTTCCTCCTCTAATTGTTATTGTCAGGTCTTTTGTTAACAGCAATTGTAAAGACTTTTAAAATTGCCTTCTGATTCTAACCAGTTTCAAGTTATTGATATAAAGCCTAAGGTATGGAATCTAAAGGTGCTGAAATTGTTACATTAACCACTTTACATCACTTTAAAAACTAGATTTGAACGGTCACCTCTGAATCGTTTGGTGAAGAACAAAACCAAAAATGTTCTGCCATTTTTCAATGAAACTTCATTGTTCTATAAAATCCAATTTGAAACTCATGTGTGACTTTTGGTACACTAAACTCATTATGTCTTAAATATGAAACAATTTATTGTGGAAAAATACATTTGGTAATAGCTAAAGAAATTAACTGTGTGTTAGTAAGTAAAACAAAGATGATAAGCTTAAGATGATAAATATGTTCTTCCCCCAAACTTAAAGCATGCACGAGGGGGGCCCAGCACCATGGAATTGTTATTGTAATGCACCTTCAGAACAATGTTGGCATCAGGGTCCAGAGCCCTGCTTATGGGTTTTGTTCTTTAGGAAAAAGAGCACCATTGTTCATTGTTTATAACTTAGGGTACTTTAATGTTTTTGATTAAAACAATCAAAATTTCCACTGTAACACTTTGTTAAATGATTCAAATACCCTTCAAGTAATTCCGGACACAAAGAGATATGGGTAAAAACACTGTTACTGTTTTGTTTGTTTTTTAAATATCAGCAGTTTCTCTAGAACTGTTTATTAATTATTTTTTCAGTATTATTCTCATTCTATAATGCTGGTCTGTCAGGACATACAATTCTAGAATGGCAATCATCTTACATGGATATAATTTGGCAATCTTTTGGCACCTATTTTTACTGAAGAGAGTTTTTTTAATCAGTCTAATCTTTGAAGAGTATGTTTCTTTCCTCTTTAACACATTTATGGTGGTTTTATACAGTTCCTGTGTGGTATACCTGGTATTTCTTTTTGCTTAATGGGTTTGGGATTGTTTTTCCTTCCTTTCTGAATGTATATAATCATCCACCCTGAAAATTTCTCAGCTGCTCTCCTTAGCATAACTTCTCTATATGCTTTTCACTCTTTAGAACTCCAAGTGGGTAAGTAAGACCTCACAGTTTATTGCATGTATCTCTAACTTCTCTTTCATTTTTCATCTCTTTGCAGTTGGCTGCTTTCTGAACAGTTTTCTTAGATCCACTTTCCAATTCACAAATTGTTTATTATTTGTATTGAAACTTTTGTTCAATCTATCCATTGAGCTAGTTCAATTATTATACGTTTAGCTAATTGGAGTTTATCTGGCTTCTATTCAAACCTAGGCCTTCCTAGAAAGCTTCTTGTCTTGTTCAGGTTTTCATTCTATCTTTATTTCTTTAGAGATTTTTAACATGCTATTTCATTCTGCATCAAATAATTCCAATTTCTAAATACCATGTCCATTTATATGTGTTTTAAAATTTTGAATCATGAACCATTAGGTTTGGGAGTTTTCTTCTGGGGAGCATCCTTCTTTGAAAATCCTGGATTTGCAACTGTATCAGATGCTGTGGGGATCCTAGCAGCCAAGAACTTCTTAAAAAAAATTGTCAAGTAAGTTACTTGGATTGTGTTCTTCCCAACCCTGAGAGTAGTATACCATAACTGTATGAAGGAAGAGTCCCCAAAATGAATCCCAGGTCAAGACAGACAAGATTCTTTTTTATTTCCTCCCTTCCCCCATTCTTTCCTCTTTAAAATTTTCATTTTTCTTCCTTTCTTTTTCTTTTTTTGGTACTGGGGAATGAACTCAGGGGCATTCAACCAGTGAGCCACATCCCCAGCCCTTTTTAAAAAATAATTTATATTTTATTTAGAGACAGGGTCTCAGTGAGTTGCTTAGCACCTTGCTAAATTGCTGAGGGTGACTTTGAACCATGATCCTCCTGCCTTAGCCTCTCAAGCTACTGGGATTATAGTCGTGTGCCACCATGCCCGGACCTTTTTCTTTTTTTCTTTTTAATTTATATATGACAGTGGAATGTATTATAATTCTTATTACTCATCTTTTTCCTATTCTTAAGATTAAAACAAAATTTAAAGGGTCTGTTTTTGAGAAATAGCATGCACACTTATTGCAGGAGCCATTTACTTACCAGTTCATCATCATTGCTCTAGGGGAACTCTTCTATCTAAAATTTAGTAGGCGGCTGCCCTCAAAAACACCTGCTGGTCTCCTCTCAGCTCAACCCTATTTCTGCCTTACTGCATTTCCACAGCCTTTCATGGTATCATATCCCCAAGAGTCCACCCACCATTTCTTTACAAGACTTGTTGTCTACTGAGTACCACCAAGGCACAAAAATGCTAGGACAGCAGCCAGGGACATGGACACAGAGATTAGAGGGATTATGTCTGGACATGCCACCTGGCTGGGGAACCATATGCCTCGTAAGTGAACTTATATGATGCACGAGCTCAGAAAAATAAAAGGATGCAGAATTTCCACTAGAATTTGCTAGAGAGGAACAAGGAGGGCCTTTTTGTTAGGTTGTATTAAATTGAATGGCATTGAAGAAAGCCTTCAGACTCTCTACAAGACAAATGCTTGTTGCTCCAAAAACTGTTCTTGAATGTTCAGTCTACATGGCTACAGTTAGTTTAGATCAGCAGTCATTTACTGAGATACTTCTGTGGATAGGACCTGTCATAAACACTAAGCATTCAGAAATAAGAATTAGTATCCCAGGTTTGCCACAAACTCACAATGCAGTGGAGAGCTATGTTAGTCAGCTTTCCCTAACTGTGACAAAATACCTGAGAAAATCAAATTACAGTAGAAAAGATTTATTTGGCTCTAAGTTTCAGAGGTTTTAGTCCATGGTCAGTTGGCTTCTTTGCTTTGGGCCTGAGATGAGGCAGCACATCACGGTGGTAGGAGCATGTAGTAGAGGAGGCCACTCATCACATGTCAGCCAGGAAGCAGAAAGATAGAGAGGCAGGAGTCAGTTACAAGACATATTCTTTGAGGGCACAACCCACTGACCTATTTCCTCCAGCTAGGTACCAGCTCCTAAAGTTTCCACCACCTTCCAATAATCCATTCACTTATGAATCAGTCAATGGACTCATCCATTGATGAGATGAGAGCCCTCATGATCTACTTGCTACAATTTCTACCTCTGAACATTGCTACATGGAGAACACATGAGCCTGTGGGGGACATGCTAGACCCAAACTATAACAGGAGGTAAAGAATCCTAGCACATTGCTCTTCTAGCTACATTATCAGTCAGGCTTTTACTCACCAATGCATCCCCAGCTAATAGCATACCACCTGAACCTCTAAGTGCTGAATAAATTAACTGCAGTACATGTTGAATCATTTGAAAGCAAAATGTTGAAGCCCAGGGCCCCCTAAGTCTATGAAGCACACACCCTTCCAAACTCTTACAACCAAAAAGCTTTAACCCTAAAGCTTTTAACCTAAAAGGTTAAAAATGAATTTCTTTTCTTCTTATTTTTTTTTTGTTCCCTTTAATATACCCAAGAGTTTTTGCTACTGCCTGGGCACCTTGAGATTTTTAAATTAGAACTCTCTGCTGAAATCCCATACATCCATCTGTACTTGGAATGAGGGAAGGAGGGATGGTAGGAGAATAAAAAAAAAGGACATATGAGGTAAAACCTTACCCAAGGTATATATTCATGCTTCTAATGATGTCTGGAAATTTCCTTCTCTCCAAATCTGTGATGACTGATCCTTGCTGAGTTTCCTTCCATAAGCAATGGACAAAAACATTTGTAAGTTTTGTCATAGAACATTTATTTTTTTTACTTATTTATTTAGAACAATAAAAATGTAACATACAAGTAAATTCTATAAATTTCATTATTGGAATAAAGAAATAAATCAATATACATTGAAAAAGGTTAATCTGTTTCAGTCACTTTTTAAACAAAGTTTTTATTTGCTTTTCAACAATCTTCTAAGGTAGGCATTAGGACTTTCATTTTATATATGAGGAACCTGAATTAAAGAGTGACATAGTGAAGTCTGATGATTGAAAGTGTAAGCTCTGGACCCTCGGCAGCCCTCGAAGCTGCTCTGAGCCTGAATTTCGTCTTTAAGGTAAGATTGTATGGAGTGGGGGGTCAGTTATCACAGATTTGGAGAGGAGAAGGAAATTTGCAGACACCATTAAAAGCATGAATTTGTACCTGGAATAAGGTTTTTGTCTCCTACAATTATTTTGTTTGTTTTTTTCTTCCTTCCCTCCTTTCCTAATCCAAAGTCTGAAGTTCAAAATACTCCAACATCTGAAATATTCTGAGCACCAACATGATTCTACAAGTGGTAAATTCCACACCCAACTTCATGTGACAGGTTGCAGTAAAACAAAACAAACATTGTACTAAAAATACAGTATTGTGTTCTATAAAATTACTTTTAGGCCATGTATATAATATGCATATGAAAAAATGAATTTCACATTTAGACTTGAGTCTCATCTCTTAACGTATTTCCTTATGCATCTGCAAATATTTTTTTTAAAAAATCCAAGATCTAAAACATGTTTTGGGGCTAGGGCTGTGGCTCAGTGATAGAGTACTTGCCTAGCATGCATGAGGCACTGGGTTTGATCCTCAGCACCACATAAAAATAAACAAATAAAATAAAGGCATTCTGTCCATCTACAACTACAAAGTAATTAATTAATTAAAAAATAAATAAAGCATGTTTTGGTATTGAGCACTTTGAATAAGGGATGCTCAACCTGCTTATATACACAGTCTCTTCTCACTCTGTACCATATTTAGAAGGTCCTAATTCAATTTTTCTACAGTAAAGAAATAACATCCTTCCTACCAAGCCAATGTTAAGAATGTTTTCTAAGGCTAAGCGCTAAAGGATTGGAGAAGAACTTATTAAACAGTGATTGACCACCATACCCTTCAAAAAAAAGAGAGGTTCCAAGCCCAAGTTATGGCCAGAGCACCTGAAAATATATAAACCTTGTGGCATCAACTGACACTGCTTTAAAATAGTCATTTATAAGAGGAGAACATTGCTGCCTGGAGGTATCGAAGCTTCTGAGGACATTGTACCTTTAAAGCCTGACTTAGTACCCAAAGTCAAAAAATAACTTCCCACCAAACAAGTGGGAACTTCTCCCTCCTTAAATCAGCAATGCAGAATTTAAAAGTGTGTGATTTTAAACACAATAAAAAGTATATATATATATATATATATATATATATATATATATATATATATGAAAAGTAAAGTAATAAATAAAAATGTTACCTATTACTTTACAGTGTGCTCAGTTACCATCACAGCATCAAATTCTTCTATTCCCAGGCAGGAACCCACTTTTCTCCTTTGTAGAAGTCATTACTTGTTTCCATATTTGCTTCCAAATTAAAATCGCAGAAGGCTATTTCCTTTCCAAAACGCAAAAATGAATCTATAGTGTAATTCCTGTGGATAAGACTTAGTGTCTTTGTCACCACTTTGTCTTTTTTTTTGCATTTTGTGGTGCTGGGGATCAAACCTAAGGCTTTAAACATGATAGGCAAGCACCCTACAACTGAGCCATATTACAGCCCCGTCACCACACTGTGGTCATGAGAGTAGAAGACTGCCACATGGTAATGCAAGGCCATATTTAAAATAAATCAATGATCCATTCATCGCTGTTACCTTGTAGGTGTGAAAATACAAGAACCTTTTCTAGAAGGATAAAGGTAAACTCACAATACACTATCTACACAGCAAGAGGACAGCTCTGAAAAAAGGTCATTTCCAGAGCAGTTTCACAAATCATAAATCTAAACCTTCTGTACAGACAGTGTTTTTAGCAGGCTTATGTGAAGGAAACCAATTGCTTTAGGGAAATAAAGCTAATTAGCAAATCTGTTTATACTCCAATAAGTGAGTTAATCGATTGTGTTGTGTTCTTGACAGTTAGTACCAATTATTTCCAGTACCTAATAACCTACAAAAACTGTGTTTGTACTTCACAGGTGGAATTTTCCACAACTCTTGCATTTCACAGGGAGCCAAGCTCAGATGCTAAGAAAAAATTCCAACGGAAAAGCGCAATACTTGCCTTAAATATTTAGCTTTTCAAATTAAAGTATTATAAATGTCATTTTCCTTCCTGTTGTATCACACAGGATGTATTACCTGCAGTAAAACCTATTACATGGAACCAAAATAATGGTAAGATTAGAAAGGTAGAGAATTGATCGTGCTAAATAACTTCATGCTATATAAGAAGCACATTTCAGTTTAATTTTCCATGTGACCCAAAAGTGCCTAAAGTCACTTTAAACATTGTCTCAATGAAACAATACATCTTTATAGCATATCCATAAGTGGTTTATAAATATAAATGCTGCTATAGTTTTGATGCTGAATGTCTCCCGAAGGCTCATTTATTAAAGGTTGGTCTCCAGGGTAGCACTATGGGGAGGTAGTAGAACCTTTAGGCTCTGGGAACTAGTGGGAGGTCTTTAGGTCATTAAGAGTGTGTCCCTGTAGGGGATTGTGAAACCTTGGTCACTTCTTTGCTCCCGGGTCATGATATAAGAATCTGTTGTACCACATGCTCCCACCATGATGTGTTGTCTTACCATGGGCCCAAAGCCGTGGAGCTGATTGGTCATGAACTGAAACTTCCAAAACTGGGAGACAAAACAACGCTTTTTCCTTTGTAGGTTAATTATCTTGGATATTTCGTTATAGTGAGAGAAAGCTAATTAACACAAATGGTTAACCAATCTAGGAAACTGACATACCAGGTTTTATAAAGAGGTCAATTGATCAAAAAGGGATTTCCAGGGCTCAGTCCTAAGAGTTACCCAATAATTATACCAAATTAAAATATCACGATTACATATCAACTGACACAATGGTTTCTTGCTTTGGAACATATATAAATGTTAATAACCTCCTGCATGGTGTCATCTCCTTTGACAGCTGCCATTTCCAAATCTACACCAAACTTCCTGGCCCTCTGGTGAAGGTCAGTGGCACAAACCCGAAGGAATGGTATCCCCAGCTCTGCTGCCACATCGTCCAAAAGAGAATCACCATAGCGATCACTCTGATGGGAATTCGATCACCAGATGAACACACTAAAGGTAATGGCATCCACAATATATATTTAAGAGGCTGCAGTCACTTCTGGTATTTATGATCATCAGATGCATGGCTAGTAACTACTGAATAAAGATATATAGGTTGGGTCTTCATAAAACATCTGTGGGCTATTAAAGAAATGGCTAATACTAACTTTTAAAATCCCCTGAATTTTCTCAACAATTCTCTAGGGGGGACTGATCCAGTCAATTACATATCAAAAACTCTAATCTCTAATTCATTCTCTGACAGTGATTTGCTGAGACAAACCATGTGAAATAGAATAGCTAAAGCCAGAGGTTTAAAATTTTGGAATTATAAAATAGTCGGGACTTTAATGATCATCTAATTCAACAAACCTTAGCTTTTGAGGATGCATTATCCATTTGGGGAATCTGATAAAAGCCACGGATCTTCTCCCTCAATTGAAAAACATTTCTTGCTTATAATTTCAGAGGCACCTCAGCTTCCCTGAAGCTGGTCCTGGAATACCAAACTTAACACTTTATAATAAAAATAATTTAATACACCAATTTAATACTTCACATAATCCAACCATCTAGTTATAGATAAAGAAATCAAGGGAAAGAGAGGCTAAGTGGCTCATCCAGGATCACATAGCTTGTTAGGGACAGAGGCAAAGTGAAAATCCTGTTCTTCCCATTCTTTCTCTGCTGTCATCTGCTGTGTCAGACTCTACGTGGTCTTGTAGTTAATGACAAGGGCAACCGGATGTATCCGAAAAGTGTTTAAATGCTCTGCTGGGTCAATCTTATTCACTGGCCAAAGAATGATTACTCAGTGCATGGAATTAGAATTAATACCCCTAGTTCTCTTTCTAGTCAAGTACAAAATCATTTTCTCTATTGTTAATTCTCCACCTATTCGGAATCACCCCTGGCCCCTTCCTCCAGCACCATCAATACTTTCTTAAAATCCCTCCTTCCTGTATCCTGTGACATGGCACCATCCAGATTTCCCCCCAATGTCTTCAGGGGGTCTCTCCTCCACCATTTTATTTCTCATTCTTTGCCACCATTCTCCTTCTTTCCAGAGGTTCCCTAAAGCTAGATTCTCCTCTGCTTTACAGCCAGTCCCATCCCTCCCAATAGGACCTCAACAGTTACTTCTATGAATGCAAATTCCTGCCCTAAACTAGTTTCCTTTTCCACCCTTTCGATGTACACACACTGGTGTCTTGGACTCTGTAGTGATGTCTATCTAGCTCTATAGTTGGCATGTACATAGCAAGAGGTATACATATGGATAAATTGACATTTTAAGATTGTGAATGACAGATAATGTACAAATAACAAATCTACCACCAATTTCTCTGATTTAGAAAAAGTTTTTGTAAATCTGACAATATTTTGCTTTCTTTTTTTGCAGTATACTGTAATAATCTTACTCCCTCCCCAATATCCCCTCCACATTGCTTTTTTAAAAAAGGAGATATGCCTCCCCCTAGTGGGCAATAATGAGATTAAAAACAATCCCTCCCAATTCTTGGATATATTCTGAAATCCTCACTAATGAAACTAAGTAGTATATACTAACTACATCTAGACAACTAAATATTCAGAGCTCCTCATGTTTATATTCCACTTTTATTTTTTATGATGATTGAGACTGAACCCAGGGTCCCCATGCATGCTAAGCACATGCTCTACCACCAAGCTACATTCCCAACCACCCTCCCTATTTTGTCTCCTGTTGAACTTGATCATTCTTAGGGATTGATGTTTCTTAAATTGAGATACATTTTAATGCTTTGAAAAGAAATATTCACTAAAGCAACTAGAAATTACCTCAGTACTCGACTGCAAAAGACATTCTTTGTTAACCCAAAAAATCTAATACGCTGTGATAATGAGGCCAGACTCCGGGATTTGGTTCTAGTAAAGTCAGCAAATATTTACTGGTCTCATAGTCCCTTGTTTCACATTAAAAATATCTTCCCCAAGCTGCAGAAGACCTGGAGTGGTTGATAGCAAACAAGTTCTACTTCTGACTGCAAATCACTCCAAAATGCTGGTGGGTTAACAATAGTTTTTAAGTATTTTTCTATAAAGTGGTAAATAGTTTCTTTTCACAGAACTATGACAAGGTGGCTAATATTGATTGAGTTATTTACTGAATATATAAGTTTTATTAAATGTGTGGGGGGCTCACATTCTTAAAGTCTGAGACTCTGCTGAATATTGGAAATTATGATGGTCTAGATGACAGATATTTTTTATTACCTTTTTGGTGAATATCCTTTATTCAAAGAACCATGGTAGTCTTGTGCAGAATCAGGAACATGCCCAAGTTCTAAAATATAAAAATAGAATATTATTCACTGCAAAATTTATTTGGCTACCTCAGAGTTTGGATTAATCAACCTTTTAATTATTTGCAAGGCTACATTAAACATTAAGTAATTGCAATATTTATATTGTTTAAGATGAATTAATCCCATATAAATTTCAAAATGTAATCAATAGGAAGATATGACACATCATCAAAGTGATGAAGTAAGGCTTTACAGTGAATAAACAAAGTAACAACTTCCCTTTTGTGATCTCTTAGCAGTTTTAATTCCTAAGTTTTATTTATTAATATCTAAAAGTTACCAATATTATACATTCATTACTAGATCCAATTCTCTAAACTCTAATTACTAGACTCTAATTCTCATGAGAAATCAATGATTTCACATTTAGTTGACAGACTATAGTAATAAATGCAGAAAAGTAAGAAGGTAGTTTGGAGTAAGAATTACCATAGGTGGTGAAGTTATTCAAAAGTAACCCGTTTGTGACTGAAATGCTGTTTAAAGCACAAACTAGATGGTCTACTTATGCTACTAAGGGGACAGTTTTTTA
Source organism: Spermophilus citellus (assembly GCF_964194105.1). Lineage (NCBI taxonomy): Eukaryota > Metazoa > Chordata > Mammalia > Rodentia > Sciuridae > Spermophilus > Spermophilus citellus. Next base: position 126,104,648 of record NC_138189.1, read on the forward strand.
AAAAAATTCTAGCCAGTAAAGAAACTTTTTTACATAGAATATATATCACAAAGTTGATGATATAACTACATAAAAGCTTTTACATATTCTCTAACAAGCTAATAATCGATTAAGCGTAATTTATGTCTAATAAATCTGTGTAAATGGAATTTTTGCTGTGAAATTCCATGCCTCTGGCCAATTCCTAGACCTGACATATTAAAATAAGAAAATTTAATCCACTGAAACCAACTGACATTTATCACATGCTATATATGATAGCATGGGCTATTTTCCACATTAAGACTTTTCATAATTTTAATGACTATATAAGACGTCATTGCCAGGATCTCCCCCATTACTTAACTATTTCTATATTTGGGGTCATTTAGGTTTTTCTTTTATAAAATGTGTCATAAATAAGACTACAATATAAATACAGTTTTTGTGAACAAAGCCCTTTATTGTTAGCTGTATTATACTTCCTTAAGAAAATTCTGACTTAAGCATGGTAAATAAGCAAATGTCCTCACATTTTTTTTCTATCAATAATACCACCTAATGTTGTAGGGACAAATGAGGCAAGGCGCCTAAGATAGCAGGAAACAGTTTTATTTGGCTGCAGCCAGGTTCAGAGGGTACAGCCTTTGCTGTAATCAATCAATCCCCTGAAACCCGAGTTCAGGGAGTTTCAGAGTTTTATACCCAGCATGTAAGGGGAGGGGCTCAGAAGTTCACAGTCTGCAAAAGTTCACATAAAAGCAGCTTTTTCTTTCACTGTTCTGAGCAAGTTAACTCTTCAAGGACAACACCTGAGAAGGGGAGAGCTTCATCTCTCCTTTCTTTCCTCCCCTGCCAGCTGTTACCATGGGCCCATTTGTAACTTATCTTAAAAATGTAGACATCTCTGTGAAGCCCAGCTCAAGGCCAGAGGCCTTGTTTGCACATTTCTTCAAAGTACTATACTGGATACATTTGTGAAAACTAGTAAGGGGGTGTCCAGCACCTGGAGTGCTGGTATCTTTTTGGCCAGTGGCCAAGTAAACAGGGTAACATGAAAATAGGAAGTTTATCTACATTGAACTCTTTTGCAGAGACTCTTTTGCTGACAGTCCTAAAGATGGTGAAGATTTCTGGAGAGGCCCAGTTAAGGTTTTTCAGTTGAGAAAGGGGGTACCACTTCAATTCCCCACTTTAATGATGCTCCCCATAATTTAATCCTTTAAATTTAAGAGCATCATTACTATTATCTTGGCTTAAAGCCTTATATAATGCCAAAACCTTAGTTGTTGTCATCCTTTCAACAGCAGCTTCTTTAGTGGACCCAATAGTTTTAATGCATGGTGGAGCCAAATATGGGAGCAATGAACAGGTTAATAGGAGAATACCCATTACCCCAGTTAAGCTTTTAAATCTACCAAGAGTTGAAAACCATCTCCCAAAAGCATGTTTGGGACCCAAACTTTAATGCCCTTCTAGGTATGAACTAGGACATGTGCTAGTTCTCTTGTGTTGTTGGCTATATTCTTAACTGTTTGTCTATTGTCATCCATTTGGATGAAACAATCTGAGCTGTTGAACTCTCCACATATTTCTTTTTCCTCAGCCAGTAGGTAATCTAATGCCAAGTGGTTTTGATAGTTAGCTACTCGCATCTGGTCTGTTGTGTGGCCAGGAGGTCAAAGGCTGTGGCAGTCTGATTAATAATAATTTCTAGTACAGCTTGTAAGTGAATAATTCTGTTTAACATGTCAATAGGAGTTCTGTAGCTCCAACTGCCATTTTGTGCCCAGGTATCTGGAGCATAAGTGGCAATGATCTTTTAGGGTGGCCAGTTACCTTCACCCCAAGATTGGTGACTTCCTAAATCAAGTTTCTTTCCAATGGACCTCTTTTTCCTTTCCAAACAGTCATCCATCTATAGCATTCCTCTGGTGGGACAGGTCCTAAATATATGTTTTACTACCTCTTGGTTACAGTGGATTGTCTTGACACCTGGTTTACATGATCTCCATGGTTGGGATAGGAGTAGAACAGAACCTCTTAAGGTTATCAAAGGAAACCAAACTAAATAATAGACTAACATTTTGGTTAGCATAGGTTAAACAGCATAAATTAACAAAGCCAAACTAATAACACCAAACAAGTCCTAGAAAACTTATATAAGCAAGATAAAAAAATTTAAGTGAAATTTTGTTACCCAGAGTCCAGTCAGTAGGAGTTACTGTTATCAAACCAGTAGCAAAAACCAAACAGAGAATTATGTATATATCTAGAAGCAACGAGCGGCAATGCATTACAGCATAGGAACTATCTCAGAGGTTGAAAGAGTTCATTAGTCTTGGTGGGAAGTTTATCTTTCACCATGCATTGATCAGCCAGTCCCTCCTGTGTGGCTGAAACAGAGTTGTAGCCAGTCAGTTTCCGGAGTGACTGGAGCAGGGCTGTTGTCCTTCTGATCCTCAAGCTTCTTGGGTGCTCCTTTTTCTTCGGGATGGTCAGCTTCAAGGGCATAGCAGCATCTGGACAGCACTCCCAGTCCGAAGCTGCAGGCATGAATCTGGTGTAGTGAATCCAGGGACCTATCCCTGCAAACTTTACTGCAGTTGGGGTGGATAAAATAACATTGAAAGGGCCCCTCCAAAGAAGTTTAGGGGCTGTATGTTTTATTTTTTGACCCAGACTCAATCTCCAGGCTTGAAGGAGTGTGCACCTGGGTCAAATTTCCTGACAATCTTTCTCAAACCCATTGATTGAGAACCTGTAAAGTTTTCCCTAAGACCTGAAGCTGTTGTCTCAGGGTTAATTTTCCTATCTCTATTAAGTCTCCCTGTAGTCCCCTAATAAGAGGGGGTCCTCCCATATATTATCTCAAAAGAAAAGAATCCAGTCATCCTAGTGGGAGTGGATGTAATCCTCAACAGTGTAATAGGGAGAAGTTCATCACAATGTAAGTGAGTCTCCTGACACAGCTTACCCAATTGAGCCTTAAAGTCCTGTTCATCCTTTGAACTTTACCAGAACTCTGCAGCCTATAGGCAGTACATAACTTTCATCTGATATTTAAACTCTTGGTCAGTAATCGTATCACTTCTGCCCCAAAGCTGGCCCATTGTCTGAGCCAATAATTATTGGGACACTAAATCTGGGAATAATTTCACAGAGAAGCATCCTAGTATCTCCTTAGTCTTTTTAGTGCAGGTGGGAAAGGCTTCCACCCAGTCAGAGTATGAACACACAAAAACCCAAAAGTTATTTATAGCCCCGTGAGCATGGTAGTTCAGTGAAGTTTACTTCCAAGTCTTCAAAAGGTGCTCCTCCTATAGTTTGGATTTCTGGTGAGACCTTTGGCTCATGACAAGGATTGTTGTGAGCACAAACCTCATATTGTTTTCAGATCATCCAGGTGTTGCTTGTGGGCCAGGGGGCATAGAAATGTCGACTCAAAACTGTCTCAAGTGTTGTATGTCCAACATGTTTTCTGCAAAACTGTCTGATAAAGGCTGGGGTTAGAATCTCCGGGATGGCTATTCCAGCCATCAGAAAATCTCCACTATCCACCAGGGAGAAAAAATTTTTTTTCAGTCTTAAATCACTTACTTTCATGTTGGGAGTATGTTGGCTCCCATTCTGTTAGCTAGTCGGCCAGGCAGAAGGGCAGCATTTAAACCTGGGACTGGATTTTCTTCCTGTTTCTTGCAGACAGCTAACATGGCCTCTCTGTCAACTCTCCGGTTGCCCTGAAAAACCACAGTGTTTCCCTTTCGATGACCTTGGCAATATATAATCATAACCTTCCTGGGAGCCCACAGTGCATCCAAACATTTAAGAATTTCTTACCCATACATCATGTTCCCCCTTTTTTTTCTCTCCTGAGATAATCAGCCTACATAAGGCCCTATGAACATGAAGGGTAGCGAACACATAATTTTGAGTCTATGTAAATATCCACACAGAGTCCTGCTGTCAACTGAGGTGCTTGAGTCAAAGCAATAAGTCTTACTTTTTGTGCTGAAGTTCCCTGAGGCAGAGGCTCTGCCTCGACAGTAGAGTCCAGAGTGACAATTGCATATCCAGCAAAACATACCTCATCTTTTATAAAACTGCTTCCATCTGTGAAGTACTCTGCATCAGCATCCTTGGGGGCTGGTCTGGTCTGCTGGAGAACACTTCATCCACGACCTCAACACATTTGTGATAGGTTTTCCAGGTCCAATGGGCAGCAAAGTTGCTGGGTTTAGAGTTCTGACGACCTCAATGTGGATATATGGGTTTTCACATAACATGCCCTGATATTTGACCATTTTTTTCATTAGTCAACCAATAGTGTCCTTTATATTTTAACAATGTCAAAATTGAATGAGGAACTCTAAAAACCAGTTCTTGTCCCATGGCCAGTTTATCAGCTTCCAACACCAGAAGAGCTGTGGCTGTAACGGCCCGTAAATAAGGTGGAAGCCCTGGGCTACAGAGTCCAGCTGTTTGGACAAATAGGCCACTGGATGGTGCCATGTCCCCAGCATGAGTCAAAACTCCCATAGCCATTCCAGATCAATCATGGACATACAGAAAGAAAGGCTTTGTGAGGTCAGGGAGCTCTAATCCAGGTGCACTGGTGAGTGCTTGTTTAATGTCCTCAAAGGCCTTTTGCTTAGATGACCCTCATATTAGAGGATCCCATTCTCCCCCCTTTGTGGCTTCATAGAGGGGTTTTTGTCATAACTGAAAGTTGGGGACCCATATATGGCTGAACCCAGTAGCCCCCAAGAATTCTCTAGTCTGATGGCAGGTTGAAGGGACTGGAATTGAGCAGATCTCTTTCTTTTGAGGCTCAGTGGTTATTCTGGTCTGTTGCTGAGTCAGATGGTAACCAACATATTTGACCTTTTTCTTGATAGATATGGGCTTTTAAGTCAGAGTCCAGTGCTGTCCCAAGGATGGTGTACTCGAGCCCGTGGGAGGAACTGTCATTTAGGGAGGGGCAGCATACATAGAACCTCTGGCATTTTAAGATGCAGGAATTTTTTTGTTATTTCCCAGTGCAGGATCTTGGCCACTGGGATTCTCCAACTCTTAAATCTAATGTAAATCTTAGCAGAGACTGATGACCTGGGACATAATTTGTATAAAAGGCACCTATGTCAATCTCACCGTGGGCTGTCTGCCAAGGTTGGAGGGCAGCGGTGCGGTTCCGTGAAGGTCCCAGTGTGGCAGCCACATTGTGCTTACCTAGGTGTTGCTCTTTGACTGTGTGGCTTTCTCCTCTTGCCAGGTGGGGTGCCTGCTCTAATTGTATATAGAGGCTGCCCCGCTTGTGTTTTGTTCAGTATGCCTGGGTGCATGGGGCTCTGTGGCCCTTCCTGCTGGTGGTTCACAGCGTGTGGCTTGGAGCCAGGGTGGCATATCCTTTTGGAGTGAGCACCCTATGGCCCACTATCAGCTGTTAACATGAATATATTCCTGGTTCATTTGGGGGCTTGCAGCAGCTGAGCCCTCCTGAGGTGCTGGGTCCCGTTCATCAGATACATTTGTGTGTGTCTATGGGACCCCTGCTATATTCGTCAATCACAGATTTCCGAGCAAGTGGGAAGAAACTGAAAGGAGGGGCTGGGGCCAAAACATTCATTTCTTCTCTGTTCAAGTCTTAGCTTTTGAGCATGGCAGTGGGTGCTTGTCTGCCAGGGCCATTGGTGGCTTCCCCTTTTGTCTGGCCATGCTTTTTTTTTTCTTTATAAACATTTGGACCATTGTCTTTGTACTAGTGAGAACCCCCTTTGAGTGAACCCTGGGTTTGTAAGAAGATCCATCCTCCTCTTTATCTTTCTGGTCTGCCTGTCTTTGAGTCTCTGGCATACTTCTCAGTAAAGCCCTCTAGGATTGTAATTTTTGGAAAATGGCTCTCTGAGTCTGTCCCACAAACGCTGCATTGATCACCTGTTGTTTGAGCCTGTGCATTTCTTAACTGACAAACTTGCATTGTGGCTGCAATGTTTGTATAGTGCCCCTCCTCCCCTGGGCACCTCTGGGCAGGGAGAGGGGTGGCAGCAGCAGTGGCCTGGAACTCAGCTCTGAGTCAGTTGGGCACATCTCTTCTGATTATTGCTTCCAGTTTCAGAGGGCAGAGGGGCCTTAGGTAGATGTGGGGCCGAGAGAAATATTCAGGCTATCGAGGGTGCAAGAGGGAGATGCTGGAGCAGTGGGAGGCTTATCTTGCCTCCGTTTGTCTGCAGATGCGCTCAGCTTAGGCAAGGGCTCAGAGCTGGCTCCGATTCCATCTAACTCTTGGGCACAGACAGTGTGTTTTGTTCTCTTTTATATATATATATATATATATATATATATATATATTTTTTTTTTTTAGATTTTCTCTGAGGGCTTCTTGACATCTCTTTATCTTTAGATCTTCTTTTTTGTTGGGCCCCATCCTAGGTCTGGATAATGGGTTGTATCAGATCAGTCATGGCCCAGGGTTTCTCCATGTAGGAGAGAGTATGGTTTTTCCAGCTTATGAGCTCAATGGTGTGAAAGGCTGGCACACAAAACCACCTTGTCTCCCTCAGGTGTTTCCCTCTGGTCAACATGGGTAGGTCCTTTTGTCCCTTGCAGGGGCATCTGGAGAGTTCTCAACTGAGTTGCGGCTCTAGTCTTGGGATAAATCTCCCACCTTAATCTTGGGAGGTGAAAAAGTCTTTGGTCCTAGGAAGCCTTTGGCTTTGAGGACATCAAAGAGGAAGGAGTAGCCAGTATTGGGGGCCATCATTTGTTGCCTCTAAGGACAAGGGGGCTAGGGGACAGTCTGTTGTCCCAGCGGTCTTGGCAAAGTTAGGTAGAGTGGCACATAAGGTCTTGGGTCCTCTTCTGGTTCCCGGGGGGGGGGGGGGGGGGGGGGGGCGGGGTTGCGGGGAACTGTTTTCTTTCCTGTCTTTCCTAGTAAGGTTTTCTGTTTAGCTGCTCTCCGCTGGGTCTTAGAGACCACTGTGCTCTTGGCTTACATCAGCTTGGACTGTCCATCCAGACAGGCTCTCAACCAAGGGGGCTGTTTCTGTACTATCTCTTGCCAGCAATCAATATAAGAGAATTGGTTCAGGGGTTCCAACAACAATCAAAGGACCTCAGCAATGACTCATCCAAAGATCCTTCTGGTGGCCAGCCCATATCTTGGATGGGCCACTCTAATTCACAGAGTATGCAAACTTTGTGGAGTGAGTCTCACCCCAGTTACCAGGAAAGCCTTTCTAAAGGTTTCTAACACACATTTCAGAAGGCTTAATGTGCCTCCCATGTTCCACCCTGCATCGGTGTCGCACACTTAGAACAAAACACACTTAGGACAAGACTCGCTTCATCCATATCCAGCCGCTCCTCTCGCAGGGATTTAGGGTCCTCTTAGCCTTGCGGGTGGGTATCAACCCCGGACCTGGAGCTTTTCCCTAGATGTTGGTTGGTGAAATTCCGCCATAGAGCGTATGAGGTGCCAGGGAACCACGGATCAGGTCTCTGCACTCACTTCGGCCCTCGGGTTGGGTCGGAACCCTTCCCTTTGTCCGTCTCATTCACACACTTTCACACAGACATGGCCAGGACAGAATTTCTATACTGCCCAGATTCCAACAATTCCAAACCAAACAGAAAAGGGAGTCACAGTGTCCCCTCTGCTCGCTGACCCCGAACAGAGACTACTCGGGCAACTCCCCGGGTCCATTTCAGCTCCAACCACTTTGGAGGGTACTTGGGACCCAACAGAGGGTGATCAAGCCTCTCTTCCACCCGCTTAGGCCTTGAAGGGGAAGTCAGGTGGGCTGCAAAACCAAATGGACCCGGGTCCTACCTGTTCAGATGAGTGGTGCTCCAAAACCCTAATTCTGATTCCAGCTGTCTGTGGATTCCCTTGTGCTCCCAGGTGGCAGCCCCAGGGCACTGGGTGAGTCGATCATCCTTCAGGCCAAGAGTGACCTGGGTGCGCATCACCCCAGGGAAGCCGGTCCCCAGAGACAAGAGAGGCAGAATAGCCTTCCTTACCTCCTCTGCCCATCTGGGGTGCCAAAATGTTATAGGGAAAAAGAGGCAAGGCACCAAAGATAGCAGGAAACAGTTTTATTTGGCTGCAGCCAGGTTCAGAGGGTACAGCCTTTGCTGTAATCAATCAAACTCAGGGTTCAGGGAGTTTCAGAGTTTTATACCCAGTGTGTAAGGGGAGGGGCTCAGAAGTTCACAGTCTGCAGAAGTTCACATAAAAGCAGCTTTTTCTTTCACTGTTCTGGGCAAGTTAACTCTTCAAGGACAACACCTGAGAAGGGGAGAGCTTCATCTCCCTTTTCTTTCCTCCCCTGCCAGCTGTTACCATGGGCCCAATTGTAACTTATCTTAAAAATGAAAACATCTCTGTGAAGCCCAGCTCAAGCCTAGAGGCCTTGTTTACACATTTCTTCAAAGTATTATACTGGATATGTTTGTAAAAACTAGTAAGGGGGTGTCTAGAACCTGGAGTGCTGGTATCTTTTTGGCCAGTGGCCAAGTAAACAGGGTGACATGAAAATAGGAAGTTTATCTACATTGAACTCTTTTGCAGAGACTCTTTTGCTGACAGTCCTAAAATCAGCCATGGTGAAGATTTCTGGAGAGGCCCAGTTAAGATTTTTCAGTTGATCAAGGGGGTGCCACTTCACTAACATTTTTTAAATTTCACAAAGAGTCACTTACATAAATATTGTCTTATATAGTTTCCCTTTAAGATATGGTTACATGGTTATTAAAATGACTACAATAGTTAACTTACAGGCAATTTTATTTTTGCAGCAGTTAGCAGGCACACAGTTCCCTCTAAAAGAAAATCAAAACTCAAATGACCATGCTTCTCTCCATAGGAGCTGAGGAACTAAAAGAAAAACACAAAATATAATTTACTTGGTAACATTTAACAGTGGTTTAACCATAATCAAAAAAAACTATTAATGAGAAAAATCTTATTTCCTTTACATTATTCAAATATAGAAGCTATGGATCTGTTCTCGTGTATTTTAAGGGTATGCCTCTGGCAATGCTCTATTAATGAGGCTTTTTGTCACTGTATTTTACATTCAAGCAATGACATATGGGGGTGATAATCTACCTACTTAGTCAAGCTAACTAAAAGAAAAGTAAATTATTACAAGATGCCATGGTTGGACGTGTTCCCCCAAAAGCAAGGTTTGGGTATTTGTATAGCACTACACAATGGACTATATTATAAAAGCAAACAGGAAAGAAGAAAACTATCTATGACAATAGTAGATACCCTTATTCCCACTTACCTCCAGAAATTATTTCCTTTATATGTCAAATATCTTATAAAAATTATATATTTCCGATTCATCAGGTGCATTCATTTCTGACAAACATGAGAAGTCAATTGTGACCTGAAAAGGGAAAATTTATTCTTATCAAGCCCTCTCTTTTTCCATCATTCTAAATTAACTGGTTTTCATTAAAGTTACTCCATTATTAAAAACTTCATGACAAGTCACTTCTAAAAGTAGGGGATAACAGGCATATAAATCTAAAGCAAAAAAAAATCATAAAATATTTTATTGTCTTGTTATTGTCTGAAGGTAGCAGCTCTGTCTTGACTGGTGTGTCCCTTACTTAGCCAGTTGGCAGAATTAATGGTTGAAAAAGGGAAAACAGCTCTTTATCTAAAAGGTTCCTTTTCTCATCTTGTTCACTTTTCATAAGCTATCATGGCATTACCTAGGATTAAGTGTCTGATTTCTATTAATTGCCATAGAAGCCTGTATTTTTTTAAATGAAATTCCTAAAACCTGCTGCAAACATTTTATGTAAAGACTTTTTTCCAACAGTGGAAACATATTCCACTACATAGAAACCTTCACACAGCAGTCTTAAGTAAATACATAAGAAATGCGGCATTAGATGTATTTCTTAATTACTGATATATACATTTACACGCTTTTCTGTATGATGTAACTACAACATCTTATGATAGATGGATAGTGTTGCAATCATAAAAGAGCAAACTCAGACATGACACAATTGGAAAACCATTAAAATACAAGAAGAAAAATTCTTCAAAGATTAATGGTCCCATCATTAATTATGTTATTTCTCCAGGATACTGGAGCTCAGAAAGATCAACAGCAACAACTTTGAAAGGAGAAGCAGTCCCATCCAATGAAACTTTGTCCGCCAATCTCCAATTAAGGAATTCTCCAGACTGCACACAGAACAGAATCTTTTCATCACAAGACTTCACAGAAGGAAGAAAAACCACACTTTGAGATTTCATGTCAAGATCTTTAATCAAAGGGATTCAAGTGCAAAATTCAAACAGGGCACAACGAGTTGTTGTGTCGGTAATCGTGGGAATATTGTGGAAAGGGAGAAAAGACAGACAAGAACAAATGGATGCCACAAAAATCAGACAAAGCCTGCTTTGTGGATGATGGATAATTCAAATGACACCACAGGCTGCTCAGGGACAATATGAAGTCCATGACAGAGACTTACACAGGCTTCAAATGAATGTCATGTATTTTTACATGTTTTCATGTGCAGATTCTTGAATCATATCTACTGCTGTCTCAATAGTCCAGAAATAAATGAAGTACCTTATGAAATCTGCTTTCTTCAAGAAAGGTATTTGAACCAGTCCAAGACACAGTGGAAAATTCAAAACAAATCAGCACTAGCTTTCAGTCTTCCTTCCCTTCAGTGTACAGGAATTTGAAAGCAGCTCAGGCCAGGAGGTAAAGGTTCAAGGACACAGAGCATCAGACGTCTAGCCCTCTCCCAGGGCTACAGTGTACTATGAATGAAGTCAGTTACCTTCTCTGAGGGACAGAGCCCAAGGGATGGAGGTTCATGGACTCCGTCTCACTCTAACTATAGGGCTGAGGATCATTGAAGAATTAAATGAGCCACTGTGCTCTACGATGTGTTAATCAACGTTTTTAAAAAGTAAAGAGATGAGAAAGTAACACAAATAATCATCTTACTGTATTTCTCTGTGGTTTATGTTTACAAAAGAACGTTTTATTTTTTGTTGAGATCCCTAGATTTTTGAAAGATAAACACAAGTTGATTTTGGTATAAATACGGTGATAAAAATAAAGACAGAATGTATACTAGCTTTGGGAAATAGGTCATAATTCTAGTTTGTATTCCCAAGACCTAGCAGAAAGCTCAATAAATATTCCAGAAAACCTAACAAATATGGATAAGACTAATTAATATGCTAGGGTAATAAATCTATGGATCATCGATAAATAACTGTAATATTGTGTGCATGAGGCACAACACCAAGTAGATGAATAAATCCTGGTCCCAGTACTGGAAGGGCTTATAAGGCCTCTTTACAGGAAAATGGGGGCATTTGCCAGCTATGATCAACTTCTTCACTTATGATATTCTTTCTTAATATCAAGTGTGGGGTCTCAGCATCAGGTAAACTATTCTGCTCCCTAGGTTCAGGTAACTGTAGCCTGACTGAGGCCCCAGATGTAGGGATCATTGGCTTATCACTGGGGTACACTCTATTTTTCTCCAAAAGATCACCCCTGACTCAGAGGGACTTCTGGAAGCAGGCTCTCAGAGGCAGGACTTCTGGGAGGCTGGTGGATCTAGGGAAAGCTCCCGCAGTCTGCTTGAATTCTTAAAGTCATTCAGAGCTTGCACTACGACTGGGGAAGAGATTGCAAATCAGAGAAAGAATATAGCACAACCAACACTGGACTACTTGGGAACGCTCAGGGAAAATCCTGAAACTGCTCTCATTTATTTAGGAGTCCTATAGTCTGAAACCTCAATTCACAAGAATACAGAACTGAATCTGGATCTCACGGATCCCCACCTCCATCCCTCTGAACCCTAGCTGTTTCCAAGAATATTGAATAACTGTGTCTCAAGAATATGGTCTACCCTTTGCAGTTTCATGGGGGAAAAAATGTCTCAGAATGCTGTTTGTCTTTGAACTGCTGCAGTTAAAAACCTGATGTAGCTGACCTCTTCCTGTGCTCAAACATTTGAATTATACACACCTTATAAAACTGAACTGTGAGACTGTGAGCTTTCTGAAAATAAAGGGAATATATCATATTCCCCTTTGAACAACTGAAGCCTATCATTGTGTGCTTAACTAGAATAAAGTAGTTACTACTCATCTAGTAACCATGCTGATAAAATGCTAACTGTAGCTTCTTACCACCTAATACTTGGTGTTATGGTTTGGATAGGAGGTATACCCTCAAATCGGGGTATACCCTGTTAATTGCAGGAATATTCAGAGGTGGAATGATTAGGTTATAAGACCTATAACCTAATCAATCCATCCTAGTTTGAATGGACTCACTGGATGGTAACCATAGGCAGATGGGGCATGGCTGGAGCAGGCAGGTCACTGGGGCATGCTGGAAGGGTTCCTCTTCCCCACAGCACCTTCCCCTCCCCTCTTCCCTGGCACCATGAAGGGAGAAGCCTCCCTCAGCGGTGACCTTCTGTGATGATGTGCTGTTTCACCTTGGGCCCAGAGCAAGGGAGTCTGCCCAACATGGATTAAATCTCTGAAACCCTGAGCAAAATAAACTTTTATTCCTCTAAATCCTTCTTATCAGATATTTTGGTCACAGTGACCTAACGCTGACTAACGCACTTGTATTACATCACTTGGCAGAGTTTTTTGCACAGGTTTCTTGAGAGAATGAGATAATAAGAATATGCATTGCCTCCTTAGGCATAGTAGGGTCACAAGATAAAGGAAATTATGCACAAAAATGGGAATTCTCTACTCCATTGGAGTCTGTAGATATGAGATATAGATAGCACCAGTTATTCATTTTCTCAGTTTCAGTTTGCTGTGAGCACCATTCACCCTGAAACGCTTAACACAACTACATTGCATACAATAGTCCTCAGTAGCCTGAGTTCTGTATGCTTGTATGCTGTTTCATAGCTTAGGAAGCACATTCACATGTGAATTATCAAAATTGGTCAATTTTAGCCTCCTCTTAACTATATGCTTTATGTTTTTAGTTTCACTTTATGCTCACAATAAACCATCCAGGTATTATAATACGTCACTCCACACACTTGAAAAATAGACCTTCTGAGAAGTTTACAGTACTAGCAAGTATGTAAACAGAACCGGAAACCAGATTTGTCCAACTGTAACTTTAGAATTCTTTCCAGTATAAAAACTGGCGTCATGGTATGATCTTCACTTTAGCCTTGTGCTATAAATATAATGCTATCACTTTCCAGATTCATTAATTTCATAAAGATGTGCAATAACCTTAGTGTCAAGCACCAAGATAGACACTGAAGACACAGTTCACATCTAAGATGGAGATGGGGAGAGAGGGTTCTAACCAAACATTTGTCAGCCGGAAATTGCAGTCAGCCATGCACTGTTCAGGGGAAGAGTGTTCCAAATGGAGAGACTCGTATGTGCAAAGCCCCAGAGACAGGGTTGTGCTTGGCACATTGGAGTAATAACTGGGAGGCCAACACCTGCAGTACTAGTAAAATGACAGATGACAGCAGAAACAGATGACAGAAAAAAATAAAGACTAAATCACAATCCTGCAGGTCCCTAATGAGCTAAATCAATGAAGAGTTTTGATCTATTGTTGGACCCAATTAACTTGTATATTACTCCTGTAGCTGTGTGGAGTATGAACTATAAGAAGGCAAGGGAGGGCTGGGGTTGTGGCTCAGTGGTAGAGCGCTCACCTCGCACGTGCAAGGCACTGGGTTGGATCCTCAACACCACATAAAAATAAATAAAATAAAAGTATTGTGTTCAACTAGAACTAAAAAATTAAAAAAAGAAAGCAAGGGAAAAACCAGGGAGACCAGGTAGGAGGCTAGACTATAGTTCAATTCGAGAGAAGGTGGTTAGGCTAGTCTGATGGTAGAAATCAAGTTGACTGAAGGATTTTGGCTTGAGAATGGAGAGAGCCTTGGACTGTTCTGTGCTTCTGTAGCAGAATACCACAATCAATGTAATTTATAAAGAACAGAGATTTCTTTCCTATATCTGGAGATTGGGAAGTTGAACATCAAGACATCTGGTATCTGGCAAGGGCCCTCTTGCATTATCTCCTGGCAGAAGGTGGAAGGGCAAGAGAGAGCAGGAGAGGGCCAAAGTCACTTTTTTTAAATATTTATTTTTTAATTTGTACACAATACATTTATTTTGTTTATTTATTTTTACGTGGTGCTGAGGATCGAACCCAGGACCTCACACATGCTAGGCGAGCACTCTACTGCTGAGCCACAACCCCAGTCCCTAAAGTCACTTTTATAACAACCCAACTCTCACAATAACACACCCATTCTCATGATAGGACATTAATCTCTCCATGAGGACAGATCCTTCTGACCTAACCACCTTTTAAAATGCTCCCAGTCAACACTGTTATACTAGGCACTAAGTTTCTAGCACATGAATTTTGAAGACACATTGAAACCATAACAGATAGGGTCGCCATTTACTGGGATGGACAAGACTTGGGGAAAAGCAGATTTGGGGGTGAAGATCAGGATTCACTACTTTAGACACACTACTTTTGAGATGACTCTCATGGAAGATGTCAAAAAGCCATCTGGATGCCTGAGCCTGGGGTTTAGAGAAGAGCAAGTCGACATTGGAGGCATACACGTGGGAATTTGTCAAGGTATTGATTTTAAATGTCATAGAGGAGAGCATGCAGGGGAGTAGTGAGTCAGAAAAGAGGCCTCTTACACCCCAAACATCAGCATTTAGAGAAGAGGAGGAAAAAACAGTCAGGTAGACTGAGAAGAAGCAGGCAAAGAGGGAGAAACAAAACCTCGTAAGACTTCAAGGAGAAAGCATTTCAAGGAGAGTGGTCAATTTTCTTAAACATCACTGATAAGTCAAGGAAGACAAGAATCAAGAATTGACTGAATTTAGCAGCCATTGAATAATGGGTAAAGATTATTTGTCTCAGGTTCCTGAAATGAGCAAAATGAAGATCTGAGCAAGTAAATAATTGCATAACTAAAACAGATGCCATAGTGCACGCCTGTAATCCCAGTGACTGGGAAGGCTGCAACAGGAGGATCACAAGTTCAAGACCAGCCTCAGAAATTTAGCAAGACCCTGTCTCAAAATTAAAAAACAAAATAAAAAAATAAAAAGAACCGGGGAGGAAGGTAGCTCACTGGTAAAGAAAGCACTTCAGGATTTGTTCCCCAGTACTGGGGGTCAGGGGAGGGGGAATGGAGGTTGAATAACAGAGGTCACATTGCCAATTAGCAGTAGAACTGGGTCCAAAACCCAAACACAAGGTTTTCTGAAGTTAGCTGTGTTTCTTCAATTCCAGACCAGAACTTTTCTTCAATACCATTTTCTGATCTCGTCTTTCCCAAGTGGTAAACTGTGATTTATTAAGGGGACACTCAAAGAATATTGACTTTAAACAAAAAAGAATAAACTTCAATAGAAGAATCTCAGGGCACAATGACAGACAATGGTTTAAATTTTACCATAAAGTCAAGGGCCCTTCAAATTAAATGAAATAGGCAATCACTGCAAGCCAGGAGCACAGGTGTCAAAATGGACTCAGTGCTCCTCAAAAGGAATTCTCTGTTCTATTTCACAAGATGACTTCCGTACAAATAAATCAACACCCATGACCATATGTTACTACTAACTTATAGTCAGGACTGGAATAATAGGGTGTGATTGCCCAATTTCTTTCTTTGATTTCTTCATCAGTTTGCCTAATAAAGGGGGAGAATGAGAATATAGTTTTACTTGTGAGTTTTTAATCAAACAAATGTTTAAGGAGCCAAAGGGACAAGGAGACAGAACAGAATTTAATAGCCCCTTCTGTCTTCAATCCACAACCAACGACAACCAAAAAGCTTTGCCATCCCAGGAGTCCACTCCAGCAAGCGTTTGCTGTATGATTTTGCAGAATAGGAAGTGATGGTTTCCAAAGGAAGGTAGAGCGGAGGTGGGAAGAAGAGCAGCCAACTAGCACCAAAACAGGGCTCAGAAAGGGACAGGAGAGAGGGACTGAGTGTCACAGGGTAGGTTAGGGCGGGAAAGCAGCCACTTTTCCATGGATGAAGAAGTTAAACAAGGAGCCTGCACCAGGCAACTTACCTTCGGAGACGCAGGTTAAGGACGCCTGGTGGAGAAGAGCTCAGCTGTGGGGCTGTAACTTTCCAACGTTAGTCAGGATCATCGCTGGGATTTTGGTGTGTCCCTGCAAGGATGCAATGAAATCCTCGCGCCTGGTCGCTTTTTAATTCTCGGAAGGAGGAGGTGGAAAGGTTCAGGGGACTCAGGTAGAGATGAGCGCGGGGCCCAAGTGGCTCCAGAGTTTTGCAATGTAGGCACTTAGCTAGGGTTCCCAGAAGGCAGAGGCGGAGGCGCCGCCGCGCAGCCTTCGAGCCCGGCTGGCCACCCGCACAGCCCCCAGCCCAGTCTCCGGGAACCTGTGCCGTAGCAGCAGCCAGCCGGGAGTCCCGAGTCGGAACATCTCAGGAACAGCGCGGTGGTCACCCATCACCGCTGCTGCGGAGAAGCGCAGTAGGAAACGCTCGCTGTCCGCCCGCTTGGGCAGGACAGCGCCCAGGGAGCAAGGATCCCGCACGCCCCCTACTGGCGGGGCCCGCTTCGCCGGCGCGGGGTCGGTCCAGCGCGCTCACCTGCGAGGGGCCGGAGAGGGGCAGTTCTGTGGATCCCCGCAAGCACCCGGACGCTTAATGCTTTTAACAACCATCATGATAAGACCTGGTCGAAGGGTTGCTGGCTCTGTGCCTCGCCTCCGCCTTTGGAGTGTGCACCAACAATTCAAAGATCCTCTTCTAAATGCTGCGTTTGAGAAGGGAAAATCCAATAAAAGAGATATGGGATTCCCTCAACTTCTGTCCCAAGGAGCCAGGGAATTATGTCTAGGCCAGTTTTGTTTCTCCAACCAGAGCCGCAAAACACCTGGTTTCCTTATAGTTATAAATCCCTTGGGAGAGTACCACTGCAAAGATTCTTTCCAGGGACAAGAGGGATGCAAAAGAAGTTTGCTCAGAAGTTTTAATTGGGAAAGAAAGGGAAGCTAGTCCTTTTAAAAACACCGTCTGAGTTGTTTTGTTTCTATGAATCATTTGTCTTTCTTTCTAGTCCTTTATGGTCCCTTGGTCCTGTCACTTCCTGGATTGAATTTGGAGAAGCAAAAGTTTGAGTCAAAAGCCCTAAAATTTTATAATAAAAGAAGAAAACAACCAATATTTCCTTCTTTACAGGATGACTAATAAATTTATGAATTATCTGGGCAGTTATGTGACTAATAACATTATCATTTATTGAGTTCTTACTAAGGGGAAACTAAGAGCTTTATACTTATAATTAAATAAGCAGCTCTGCGATATTCTAAATATTTTACATTGATTAACACTTTATTTTTATATGTATTTATTTATTGGTACCAGGGACTGAACCTAGGGGTACTTAACCACTGAGCCACATCCTCAGTCCTTTTTTATATATATTTTATTTAGTGACAGGGTCTCACTGAGTTGTTTAGGGAATCACTAAGTTGCTGAGGATGGCATTGAACTCACAATCCTCCTACCTCAGCCTCCCCAACTGCTGGGATTACAGGAGTGCACCAGACCAGCTTATTAACACTTTAAATAAAACAACCTTATTAGAAGGGTAATGATATCCCCATTTTACAGTTGAGGAAACTGAACTTACAGAAACAGGTGCCTTTTCCAAGTTCAGACAACTGGAGTCTGAACCAGGCAGTCTGGTTCCAGGGTCCATGTGCTCAGCTATCATGCTAAACTGCCTCAGTTAAATAAAATTAATTGATTTTATTTAATTGTCTCAATAAACCAAGAGAATGGGTACCATTATTGTCTCCATTTTACAAACAAGGGAAATTAGGCATAGATAAACAAAATAATAGACCAGGATCATGGAGCTGGTCAGTGGTTGTTACAGTTTGAATATGAGGTGTCCCCCAGAAGCCCAGAAGCTCATGTGTGAGACATTGAAAGAAAGTTTCAAGGTGAAATGACTGGGTTATAAGAGCCTTAATCTAATTGGTGCATTAATTCACTTGAATGGATTAACTGCGTGGTAACTGTAGGCAGGTAGGGTGTGGCTGGAGGAGGTGGGTCACTGTGCCTTTCAGCAGAGTGTCTCTCTCTCTCTCTCTCTCTCCCCTCCATGTACCGAGCTGCTTTCCTCTTCTACACCTTTCTGCCTTGATGTTCTGCCTCACCAGGACCCAGGGCAATGGCGTTGGCCATCTGTGGATTGAGATCTCTGAAACCACGAGTCCCAGATAAAACTTTTCCTCCTCTACATTGTTCTCATTAGGTCTTTTGGTCACAGCAGCAAAATTAGCTGACGAAAACAGTGGTGCTGGCAAAATGAGATCAGTAAGTCTGAGCCTTAACCATTGAAGGGAAAGCTGTTTTCCTACATTCAACCATACAGGGGAAGGTGGACTGCACTAGAAAACGCGTGAAGCTTTTGAGTCTTTCAAATGTGGAACTCCTGGGCTTCAGGTTCCGTCTCGCAATGTCTTTTCTCAGGCCTAAATGTCCTTTCAAGTTGTTCTACCCTTCAGGTATTCCATTTGTGAAATCTATTAGTTAGTTTTCTGTTGTTGTAACAAAAATACCTGATAAGAACAATTAGTAAGAGGTTGAAGAGTTTATTGGGGGCTCATCGTTTCAGAGTTGTAGACCATGGTAGGCCAACTTCATTGGTCTGGGTCCAAGGTGAGGCAGAACATCATGGCAGAAGGGCATTGTGGAGGAAAGTTGATCAGTTAAAGGTAGTCAGGGACAAAATATAGTCCCCAAGGACATATCTCCCAAAGGACACACCTCCCAGCCATGCCCCACCTGCCTATAGTTACCATCTAGTAATCCATTTAAATTATTAATCCATCAAATGAATTAATCCACTTATTAGGTTACAGTTCTCAAAATCTAATCATTTCACATCTGAAGATTCTTGCATTGAATGTCATTTTTTTTCCAATACACGAGCTTTTGTCACACTTTATATTCAACACATAACACAATGCCACAAATGTAAAGGGCCTTTGACCAAACTCAGGTTCAGACTAAAGTCCTGCCATCTTGCCTACAGCTTGTACAGCTTGTTCCTTAGGAGACCATAGATAGATGCAACAGCTACACAGTGGAACACATCTCAAGGTCTCATTCCTTTTGTGACCAGACCCCCAGTACACTCTGAGAAGGGACAACTAGGGGCACCAGTGACACCAAACCTGTTTGTCCCCATTTCAGAAATAGTGTCGCTTTCTGGAGGAGAACAACAGTAACTGAAAGAAAGGCACAGAGCATGACTATGGTCATGACCGTGTGAACAACTTGAGTTATCTCAGTTTAAGATGGTCACTTCTTTGTTCTTGCTGAGGTAAGCCCTTTTGCATCTAATGTAGAGAGTTTTTCTGAGTGTTTGAGGGCCAATAAAGGAAAAGGACATGATCACAAAGCAGGAGTAGCAGGCAATGAGTTCTATTTGGGCAACACTTTGTCAGGATTGTATGCTGCAGCTTGAGGGCCACCACCTTGAAGGTGAACAGGGCAAGAAACTCCTGGAGTGGGGAGAGAAAACAGGATCAGAGAGGGAACTTCCATATTTAGATGATGTTCCTCAACAGCCCTGCAGGCACCTCTGTACCAAGGAGCTCAAAGGGCAGCAGTTGAAAACAGGGTTTTTATCCATACAAAGTTGATCTTATCTATACCAAGCAGATGCAGGTGCAATTTCTCAAGGTATATAAGGTAAGAAGCTGTAACTGGTTAAAAATCTGCTTATTTGGGCTTTGTTTCAAGCACCTGGATGTGTAAAAACTGACTTGGCTGTTCACAGGTTTTTGAGGGAATCTGGGAAGAAAGCAACAGCCTAGATCCCAACATAAGGAGGCACTTTGGGGTCATTTATATACATCCTAACGACCAGGTTGGAAGTCTCTCCAAATGCACAGGCAATCCAGGACTCTACCAGGTCCAGATTGATGCCCAAGTCTCTGGATGCCTATGCACACCCAAATTCTGAGCTTTGAGGTTCTGATTTGACCAACCGTTTTGAAAGTTGATGACTGATACTGAATATAACACTTACCTCACCATCCCATCATCAGACAAAAGCAGAAAGATCTAATATGAGACAAGAATTCATGCACATACAAAGAGAATGCGTGGGAGGATATTTGATCTCCAAGAATCTATGCAGCAGTAAGTTAATACCGGTGTTGTTTAGAAGGGCCTATTGTTTTCTAACAGTAAAACAACTCCACCAGCAGATGGCGCAATGACATTAAATATTGGAGAGGATATTCTGGTCACTAGCTCTATGTAATCAAGCACATCTAGATAGGGCTATGCTACATGAAGTCCATTCACTATACAATCCAACAGATTCCTCTAAACATCTCAGGAAATTCAGTACAACTATGAGATTCATCTCATAGAATGTGAAAATTAATAAAATCTACTTACTGGACAGCATACCCACTTTTGGCTCTACAGAATTTGAAACAACTACCACTTACTCTATATTATCCAACATGCATATATACATGAAATATTTTTTATTATTCTAAAATTTGGAAGCATTCCAAAGCACAGATGAAATCGTGTCCAAGGGATTTCCTTTTGGAAATCTGAAAGTCTTTGTATAAGTAGGCATAGGGAGTGAAAGAGTGACAGTAAGTCTTTCCTTTACTGTCCTTTCTATTAGCTCTTTCATGAGTGTGGGCGCATGTGCTAGGGATGAGCACCTAGGGTCTGGGGGGAGTAGATATTAACATATACTCTACTATTGAGCTCCATCTCCATCCTTTCTGTTAAATTCAGGTCTGACTTCTGTCATCAGGGGCTTTTATTTTTACACTCTTTTCTCCTTAGCAACTCTCTGCCTCCATTGACCCACCACCAGTTCTCATTCCCAAAGCTCCATCTTCAGCATCTTAAAAGTCTTATTACCACCCACACTTAATTGGACTCTTCATTGTCTTGCTCCCCCCCAGACCAATTTCTCCTCTCGTTTTCCTAGTTACGTTAGTGGTCTTCAATTTTTCTTGTTCCTCAGAATCATCTTGGGCTCTTTTCTCTCCATTGCCCACCTCCCAATTCAGTTTTACCCTAAGTTTTTTTCTATTCTGTTTCTATCAAGTGCTTGAATGGCTTCAACCAATTTTTTGAGCCCCTGCTAGGTACAAAGGCTTCTACAGTGTATAAAGGCATTAGGGCTGGTCACCAGTCTGTGCTGCTGGCAGCACTGAAGCAATGCTCATAAAGTCATATATCAATTTCTTGAATTTTCCAAAATCTAATTTTTAATGGAAATAAATGGAACTGATAAGAGAAATTCTTTTTGCAACAAGAAATTATTTCAACATAAAGGAACTATACAAAATTGCTCAAAAGAAATCTGAACTCCTTGTGTAAAGCAGGTGTGGATATTCTCCAGAGCGGTGTAAGGCAGCAGTTCTCTTGTACACAGTGATTATCTGCAAACATCTGTTAATATAAGTACAGATTCCAGGGATCCACTAGCAGCCCCTCTGATTCCACAGATCTAGAAAGGGACTGAGATCAGTCAGTCTCTCTTTCTCTCTCTCTCTCTCTCTCTCTCTCTCTCTCTCTCTCTCTCTCTCGGAGCTAGGGATCAAATCCAGGGCCTTGCACATGCAGGTAAGCAATCTACCACTGAGCTATGTCCCTAGCCTGACTCATATTTTGTAACAAAAATAAAAGAGTAATCTAAGGGATATTTGATATTTTAAGAAATTGTGATGTCAAAGAAACTTTAAAATAAATATAATAATAAAATATTATCCTCAGATCCTTACACTGCTTTATAAAACCACTTTTAAATTAGTCAGCTACTTTGTATTTGATCCCATAATTCTATCTCAAAGCTGTTTCCTGAGTCTATCTTTGGATGCTATGTTTGATTTCTGGTTATATCTAAAGTTTACATTTCAGTCTTGGTGGAAGTAATACTTTAGGCAGATCAGTCATTCAGACCTTACCTTGTATGTTTATCATGTCCCGTGGTGGATGGGTGGGAATTAGAGAGGGATTCCCGAACTAATAAAGGGGCCATTTAACAAGTAAGGAGTAGTAGGGAGGGGTGCTGGTGCAGACGCTGGTCCAGCCACAGTTAGGCCCATTCCCACTTGCAAACTCCAGGTGAGCGAGCAGTGGAGTGGGATTGTGAACCAATAACCTACAGCAGTGCTCCATCATGGCCCACATGCCAACTTGGGCACAGCTGAGGGAACCAGGCTAAAGCATGGGCACAAGACAGACACCTGGAAAAGGACAGGTGAAATCACTTGGCTTTCTTTATGATCCACTCTAGCCATAGTCCTGTGTGTTACATCTTACATTAGTACAAATGTTTAACAGAGCTCCAAAATACAGTGCTATAAACCCCCCCATTACCCCCATCTTCTAGAATTTTCATTTACCTTTGTTAAATATTTGGCCAAGTTCTACTTGTTCCAGGCGGGCCGCAGTACTTCAGAGGCCTCTGTGTGGCCTTCTCTCCTTATACTTTCATAGAGCAAATCAGGAGAAATAATGATCAAAATTTTTCTTAGCGTTGTGGCTTTCTGAGACTTAATTGGCTTATTTTATGGATATCATTCAAACTTGGTTGTTTTAAAAATGTTACATACTTTTGCTTTTGCTTTGTAAAGATTAAATACGTGTGACGTCCCCTTTGGTTGAAAAGTCATAATGAATGCCTCTGTCCCCTCTTGATGCCAATCAACTGACTACCTGCCACCAATTCTGTAACTGCCCCATGCTATGGTATCTGATTGCCTTGCTACCTCTGTGGACAGATTTTACCAGGAAGAATGATTTCCAGACAGACATAATTTGTTTAGAAATTTATAAATTTGACTGCTCTTAGAAACAGCTAGATGTTTATGTTCTCTGTCTCAATTTCATTTTAACATTTCATTTTAATGTTTCAGTAATACTTAACAGTTAGTTATAATTTAGTAAAATACATTTCACTCCTTCAGCAAGTATTTACTGAGTGTACTGTTTTAAGTGTTTTAGATAACAGCAAATAAAAAAATCCTTCCTGGACTGGGGAATGATTTGGTTGGTAGAGGGCTTGCCTAGCATGCATGAGGCCCTGGGTTCAATTCCCAGCAACCCCCCCTCCCACCGACCAAATCCTTCTTTTTTTCATGGGGTTTACATAAAATTTATTTTAATTAATATATAATTACATGATTATGTTAATTTAAAATTTCATGAGCTTGTGCTACCACAATCCAGTTTAGAAGATAAGGTGAACAAGTTATACACACACACACACACACACACACACACACACACATTTTCCTCTGAAAAGCTTAAATACAAAAACAAGATTGAGAAGTTTATATTTATTGCTCAGGACATAGGGAGTCTTGGAGATGTGTTTTGTTTGTGCTGGAAATTGAACCTAGGCATTTGTACATGCTGAGCAAGTGCTTTACCACCGATCTACATCCCAATCTCCTTGGAGATTTTGATGGACCTTCACAGTATTTTCTGGCTAATTTTCACAAGGTCCCTCTTTTAGTATATTTTTTTTCTCACTCTGTCACTTACCTGGAATGTTCACATCTCTGATAACCCCAAATATGTGTGTGTGTGGCAGGGGTGGAGTGTGTGGGGGGATGGGGGGTGTTTTGGATTGCCTACCTCCAGATACAAAGTGGCCTGCAGGTGGCAGTGGTGAGCAGCACATGCAGCAAACCCAGCAAATTAGTGCTTCCCTGACCACCCTACCTGAAATAGCACCTGCTCCAGTCTCTCACTCCCTTACTCCCTTTTTTCTTCATAACTATTTCGCCAATTGACATTATATAGTATTGGGATTATTGCCTCTTTCTTTTCACTAAAATGTGAACTTGGGTCTTTGTTCATTGTATTGAACAAGGCCTGACAACTAGTCCATATTCAATAAATAAATAAATAAATAAATAAATATATTTCCTAATCAATAATTATATATAAATACATATTTATATATAGATCATATTTAATAAATATGTATTTCATATTCAATAAATATATATAAATATACTTTGTCTGAGCATCCAGCAGAGGAACACTATGTAGGATGATATACAGTTACCTGGCAACCAAATTTTGGGGTACATATTTGATTAAGTTTTATTTTATCAGGATAATTTTATGTAATTTCTGGTGAGAGCTAAAGGTTCCTTACCATATCAAAAGGTTATAAAGAGAGGTGTGATGAAGGAGACTTTCAATACCCATAATAAGATAAAATAGTGTTAAATGACATACTAATGGGGAAATTAACCTAATGAAACATAGTAGGTGAGATACACAGGAAGTGCTGATATGCTGATATCTGACCTCTAGGGATGCATGATTAAGCAATGGTTTTCCTGGATCTTACTAAACAGAATTTCCTCTGTGCTGTTTGTAAAAGATGAAACACAGTGTTCCAAATTCTGACTTGGTTTTTTCAGCGATGAGCTTGTCCTTAGTCTGTCTGCAGTCAGGCTATTCTTCTGCAAACTTCAGCCACAGCAGTTATCAACCAAGTATGGTTAACACTCTAGTCTCTCTTGCAAAACACTGAGTAAATATTTGGGCTCTGGACCTATCTGTTTTTGCAAATCATATCTCTATTTACCCAAGTGGAGGTCACAGGGCCCCACTCAGGGTAAAGCATACACAGCATCTCAGTTTGAAGAAGGCTAAAATATGTCACTTTTCAAGGATGAAGCAAGATTCTTCAAGATGCCAATAAAAAGTTGGCCTTTGTACACCACCCATTCTGTATGGATATAACTTTGAAAGAACTATAGTGCAAATCACGTTAAGGTAATAAACTTAAAACATAAATCCAAATCTTATGTTTTGTTGGTCCTCATTCAAGGTTGTAAGGTAAAGCAAATATGGACATTAAGTAAGAAAAGATAAATTGTTTTGTGGATGTGGTAAAATTTCCCATTCTACTTACCTGCTCTTCTTTAGGAATATCTACTTTCTTTTTATTTTTCTATCTGCAAAGATAGTTCAAGACAAACTCATGAGACTTTTCCACAGTCCATTTTTTCTGTAGGCCTGTATCTTTCCTCAGAGGCCTACATGATTCTTTTCTTTCTAGAGCACATTCTTGTGAATGTAACTTGGCCCTTTTAGCTACTGCCTTAGCCCTAGAGAGGGAGTCCATCCTCCTTCTGCTCCATGTGTTTTTTTTTTTTTTTTTTGGTCTTTGACTTATATAGTGAAACTAAAAGCACATTGTTCATAGACTCCAAACAAAACATCTTCAATTTCACTTTCCATGTGCTATTTTTGTACACATAGCAAATATTCTCACTGACAACTTTGTTGCCCTAGATGGGATATTTTTGCCATTAGGGTGGACTGGTTTTCAACAGGCCAACAGATTGTTTTCTTTCTGTCTAGCTGAAGAAAAATCAATTCTAAGGCATAAAGCTATAAATTTAGGTTAGATCTATACATTATTTACTTATTAGCTAAATAAATGTTTTGTTGTCAGAATTGATTTGAGCTTTATTGGACTACCCAAAATATGTGCCTTCCCTTAGTCTACTGAGAGAAGATAATTCTTGGAGTCCTACTCTATTTGAACCATGAGTTGGCATTGAAAACCACTTCCTCTAAAATTGAACTGAAAACACTAACTAATCTTAAAGCAATAAAAATGTAGATTTGTGAAGGACTGTAAAAGATCATGGTGAACTTTAACTCACAGAAAGAGACAGACAATAGATAAATGTAAATACATTTCATGTAATCACACACACACACATGCGCGCACACACACATATACACACACACACCTCTTTAAAATCTATAACTGCTAAAACCTATCCCATCAGTGAATACTTCGATTCTTATGATACCCTGTATCTCTGTACCAATTTAAATTAAGTGCTTCATGATTGAAGCTGAGCTGAAGGCTCAGGTGTTGGGTCACATGATCTGGGGCTCCTTGGGATTAATTTCCTGTTCTGGCACAGTGACCTTGCCTATGTCATATAGCCTCTATAGCCTCTGTATGACTCTCTTTTCTCCTTCATAGGATCATATTTACCTCAAAGCTCATTGTAAGGAGTAAATGAATGGATGCACAAAACACAAAGAACTAAATTGCAGCATGACACATCTAGCATGAAGAATACGCTCCAAATCAGTGACTCTGTCAGTCCTGAAGGTCTATATCATTTATCACTGGGTAAACAAGTCATCTTCACAGATGAACTTACTCTCCATAATCAAATTCAAATTCAGCAAATATTTTGGAGCAGAGGTAAGCAAAATAGGCAAGGGACTCAGAGAGGGAATTATTAATTTACGGAAATACCATTAGTAGTAGATGTATCTTCAAATCAGTACACAGTTGGATGATAGGGAATTTCAAAAATTATTACTTTGATAAATAAACCCACTGACTTGTGAAACAAATCAAATTACTGTGTTGGCTTAAATAATACGTATGCTATTTTCTCAGGAAACAAACCTACAAGTGGAGTAAATTGGATTTAAGAAATATTCTTCTTTCCTGGAATTCATTAATCATTTATCAAAGAAAAAGTTGGTTCAAACATGGAGGAGAATAACTAGTTAAAATTTAATAAACCTAAGTGATACTAGACAATGCAGAACCAAAGTAGGTCACTAAATCACTCCTGGCCACTTTTTTTTTTCTCAAAAATCATCTTGTTTAGTATTATTCTAATTTAGAACTTGAGATTGTGGTTTAAAAAATAAATCTATTTCCTAAAATTCTGACCATGCACCTCAAATTCCAATCCAAGTCAGTAAAAAGGAAAGAATGCAAGTATTCCAAATCTAAAATGATATAAGAATTTTTATTTCTTCTACCTATCAACCTTTGGTATATTATATACATTGATGCTTCTAAAGAAATTGTATGAAGTCAAGAAGTTCAAAACCCAATCTGTGGCTGAATGAATCATAACCTCAGATTCAATACGTCAATACTTTATGCTCTTCAGTAAGAAGATCCATAATGACAACATGCTTTGTCTGAACAAACTTTGCTTAAACACTGTTACTGATAAAAGTATGACTTCTCTTAAGGCACACAATCTAGTTCTATCATCATTTGATCTGTGTTTGGTGGAGTGAATGTTTAAGTAATTTCCATCTAAATTAGACAATCAAGTTTTCCTTTTCTAGGTGGTGTCATAGATTATAGTTAGTTGCCACAAATGATTTATTAAAAAGAACTTCTACAACTTGAACAACTCATTTCCCATGAAACAAATATACCAATAATGATCAGTCTTACAATGGTATGAAATGAAATTACTATTTATAAAAATTTTATATCTAAACCATTCAGTAATTGATAAACCTTATAAACATTCACCTAATATTCTTTGTGAATCAGACAATGCATTCAGTGTATTTATCCCATTGAATCCTGGGAACAGTCCAAGTAAGTAAATAATAGCACTATTTTTTAATTCTATTTTTATATATGTGACAGCAGAATGCATCCCAATTCATATTACACATATAGAGCACAATGTTTCATATCTCTGGTTGTATACAAAGTATATTCACACCAATTCATGTCTTTATACATGTACTTAGGGTATCAATGTCCATCTCATTCCACTGTCTTTCCTACCTCATGCCCCCTTTACTCCCCTCTTACCCCTAAAAACACTATTTCTATTCTACCAACATGGACTATAAAACCAAGAGAGGTTTAGTAACTTGTACTGAGTGGCACAGCTAGTAAGGTGTGGAGATGAGATTCAAAGCCCGGCAGGTGGACTCCAGAACCCTTACCAACTAATGTCTATACTCTCCAATTGGATTATATTCTCCTTAAAATCAAAGGCAAAAAACTAAGTCATCTTTTATATTCAAATCAAAAAATAATCAGAGGAATTGTGTGGGGTTTAGCTCAGTGTAGAGTATGTGCCTAGCATGCACACACTAAGCCCTGGGTTCAATCACCAGCACTCATCATCATCATCATCATGTAATCACTAGCACAGAAAACAAATCATTGGGAGTGATTAATCATTGCAGATTTTCATTACAAATTTAGAGTAGATAATATGTGCCTATGTTAAAAATTCTAAAGATACTAAGTATACAGAGAAATGAAGAATTTCTCCCAACCCAGTCCATCATCATCTCACCCCATACGTTTCCATAGAGATAAACACTGGCAAAAATTGACCTGCACTCTTGAAAAGTCCATCCAATGGAAGTGCTCATGTGTATGTTGATACATTCCATTGTCTTTAAAAATCACAAATGGTAGAATGCTTTTTCCTTTTTCCTAACAATATATGTTGGATATTGCTCCATGTGACTAAATTAGAGTTTCCTCATTCACTTAAAAGATAGTTTCATATTCATTCATATGGATAGTCAATCAATTCTTTAATCATTACCTTTGTTGCTTATTTTTGTGGCTTAGGAGTTCTGAGAGGTATTAGAAATTTAAACTTCAAAGGATGACTTTCAGCCCAATTGAAGTCATCAGATAAATATTAAATATTTTTATATGAGTTGCTGTGGCCATAAAAATGAGTTTAAATCTAGTGAGATCAATATGACATGTATGTGTATAACACAAAGTCACTACCAATGCTATGAAAGAAGTAGAGCTTGCTCCCAAGGTTTTGGCACGGGTGGGTTGGGGAGGGAGGAATCATAAAACAAATTTTAAGGACATGTACAATTGTGACAGCCAGAGAGCTAGGGGTCTTTCTGAAGCCCAAACGGGCAGAAGGAGCTACATTGAAAAATGAAAACCTTGATCACAGATAGGACCATATGGTTCACAATAAGGAGATGTTATGTGATTCAATTTGGTTAGACTAGAAGGTATAGGAAATACGATCCAGAGAGAAAAAACAGCAAGGATAGGAGGAGACATTTATGATATTTACATTCACTATGATGGGAAGTAGGGAGTCACTGAAAGCTTTTGAGCAGATGAGTGTCATAATTGGAGCTACATTATAGGAAGATTAGCAAATGGTTGGGGCCGGGTGTGGTGGCACATGCCTATAATGCCACAGCTCAGGAGGCTGAGGCACCAGGATCACGAGTTCAAAGCCAGCTTCAGCAAGTGTGAGCCGCTAAGCAACTCATTGAGACCCTCTCTCTAAATGAAATATAAAAGAAGGGCTGGGAATGTGACTCAGTGCTTGAAGGCCCCTGAGTTCAATCCCTGGTACCAAAAAACAAAACAAAAAAACAAAACAAAACAAAAACCCACCAAATGGTTTGGAGGAATGACTGGACTGAAGGAAGGGAGATCAGTTAGCAGACTTTTAATTGGTTACGTGATATGATGATGTGATTGCATTAACTGAATAGTAAGAGGGAAATATTAAGGAACAAAGAAAGGTAAATCTGATTTTGGTAGATACACTTTATTTTGATAATTATTGATTAGCTATAGAATGTGAACATTTATCTGTTTTCAAATCAAAACATAAGCATTCCTTTGTAAAGACTTAGATTTGAACATTAAAATGTTAGTATTTCTTTCATGCTAAACATATTTCTCCCACTTTTATGGTTCATCAAAATTTAGCCAGACAATGGTGAAGCATGCCTATAACTCCAGTAACTCAGGAGGATCAAGGCCAGCCTCAGCAACTTATTTCTCAAAATAAAAAATAAAAAGGGCTGTGAATGTGGCTCAGTGGTTAAGCACCTCTGTGTTCAATCCCTGATATAATAATAATAATAATAATAATAATAATAATAATAATAATAATAATAATAATTGGTGTCAGAGGAGGGAATGAGGGATAACCCAAAATAGGGACATCAATAATAGCGATAATGCACGATTATAAATTATCAATAGTTGATGGTGGATGTTGTTTCCCAATACACAAAGAAGCTCCAGCGACAGGGCAGAGATGATGGCCCTTTTCTAATATCTCATTTTGCCTCCTTTCCTTCAGCTTTGCTTCTAGTCAGGGAGAAAAATTTTCCTAGCCCCTACCTCTGCATCCAGAGGTAACTAGATGGAACCTCAGGAAAAACAAACGGGCTCTTTGCTCATTTTCCCTTGGTGGCAGCCAGTTCTACCAGTCAAAGAGACAAGTCGAGCTCAAAAGCTCATTGAGAATGGAGGGCAGAAGGTCACAGTCAACCCAGAGGGACAAGAAGGCCCTTTCCAGGGTCATTCATTCCTGGGACTACTGAATTGGGTCATAGTGGGAGGCAAAGTCCTGCCACAGCCGCAGGTTAGAGAGAATGTTGTCACCTCATCCCTGGGCTAAGAAAGGTCTGTGGGTCATTTAGGTTATGGCGGCAGGCCCCATCTTAAGGACAGGCAGGGTTTGCTGGGGTGGACTTGGGATCTGTGTTTGCTCTCTCTGCTGCCTCCGGGAAGAGGTTGCAACACGCAGCTTCCCCGCCCTCCCCAAAACAGTGGCTAAAGCTTCACCTGCTCTGGGAGATTTTTGGGTCACAGGGAGACGTTTGATCTGGGCCAAAAAAGGAGGAGCTTAAGCCGGGGTGCAAAATCTGGGAACCTGCTGAGCACAGGTTGGGACCAGGAGGAGGAAAAAGAGACGGGAAAGAGGTGCCCACCCTTCCGGTAAGGAGACCCCGTGATCAGCTCCCTCCAGTAGCCATCGCGGCCAGCCCTGGACCTTATATAAAGGCACAGGGGCAGCCCAGGAGTTCACAGCGCTGACAGCACAGGGCTTGAAGCGCCAGGCGCCCCAGGCATCATGGGTTTGTCCCTACAACCCCGGAGTTTAATTCTGTACCTCTCCAGCCTTCTCCTGTTCTCTCCAGCATGCCTGGCAGTAAGTGTGCTGTTCATAAAACACCTTCTTTTAAACAGAAAGCCGAAACATAAGAAAGCAAATGGTGACTAGTGACATTTCGTGTCTTTCTCCTTTTAGTATGTGGCTACCAGAGACAACTGCTGCATCTTAGATGAAAGATTTGTAAGTAGCGTTTATGTTTCTTGTGTTCTGTTGGAGAGGGGAGGACAACAGAAGCAATTCTTCTACAAATACCGTTTAATGTTTTTAAAATATCGTTGACCTATTACTTTTTTTTTTTTTTTTTTTTTATGGATAGGTTTTAAGTGTTGCTCTTGTCCAAATGTCTGGTCACTTGCTGCTTCTGTTTGCAGGGTAGTTATTGTCCAACTACCTGTGGCATCGCGGATTTCCTGTCTACTTACCAAAGCCATGTAGACAAGGACCTGCAGAGTTTGGAAGACATCTTAAATCAAGTTGAAAACAAAACAACAGAAGCCAAAGAACTCATCAAAGCCATCCAGATCAGCTATAATCCAGATCAGCCAAAAAAGCCAAGTGAGAAACTAAGGACTGGGGGCCAACTGAGAAAATCGTTCAAGAAGTTATTTTGTTGTTGTTTTAGTTGTTTGGTTTGTTTATTTTCTGGTTTTGGACTCCTCTAACAGATATGATAGAGACTGCCACCCAGAATTCCAAGAAGATGGTAGAAGAGATTATGAAATACGAAGCATTGATTCTAACACATGACTCTAGTATCCGGTAAGCATTTTGGCTTTCCTTTGCTCTCCAAGACAGATTTAGTTTTGATTACTGTAACATGTTTCAGTGAAAGTCTTTTTAATTTTTTTTTCATTTAAAATGTCCAGTTGACATATGTCTGTCTTTGACCCAATGAGGTGGGTGGTTTTTTGTTGTTGTTTTTTTTGTTTGTTTGTTTGTTTTGTGTGTGTGTGTGTGTGCAATATGAATTGTATTGGATTGTAATTGCATTTATTTATGGCATTGGGGATCAAACTCAGGGCTTCGTGCATTCTAGGCAAGCAACCAAGCACTGAGCTACATCCCCAGCCCCAGTAATTGCTTTTTAATAATTACATTGGAGAAAGGTGTTCTAAATATCTTTAAATGTTTGAAATCTAAATATCCTTCACCTTCCACTGGTCTTACAATGTAAAAATCATACACATGGGCATTTGGGTGTTGAAAGTAAAATTCTCTTTATAAAAATGTCAACAAGTCAGTGGTAAGAAATTATCAAGCAGAGTCATAAGAAGGATCATGACTACTAAGGTAAATTATATTGAAGGTGAGTCAGAAAAGAAATATCTTAAGAGACTTAAACAAACATTGTAAAGCTATGTGTTTATCCTGGCACAATGAACCTACAGTTATGTATTTTCCTCCTATCGTGTGGAAATAAAATACCTGTTCCTGGCTTCCTAGAGTCACATAAACTTTCTAACCATGGAATCTCAGAAAAAGTTGTAGTTTCTTCACCATTAAAAAAAAATTGATCTCAAAACTGTGAGAAACTGAGTGTATGGGAAGAAGTGGCCCAGGAGAGATTTGCCTCTTTTTGATATCAGAAGTCTGTTGTTGTATTTATTTCACCAATATAATTTACATTATGACTGCCCATCACTGAAGTTAAGGAGACCATTGTGCAGAAATTGTCTAAGAGTAGAGAAAGAGGGTGGTCCAATAGTTTTTCTTCCCTTCTGTTCTTCAAAGTTAGAAACAGAAGTTTATGCACAGTAGATAGTTTTCTATCATTTCTGAATATTTATAAGCAACCCTGTGAGAAACTGCAAAAGCAGGGTTTTTACTTCCCCCAAGCTTTTTCCAGACCTGTGTAACTAGAAACACTAAGATAGGGAAGTGTCTAGTTGTTTATTTTATGTATGGTAATACCTAAGATACCTTTTGCAAGTAACTTAGAGATGGAAGCCCATTAATAGGTCCTTGGTAGATCACCAAGTTTAAATGGATGACGCTTCAACAACACATGGGAATTACTGAGCAGAACTGTCCCTGCTTTCAAATGGCCAGGAGGTGTCTCCCTTAACCAGGCCCATCTCACATTGGCTGTTACCTGCTCTCCTTTAAGCATAAACTGAAAATCAGAATGACCACTTAGTGATGACCTTGGTATATTGACATGGACTTTGTTATTTGTGTTCAGAGTTGAGACTTTATGTCTGTTTCTGGATTAAAAGATTCTGGCATAAAAATTGTATTCCTGTTTTAATTATTTAGGGAGGGGGGTGTGGAGTTGATTTCCTTGCCCCCAAAGCTTAGCATTTTAATTCATTTCAATTTATTAACATAATTTTGCAAATTTCCCCAAAAGGGAAGTCTTAAGAAAATAAGATAGTAGTTCTAAGAGAAAATACAAAGTTACTCCAATGAAAGGAATGCTTATCTTTTATTATCTCGTTGTTTAATTTGTAGATTTTTGCAGGAAATATATAATTCAAATAATCAGAAGATCCTTAACCTGAAACAGAAGGTAGCCCAGCTTGAAGCCAAGTGCCAGGAGCCTTGCAAAGACACAGTACAAATCTATGATACAACTGGGAAAGGTAAATGAGAGGTTTATATTGGGATCATGTTCATCAAAGCAAATAGACAAAGTAAAAGGGAATGTATAGGAATAATGTAGAAAGTGTCTAGCTTTCCCCGCCTTCCTTTTTTTTTTTTTTTTCTGGAAGTACTGGGAATTAAACCCAGGGGCACTTTACCACTGAGCCACATCTCCAACCCTTCTAGCTCCTTTTCTTTCCCTCTTTCTTTCTTTCCCTTTTTCCTCTTTTTTCTTCCTTCATTTCTCCCTTTCTCTCTCTCTCTTTCTTTCTTTCAATAGGGTCTTGTTATGTTGCTGAGGCTAGTCTAGATCTGCAGTCCTCCTGCCTCAGTCTCCCGAGTCTCTAGAATTATAGGCATGCTGCTCCTTGCCTAGTGAGTATCTAGCTCTTAAGTGTCTAAGGATTCCAATAGTATAGAGTATTCTTGAGTAGCAAACAATAGTTTGAAAGGACTGATGATGCAAGAATGTACATAATGTAAATTATATTCCTCTTGGGAAATGAAGAGTTGAAAAGAGGTTCATTTCATCTCATTTTTGAGGTTAACACAGTCTTACCTGGATTTAAAACCACAGTAAATGTTTCTTATTTTCCTTTTTCAGATTGTCAAGACATTGCCAATAAGGGAGCCAAAGAGAGTGGCCTTTACTTCATCAAGCCTCTGAAAGCGAAGCAGCAGTTCTTGGTCTACTGTGAAATTGATGGCTCTGGAAACGGATGGACTGTGCTACAGAAGGTAGTTTTCCCTTTTCATCTGTGTTTAATAATGTCCACATTGGTGCTGCCATATGGCAGATTCTTGTCAAAGTACCTTGTGAACATTAAATTACTTAACCCTCAGGAGGGAACTGAGGATGACAGGTAGAGTAACTTGCCCCAAATCACATAAGTAATAAGTAACAGAGTGAGGATTTGAATCCAGGCAGTGTGGTTTCAGTGTCTTGGCTTTCACTCAATATGGCTGGTGTCACTGCTGCAGATTTATGATGGCACATAAGCAAAGTCCTTTGGTCACAAAAAAATAGAAGAGACCTCTTTTATCAGATATATTAAGACCAAGGACCGCCATCACAAGAAGAGCCCCGCCCCAGAAGATACAGGTGGGCTACTCCAAGGCCTCGTGTGGCCTCTGCCAGTCACTGGGAGCCACTGAGGATCCTGGCTCCCTTGCCTTATTTACTTCCTGCCACTGTTAAACTACTTGTGCAGGGGGCACTCAGAGGGCTGCATTCCACCATCAGCACATGGAATCAATAATGTCTCGCTCGAGTTCTAAAGTCCTCCAGGGGTCTTTAAAAAAAAAAACACCTACCACTAGTTCAGAATTCACCATGTACTGAGCACTCTTTAAAATGTTTTATTAATATCTATCATGAAATCCTCACAGCAACCCTAAAAAGCCCGATTTGATAGATAAGGAAACCAAGGCATCTTGCCCATATCACTTCATTGCTAGTCAATAGACTTATAACCTCCATATTTTTGACAGGGTGTTGATGATATTTTCTTGACATGCACCCATATCTGTTCTCTCCCCTTGTGCCATTCTGTAATTAGAGACTGGACGGCAGTGTGGATTTCAAGAAAAACTGGATTCAGTATAAAGAAGGATTTGGCCATCTCTCTCCTACTGGCACCACTGAGTTTTGGCTGGGAAATGAGAAGATTCACTTGATAAGCACACAGTCTCAAATCCCGTATGCACTCAGAGTGCAATTGGAAGACTGGAATGGCAAAACCAGGTACTATGCAGAAAGAACTTTAAGGATTTTTTTTGTAGAGGTCATCCAACATGTGCCCTTTCCAACTCTCAATAGATGGATAGCAAAAAACAGCCTGGCATATGTGAGGAACAGTTTGGTTCTTGGGCAGTCCAAAGAGGAAGGTTCTCTCTGTAATGGATCTGAATGTTTTGGTATAATCTACTTACCCTGGAAACATTCAGAGCAATAGCTAGTTGCTGAGATTTTAATAGGTACCAGAAAATGAGCATGATATTAAATCTAATTTAATCAAAATAACCATCCCAAAAGCAGGTATCATTATTAATCCCACTTTGTCAACTAACATTGCTGGTAAATGGTAAAGGTGGGGTATGAATTCAGGAAGTTTGACTTCATGAGTCTCCTGAATGAAAGTGAATTCAGCCTCTTTAGATTTCCCATTTATTTAATAACCACTCATTCTGTCAGCTCCTTGGTTATCATAAAATAAAATCAGCTGGCTCCCTTGGTGATCTACAGCCCTCTCTAGACTTAGAGGTACCTGAGAATTTTGAGTTTGTAGACCTAATTCAAGTGAATAAAAACATTCAACCATCTTACTATGTTACATAATACATATTCTGTCTCTGAACACAAAGGTTTGTTATTGTTTTTTTTTTAACTCTTCAGGTGGTATGAAAGTACTATAGTCAGTAGACTTTTTCCTATAGGATCATCTCCCATTTTCCTAGTACTGTAGATTAGGGAAGAAGGTAAAATATTTTCTGGAAATCTCTGTTCATTCCCGAGACTCATTATTCTCTCCACTCCATAGAATTTTATTTCTTTTACAGTTTTTCCCAGTGGAGAATCTCTCTCTCATTCCTATAGCTCATTTTTTGTGTGTGTGGACAACAGAGGTACTGTTTAGTATGTCCTTATGATGTCCCAGATAGCCCTCCTTCTTGCCTCTGCCCTACTGCCTTGGGAAAGAAGACTCTTTTTAGACCTCACCCCTCAGGTGGTATGAATGGGTAAGGGAACTAGCTGTATCTCCTTCATGAGCATTAACTCATGCTCACTCATCATCTGATCATCAGGGTGATCTATGATAGCATTGAATGCAAGGCTAAAAACTTAAATAGAAAGGGTAAATATGAAATTAGTCAAATTTTGGTTTTATTATGAACCTATCTATAAGTAAAAAAACATTCAAATAGGTGAAGTGTTTACTTTTCACTGGGACTCCTTGAAGTCTTCTAGACCCTTCCTGAGCAGAGTTGATGAACTCTGAACTGGTTCACACATTTATTATCTCATGCCACATTTGTAGAAAACGCTTCTTGATGTTCCTATTTCAGTCTTAAGAAGCGAAGTGACAAAGCAGCTGCCTGAGGGAAACGGGACCTTCTGAACTTCCTGAGGAGGCTTAGGATGTGACGTCTCTATTTCCTTCTTCGCAGTACTGCAGATTATGCCATGTTCAAGGTGGGACCTGAAGCTGACAAATACCGCCTGACCTATGCCTACTTCATTGGTGGAGATGCTGGGGATGCCTTCGATGGCTTTGATTTTGGTGATGATCCTAGTGACAAGTTTTTCACATCCCACAATGGCATGCAGTTTAGTACCTGGGACAATGACAATGATAAATTCGAAGGCAACTGTGCTGAACAGGATGGATCTGGTTGGTGGATGAACAAGTGTCATGCTGGCCACCTCAATGGAATTTATTACCAAGGTACAGCTTTCTTTCTTAGGTTCCAAGTGGGTGTAGAGTATGTACATTTTACAAAGTCTAATAAATAGATACAAAGTAAAGAGGAATAATTGTAAGGATAGTAGGTCTTTTATCATTTAGGTCTTTATTTGAAATCAGAATTGGAAAGTACCAAGACTGTGCATAAAATAGGACAACCACCTACTGCAAAATACCCAGTGGTTTGTCATCATACCTAAAACTATCACCATCAGACTTGGAACTCTGGGTTATAGTATCTCCTTTAGACATACCATATATGTGATCTGGATGGGCTAACATTACATATTTGTACTTATTAGCACATTAGCCTGGCTCAGCTTCCCGTGAGTTATATGTATCAGATACAACCAGTGAACAGTAGGTAAGTGTCTAAAGAAGTGGAATGAAGGAAAGGAAAGTACTATTAAGGGCAAGGGTTCATGAATGCATGAGAAAAGTCATGCTTAGGGTTTGTAGACACTTATTTTAGGATGGGGGAGGCTATGTTTTCTATAAGGGTGGAATGATTTGGACCACTGATTTGACTTACTGCCCAGCAGTTATGTCTGTGGAGGCCCTACAGATGGATCCTAAAGGATTCATTAACAAACATAAATATGGCTACTCATCTCATCTGCTTATAAGCAGCCTTATCTCTAGTAGCCATTGTCCTACAGCCAACTTTAAATCTTCTCAAAGATTCTTTAAAGTAACTTGGTTTCTCCCAACATTTTTATTTTTATTTTTATTTTTACTTGGAGAAACCAATATATCTTTGCACCATGAGAAACTATGTTTGGAAGAAACTCTCTAGGAAGGTGCTTGATCCAGATGACCCAGGGTAGCCATGTAGATAGACTTTAGTCCACTCCAGTATTAGACTCAGCCATCCCCTTACAAAATCATGAATTCTGGTACCTAGGAACAAGAAGGCAAATTAATCTAGTCCCTATAGAGATTATAATAAAAATTAAAATAACATTCCAGAACCATTTTCTAAAACCTCTTTTCAATGAACCAGTAGAATCGTGTTGTCCCATAACCACAGACTGCCTGATCTGGAATCATGGGGCTCCTACATTCTAACCTGCCTGAGGAAAGACTGTCCATAATAGCTGAGTCCAGGATGGTGAAGCTTAGGGAAAGAGAGAAACCAAGTAGGGAACTTTGTTCTGGCTCTATTAGCAGTGAATAAATTTAGAGAATGGCTGTGACCATGAAACATGCTTCAGATAGACAGCATTGTCAAATATTAAATTTAATTATAAATTGAGATTTTAGGAATCTTTAGAGACACTTTTAGTTAATAGATAACACGTGCAAACTTGATGAAACTGGCAATGCACATCATAGTAGACATTTCTTCTTAGACTGTCTGAGGGAAGCAAATGCAAGAGTAATGATTTGTGTGTCCACTACTCTTTTTAGGTGGCACTTACTCAAAAGCATCTACCCCTAATGGTTATGATAATGGAATTATTTGGGCCACTTGGAAAAGCCGCTGGTATTCCATGAAGAAAACCACCATGAAGATAATCCCATTCAATAGACTCTCCATTACAGATGGACAGCAACACCACCTGGGGGGTGCCAAACAGGTCAGGCCAGAACATGATGTTGAAATAGAAGACAAATAAATCATTTTTCTCAGAGATGGTAGAGTGATAACTGTTAATTTCTATGGACTCACACAATATGTTTCAGACATATTCTGAAAGTCTTTTCCTATCTTCCTTTACTGTATTTTTAAATTTTAATTATTCTTAAAAGGATATTTGGGCTTCAATGAAAAAATAAAAATTCACATCAGATTGTATTCCCAAATTACTGAAATCAGAGTTATTTTAAAAATTGCTTATTTGAGGAGACAACATTTGGACTTATTTCCTAAATATATAAAAATAAAACTATGGCTTTTTTTGCCTTGTTATGATTATTTGTCATTTTATTTTGTTACTTTTTTGGGTTTTATTATTTCATAAATATTTTTGTATGTACTAATAAAATAGGAGAAAATTTTAGAGTTTCAAATGCCTGAGTATGTTTTCATGTATACTACCCCCAAATCAGTCATATTTAATTCTTCTTTTTTAAACAGAGAATTATTTCTTTTTTAATATATTCTTTTGTTTTGTTATATATTCATAGGCTGGAGACGTTTAAAAGACCATTCAAAAGTGATTTGATTTTTTAAAGGACTTTATCTGAACAGAAAAATATAATATTTTTCCTATGGGACAATGGACTTTCAAAGCCTCACTTCATATTAAGAGTAAAACGAACTCATATTGAAAACTCCATTAACAGTTTTGTGCTGGTGGTAATTTATCTACATGCATTTCAATAAACATTTTGTTTCCTAAGACTAGACACATGGTATCTTTTATTGAACATTAAAAACCATCACTTTTCATCCACTTAGTCATTACAATTGGACAGTCATCAGTTTTTGCTGAGCTCACCTTTGATGCTAGACATTGTACCTGACTGGGGGAAATTACAGAGGAAATGAAGTCAAGGCTTTTCTCTTCGGGGAATATGAGACACTTGAAGTACTGTAACCCAAAGTGAAAAAAATTGATATAAGAACACATCAGGTAATTCAGGTGCATGGGACCCAAAGAGCAGCTGGTGACAGAAATCTGCTGAGGGATTCTTCCAGCAGCAGTGTTGAACTTCAAATATCGGCCACCACACGTGTTCACTGAGAGAGGCCTACAGTTCAGAGCAAAGCACTGTGAGGAACCATCTGCTCAGTCTCTCACTGATGAACCAGGAGGGGAGGGGAGTGGAACCATCTCCTCATTCCAAATCAGAGATAATGAGACTTTAGCAGCTTGAATTCAGAAGCTGCTGACTTTCTAAGGAAGTTCGTAAATCTGTGTAACTTGACATTAGGTTGACTGCGTAAAGCACTAAACTGATTTTATGAAGGAAATATCTAATTGATCTGAAGTCCTGAGCTTTGGCTTTGAATTGTCTTCCTTCCCACAATTTCTTTCCTAATTCCCTCATTTTCTGGTTCTCACAAGTCCTGATTTTAAAATAATCTTAGAGGAAGTAAAAACAAAACAAAACAATAAATCCACTTCTAGGTATACAAACAAATGCTTATGACTCTTTGGGAAATCGGAACATTGATGGGGGGAAGGGGGGATGGGAATGGGAAAGACAGTAGAATGAATTGAATACACTTTCCTATGTTCATATATGAATAGAGGACCAGCGTAACCTCCACTTCATGTACAACCACAAGAATGGAAAGTTAGATTGCATGTGTGTATGATATGTCAAAATACATCCTACTGTCATGTATAACTAAAAAGAACAAATTAAAAATGAAATAAGAACTTAGATTCATTGTTTGCAGTATTCATTTGTCTATGCATGCACAGTGTTCCTTACCTTCAATGCACTAGCTCCTGAGCTAGACATTACGGGTGTGGCACAAAATGTGCTTGACATCTTCCTCTCTCTCAAGCCTATTCTTTTCCATCAGTTCTTATGTTACAAAAAGACAGGGACATCCTCCAGGCTTCCTCATTCCCTCCTCCTTCATGTCTACTGACTGGTCTAGTCTGTAAAGTCCTAAATATTTAGTAGAATCCTTTCCTTCTCTATAGTTCTTGCCTCTAGTCAACATACACATCTCATGCCAGAAGAATTGCAATAACCTGCTTCCTGTTCCTTCTTGCCGATTCCACCTGGTCATGCTCCACACTATTTCTAAAATCAGAATGCAGAGTCTATCTACACTTCGTGCAATTACAAAATCTTTTAGAGTATCAGTTTGATCATGAATAGAAATAGTTATATATTTCAAAGTTTTAGTGCAATAATATCATTCCTGTGATTTATCCTAAGAACAGTTAAAAACATTTTTTATTTGTTCTAATTAGTTACACATAACAACAAAATGCATTTTGACACATCATACATTAATGGAGTATAGCTTCTCATTCTTCTGGTTGTACATGATGTAGAGTTACACTGGTTGAGTAATCATATGTGCACATAGGGTAATAATGTTCAGTTCATTCCACTATCATTCCTTCTCCCATACCCCCTCCCTTCCCTTGGCTCCCTTCTGTCTAATCCAAAATACTTCCATTCTCTCTCCACCTCATTTTGAATTAGCACCACATATCACAGAAAATATTCAGCTTTGTTTTTTTGGTATTGGCTTATTTCTTTAGCATAATATTCTCCAATTCCATTCACTTACCAGCAAATGCCATAATTTCATTCTTCTTTAAGGCTGAGTAATATTTTATTGAGAATATATATATATATATATGAAACCTGAGGATGTAACTCAGTGGAGAGGAGGTGCTTAATATGCACAAAGCCCAGGGTTCAATCCCAGAGCCCCAACCCTCACAAAGAAAAGAAAGAAGAAAAGGAAAAGAAACCGAAAAAGGAGAAAAAAAATAAGAAAATATTATATACAGCAATATTATAATATTTAATGACAATGGGAAATTTAGAAAATATTTAACAGTGGAAGAATGAACAAGCAAGATATTTTGTTAGTACAATGGAATAGACTACAATAACCACATAATAAGAATAATATCTCTATATCAACATGGAAACATTTAAAAAATAATAAACAAACTTTTAAAGATGACAAAATAATTCTACAGTGACAATTATGTAAAAACTGTACATTTTGAATAAAATATAATCTTGACATATGCACATTATTTGTACATATTTGTTCTTCCCAATCTATTATATAAAATGTAATGAAATAATAAATAATTTTCCAACATTTCTGTTTTTTATAATCACCTGTCTGATGCTTCTTCTGATATATTAATTATAACAGTCTTTCAAAATCATTTTGAAGTACCCCATATTTGTGAGTGTCCAAAGTACATATTTGCTCTACATATTGGATAATCTATCACTGATAGAAAGGGAACAGTAATTTTTTCTTTAGACTTCCCCATATTGTTTGGATTGTTATAATGAATATAAATTTTAATTTTGCAGTTAATTTTAAAACTCAGCAAGGTAGAGAAAAATAGATTAACTTCAAATTTATATTTAGATATCAATATACAATGGTGAGCATTGAAAGGCTATAATTTAAGGAAGAAAGCATGAGAAATACTTCCAGACTCAATTGGACCAGGTCTTCACAAATGGAGTAAGAATTGAAAGGCTTATCTTGATAAGAGAACTTTTAAAAATCTACTTTCAAGGGGGCTGGGATTGTGGCTCAGCAGTAGAGTGCTCATCTAGCACATTCGAGGACCTGGGTTCGATCCTCAGCACCACATAAAAATAAATAAACAAAATAAAGATATTGTGTCCAACTACTTCTAAAAAATAAACATTTAAAAAATCTATTTTCAAGCGTAAAGAAGAGTTTGGGAGATTATAGATTCTTTTTCTTCACAATTTCTCAAATCTCAGAAAACTATTGCTCATCTCTCCCCTTGACTTTCTCAAGCATACAAAAACTTGAGTCACTGAAAAATAGAGAGACTAAATGCAAACCGGATGTACAAGGTCCAACACTTTCATAAACCTGCAGGGGGAAATTTCTGAAAGAAAAATTCTGATGCATAGACATTAAGTCGTGCAGCAACA
Organism: Spermophilus citellus; assembly: GCF_964194105.1. Classification (NCBI taxonomy): domain Eukaryota; kingdom Metazoa; phylum Chordata; class Mammalia; order Rodentia; family Sciuridae; genus Spermophilus; species Spermophilus citellus. The sequence continues at coordinate 126,147,084 of NC_138189.1, forward strand.
GGGCAAAGATTTTCTATCAAAAGACAGAATCAGTTGGCCAAGTATCAATTTTTTAAAAATATACCTCTGAAGTGCTGTAGCTTTTTCCAAATTTTGTTATGTTTAATAGTTATATTTTATAGATTATGTTTCAGATGAGTGGGTGGGTGAAAAATGAGTAGAGAATGAAGAAATATAAAGTGTTCATGGAATATTTGAGATCTTTCCCAGATCCTACATTCTTTCACTATAAGATTGTTATAAACCAGACAAAGAATGTATGGTAGATATATTTGGTTTATTCCAATGGTAAGAGAGAATATTTAGCTGTGGGAAAATGTGTCTACCTGATAGTTTCTTATCAGTTTGATTTAGCTCAAAAAAGAGCCAAGGATAAAAGTTAAAGATAGTAAATGAATAGAGGAGCAACAATAAATTCTTGAAAGAGGCCATGCGTGAGAGAAAGACTATATTTCCTTTACCTCTTTGGGGTGTGGCAGTGAGGGACATATGCACACCCTCAGAAGCACCCTCCTAATACACAATTCTCATTAGTTCTGCGCTGAATTAGTCTCTTGATTAATTAATCCTAATCTATTTAAATTTCCTTCCTTTCCCCTTCTCCTCTGAATAATCAACGATTCTAACAGATTTGATATGCATTTCTTTATCTGTTGGCATTTTATTAATCATGGATATATGTGTGCATATTCTTAAACTATATAAATGTCATTGTGCTATATATAAATCAGTGTTATTCAGAATGCTGACCCCCAATTTTTTGTTACTGCATTAAAAACAAAAATCAAGATTAGCATGTAGAAACTATGTTCAATGTTATGTTTGTTCTGATTATGTCTATTGAAACTGTATCATTGTTTTTTGAACCAAATAACAAAAATTGCAGCCTGTGTTTTACATATTCTTGCTTTGCTAAATTTCATTTTTCTAGTAATTATTTTTATTGTGTTTTTGTAAAATAATAAGTCTGTGACTGAATAGAACTTTAATACAATGGTTCCTTTACCAAAAATGCTTTGAGAATACTGTTAACATCTTCATTGTATGTATTGCTTTGTGTGTGTGTGTGTGTGTGTGTGTGTGTATGTGTGTGTGTGTGTATGTGTGTTTGTGTGTGGTGCTGGGTGTCAAACCTAGGGCCTCAACCATAGTAGGCAAGTACTGTGCCACTGAGTCACTCCCCGATCCCACTTATTTTTTTTAATATGACAGCAGAATGCATTACAATTCATATTACACAGAGCACACTTTTTCATATCTCTGGTTGTACACAAAGTAGAGTTACACCACTAGTGTCTTCATACATTATCTCATTCCACCATCTTTCCTACCCTCCCCACTTATTACTTTTGTTATTAATCACTGTTTTTTTAAAGATCTATTTACAATTTGAGTGTTTTATAATTTCCCTTTGTGTCCAGAAGTACTCAAGTGAATACTAATTGTTTCCAAAGCTTGTGAATTTTTAACTAGTTTAACTATTACCTAGATGCATTGCCTATGGTTAGAGAACAGAGTCTTGACAGTGATTCTTGGGAAGGAGAAGTTTTGCAACTCATTTTGGGACAAAGGATTATCAGAATTAACGTATCCCATAAAAGTTTATATAAACCATAATCATTCTCCAATAAGGATCTACCTACTGAAATTATATGGACATTTTTTTTTTCTTTTGGAAGACAAAGTATAAACCAAAGACAGACAGGTGGTTATTGGCTTTTAAGCATGAGCTTTGGCCCAAATGGTGCTGTAGCCTTTGGCCCATTCTAAGTATTAATTAAAGGTCTGACCATGAGAACCAGCAGAGCTTTGCTCTGTGGCAGGTTTGGAAGCTTCCTGGCAGGGCTGGATGGCACAAATTCAAGCTGCTGCTCCTCTCAATTTCATTGGGAAATACCTGAACGCAGAAAATGAAGATAAATTTGAGGTCATGGCATTTAATCAGGTCTACAACTGGGTCAAAAATATGCTTCTCAAATCCCAAATTCAGAGTTCATGGCCCTCGCTCCCATTTCCCAGGTCCTTACCCAGATTTCTTTGATTGGCAACTTGAAAAGCATGAAGTGACCCGAAGCACCTGAATTTTGCCCCTAAATCTGAATGTTGACTCTCCCTAAATAAACAGAGAGGGCAGATTCCACTCTGATAAAAGTGGCTTCTTTCAAATCCTCAGGGACAAATAGTTAAAGTGTGACTAAAAAAACAAGAGCCAACACTGAAGAGGCCTTGGCCTGGAAATGCATCCTTTATGATATGCTCTCTTCATATTGCAAAGCTATGGTAAGCATCAAAATGAGGCAACCTATAAAAATGCTCCAGAGACAATAGGAAAGAAAATTGAGTTGATTATATGATTATATATATATATATATATATATATATATATATATATATATATATATATATTCCACACAAGATATGAATCTGATGTTGGTTAAATTTGGAAATATAATTTTAAATTTTTAATATTTTTGCTTTTTTAAATAATCTTTTTATTTATAGAAAAGTCATAGAGATACTGTACAGAGTGCCCCATACCATCATCACCCAGTTTCCTTTAATGTTAACGTTTTATGTTACTAAGGGTTCATTTGTCAAAACTAAGAAATAAATTCTGATACATTGCTATTGTCCAACTTCACACTTCATTCAGACTTCATTCATTTTTATACTAATGTCCCTTGCCTGTTCCAGGTTTCCATCCAGAATACAATATAATATTTAGGTTGTTATATCTCCTTAGTCACCTTTGGTCTGCAATGTTTGAGTTTTTCCTGCCTTTGATGGTTTACAGGAGTTGATTCTGCTATATTAGTTAGGAATTTTGTAAAGTGTCCCTCCATGCTTTTTACAATTTTTCTCAATGCTTTTTTTGTTAAATCCATTTTACTGTCAAGTGACCTGTTAAAACTATATCTCAATACAAGGAATCAAATCCACAGAGAATTAAATGGGCCCTGGTAATTGAATTGTTCCATTTTCACATGTAATTACTTATTTGTGGAAACATCAAGTGCCTTCCTGATGCTGTTTTCACAGATTTCAATACATCCATGTTAAAGCACTACTGATTGAAAAATCTTGTTTGCTAATCTTTAGTAGAAGAAACCCAGTGAAACCAGCAGAACAGAGTACTGAATACAGCAGATTTACAGTGGATGATGTTAGAATGGAAACACGTTGTTGATATTAAGACATCAATTGATTATCTGTATAATTAGTCATGTTTGTCAAAAATAGCATTTGTATCTTAATATGTGTTCAATGCCAAATATTTAACAAATCTAGAGGTAATGCAATACAGGTAAGATAATTTTATTTTGAAATGAGTTATTTAATTGATAATGCAGTTAAAAAGGAAAAGAAACAGTGAGAAAAACTGAAGGACTCCACTTTCAACTCTCTTCCCCCACCCCAATACACACACACACACACACACACACACACACACACACACACACATACACACACACACACACACACAGACAATTTAGTGGAATTTTACTGAAAACACTTAAGTAAAAGACCATTAAAATTACATCTTAATTCCAAAAATGCCCCAAAATGTCATTCATTTAGATGGACATTAATCTGGAAAGTACCAGAGAACTTTCCAGAGAAATAAGGTAGATTTCTTTCCTGAATAGGGAGATTAAATGGAAGTATAATGAAGTCAAGCAAGATTAAACAAACAAACAAACCAGCCCTATTTTTTCCCTTCTCACTTTTGATCGTGTGGTTCGTTTCTATGTGTTTGAGGAAATCCCATTTTCTCTCCACAGCTATAACTTCCAGGGAAAACATCCGCAGGCAAAGTATTAACAAGTTTTGAAAACAAGTGTCCTATTTTTCTCTTTTACATAGATCATCATACCAACTCATTTAACAGTAAATGACAAGGTAAAAGCAAACTTTTGCAATGTACTTGGAATGAGCAAATACAACACACAACGTTCTTGTCAATGATTTCCAGCAAATCCTTTTATAGACCAGTCACTGTTGAAAAACCTGAGGCAGAGGCCCTGTAGCAGTACTTACAAATGCCAAAAGTTCATGAAGTTTTTAAATTTAGACATTTCAGAATTTCAAAATCACTTTCTTACTTTCCAATAATTATGTGCTCAATATTGTTTAAACTGAGTATTTCCTGTTAAAGTACCCTTACCTTCTTGTCACTAGGAGATAATAAGTGTATAGATTCATATAGCTTTTTTGAGGATTGAACACAGGGGCACTTAACCACTGAACCCCATCCCCAGTGCTTTTTTTATATTTTATTTACAGACAGGGTCTCCCTGAGTTGGTTAGGGCCTCGCTAAGTTCCTGAGTCTGGATTTGGGCTTGTGATTTTCCTACCTCATCCTCCCAGAGCCTCTGGGATCACAGGTGTGTGCTACCACGTCCAGCTTTATATAGATTTTTTAAAAGATATGTTTTAGTTGTTGGTGGACCTTTATTTTATTTACTAATTTATATGTGCTGCTGAGAATCAAACCCAGTGCCTTGCACGTGCGAGGCAAGCACTCTACCCTTGAGCTACAATCCCAGCCCCTCATATAGATTTTTGATGGAAGAAACAAGTATTTTTCAGATGCACCTTGTCTTTTGAGACATAATTAAATCTGACATTTAAAGGAATGTTTTACATAAAATGTAACCAAAGGAGTGCAGATTCCATACCTGACTCTTCAGCTGTGTGTTCTTAGATCTGTGTTCTAACAGCACTTCTTCAGAATATATTCCACAAAATGTATGGTTGTTTTATGTTAGATTAAGCTATACTCATCATTTTGCAAATATTCATCAATTTGACCTACAAAGAAGGCAATTTCATATGGTTTAATCTAATTCTTAGCTGTTTACTTATTTGACTTGCTCCCCAATTATTAGCCACTTTAAAATAAAAGACTAGATTATTTGTCTATCTCACGAATGAAGAAGTGGACAAAACTGGACAAAAAGCGAACACATAATAAATGGTTGTTAAATTTAAACTAATAAATAAATGAGTTAACTGCTCTTAGAACTCAAGACATTTAAAAAACATTGGTAAAAAATGGAATGTTCTACTTTCATGAGATATAACCCTGGAAAGGAAAAATACTCCATTCAGAAGCGAGCTATTGTTTGTTTTGTTCTGCTTTGTGTCTCTAAGATGTGACTGTCTAGACAACTGTTTAAACATTTTATTCTTCATGTGAAAGTTGTGATAGTAGATATAGCTTAAAACTGAACATCCTGTAGAATTTCTATCCTTTCTGTATACATTGTACATCACACAAGTAAAAATATTTCAGTCCTTCCAGATGTCACGGCTTAAAAAATGTGTGAATTCTTGCATATAAATATTAATAACTGGTGGAATATTATCAATTTCAAAAAATAAGTATGTCAAATATACTTCTCTGCAGAGGTGAGGAAAATTGTATAATCATTCTGGCAATAGCAATACATAGCAGTTTGAATTTAGACAGCTGAAAATTTCTTAAAATTTTTTTCCATTTTTTTTCAATTAAAAAGATAACCTCATTATCACATGATTTTTAAAAATGATATTTATAGTTTTATTTGGTGCCTATTAATGACATTTTGTTAAAAAACAAAAACATAAGCCAAAAAACATCCTCCCCTCTGGTTTACAATATGGCTTATTCATAGATTAGCAAGTCATCACTGCCTGGTTCAGTGCCAGGTCCAAAGAGTGGCCTCAAAAGGGCCTAGAAAAGGAATCATAACATAAGAGAGAAAACAAGATAACTTTTTATTACCAGGTATTAGGGTATTCTAGAAGCAATAGAAGAATATAAGGTAACATTTCTAGGTATCATGTATGTCCAATATTTTATATATGTCATTTTGTATAATTCTCACAAGTTTGCAATAAAACCATTGGTATCCCATTTTACAGATAAATATGCTGGCTTAACTAATTTAATAGTTTGTCCACATCCCTTCTCTAGAATTCGGATCTCCAGATGGAAGCCCTCTATCCTTCCTCCATCCTGCCGCCATGTTATCTAGCAGTGATGCAGTACCATGAAGAATAGCTAAGTAGGACCAATGGAATAACAGGAGAAGGAGGCTGCTTTTTAGGTAAGGTGGTCAGAGAAGGCTTCTCCAAGGAGGTGCCCTTTGAGTAAAGGCTTGGATGAAGTAATGCAGTAAGATGTGCAGAAACTTGAGGGCAGCGCAGAGCAGCAAGGATAAAACCCCTGGGGGGCATCCTTGGAAATGCTCAGACAGGAGCCAGAGTGGTGGCTTTCTATCAAATAATTTTCTCTTAATTTACTTTCCATAACCGTGTGTTCAATGAACTCACCCAAAGCTCACCATGTTACTCTCTGGGAACTTCTTTGCTATGTCACATGCATTTCCCAAAAGGGACACTTCCTGCTGCCATAAGAAAATGTCTCAGAAGGTCAAGCCTCACCTCCCTCTTCTTGCCTGTGTTTTGCCAGGGTGGTCATGGAACTTTTCATGGAATTATTGCCTGATATGTCAAGAGCTTTGTAATGTTTTGAACAACCAATAAAAAATAAAATAAAACAAAATAAAAGAATTATTGCCATCTGGAACCTCAATGGGACTTTAAGGCTCTCTGTGAGCTCTGTAACTGCCTCTAGAAATCCTAGAAATCCGAGAGAGCTGCAAAGTGCTAAGCAACTCAGTGGGACCTTATCTCTAAATAAAATACAAAAGAGAACAAACAAAAAAACGTCGATCCTTAAATGTATGGCCTAGTGGGGGAGATGGAGAATATTCCTACAATGATAAATGCCACCAGTGATACATGGTCTAAGGAAGTATAGAAGAACAGAAATTACTTTCAATTGGATAGACTAAACCAAATACCCTATAAAATAACAACCAAAGTGTTCAGCACTTAGTAAACACACAATGAATGACATTAGCTACTTTTACAACCAAGAGTGGCTTTACCTAGGAAGTAGAATTTGGGGAAAGGTAGAATTGACTACTATATAAATTATAGGGTACCCTGTTAAGTTTGAACATCAGATGATAAATGATACTAAAATTTTTTTAGTACAAGTATATCCCAAATATTATGCTAGACGTCCTTACACTAAAATGTATTCATTATTTATCTGTAGTTCAAATTTAACTGACCATCCTGTTTTTTTTTTTAATTATATGCTACATCTGACAAATCTAAGCCTAAGGGTTTTTTTTTAGCTTTAGTATAATTGAGAAATGTAGTATAATTGACAAATGAAAATTATATATACTAAAGTATATAAGTTATATATAATATATATAAGATATATATATATACATATATATATATATATATATATATTTACACACACACACACACACACACACACACTAAGGTATATACTAAGGTGTTGATACACATGCATGTTGTAAAGTGATCATCACTGTCAAAATAATTAACATATGGATCATCTCATATACTTATCCTTTTGATTTAAGTGAGAAGTCTTGGCAAACTTCAAGTGCACAAAACAGTATTGTAAACCATAAGCACTGTGCTGTTCATTAGATCTCCAGAAGTTATTCATCCTACATAACTGAAAATTTGTATGCTTTGACCAATGTCTCTCCATTTCTCCAGCTACCATCCTCTGGAAACTACCATTCAACTCTCTTCTATTTTAGATTCCACACACGAGAGACCATACAGCATTTGGTCTTTTTATATCTGCCTTATTTCACTTAGCATTTTGTCTTCCGGTTTGTCCATGTTGTCAAAAATGGCAGGATTTTCTTCTTTTTACAGACTGAATAATTTTCCATTATACTTATCTACATGTATTTATTTATCTTTTTAATCCACTCATCATCAAGGAACATTTAGGCTTCTTCCATATCTTGACTGTTAGGTATAAAGCTACATTGATCATGGGGATGAACATATGTCTTCTACATACTGATTTCATTTTCTTTACACACATTCTCCAAAACAGGATTGCTGGATCATATAGTAGTTTTCTATATGAAATTTCATATGGAGATGAAGAGTAGGGAAAGCAAATAATGATGCACAACACAGAGAAAGAAGAAAGAAATGGTATTTTCATCTTCTTTATTTATTTATTAAAGCATTATAATTACACATAGTAGTTGGATTCATTTTGACAAAATTATACATGAAATTTGATTTACTCTATTTCAATTACCGTCTCCCCTTCCATTCCCTCCCTCTGCCTCTTCTTCCTTCCTCTACTCTAGTGATCTTCCTTTCACTCATTATTTGTTTAGTTTTGATTGGTGCTTTCTATATGTACACAAAGGTGAGATTCCCTGTGGTATGTTTCTGTATGCACATAATGTGATTTTGTTAAACCTATTAGCATCCCCTCCACCCCCTCAATGCCCTTCCTCTACCTCACTCATTTCTCTTCTGTTTTCATGGAATTCCCTCCCTGACCTTCTCTCCCTTGTTTTGCTCTAGCTTCCACCTATGAGAGAAAACATCCAACCCTTTGTTTTCTGAGACTGGCTTATTTCACTTAGCAAGATGTTCTAGACTATTTCCATCCATTTGCCAACAAATACGTAATTTCCTTCTTCTTTATGGCTGAGTAAAACTCCATTGTGTACGTATACCACAATTTCTTAACCCATTCATCTACTGATGGGCATCTGAGCTGATTCCATAATTTGGCTATTAAATTGTACTGCTATAAACATTGGAGTGGCTGTATGCCAGAGCATGCTGATTTTAGATCTTTTGAATAAATCGAAGGAGTGGGAGAGCTGGGTCATATGGTGATTCCATTTCTAATGTTTTGGGGAGTCTCCAAAGTGCTTTCCAGAGTGTTTTGTTGTTGTTGTTGTTGTTTGTTTGTTTTTTACTAATTTTCCATCTTGTCAACATGTATTAGTGTACATTTTCCCCTCATCCTCACCAACATTTACTATTATTTATATTCTTAATTTCCACTTCTAACTGGAATGAGATAAAATCTTAGTGTAGTTTTGATTTGCATTTCCTGGATTGCTAGAGATGTTGAACATTTTTTTCCCATATATTTGCTGTCCATTTGTGTTTCTTCTTAGAAGAAATGTCTTTTTAGTTCTTCTGCCCATTTATTGATTGGGTTATTTGGTTTTTTAGTGTTCAGTTTTTTTGAGTTCTTCATGTATTCTGGATATTAATTCTCTGTTAGAGAAGCAGCTGGAAGAGATTTTCTCCCATTCTGTAGGCTCTCTCTTCATTGCCCTTAATCATTTCTTTTGCTGTGCAGAAGCTTTTTACATTGATGGCATCCAACTTACTAATTCTGTCTTATTTCTTGAGCCTTAGGGATCTTATTAAGGAAGTCAATGTTTGCACTAATTTGATGAAGTGTTGATCTTGTGTTTTCTTTTTGCAGTTGCAAAGTTTCAGGTCTAATTTCTAAGTCTTTGATCCCACAAAATGTTATTTTCAAATTAATTTTTAAAATTTACATATGACAGCAGAATGCATTACAATTCTTATTACACACAGGGCACATTTTTTCATATCTCTGGTTGTATATAAAGTATATTCATACCAATTCGTGTCTTCAAACCTGTACTTTGGATAATATTGCCCATCACATTCCACCATCATTTCTAACCCATTTCTGGCACTGCAGACTCTCCAATAATCGCTGCCATTTACTGAATACTTAGTATGTAGCAGTCACTGCTTTAAGGAATGTACAAGGATTAACTTATATATTCTCCATAAAGACATAGGTGGTAGGTTATCATTAACTCTGTTTTTAAAATGAGGAAACAGAGGCAGACAGAGATAATGCAACCTGTCAAAGAGCACAGAGCTTAGAAATGGTGTAGCTGGGACTGTGAACCTAGGATGTTTGTTTCAAATGGCTGCTGCCTCAACCATTTTGGAGAGAAAAAAATAATCTATTTACAACAAGCTCCTAGAAGACCTTCAGGGTCAGCCTATCACCAAAGTTATTGATTTTTTGAAAGTCAGATCACCCAACCCTGATTCTTTTATTAAGTGAAATATCATTTGTTAAATCTCTACTTCACAGCTAGCTCGCCTTGGCCACCCCCGTACTCCCCCAGGTATGGAAGTATGGATGTGTTCTCCTGTGTCACCCTTTGCATTTTCAAAGTCACCCTGTTCGTGGAATGTGGGGTCATCCCCCAACTGCTGGCTGGAAAATCAAATGCTACTGTTTGCAACAGTTTATCGGAAGCAAACAAGTTGAGGAAAATTGAGTAAGAATTTCTGGGATACCAACATTATGGCAGGAGCAAAGGAAGCAAAATGAGTTTGAAGACTGTCTAAACAGGACAAAGGTAATGATTTACCAAGCTGCCTGCAGATTTAAATGGGGTGGCAGCTAGGAGTGGAGGCAATCCTCCTTTCTTTCAACTGGAGTGCTTCTCATGAGCCAACCCCTGGCTCAGAGAAGATGTTTTCCATGAGGATCGTCTGCCTGGTCCTGAGTGTGGTCAGCACAGTATGGGTAGGGTGCCATTTATTCTTTGTTTCTCTCTGGTGTTTATTCTACAAAGAGCTTGGAGGTTCTGATTCTGCTAATTGTATATTCTGATACACTCTCAGCCTTATGCTCTGGAGGCAACTTGCTAAAAAGGCTTGGCAAGAATGCAGGATAATATGCCTGACTATAAGAGGAAGATCTTAGAGGAACCCAAGTGTACAGATTCACAAGGGAGATCTTGACATCTGTCATTCAGTCTTAAAACATTGTTGGTTGTGTTTTTCTCAGAATTTTAAAGGACAAGAATCCTTCACATTTTTGTCCCTTTAAAGTCTTGGGGTACTATCAAGCTAGATAACAGAACAAAGGATTCTATAAGATTTATTCCCTCTAATTCTTAATTTCTTACTATTTGTCTGTATTACTGCAGACATAATGTTTAGTTTTATTTAAGTTTTTCTAAAAGGTTGTTTTTGTGATTCAAGACAAAATGCTTAAAAAGCAAATGCATTATATTTGGAAACATACAGTAAGACCACAAGAAAAAAGTTGATAAGTAAATAGGTTTATTTGGAAATATTATATTCTTTTAAGATAACTTCTAAATGTTTAAATATGGCAAGAATTTCTAAAATTTAGCTCCAGAGATCTATATAAAGGAAGAAAAAAATTTATTCAAAAATATTTCTGAAACACTCTGATTTTATTAAAAAATATGTCAAACTCAGTTATCTCCTAGTTCATTATACAAGATGTAAATTATTTCAATTTATTTCTTGCCCCCCCTCCAACTCATAAATTTTAGTGTGGGCATAAGCAATAAAGAAGGAAAAAGATGAAGAGGGGGTTTTAACTTAATTTTCTCCCTTATAGAAAAATAATAAGGAAGACTTTTTGTAGGAAATAAAACTAAAACCATTTATTAATGTGATATTTCAGGTAATGCATAGGCTTCAATTATTTTTCCCTCTCTCTTATTGGCATAAATCTACAAATTTTGCTTGTTTTTATTGTTGTTTTGCTTTATTCTGAAATATGTTTGAATTTACTCTTTCATTTTTTTAGACAAAAGGATTTTACTTGTTTCTTTCAATCAATTGTTCTTGGTTCTTTGAATTAGGATTATTGTTATTTGGATATGCTTAAGAAATGAAATTAGGACTGTAAATATTAGCTTAAACTATCCCATACTAAAGAAGTCACAACAAAATTCTTGTAAGTTGGTGGTATAGCATAAAAATAGTGAAAATCTAGAGCCATTTTTATATATTAAGATATAAAGTCTTATTAGTAGAGTTTTTACACCTTAATGACCACTTGGTTCAGAACAGGAAATTTTTAAGTCTGTATTTCTAAGTATAAGATGTTCAAAAAAGTTGTCAGTCAGCAACTATTTTTTGTTTGTTTTCTGTCTACTTTTTTTTTTCCCAATTCAAATAAAAAGAAATCACTCCATGAATGAGCAACCCAAAAAGCATTCCTAAGTTTTACTTCACCCTATTTGTGTCCTTGGTGATGGCTCTTCTGAACTATGGACCCAGCGCTAAAGGCTGCACTAAATACTTGAAGGGAAGTTAAGATAGTGTAGGTTTCTGCCTACTGAAATAGGAATTTTAGGAGAAAGAACTCTGAATTTTTGCATTATCTTTCCATCTACAATCAGTATGAAAAGGCAAAATTTAACCGATTTCATTGATCCAAATAATTAATTACCTTTATCACAAGCCCTTTAAAACTCCTGACATTAATCAGACATTTATTGTCAAACCCTGTTCAGAAATTTGTACCCCTTATCTTTAATTCTCATAACCATTTCGTAAAACGGGTATGAGCATTTTCATTGGAAGGTAAGAAACCTAAAGTTTTGTGGAAGCCCTGAAATTGTGACTTAGGATCTCTTAAGAGTGCCATTCATTCCTGGGACTTGTAGGCATGACAGTGTCTCTTCTTCTCCTGGCTAACGTTGTTGTCGTTGTTGCTCTTTTTGTGCATTGTGAACGAATCTTTAAAGACTACAGATACAGATGAAGGTGAATTCTTAGCAGAAGGAGGAGGGGTGCGTGGCCCAAGAATTGTGGAAAGACAGCAGTCTGCCTGCAAAGAGGGGGACTGGCCCTTCTGTGCTGATGAAGACTGGGTAAGCCGTGGGCCTGGGGAGTAGGAGGGTCCTTCCCTATGGTGCTAGAAAGGGGCCCATAAAACTTTTCCAGTAGGAAATAACCTAATAATAATCTAGCTCCTTGCCTGTCTAATTAAAAACAACAAAGGTCAAGGCACCTAATCCTAAGAGCACAGTTTAATTAAAACCCACTCTGGATCATTACCTGGTTGAACAGATTGGATGTTAGTTGAATGCTTAGGCAAGTTCTAGGAACCTGAGTACTGTGGTCTCAACATTTGATGGAACCCCATTTATAGGTAGGTCAACACTCATTCCAGAGTTTCTCTAATTAGTCCTCTTGATTATTTTTAAGTCAGAAGAGATGGGAACTGCAAATCATTCTGGATCCAAGAGATAGGACCTTAATGTAATTTTCCCCTATTCACTTTCAGAACCAAAAATGCCCTTCTGGCTGCAGGATGAAAGGGTTGATTGATGAAGTCAATCAAGATTTTACGAACAGAATAAATAAGCTCAAAAATTCGCTCTTTGATTATCAAAAAAACAATAAGGATTCTAATACGTTGACCAGGAATATAATGGAGCTTTTGAGAGGGGACTTTGCCAACGCCAATAGTAAGTACTCCATATTAGTATTTTGGCTTTATAACTAAAGCAACAACACAAATCTTAAATAAATAAGATGTCTGCTTAGAGCTACTGAAATTTTATTCCAAAGTACTTAGCATAAAAACACATGCCTTCTTGATATCCCTGAATTTTAAGGAGAGGCTTTTTTTTTAATCTTTTTTTCACACAGCAAAAGAGGTTACTTTACACTCTTAAAGGTCACAAAGTCAGTCAGCATTTTGGATTGAAGACAAGAATGTAAGCATGTTCTTTTTAAGAATATATACTGAAAATTAGATGGACCAGATGCTTTGAGCAGATTTATTTTTGCGGGGGGGAGGGTTACCAAGGATTGAACTCAGAGGCACTCAACCACTGAGCCACATCCTCAGTCCTATTTTTTGTATTTTATTTGGAGACAGGGTCTCACCGGGTTGTTGGGCTCCTCGCTTTTTGCTGAGGCTGGCTTTGAACTCACAATCCTCCTGTCTCAGCCTCCCAAACTGCTGGGATTACAGGCATGCACCACCTCACCCGGCAGATATTTTTGTTTCTAACTTATGGAGGAGGAAACTCACAGGTCAATGAACTTGCTCAAAGACACAAAGCTGGAGGTGAACCCCAGACCCCACTGAGTTCATTATGTAGATTTTTAAATTTTTAAATATAGAACCATTCTCTTTCTCTCTGTTTACCCCCAAAAGAGTCTAGGAACAATTTAACATCTATAGGTAGGAAGAAAAATTCCTCAGTAAGTAAATCCAATAATGGATTCAAATCTCTTGAGTAAGGATATGATAAAATAATTGGAATGTGATCAAACTATTTTATCTCTTAATTAACCTTTGAATAAATTTATTATGTATTAAATAAATTCTATTATTATTTATTACATAAATTTGCTAGTTCTTTATCATCTATTTATAAATTCATTATTTCTTTATTATTTATTAAATAAATTTCTTTGGAATTCCTTCTGTGTTTATTTGAATTACTAACTACTACTAAGACATTGGAACCGACATCCATGAATGACTGCAGAATGCAACAGTGTCTAAAAATCGAATGCCTAATAAGCTTGAAATTCACAGAATAAATATAGGGAGAACAAACTGTGAACAAAACAAAATGTGGGAGTATTTATAATCAAATTTCCTGTATTTTCTTGCTGGCTCTTATAAGCAAATCACTCCCAGATACTTCAAAACCCATGTTTTCTATTTCAGACCATGATAATACATATAATCAAGTATCAGAAGATTTGAGAAGCAGAATTGAGATTCTGAAGCGCAAAGTAATAGAGAAAGTACAGCAAATACAACTTCTGCAGAACAATGTCAGGGCCCAGCTGATAGACATGAAACGCCTGGAGGTAAGACTGTAGCTCAGACCCATGTTCTTGTCATTGAACTGTGAGGAAAAGGAAGACAGTCGTCATACCCATTGAGTGTCTACCATATGCAAAGAAAAGTACTATACCCACCATCTACTTAAAAGTAGGAACTATCTCCCCCCACACTACAGATGAAGAAAAGTAAACTTTCAAGAGCACATAGTAAATTTCAAAAGCAAATTTTCAGTCCTGTCTGCCTGATTCCAAAACCCAGGATATCACCAACCTGGGGCCTCAGCCTCAGTTGTACCAAGGGTGTTTTAATTGGTGTTGCCTTTCAGAGGGAATGGCACCTTACTCTCTACCATTCTGAATCTAAGATGAACCCAAAGAGCTCCCATTGCAGATCCTGGCTAGCCTTCCCATGCCCAACCTGTCTTGCACTGAAGATAGAAAACAAAAAATATGGATTATAGGTCTGCAAGTCCTAAAAATTTAACCAGTTTCCAAACAATAAATGGACTTCCAGGAACTCAAGAGGCATGGTTCATTATTTAAATCTACCTTTTCCTTTTCTCTTTCTCTAGGTGGACATCGATATTAAGATCCGATCTTGCCAAGGGTCATGTAGTAGGTCTGTATCACGTGAGATAGATCTGAGGGACTATGAAAACCAGCAGAGGCAACTTGAACAGATCATATCCCAAAACTTACTTCCCTCTGCAGATAGGCAATACTTACCACTGATAAAAATGACTCCGGTCCCAGACTTGGTTCCTGGACATTACAAGAGCCAGCTTCAAAAGGCCCCTCCAGAGTGGAAGGCGTTAACAGAAATGCAACAGATGAGGATGGTGTTAGAGCGACACGGAAGGGAGGGGAGTGCCCGAGGAGACTCTCCATCTTATGGAACAGGGTCAGTGACAGAAAGGCCCAGGAACCCTGGATCTGCTGGTACGGGACCATGGAATCCTGGAAGTTCTAGGCCTGGAAGTGGTGGAAATTGGAACCCTGGGACTGCTGGATCCGATGGTACTGGACACTGGAATCCTGGGAGCTCCGGACCCGGTCATAGTGGAAATTGGAGACCTGGAGGCTCTGGACATGGAAGTTTTAGGCCAGAGAGTGGGGGCTATGGGAACACCAGGCCTGCCAGCCCAGACTGGGGGGAATTTGAAGAGGTGACAGGAAATATAAATCCAGGGACAAAGAAAGAATATAGCACAGGTAAACTGGTCACTTCTAAAGGAGAGAAAGAGCTCCTGATTGGGAACGAGAAGGTCACCTCTGCTGGTACAACCACCTCACGTCGTTCATGCTCAAAAACCATCACTAAGACTGTGATAGGTGCCGATGGTCGCAGAGAAGTAACCAAAGAAGTGGTAAATTCTGAAGATCCTGCTGACTGTGGTGATGCCACTGACATAGACTCGCTGCACAGTTTTAGTGCCAGAGGCAGCCTGGCTGACTTTTCCAGACTGCACCCTGATGAATCTTCTTTCTTTGAAACTTCCTCAATTGGGAAAACATTCTCAGGTTTGCTCCCACCTTCCTTCAAAGAGTTTGGCAGTAAGATCCAAACTATGGGCTCAGAATCTGACACAGGGGAAACTGGCTCTCTTCATGAAGGTGTACCTGATTTCTCCTCCAGTGGGAAAACTTCAAGTCACAGAAAACTTGTAACCAGTAGCACAACTTACAGTAGAGGAGGCTCCACGGTGGAAACCAAGAACTATAAAATGGCAGATGAGGCTGGAAGTGAAGCCGGCCATGAAGAACTCCGAGAAGCACATACTATCAAGAGAGGCCCTGCCAAGTCTCGCCCTTCCAGAGGTATCCACACTTCTCCTTTGGGGGAGCCTTCCCTGAACCCCTAGACTAATTATTTCTGCAAAGTGCTCCCAAAGTACCTTGCACTTCTTTCTTAATCATCTACTAATCTTTATCAAAATGACACCTTTTTTTGGTCTGTTTTTCATGCTAGACTGTGAGTTCCATGGGGAAGGGGCTTTGTCTATTGTGTTCATCTCTGTATTCCCAAATGCCTAGCAGTGCAGAAAGTCATCACTCAATAAATACATGTTAAATGAATGAATGAATATCTTCTGAAACTCGGTTTTGAGTTTATATAACCAAATTGTTTCATCATTCAAAATATGTGCTATAGGAATTGTCACTCAATTGACTAATTGTAATTTTTAGCGTGTGTCTCAGTTGATATTTAGATCAGGTGAAAAACAAGTTGTACTTGTCTTCATTGATACTTGGCTACCTTTGATGGCTATTTGCCATTAGTCGGTTTGTGCAAGTAAAATTCCAAATTCATTTGAGAAAAATTTACATTTTGAAGATATAGATGACCCTCAATTGCGTACAATTATATCCCACTTATGTACATCCTTTTCTCATGGGCAGAAGGAAGGAAAGAAAGAAGGAAGGGAATAAAGAAAGCAGTATTTGCCTTCTTTAATCGGGTCCATGCCTATCTTTGTAAAAGTTAAATGAGAGTAACTTCTTCCAACCAGCTTAATTTTTTTTTTAGACTGTGATGATGTCCTCCAAACACATCCTTCAGGTGCCCAAAGTGGCATTTTCAATATCAAGCTACCAGGATCCAGTAAGATTTTTTCTGTTTATTGCGATCAAGAGACCAGTTTGGGAGGATGGCTTTTGATCCAGCAAAGAATGGATGGATCACTGAATTTTAACCGGACCTGGCAAGACTACAAGAGAGGTTTCGGCAGCCTGAATGACAAGGGGGAAGGAGAATTCTGGCTAGGCAATGACTACCTCCACTTACTCACACAGAGGGGCTCTATCCTTAGGGTAGAATTGGAGGACTGGGATGGGAAAGGGGCTTATGCGGAGTACCACTTGCAGGTGGGCTCTGAGGAGGAAGGATATGCTCTGCAGGTTTCCTCCTATATGGGCACTGCTGGGGATGCTCTGATTGAGGGTTCTGTGGAAGAAGGGACCGAATACACTTCTCACAATGCCATGCAATTCAGTACCTTCGACAGGGATGCAGACCAATGGGAAGAGAACTGTGCAGAAGTCTACGGAGGGGGCTGGTGGTACAACAACTGCCAGGCAGCCAACCTCAATGGCATCTTCTACCCTGGGGGCTCCTATGACCCAAGGAACAACAGCCCTTACGAGATTGAGAATGGAGTGGTCTGGGTCCCCTTTAGAGGAGCAGATTATTCCCTGAGGGTTGTCCGCATGAAAATCAGGCCCCTGGTGACCCAGTAGGCCAAAGCAGTGGGAATGGGGACAGAAAGGCTTGGTTTGTTTAGCAAAGTGGAGAGAAAATAAGGAAGATAAAGGAGTCAAGATTCTTTACCACCTATTAAAAATGCCCAGGTGCTATTTCATTGTTCTTTGTACTGTAGCCAAATGTAACTGAGACATATTAGTGCTTTGAAAAGTAAAATAATCAAACTTTTTTTTACCTTTAAATAACTCTGTGGGCTTTAAAATTTTTAAAGAAATACACTAAGGGACATCCATTACACCAGGAGGAGGGAGTCACATGGGACCTCCTTTCTGCAACCCAGAAGATGTTGAAAACTTCTCTTCCACACCACCCAGTCATAAGCTAGCCCATTGCAAACTTGTTATTTTCATCCACTAGGTTTGAATGGTTTTAAACCAACATTTTGAGTTAAAAATCACTGAATTGAGCAGTGCT
This sequence comes from Spermophilus citellus, assembly GCF_964194105.1. Taxonomy (NCBI): domain Eukaryota; kingdom Metazoa; phylum Chordata; class Mammalia; order Rodentia; family Sciuridae; genus Spermophilus; species Spermophilus citellus. The sequence continues at coordinate 126,165,272 of NC_138189.1, forward strand.
TGACCTTTGTAGAGGAATTCACAATTTTCAAAGTATGTTTTTTAAATTTTTCAATATTTATTTGTTAGTTGTAGTTGGACATAATACCTTTATTTATTTTTATATGGTGCTGAGGATCAAACTCAGGGCCTTGCACATGCTAGGCGAGCACTCTACTGCTGAGCCACAGCCCATCCCTCAAAATATGTTCATCTCTTCTTTTAGCAAGCAAATCCAGAAAAACCATTCTTTCCTAATAGAAATGGAAATGTATTCTTTGAGTCTACCCATAGAGACTATAATGCAGACTCAAATTCTTTTTCAGAGTCTAACCGATTTCTTTCAAGAACATATGGAAAAACACATTTAAAATATTTACAAATATTTCCAAAAAGGAAATTTACACATGCATAAACAATCTCCCCAGTATTGATTTGATTTCAGTTTTCTACCAAATACTAAATCATAACTTTGAAAACACCTCACTAAATATGATCTATGCCATTTTTATAAATTCAACATATTTACATTGGTCAATTTGTTTTCTTTTGTGGGTTCTCTTTAATTATATGAATGAGATTATGAATGGAAAGGGCTTTCTTTGAAGATTTTGAATTTATTATAAGAGAATTAAGTATACTTTTAATTCAATAAACAGTACATTTTAGCAGACTCATTTATGATTGGAAATAGAGTTTGAGTGGGAGAAAAGACACCACACATCTCTTTATTCCATCTGACCTTCTCTTTAACCGATTTCTTTCTCTCCCTTCCCCTGAAATTAGTTATTAATTCATCCTCAATTCCTTTCATTCCTTGGGAAATCCCCTCAACTTGGCTTCCAGGTGCTTGCTGGTCTCTTGAAATTGCTCTCCTTCAGTTAGCAGTGACTTTGTAACTTTGTTAGGATCCTGCGTTCAAGCTTTTCCCTTCATAGTCACCCCATCCTTGGATCTGTCTCCTCTCTTGGTTTCTGGTATCTCACTCCTTCCCATCTCACAATTTTCTGTTTTTCTTTTTTTTCTTTTTTTTTTTTTTTTTAACTGGTGATTTCTTCTCAGATGACTCCTTAGATGCAAGGGTTTGTCATTATGATAACATTAGTGCTCATCTATTAGGGTTAGGTTTGGCATGTGTGGCTTCAACAAGGAAGAGTCCATTTTCTGTTCACAGGAAAAAAAAAAAGTCTGCAGAAATATGTTCCCACAGTCCTCAAGAAGTCAAATCTTAACAGAGGGGCTGCAGTTGTGGCTCAGTGATAGAGCACTTGCCTTGCACATGTGAGGCACTGGGTTCAATCCTCAGCACCACATAAAAATGAATAAGTAAAATAAAGATATTGTGTCCATCTACAACTAAAAAAGTAGTTTAAAAAAAATCTTAACAGAGGCTTGCAGATCACTCCCTGGTCTAAACCTTGTGTTCTGTGATAGCCTGGAAGAAGGAGGAAAGATGGAATGGAAAGGGAGTCTCTTCTCATTTAAGGAGCTTTCTTGATTGTTCCATAGAACACCTCCACTGACATCTTATGGGTCACACCTTAGTCACACAGGTAGATCTAATAGGAGATGCTGACATTTGCTTTTAGCTTGGGTATAAGAGAGTCCTAATTAAAATTAGGATTCTGTTAATAAGGAGGAGAGGGAGAATAGATATTGAAATCCAGTTACTACTTTTAGCCAAACCCTGATTTCTCTCTCTACAATGAGGACCTTTGCTCTTCATTTTGTGTGACTATCACCTAAAGCTTAATCTACATCAGAGGACTTAAGCAGGAAAGTCAGTGAGGTTAGGTTAAATTTGTTTAGCTTTGCACATGAACTCTTACACAAATTAGCCCATTTTCCACTTCTACAATCATTCGCTCTGCACTTCAATTACATTGCATTTTTCATTGGTACTGGAATACCAGGTTTTTAAATGATTTTGTGCTTTCTCACATATTATCTAGAAGATGCCCATTTATCCCTTTAAAAATAGCTCAAATCATGCTTCTGAGAGCCCTTCCCTGATGTCCACCACATAATACAATGAATTGTTCTCTTGTGCCTTGTTTTTGCAAAAATAGAGCAGTCTATTCCTGACTCTAACACACTTATTTTACTGTGGCACTAGATTGTGAATTCCTTTAGGCCAGAGCTCATTTATGTCATGTATTCTCTCCTACATAAGACTATCTCACTTATCCTAAGATGATACAGATAGATTTTAAATATTTCTTTAAATATTTTTCTTTTTTTCTTTTATATTTACATGCCTAATTAATCTGGAATTTGTTTTAATATATTATGAAGAAAATATTCTCTTTTTTTTCTTTTGAAAGATGTCCAAGTATTAGTGGGATAACTTGTTAAATAAAGCATTCTTTGCCCATAGAATTTACATGTCAATTTATTGTACGAATTTTCTCTGGATCTCTTCATAGATGCCTTTGTTTAGCCTCCTGTTTAGTTCATTTTGTGTGTGTGTGTGTGTGTGTGTGTGTGTGTGTGTGTGTGTGTGTTGTGCTAGGGATTGAACATAGGGCCTTGGTAGGCAAGAGCTCTATCCCTGAGCTATACCCACAGTGCTATTCCTTATTCATGTTTAAAATACAGCTTTTGGATGAAATTGTCTCACTTCTATCCCGTTTTGTTTTTTGTTTGCTTGTTTGTTTTTTAATCTAGAAAAATTGTAACTTTCATTTTTACTTTTGAAATTTTCTTCTAGGGGTTACCTGGAAAAGTCTTTCTTAATTTACAATTAGTTACCTTTTAAGGGGTTTAGAGTAAGTTGCCTCTTCCATAATCAAGTTCTATTTAGGTTTTCTATTTCAAAATAACCCTTGAATGAATGAATGTATGAATGAACAAAATAGATATGAACCAGAACATTTTGCCATGAAAGTACATAATTTTAAATATTTCTTCCTTGGAGGAAAATGCCAAATTAGGGTTTCTGATTTTGAGTTAGGAATATAAAAAACATCCAGTCATATTTCAAGTTATGCATAGGTGAAGCGATGTCTTTTAGCCTGAGGCTATCCTTGACGCTCTTCTTCAGTATGCTATAGTATATGAAGGAAAGCTCTTAGTTACTCTTTTCTGAGGTGCAGGAACTATATTTTTATATCTACTACTTAACGCAAGGCCTGTCACATAATAATGACCCAATAAATTTTTATAAGTAAAGGAATCTAAAAATTTTTAGTCTTCTACTTCAAACCTTACAAAAATCCCTTCCATATCTAGTGATATACCCAAGTTAATTAAGATGTCATATTTTATTTTTATTCAAGAAACTACTTACATTTTAATTCATTTATTATATTTGCATATATAGTTCCAGTTTTCTGAAACTCTTTAGTACTGGAAATTTGGAGAAATAAATTTCTCTAAAATGTTAGAAGAACACTTTTAATTAATAATCACATATTGCTAGTTCCTTTTATAAAGTTGAGATCATTTTATTAATTGATTGTTCGGGTGATAGAATAAATTAGGGAGGTTAAATTCTGTGATGATAAGGGGCACACCTGTGAGTGAAGCACACAATATTGTTTTCATAGGTTCTAACCACCTAAGTTCCACCACTTATTATTCATTTGGAGATAATGATACTGTAATTCAGAGATAAACATCAGACTATTGTATATGGCATTTGCTTTAAATTATTTTCCCAGTACTGTTACTGATTTGATTATACTCTGTCATAGGTTCCCCAAGGCAACAAAATATATTTCCCAGTTAGCTAGTGCTAGAGGAGCTGCAGGTGAATCTGGAAAGTAGAGCTATGCAGACACATTCACTCATCTCAAATCAGGTCTACAAAAACCTGAAAGGAAATGATAGGTCACTAATACAAGTACATGCAGAATGCAAAGTCATAAATCTACTATATTTCATATTCAAGAAAAATAATGCAACATTTACTATTTACTAAAAAAGTTTGAGATTAGCAACATTTAGATTTTGATAACTCTGAACATAATGCAAATTCCTTGTAGGTAGTGAGCTTAACATAGAAACCATTTCTGAAATATCTTGTATTTTATTTATTTATCCATTTACTTATTTTTGCATTCATTGATTCATTTATTGTTAGCTTTTAATTGAGACCAAGTACTTTTTAAATGTCATTCATGGAGAAAACACAAATTAATTGAGGTTGAGATCAGGAAGGACCTCAAACATTACAGTATCATAGGGATTTGCATTTGGGGAGGAAACTCAAATTAATACTTGAAAAAGACATTATGTCTTTCATTTTCACCTAGCAAAAGCAACAATCAAAAGCACAGAGGAGAGTAAACCTAAGAGTAAGCCAGGTTTGAGCTGAGAAAAGCTAAGTTATTAAACAGTGGTCTCCCTGTTCATCATCTCATTGCTGAAGGTGAGTATGTGGTGATTGCAAAAGAGTAAAATATTTGCCAGACTCACCTTTGACTCAATCCCCAATAGGTCTATGACCTCAAGGTTGCACGCCTACATAAGCTATTGCAAAATTGCCTTCAAGTATCTCCTTTTGAGAGATAAAGCAAATGCAGTAAACAATTGGTGACTCTGGGTGAAGGATAGAGAGGTACTCATTAAACTTACAATTTTTTTCTTTTTAGTCTGAAACCTTTCAAAGTAAAATGTTAGAAGGAGAAATAAATATAATTTAATCAAAAACCCCAAACAAAAAATATGCTACCTTTTGATCACATTTTGGGTGGGAGAAGGAGATATAAAACAACTTAAAGTCCAACCAAGAGAATCACCTAAGGCTGTGATGCAATGTGGGAGAGATGGTGGGTTTAGCCTTTGGACACATACTAAACCCAAGTCCAGTCTTAAACATAGGTAGTAGTTTCCTACAAGATTATGGAAACTTCAAGGATAACAATTTGCTCTAAATATACTTCATGGTGGTCATTTGAATGAAAAACAAGATGCTAGGTAAGAGAGATAAAAGGAGTCACAGATAAATGTAGCCTGCATCAGTAATTCCAAAATCCAGCCAGTGATCAGAAACTCTATTGAGAAAACAGACTCTTTGGCTTATTCCACATGCAGACTTTGATGTAATAAACCTAGGTTTATACCAGGAAATCCCTGCAGATTCTGATAACCAGGATCCAGGACTTTCAGTGTGTAATAATTAAACAGAAATATTGATTGATCTGGTGATATGTCACATTACTCCAAATTTTTGTCCCAAGTGCAGAATCTGTGATCATCTTAAAATCCAGTCCCTTAGTTACATTGATTAGTTGTTTCCCTTGCTTCCTAAATGCAAAGGAATTAAAAGTTTATGTCGCATAATATATGTGTACATATGCATATACAATATATTTTTATAGTTTGTTGCATAATTTCAGCCCTAATTGTATAATAAAATATTATTTTTCTCATGCCACAGTGTAGCATTAACCTATTAACGTTCAACTCATTATTACATTATGTTCATAAAGTCATGGTTTAATAGTCTTTTTCAATGCTATTTTTTTAATTCTGACTAGAGGAAACTATTGTTTTATTATATTCAAAATTGTAATGCCCAAAAGGGCAAAATCAGATAGATAGCATTTCTTACCAAATGATGCTTTAATAGAGCTTGCTTCTTTCTAGATAGACTTATATATTACATGTATTCCAGGAGTGATGTTTTGCTATTTGTATGTGGGCTAAGAATTGGCCATTGGATTGTCTGATTTAATGGTTTTAAATCTGTGCCTTTACTTTAAGCTCTAGGGATACACTAGGTCCTCTGTGTGTGCATAAGGGGTTGAGCAAAGGTCTGAGGATTGACCTTCCCAGCCCCCTTCTTCCAGTGGACTCTTGACCCCGAAGTTCCACTCTCAACTATTTTGCCTAATGAGTTTCTATGTGTACCTTTATTGGACTGTGAGTTCTGTATAAAAACAGGAATATCCCAAACTCTGATAATCATTGGGTTTAATCTGTCAACACTTATGAGTTTATGAAAAGTAGTCTGACAGACTAATCATTCTGAAATCAAATCCTAATAAGAGCTTATTATTAGTGTAGGAAAAAAGGTGTATCAAAAAAAAAAACAGATCAATTACTGGTATTAGTTTTTTAAATTGCCCAAGAGTTTCAGAGAGTTATCTCTTGGTGTTGATAATTAAAGGGAAATTTGAAATGAATAGTAATTTAGCAGATGGTGTTGGGGGGAATAAGCTGTTGACCATGAGAACTGCTTTCCATAGTAGCTGCATTAACAGTGCACAAGGATACGCACAGTATCTAACAGTCAGAGTGATAGAAGCGGAAAAACAGCTGGTGGTGGCCAGGAATAAGGGGAGGAGTAAGGGGGAACTTTTCAATGAGTATAAAGTTAGAGTTATGAATAAGTCCTGGAGATCTTCTTACAATGTACTGCCTGTAGATAATAATACAATATTGTACATTGAAAATTTTGATAAGAGTTGATCTCATATCAAATGTTCTTACCACAACTTAACAAAACAAAACAAAGGAACACAAGAAAACTTTTGGAGGTGATGGATTGGATACCTTAGTAATAGCTCTACACATATTGAAGCTTATTGAGTAGCATATGTTAAGAATGTGCAAGTTTGGGGGCTGGGGATATGGCTCAAGTGGTAGTTCACTCGCCTAGCATGCGTGAGGCACTGGGTTCGATTCTCAGCACCACATAAAAACAAAATAAGGATATTGTGTCCACATAAAACTAAAAAATAAATATTTTTAAAAAAGAGTGTGCAAGTTTGAGTGTTTTGTTTTTGTTTTGGGGGTGGGGGTGCTAGGCATTGAACTTTGTTTGTTTGTATGTCAATTATACCTGAATAAAGCCAGTGAAAACATTTTCAAGGACCTGATCTGTCCTGATATGGTGAGAAACCCACTGTGACAAAAATGTAGGTAGGCAGGAGAGGGTACTGGGACCAAGTAGTAAGCCATTTTCATCTCTAACTAAAAAATTTGATTTTAGGGAATTTTGACATAGACAGCAAGGAACTAACATTAAGCAGGAAAGTAACTTGTGAGATGACAGAGTGATAGAAGGAGCACAAGCTACAGGTGACAAAACTCATGGCAGGGTAACCAGATAAAAGTTGAAGTCAGATTTGATGACATGACAGCATTCAGAATAAAGAAAGTAATACCCTTTTTTTTAGAAAAATGAAGAGGATGAGTGTTATGGTTTAGATGTGAGGTGTCTACAAAAAACTCAGGTGTGAAACAATGCAAGAGGGTTTCGAGGTGAGATGATTGGGATATGAGAGACTTAACCTAATCACAGCATTAATCCTCCGGTAGGGATGAACTCGGTGGTAACCGTAGGCAGGTAGGGTGTGGCTGGGGGAGCTTGTTATTGAGGGCGTGCCGTTGGGGGATACATTTTGTTGATGGTGAGTGGAGTCTCACTCTGTGCTTCCTGGTGCCATGCTCACATCTGCTTTCCTGGGCTACATGCTTCCACCATGATGTTCTGCCTCACCTGGAACCCCAAAGAATAGAATTGGCCAACTATGGACAAGACCACTGAAGCCATGAGACCGAAAAGAAACTGTTCCTCCACTAAAATAGTTCTTGCCAGGTCTTTTAGTCACAGTAGTAAAAAGGTAGATTCATACAATGAACTTCAGGGCATTAAGGTCCATCAGAATAAATGGCAATGACAAAAAAGGACTGAGGAACCTAGGGTTACCAAGGGCAGTTGAGGTGCAATGAGGAGACGTTGAAACAATATACCCACTTCAAAAGGAGAAGTAGAAAGAACAGTTCTACTTCTAGTATAACTATGTAAAGAAGAAAAACCTAGTTGAGAGTATCAGTAGACCTCATTTCCATGAACACTATGCATACTCTTACTTTGCTATTTCCCTTTAAAAAAAATGTTTGATGAAGACTTGCTCCTGATTATCCCCTGGAAGTTCTGATCCTAATATAGATTAGTGGTTTTCCCATAGTACAGAGTAAAATTTTGACTCATCAGATACTTGAAGCTGAGGATGCTTCTCTCTCTTACAAGTTCAAAGTCTAACTCATTGGCAGTGTGGATATCAAAATAAGGAAACATTGATTTATTGCAACAGACACTGGTTTAATTAATAATTCTGAAAGTTTTCAGTGACAGATATTACATAAATAAATAGGGTTTTAAAAGTGGATGTTTAGAAAAAGATTTTAGTTTGCCTCATCATTTTTCTATAAGGATAGATTATCTCTCTTCCTGATTTGAAACTTTTCATAATCAATTCGAACCAACTGACTCTGTCCACCAACTATCCTCTTAGTTACTTCATGGTAAGGTGAATGAAGAATATGAAAGAAAATTTCATGCTACTTTGAACGTCATTTATCCTATACCTTTTCCAAAAAGACACAGAATCATATGAGATTTTCAGAGGGATATAATGTATGAAAGAAAATTCCAATAACATAATGTAAAAAATGTTGTCACATATAGAAGAATAAAAATCTACATTTGGGAAACTATTGCTGTGGGAAGAAGGGCCTGATCTTCATCGATATCTTCCTCATTGAATACCATGACCCCTTCCAATTCATCCATACTACGCCATCATCTGTGCCATGCTTGGCCATGTCCCAGCTGTACTGTCCACCCCAGTAGTATCTGCCATTTGGATTGGCTGCGTGACATCTGTTATACCACCATCCACCACCATCTTCTTTAGAACACTGTTTTCTTGGATCTTCATTTGTCCTGAAAGGAAATATGTCTTAGGTTACTAGAAGCAGAACTACAGTTGTCAAGTTAAATCTTTGCAGAGTATCCACAGGAGAGTGCTATACTGAGGTACTTCCCTTGGGTTCTACATGTAAAGTCCTATAAATACACCAAAGGCTTCCCTGTCCCATAGCAAGAAAGGGAGATAGCTGGGCTTATGTGGCCAAGTCATGTAGTGATGACATTGGTTACTTCGTACTGAAATGATAACTTTCAGATGCATTAGTATTTAAGAACCCTGGAAATCAAAATGAAGATCTTCAAATAAACATTAGAACATAGATATGTAGGTATGAATGCTCATTGCTCAGAAAATGAGTGTGGTCTAATTCCAGTTCCTTCTCTTACTGTGACTTTGGGTTAATTATTTAGTTTCTTGAAGTTGCATTTATAAAGTGAGAATAATAATTTCTACTTTATAGTTGAAATGCTTTTAAGTGAAACATGCATTGGGTGACAGATTGTGGTTGCTAATAACATTAGCTGTTAAATGATGCTGAATAATAATACTAGTAGGGACTTTTAAATTAGGAGTGAAGAATGCTGCACATACCAGCCATCATTGTCTCTGTCGTAGGTGCTGAAGAACATGCCATTGTGGATGGTCATTGTTCTGTTTTCTCCTACCAGTTGAGAAGCTCCATCCATGAGAGCATTGCCGGCTGTTCCTTTGTAGTTGCCCACTGAGATTCTGTATTTATTGGCCTCATTCTGCACCGTGAAGAGTCCATAATGCGCCTTCACCTTGTCTCCTTTCCAATCCTCCATTTCAATCAAAAGTTCTGTGGCTCCCATCTCAGTAAGTTCATTGATCTTATCATTTCCAAGCCAATACTCACCTAAAGGAAAAACAGAATAAAATGTTACCAAATATCAAATATTTGGAAACAAACAAAAACCCTGCTTTTCTTATCTATCTTTTGCTTTTACAGTTTTCTAATTAAACTCCTTTTAACTACCTAAAACAGACTCTAATCAATGCTCTTACAATGGAAAAAAAATCCCATTTGAAATACAATAATTTTATTTTCTCCTACTAGTTTTTACCTGGTAGGCCACAGTATTTCTTTCCATCTGCATTGGTTGCAATATTTCCAAATCCTTTTTTATAGGGTTCCCATTTTCTGCCAAAGTCAACGCTACCATCCTGACGGTTCTGAATTACTGTCCATCCTATGGTTGATGGAAACAAAGATAGCATAAATTAGCCAATAATAAGTGATATCGCTTTGAAAAGAACATCTGAATCCATTGTCCATTCAATTTACCTTATGCCCACTTAAATTTAGTTCTCCAAAATGCACAGAATCATGAAAATAAATATGAGAGGAAACTCTTATTAAACTCTTTGGAAATGAAATATGCTTGATCTTATCCCGACTTGTAAATCATAGATACTTAAAAACTTTTAAAATATCAGATTGAATTCCAAATCAAATTGCTCTTTGCCAGCTATGTCACAGCAAAGTCTTGTTTCCTGTCCGGTATTCGAAAGAACCACTGTCCAATACTTACCTCCATTTTCTGTGGTCATGTCACAGTATACTCTATAGGGTTTGCTGGACCTGTCAGGCTTAATGAGATACATTTCAGATGTTTCACCACCTTTCCTGATGATTTCTTCACATTCTGCAAACATAAGATAACATCTTATGTTCAGGGTCTATAGCATCATTACTTGGTCAGTTCTTTATCAAAAATGATTATATAGGTTAGGGGGGGACTGTTTTATTATAGACATTTGAGAATTGTTTTAATAGTATAAAACACTGGGTCTTTCTTTGAAAATCAAACTTAGTTTTGAAGAATTCTATCTGCTGAGTAAATGAAAAGGGCCCTCCCTAACCCCCTCTTGTGCCTAGGAGAATCCCCAAATGGATGGAACACATGGGATGGAGAAGCTCCAATCCCTGTCCCTGCCATCTGTTCACCCAAGTACATTCATAGACTGTACATCAGATACCCTTGAAACTACCACCATCATTATATTCCACCCTGCTTATAGGAAATTGGCAAAATCACCAGGCCAAGGCATACCACAACATGCTAATGACATCTCCATGATATTAGGCTCCACTGAGGAAAATGTACTGGATCCACTTTTTAATTCTTTTATTTTTAAAGAATGTGAATTCTTCTGGAATCTGATAGAAGTATGTTTACTAACTACTTACCTTTGCCAGACACCACAGGGATATTGCAGCTGACAGTGCACGGGGCTTGGCAGTATTCCATCTGTGCTGAGACATCAGATTCTAATTTTTGTATTTTGCTTCTCAGGTCTTCCAGGATTGAGCGGAGCACACGAAGGTTAGTTGGGATGTTTTCATTCACGGTCTCATCTATATATAATCGTTGGTTTTCCAGTGCTGAAGAGTACTCATTAATGACATTTTCATTGTCTAGAAAAATGAAATTATACAGGGATGGTCAGCATTTGCCTCATAAAAAGCTAAGTATATTCAACTATATAATTATGATTTTAGTTTGCTGAGAATAAGAGACATTGAGCTACTATCAAGTAATCATGATATATAGTTGTACTTAAGGAAAATTATTTTGAAAAGGCATAGACAAATTAGCAAAGCCATAGAACTTCAGCATTATCACCACTATGTGAGTAATTTACCATAGGTATAATTTAAAGATTATATCCAATAATGGATACAATATGTTGCTTATTTCTTTGACGAAGAAAAGAGGAGAAAGCAGTATTTGGGCCTTCCATCTCAGAAGTTCAACATCTTCTAGAGCAAATGCATTTGATTTCTGTATACACCTTGCATAAGTACTATAGAACGTCAAAAGTTAAAAGAGAGATGCTATGATTCCTTCAACTCATTTGAAAAGTGTACAAACTTAGGTATGTTACTGAGAAGCCAGGTTCATACTCTAGTTGATCCCTAAACACCAAGCCAGTACCCCTAAGCATTGAGATCTTAAGATTCACAGTTGAGACGTCCCTGTGCATGTGACAATGAAATATATCATGGATTTCTCTTTCACATTCAAAACCTCAAATATTCAATCTATATGTGCTAAATTTTCACTTGGTAAATCTTTTGTAAATTTTTTCATTTTTAATTTTTTGGTACTAGAGATTGAACTCGGGGCACTCAACCACTGAGCCACATTCCCAGTCCTAATTTATATTTTATTTAGGGACAGGGTCTCACTTTGTAGCTTAGCATCTCACTGTTGCTGAGGCTGGGCTTTGAATTCACAACCCTCCTTCCTTAGCGCCCCCAGCAGCTGGGATTACAGGCCGGCAGCACTGGGCCCGGCTCACTTTGTGAATCTTTATCTTCTGAGTCATCGACCAAATTTCTTATAGATGAACAATGAGAAATTATAGTAAAATTTTTCATAGATCACTCTTGTTGAAGTCACACTGGGAACAAAACTTTGATCATGTTTATCTGGTGAATCACTGGTGCAGATGCCTAAGCCAGGATCTTAATGTAATCAGATGCATACTGAAAGCAATATTGATGCTATTTAGACCAGTTTAGAAATGCTGATCTCATAATCATGCATTCTCACAGCTGATTTTATAACTGAGAATCAAATGGAAAACACAAGAATATCCACCTTTTACTTGTGCCTGCCTCTTTTTCCACATGTCTTTTAGCAGAGTCATGTACTGGAATGTGTTGGAGGAAGTCTGGGAAACAGACTCCACATTGTTGTTTAATTCTGCAATGCTGTTTTTGATTGGTTTTTCCTGGTTTAGCAGAGTATCTTGCAACTGACATCCTGTAGGACACAACACCCCCTACAAAGAAGAAAGCAGGCATTAGAGAAAGGATGTGGATTATGGATACTTGTTAAAATAGTGCATATAACAATCCAGTTATCTCATTAGTCAATGTAACACTGTGTTATTTGACTTGCTCTATGGAAGACCAGAAATGTCAGAATTAGCATCATCATATATTTACATATTTTGAAAACTTGAAATAATCCTTACCACAGAAGAAATGTAATGAGGCGATGAAAATTTTATCAACTTGAACAAAAGAATTAGGTGAAATTTAAAGCAAAGACAATACCCACATATCCTAACTTGTTTTCCTAGGCCCAGACCAAAGAACACAAGAAAGGGAGACTACACCAAAGACCAAATTAGGTTTATGTTCCGAATTTTATTTCCAAAATAAATAAACAAAATAGCAATGATGGTAATGTGGGTAAATGAAAACCTAGACTTTCTCTGCATGGGAGACCCACCACTGCAAGAAATGTCAATGCTTACCAGGTCTGGGTCAGCATGAAGACAGCCTCCAGCATCCGGGGCTTTTCTTTCCACTTTTTTCTGACCGGCAACTGCTTTGGCTGGACGAGCCCGATAGCCACCTCCACTAATGGGAGGTGGGGCAGGTCTCAGGCTGGGAGCCTCTTCCCTCCTCCGGTCAATGGGTCGATGACCACGAGCATCCACTACAGCCTGCAGAAAGCCAGACAGAAATAGAATGATGACTGTTAGAGAAGATTTGAGATGAAACTATTCCAACACCCTCATTTTATAACTGAGGTTGTCACAAACCTGAAGATTTGCTTAAGGTCCATCCACTGGCTAGTTTGTGGTAGAAAATCAGAAGGTTACTTATGTCTCTTCAGAAAAGGATGAAAGAAGAATAGCATCTAAGACTACCATACCCAAGAGAGTTTTTAAAGAGAGCCTCTAAGAGAAAACTATATGAGATTATGAATAACCTTGACCTCAGGTTCTTGAAACCCAAACATTGGAACACACAAAATTCTCAGGAGTCTATACAGTCAAGAAGAATGAATATTCTTAAGTCCCTTAGATTACTAAATTCCTATAATTATTATTTATCATTTCCCCACTTTCAACTTTTACAAATTGATCATCAGTCTATCCTATAGGATCATATGTAACAGACAATATAAGGTTTATTTAAAGTGAAATTTACTTAAATTTGATTTGTAATAAGACAAACTTTGACCCTAACATGTTGCAAGAGAAATAAGGTATTCTGGGGTCAGATTGCCTGGCTTTCAACTGTGACCCTACATTTACTATAAGACCCTGAGCAAGTTACTCTGTCTGTGTCCCCGTTTCCTCATCTGTAAAACAAGGATAACTGTAGTTTATATCTGTCTCATAAGATTACTGTAAGGATTTAATGACTTATGTATGACAAACTCAGAATAGTACTAGGCCCATTGTAAATGCTCATTATAACTTGGAATATTATATATGTTGGAATCATACATAACAGATATTATAGTTTAAGTGGCTTCTTCACTCTTAATTCAAATTTCACTCTTATTTCCTATTAACAAAATTTATTAAAATATAATTTTGAAATTTCCTATATGGTCTCTATGTGAAATACCAATATTATCTCATATTTAAAATAATTCTTAAGATTTATATGTTGTAATAAAAATTATGTATTAACAAAAATATTGCATTAAATGAACTTGAATTGCAAAATATGCAGTGCAATATAAAGGTTTTGGCTTGGATTACATATATTATCATATACTCTTTGTCAGTAATTGTATTCATGGGGACTTAATTACTAATTAACAAATGACAAAAATTTGGAGAAGGACCTGAACTCTTTTGCAATTGTTTGAGTCTAAGAGTCACCAAATGAGCTGTATTTAGAATTTTATTGTCATTTATTTGTAAGATAATTTTATTACTTAACATTTCCTGCTAGGATTAAAACCTAGGAAGTTTGGCTCCAGATTCCCCTGCTCAATAACATATATCCTTAATGAAAAAGATTTGGAGGAAATATCAAAGGCAAGGTCCCAAGGAGAGCTTGTCTGCTCCAACACAAATTTAATTCACCTGTTTATTATAAATAAAATTATAAATGAGACTGTTTTCTTTTTTGTTTTAGAGTGCTAGTCAAGAAGCAATTTTACTAGAGAAAAACATGTAAAAATATTTAACAGATTTTAAGTCTATGAAGACCACTTATCAAAATAACCAAAACTAGAAAATCTGCTTTGGAACATAAACTATTAAACTATTTCTATGAATATTAGTTACTGAGTAAGAATGTGAAAGTACCTTGCAAAGTGCTTCAAAAAACTTAGTCTCACAACTTCTTTCCATTTTTCTCACCAAATGTGATTGACCAAGTTATCTTTTTATTTGAAGAGTGTGATGATTAGAACATTAAAGTTCTCTCCAAATTCAATAAAAGAGCCAAATGAATCAAAGTCTTATTGTATATTCTTATTTCTAGTGTGTTGATACTTTATCATGCACAAGAAATTTGATCATGATACATTTGATAATAAAATTACAATTCCTTAAATATTTCTTTTTTCTAAATGCATTTCTATGTTTTTGATAACAACAAATAGCAGTAAGTTGGCAAAGATAACACTTGAGGACAAAACTGTTCGACAAAATAAAAAGTTAGACTTCATAACCATCAATAATAACAATAAACACCACCTCTGATTTAAATTTTCTCATCTGAAAAACGTTTCATTTAAACGTAAATTATAATTCATATTCATAATTAGTCAGTAATCTCAAGAGCTATATATTGCTCTCCTCACCAAAAAGCCACCTATCTACCACAGCTTTTTCTTTTAAAACTCTCCTCTTTTCCTGTCTTTTAGCCCTTACAATTTTTAGATTCTATACTTATAATTGTAATAATGTATTGCTAGAACTAAGTGAAAATCATAGCATTCAGGATAACAAAAAGTGAAAAAAATACATCTTACATTAGCCAAGCCATCTTCATCCTTGGAAAATAAAAGTAATAAACCCAAAAAATCAAATTATTTTGCTTTCACAAATGAATCATCACGAAGTAGCTTTAGGTAAATTAGATCCTAGAGATTAACAATTCAGTTTCAAGCTATAATCAACACTAATTTCATTTAAGTAACTATTCATTAGTATGATTGTATTATATTTTATACTAATAAGATTAGTAATAGAAGAATAATATAAAAAATCACCTCTTCTTCGTAGTCATAAAATTGGGATTTAACTGAGAAAACACACAACAGAAGCAATAATAGATGTTTCATGGCTTCAAATTTTTGAAAGTTCCAAGAAATCATCTTCTGCCTGAAGACCAGAGAGAACTTCAACTATATATACTTGGGTCCTCTGTTAGGCATGATTTCAGAAATGGTTACCTTCCCTTAGTTAATATTTAATTTTTTGGTTCCCTTGTTGGCTGAACCATTTTATCACTTAAGCAACATCTTCCCAGCAAGACTTATTTACTTGTGATACAACTCTTCTCTGCTGTTGGTTTAATTTAGAAACACTAATCTCCTCCACTCATTTAACCAGAAAAATGGTGGAAATTTAGAACATTCCTGGAAGAGATGTATCACATTTCTCATAAATTAATGCCACACAAGTTCACAAAGAATCTGCAGGGAAAAAAATTTAATAGAATCACAAAGTTTGAGCCACTCAGAAAGCAATCACTAAGATTAGGAACCCACTAAAGATACACCATATGTGCTAGGTTTTGAGGCAAACATATAATTCGATTTTACAAGAGGCCATTAAAACCAAGAGTAATTTATGTCATCATGTGTTTATCCTTTCTGTAGACATTAATCAGAATTAAAAAATAACAATTCATGTCTTTGATAGACAAACATCGGAAAGAAAATGTCCAGATCTTTTTTTAACCCTGACTAGTTTTTATACTTTGTCTTTTATTAATGTAAATTAAAACTTACAACAAATTCTAATCATTATTAAAATAACTAATAGTTTATAGATTCTCAAATCAAAATTGACATTATAGTGACTGGATACATAGTTAACATTTCATATAATCCATAATAATCAATTTTCATATTTTATTTTCTATCAGATTGCTTATTAAAAACAATGTCATTATAACATTGGGAAGCCTTCATAACAGTAATGACTTTGTACTTCTCTTTCAGTTTGTTCCCACACTTAATTTTTCTTCATCATTTCTCATAAGTCACAAGATCCATCTTTCTTATCTGTTCATTTGTTTATTGCAATTGAGACTAAGAACTCCTGCAAGAATCAAAAGGAAATCCCATCAGGTGCACTGTTTAAAAGTATTTCCTATTTTGTTTTGTTCTGTTTGTATGGAAAGTAAAATATTCTTATTAAGTTTGCAAAATGTTTTTTATTAGGAAGATGATAAGTTATCTGAGTTTGGATTGGGGAAGTTTTAAACAGTGCTTTGAAACACAATCTTGGTAATAGTGTGAAACAGTGAATTTCTTTTTTCTCTTGATAGTATAGATTAAATTCCCAAATTCTTTTAACTCAGATATATAGAAACAGAATATTGAATTTAATTGAAGAAATATATTTGATTGCATTTTTTTCAAATTTGTGCCCCAATTATTAGTCGTGAATGAACATTTTTCTTTACAATTATATTCTTTAGAATATACAGAGGGATACACAAGATGACAGAAAAATTAACTCTATCAATTAAAATAAGATACAAGAATATTTTCCTTCCAAACATAACTGAGAAAATTTTATTTTAAAAATCTGGACAGATGTTATTTTGTGATGTATAGGTTCTTGCTGATTTTTAAAAGAACTATTTGTTAAGAAGATTCAAACAATTTTTGAGGCGATGTATTATTATATTTCCAGTCCACAAGTTGATAAATATTAATTTTCAGAAATTGGTTCATTTTGTTAGTTTCTTCTAGCATATAGTAGACTCTTGTTCAAAGTTACAGTGAAAGTTCCTTACCACCTAGCTCTGCTGCAGCCGGCCTTTTTACCACTGGCAGAAGGAAAATGGAAGAAAACTAAAGGAATTATCTTAAGAACAGAGAGACTTATGTTCATTCTATATGAGTAGTACCTAAGAACCTCCTAAGTGACAGGTGGTCTGGTGAGGTCTGGGGATACATTGGTGAGCAAGACAGACATAGCAGACATTCTATAAATAAAGATAGAATGAGTGAGTAAACTGGCCTTCGTTGATTCATTCCTCAGATGCCAACAACGATATTCATTTATCTTATTTAATTTTGAAACTACTGAGCTCAACAAATAATGAAACTGAGGTTCAGAGTGCTTAAACTACCCAAGAGCACACATAAAGTGCTAGTACCAGGACTTGACCCACTCTGTCTAACCCAACCTCTATGCTCTGTGCCTATTATGCCAATATTGCCCAATGGAATGTAAACATTATACAAAATTAACCTGTACTTTCTTTTTTTGTTTGTTGCTGTTGTTTGGGGTAGATACTACAGTACTTCAGATGGGCACACACACTCTTAACCCTTACTTTCACATATATTTTCACCCTAATCTATGGGTGGGTATGAATATTCCTGTCTGTGTGAGAGACATGGGCAGTATTGTTGGTGATGAGTTTCTTTAATTATAGTTCTTGTAGAATTTTTCTGTACTAACACTCTAACTTGCTTAATATTATAAAGTAACTGAGGATGTTTTCAAAGAGAAGAAACGTATTTGCAGAGATCCCACTTAATAAAATGTTTACATTTTTCACAAAGTTGATGCCATTGGTGGAGGATAAAGGGAGTACTGTTTGTTCAGTTATGTTTTGAGGTCAATGTTGCACTGCTCGTCCTATTAGCTGATGTTGTTACCTAAGTCCAGGGCAGTAAATCAGTGACAGAGAAAACAGAGATAATCTGTCCTGCCAGCAGCTCTCTGGCATGAAAGGCAAAAGACTTGCAGGCACTGATCGTCAATGCAATTGCTGCTGTTACTTTTATGATTCATGTCAGGCCTAATCTACATACAGCAAGGAGATTTGTGTTTAGTAGCTATTTACAGAGCATCTGCTTTGTGGCAGGTAGTTTGATAGGAGCAGGGACACTTAGGTGAACAAGATAGACAAGGGCCCTGGGCTTATGAAGCTCTATGTCTAGTGGGAAAGAGAAAATGGACATTACCTACAGTAACTTGGGCTGAGTAGGAAAGCAGGGATTTGGCAACAGTGACTTAAGAACCCAGTATTATTTCAGCAGGGGGAAAGGACTTGAAAGGAAAAGGACACTTGTGGACTAGAAACTCATAGTTTGAATCATTGTATGTTTTATTCATGCACCTGGCACCTAGGAAGTATTTCAGATATATCTTTTGAGCAAGTTTATGAATATATAAATGAACAAATGAATAAAATGAAATATTGATCTTCTTTATCTAAATAAGTATAGTTTTGGAGATTTTAAACTAAATCATTCTTAGTCTTCAATCATGTTTTCCTGGAGCTACAGTTTGAGAATCACAATCCAAAGGGAAGAGTTGGAGGTCAGGCTGGACTAGAGTTATTTTTTTTTTAGTTCTTCTTTGGTTCTCTTTAGTTATACATGATTTGAAATCCATTTTGACATAATTATACAAGCAGGGAATATATCTTATTCTAACTAGGACCCCATTCTTGTGGACGTACATGATGGTGGGATTCACTGTGATGTACATACGCAAATTATGTAAGATTCATCTCACTGTGTTTCCTTTTCCTATCCTCCCTCTCTTCCCTCTATTCCTCATTGTCTAATCTCCTGAACTTCTATTTTTGTTGTACAAGCCCAAGACCAGGTGGCAGCGACACCTGAAGTTGGTTAGCCATCCTCTATGGGAAAGCAGGTGACAGGGAAGAAAAGGAGTAGGCAGCTTTCTCTTGTGGAGGGTCTTCCACTATTAACTTAGGAGATGTCAGCCTGCTCTATGTACAGGAGTCAACATGGAAAGGGATGATGGAGTATTTTCTTCTTTCATCAGGTGCAGATCCTAAGAGCTAGAAAAAAGACAAATTGATCTTCTAGTTTTGTCACATTGAGACAAAAAAAAAGGGTGTAGTGACCACCTCCCTTCTCCTGGAATGACCCCTAAAACTCAAGAGTGCAGCTCCAGTGGTCCTGCTGGTAGTATGATGCCCTGACTTCTGAACACAAGTGACCACGCTAGGGGTAGACATACTCTTTATGCAAGCAAGCTCTATCAAATTCTCTCCCCCGATTTGAGATTTGCAAAGGAAGTTTCAGACAACTGGGTGAGGTGGCCTGAAGTCATACACGTTTCTAGAGAGAAAGTCCACAAGCTGCACTAGCAGACCTACCAAAACTTGCAAACTTAATGGTTAAATTTTTCTGTCAAATCTGAGAGACCCTTGATGGCCTTTCAATAGCACCTATTGCACTTTACCTTTCAATAACTTAGGCTGAGATGGTTTCTGGAACCCAAACAAATCTGAAGAAAAATTAAATTAAGTATTTTGGAATTGGGCTGGCTGCTTATTTTTAGGCAGAAAGTGTACTTTGGAGAAAAAAGCTATATTTTCCAATAATGCAACATATCACTAAATTTTTTTACATATTAAGTATATGGTACCAGCAATAAAACTCTGGAGGGAAATGAAAGATTTAATTTTATTTTTGAGCGCTTCAGTAACATTCATATTAAAAACTTTTCATCATTTGATAGCTATTTTTTCAATTAAATTAGCAATATTTTTCTGTAAAATAGGCTCAAGATTCATCAAAGATTTAATGAAGTTTTTATAAAAAGTTACAGCTTGATGAGAAAACATGGAGCTGTATAGATGAAAATGGACAAAGAGAAAGGAAACAAACACCTATTTAGAAAAATATTAAACCTACAACTTGGATCACAAGAGGATCCATCACAAGTTCAAAGCTAGCCTCAGCAACTCAGGGAGGTCTTAAGCAACTTAGCAAGACCCTATAACAAAATAAAAAATAAAAAGGTCTAGGGATGTGGCTCAGTGGTTAAACACCCCTGAATTCAATTCTCAGTTCCAAAAAAAAAAAAAAAAAAAAAATTGAACCCAGATATGAATCTAAGAAAACCAGAAAGGTTAACATGGAAACTGTATTAGAGAAGGGGGCAAAGGGCATAAAAAAATCTCCACCATATCTACAGAAGTAAGGGAGATGGTACATGGGTCAACGAATAAGATAAGATGGGGAAAGAGGCTTAACACGGGGGATAAACACTGCAGAGTACAAGATTTAGAATCCCTCCGTCAATTCCCTATGATTTCTTCAATATTCCAATTTATTTTGCTAAGAGTTTGTGGACCAGGTTTTCTTTTGGAAGAATTAAGGCCTACTTTAAGTTTAGTTCAGAATGAAAATAAAAGCTGCCTGTGTGGAAGTACTGACCTCTCACTTCTAGCTTCCATTTCTGCAGTTCTTTTCTTCTTATAAGAAATAGAATTCTGATTGTAATAAAACTAACTCATATGGAGCAATTAATTATGTGCCAGACACTTTTGCCAGTACTTTACTCTTAATTTCTCCAGCGATGTTATTGGGTAGCATAGTAGTAGCATTTCCATTTTACAGATGGGAAATTGAGGCACGCAAAATAAAATCATTCAAGATGACACTGCTGGTAAGTTTCAGAGAGGTGTTGAAGAATGTCATTCTGGCTCCAAATTTTATATCCCTGCCTACTATGACGGGCAGTTTCTTCCTGTTATGCACAAAGCTTGTTTGATCTCTTTTATTGGTATACTGTTCCTACCCCAGCAAAATGAACACTGTGTATGTACAACTGCCTAATTCTAGGAAGACACACACACACACACACACACACACACACACACACACATCTAACATATTTTTAGAAGTTAATCTTTTGGGACAAAAGGCATGTGAAAGTTTTTGATTAATTTACTGCTAAATTGCATATCAAAAATTTGCCTCCATTTGTACACCAATAAATCTTTAGGCTGTTCTCTCATCCTTTACAACACTGAGACTTGTAAACTTTAAAATTTGAACTAATCCATTAGGTGTTACAGAATATCACATTGTTGTATGACTAGCACTTCTTTAATTATGAGGCATAATGAGGATCTTTCTTTTTTGTATTTATTGACCCCAATATTTCTTATATGATGAATTGCTTGTCAATGTGCTTTGTCTATTAGGTTGTTCATTTTCTCTCTTGATTTAAAACAGTTCTATTTATAAAAATAAAATTATCCTTTAGACTAACATGTACATTGCAAACTTGTTCCCAATTTTCATTTATATTTTGACTTTATGCTCTCTCTCTCCTATGTACATATAAACATGTACCATATGGTATTTCAAAAATAATTATGGTACCAAATTATAAATAATCTTAGGATCCCTGAATTTGGATCTAGCTTAAGAAGATCTTCCCCAGTACAAAGTTTTGTTTTGTTTTTTCAAGTTTTTTAAAAATATTTATTTTTAGGTGTAGATGGACACAATACAATTCCTTTATTTTTATGTGGTGCCGAGGATCGAACCCGGGTAGGGGAGTGCTCTACCGCTGAGCCACAACCTCAGCCCTCAAGTTATCCATATAGATATACAATGGCTCAGAGCAGAAACTCTGGACCTAAACTATTTGGATTAGAAACAAGAAGAAGAAATTATAAATTCATAATTTTACAGGTATGATAATCAGAAAACATTTCCTATAAAGATGTGTAAAGTATTGATACTGCAATCAAATCTACACTCACATAACCTAACACTGCTCAAGAGCAGAAGACATAATCTTTGAAGAAAAATAAATTTTTTATTGATAATAAAAAATAGGCTGACTGAGAACACTTTTCTTAAAATTTATACCAATAGTTTCACACAAATAGATAAGATATTATTATTTACATTAAATTATTTGCCATATTTGCTTTAAGGAAAAAAAAAAAGTCTTCTGAGTCAGTATGAAGAGTAGTAGGGACATCTACTGGTCAAATAAGGAAACTCACGATGTCAGCCACTCTAGTTATGTTTTTGGAGGCTTGGGTTCCCTCAAAAATCCAATGAAATTTATAGATCCCTTGGGACGGAAAGACAAACAAACACAAACAAGTTTCCTATAGAAATACAAAATTTGCCTATGATATATGTAATTCATGGATCCCAGAACAAAATAATAGGGCTACATGAGCTCTAAAATAAACTTGCATGAAACAATTCATAAATTTAAGAGTTTTTAAAAGATCAAAGTCTGGTGCAATTTACTTCAATCATTGGAATATTTTTCTGAGTCTGGGTTTATAACTTAAATGTTTCCAGAATGATAAAAATCTAACAGTTTAACACAAGTAGACAGTTATTATATTACCATAAATACATTACTGTTTCTACAGTTTTTATTGACATTTAAAACCATGTTCTTAAAAAAACTAAAATAAAATAGTGTTATTTTCTATAGTTACTACTGTATATAGGTAAGGTAAAATGATTGAATTCTCCAAGTATGCATTTTATAATCACGGCATTTTCTTGCAAGGTCTACTATCACTGACCACTTTTACAGAAAATAATAGGTCAAACAAACTTAAATTCAGAGATGACTGTATTTTCAAGTAAAAATATGGCTTTCATGCTTTTAATAAATTTTAAAAATCATGAATTTCTAAATGAGATCATTGATTGACATTACTATACTTTTATTAGATTTTTTCCTCCTTTTCAAAGTACAAGCAGTATTTTCTGGTGACAAGATCTGAAACTTATCATAGTTAAGGAAGAAGTAGGACCAGTGAAATGTTTGTCTATTTAAGTTTGCAAATGCCCAACTGCATCATTTTTTTTTCTTTTTACACAGAAAAACAATTGCACATAATTGATCATAAACTGTAGATCTTATCTAGGTAGGAAACAAAACAAAAATACCAGTACTTGGTATCAGGATACCTCTAAATAAAAATAGCTATGATCTCTGATTGTCTTTCTCCCACCAGCTTTGAAAAGCTGCGTCCTGGAATTGTTGATGCCATATTAACCAGCAGACAACTAGGAAATGACCAAGACTTTGTATTGTTGAGATATTAAAAGAAATCTATGCAGCAGAAAATAAATTTGGGGTTTTGCCATGTGCTGTTAATGAGATTATTTTTCACACCTACACGTCAAAATTTCTCAAACTGAAAAAAACAATTCTGCAACATTTATTCAAGAAGTGCTTTTGCACTGCGTCAGAGGAACTGCTTTTAGGCACCCATACCCAAACAGTCTGCCAGCCAAGTAGCGGAACCAGCGCCAAAGAGACCCCAAAGGCAGCAAGACCTTTGAACCCACAAAGGTTCGCTGTTCTGATCCTCCCTAGAACTGATTTCTTAAGATCTGTTAATTAAAAGCATTAAATTTCCGAGGAATGCACCATCAAGCAAGTCTCTAAGCCAAGACATGAAGGGAAAGTAAGGCCTAAAACATTTTTTTTTTTTTTTTTTTTGGCCCTGGGTGGGCGGGGGAAGATTCAAGAAGGAAGAGCGACACCCGCCAGCCAAGCGCTTCCAAGAGTCTCCGCCCACAGGCTCTAGACCCCACCCTGGAGGCGGGTCCGAAGAGGAAGACCCGCCTCTCGACCCCAGAAGGCCGGCGCGTTACTAGCGCGCGTGCGCGAGCTTACGTCACGTCCGGCGACAGGGCTCCGGATTCCGGAAGAGGCTGAAGAGTGGCGGCGGCTGTTTCTGCGTTGGCCATAGGTGTTTCTTCGTTGCCAGAGGGGTCAGATAAACGGAAGCGTCATGGTTGAGGTACAGTGACACTTGGGCACTCAAGAGTTGTTAGTCTCTGGGCTTTTTTTCTTTGGCATTGTTCATAGGGGATGGAATGTGCTGGGAATATGGGGCGAGAAGAGGCTGCGAGGGGAAACGTTTTGACCGAGGCCGAGTGGTCTCTTTTTAAGGTTTTCGGGGGGGGGGGGGTGGTGGTAGGGAAGCCAAGTGAGAATCCGAGTCGCTGCTTCTGTCTGGGCGGGAAGCCTGAGATAATTCATCCAGTTCTTATTTGACCCTTGGGATCCAGCACTGCCTTCTGATGATGCTTGACCACTGGTACTGCGAGTGTCAAGTGATTGTGTCCTAAAGACTAGAGATCTTCTCTATTTTAGCGTTCAATTCGTCTCTCATTTCAGCTGTACTGCAGGGGTCCTAAAGACTAGAGATCTTCTCAATTTTTGCATTCAGATTTTATGTCTCTCATTTCAGCTGTACTGCAGGAGCCTGCCATTCTTGAAATTTTACATCTTTTCCCTAGCTTGAGCTCCCATTCAGACAAACAGATCTTGTTTGTCTTATCTCAAATATTGATTCCATCCACTCGTCTCCATATCGTGCATTTACCTTAATTCAGACTAGCTTCATTTATATTTTGCCTGGATTAATGCATTAGCTTCCAGCTCATCTCCCTTCTTCCATTTTTGTTCTCCTATAATTTGTTCTCTTTGAAATGTGAGTTGATCATGTTTTGCAGGAATTCCTTTGACTCTGTTGGTAAAACAAAAATATAGGCTGTGTAATGGTCTGAAAGACCTGAGCTGATCTGAACTTCACCTACCCTTGCAGCTTCATCTTATAGGACAACCCACCCTCTCAGCCAATGTACACAGTTGTGCAGTGTTTCTTACTTTATTTCAACTGTTGAGCACCTTTGCAGTCTGCCTTGTTTGTTCTTATGTCTATACTGTAATTTTATAATCCCTTTGTCCTTTCAGCAGGGACTCCTCCTTCTCTACTTAAATATCATCTAAGAGATATCTCAATTATATTGAGTTCTTCCTGTGTTCTCTGACTTAGCCCCTTATTTGTCTTCATAGTACTTTTCAAAATGCTGAATTATTTTGCTTATTTTTATTTGTCTGTTTTCTTTTGAACACAGGGACCATTATTACCTTTTCATTGTTCTCTGGGTAACTTCTAGCACAATACCTGCTAGATATATAAGTACAAACTCAATAAATATTCATTGAATAAATTACTAATCCCAGACATGACTCAATTGCTATACTTAGGGCTCTGGCCAAAGAGGAACTTTCTCCTCTTCTCTGAACTTGACTTCTGTAGCTTGCTACAAATAGCCATGATGCACTCAATATGTATAAAACTTTTTACATATTGAAACATGTAAAATGTAAAAGTAATTTTGCTTAATTTATGGTATGGGTAATTTGTTCCTAAATGTGCAATTACACTCTTTTCTTCCTAGGAAGTACAGAAACATTCTGTGCACACACTTGTGTTCAGGTCACTGAAGAGAACCCATGACATGTTTGTAGCTGATAATGGAAAACCTGTGCCTTTGGATGAAGAGAGGTAGGTATAGTTCTTTTTCAGTTTCTAAAATATTTAAAATTCTGATATTGAGGGAAGAAAGCAAGGAGAGGAAGACCCTTAAAGGTCTTAAAATACTAATACACATAGGTTATCTATCCAATAAGAAGTGATGTTCTTGCATAATTTCAGCTGATTTAACTTTTTTTGCCTTTTACAATAAAATCTCAAAATTAATTAATTGCATTTTACAAATATCCAGTAATTAGGAGAGCCCCTTTAAGGTATTTTATCTTATAATCAATCACTTTGTATGTGCTTTCAGCTTCCCGCTGCTCTCAGAGCCTTGCTGAGCTGAAATTGTACCTGGCCAGTACCTCTACTCCCATCTTTTCTCGTTAGTATGATGAAGATTTTTGAGTGGTGGCATATTTTTGGTTCTACATCTCCAGCTCCAGTCTGGGATTGCATTATGTGCAGTGTTCCTTCTTTGCCCTTTATCCTTCTGTTAAAATCTATTTAATTCCTCAAACAAGCATTTATATTTAACTTATAAGGTGGACTATAAAAGTAATATAAGTGCATTTCTTTTTAAAATATTGAACTCATTAAGTGCTTTGATTAGTTCTAACTAAACTCTTTAGGCACATCTAGTAAAGTTTGGTACAGATGGTTTAAACTATTTTTAGATTTAGACATTAGAAATAAAGTATATTGACTTTGAGGTTTTTAAAGGATATATTACTTTCTGTATATCTTTAATTATTTGGATCCTTGGGAATTAATCATGAAAGGTTTTGTCTTTATTAAGTAACTAAAATATTACTCAAGTTTAATGAATGTTGATGTGATACAAAAAATAAATTTATATGGTGTGGAAATGCACTTGAAAATTTTTGACTCTACTATTTAACTTTAAAATCTAATTAGAAACTTTTTCTACATGATTACACAAGCCTAAGCTATTTAAGTACTTATTTACTAGCTTTTCATAAACACATTGGTGAAATATTTAAAGTATTTAAGGATATATTTTATGTTTATAATTTTTAAATAGTCACAAACGAAAAATGGCAATCAAGCTCCGTAATGAGTACGGTCCTGTGTTGCATATGCCTACTTCAAAAGAAAATCTTAAAGAGAAAGGCCCTCAGAATGCAACGGATTCATACGGTCATAAACAATATCCTGCCAATCAGGGTAAGTATAGTATAAATCAGAAATGACAGGACTTATGTGAATTTTTTAAATATAAAAACAAATGTCTTATTAGTGCTCCTTCTGAAAGCATTTATTATGGTCACACAGTATTATACCAGTATTAAGATGGAAGTTTTGACTTGCCCATGAGAGTAGTAGCTTAGATTATTGATTGATGACTTTTTTTTCTAATGGGAAATAAAAGTATATATGATGGCAGAAATTTGTTGGATGTGCAGAAGGTCACAATGGAGACTACTGGAGAAAATTGAAGAATATTTCTAACCTGTAGGAAGATCATTTATCTTAGCTATAATTCAGAAAGATGAAATTAAGTATTGAAGTTGTAATGAACAAAGAGGATCTAAGACTCTACATAAATTAAAATTAGAGAGCTGGGAATATAGCTCATTTGGTAGAGTGCTTGCCATGCATGCACAAGGCCCTGGGTTCAATCCCCATAACCACAAAAACAAATAAATGAAAAACAGAAACACCATTGCTGTTTAGCAAATGCATGAGCTTTCTTGATCTCTTACCAGCTAATGGACAAGGAAATAACCAAGTATATGGTTTATTGAGGTCAAAACAAAACTGATGAACTTTCCTTATTTTTGAGATTTAACTTTAGTTGGGAGAGGAAAAGTCCAGTTAGTAACTTAATATTATTGATATATTGTAAAAGATCATACTTGAATGTAAGATAGATTCACTATCAATACATTTATTTTCTTTTTTGTTTTTTTCTTTTTTAGGACAAGAAGTTGAGTATTTGGTTACAGGTACACATCCATATCCACCAGGACCTGGTAAGTAAACTTTTATGTATTGGAAATAATCTTATCTTATTGCTACAATTTTTGGGCACCATGCTAGAATTTCAAAGGCAGTAAGACTGCTCTAGTTCTAGACCTGAGTTTTTTACCTGAGTGATTTAGACAGACATGCAACTATGTAAACATTAAAAACGATAAAAGTATTGGTACAGAAGTAGGTATGATTAAAAATTGCAGTGTGCGTGTTTGTAGGTGTGTAGATGGTTTGGCACATAGATGATGTGGACAGGGTGGAGGACAGACAATGCGTGGTATGTATAGAATGGAAAGTGCGGGGGGATTGGGTGCATCTTATAGTAACTTTCATTTTTAGAAACATTAGTATTTGAGTAGCTGCTTAATTTTTTTGCTTTTGAAAGTAATATCTGAATTTTAATAATTTATGAAATTGGGCTATTTTAATACCAAGCTGCTTAAATTAGATCAAATTTAGAAACAAAGAAAGCAAGGCTTAATCAAAATTGTTGTAATATCACTGCCTGGAGATCACCAACTAGTGTCTTTTTCTCTAACAATTTATTTTAAATATATATGAATGAGAACAAAAATAACTACTAAGAAGAACTGATTTTATTTTTAATAGGAGTTGCTTTGACAGCGGATACTAAGGTCCAAAGAATGCCCAGCGAATCAGCTGCACAGTCCTTGGCAGTGGCATTACCTTCTTCCCAGGCCAGGTATCAGATGTTATGCTTATAATTACAAAGATTGAAAATATATTTCACCATTTACATTTTTTCAGAGTTGTTTATAACTGTGTATTTTATGTTGGCACTGTTCACAAAAATTTAAACTGACCATGTGACTGAGGCATTAATTACCTTTACAATATTTCTTTTGCCTCAAGTCGTGTGACTGAGGTATTAATTACTTTCATAATATTTCTTTTGCCTCAGAGTTGAGGGAAATCGTACTGCGCCTGGTGGAACTGAATATCGACTTCCTGGGGCTTCTGACCGTTCACAACCTACAGTGATGAATTCAGTAAGATTCTCTGTCATATAGCAAAACAGGTTTCTAGCTTTTGGAATGTTACCTTGTTACTCTTATTCCAAAAGTTTTCCTTTAACTATTAGAGAAATTAACACTTTCTTGGAATTTGTTCCTATAAATAGCAGCTTGAGATAGTCATTAACATTTCTTTGCCCTAAAACTTTGGGTTTTAGTAAATTAACATATGTTTTAGAATTTGAAATCTTGTTACATCCATATCTACTTGCACATTGCACGTAATACGTATTTTGATTAAGACAATGTGATTTTGGTATTTACTATGCACTATTAAAAATACAGGAAGATTATCCTGAAATTTGTGTTACTATGTGCTAATTATGAAAGTCTTCTTTCAATTGAACTTTAAATTGGTGTGTGCTTAAAGCTTGGGCTCTACAACTAGCATTTTATAAATGAGTGTGTAGAAATTGATTTATTTGTAAGTAAACAACAATTGCTCTTAGTGAAAATAGTTGTAGAAAAAAAATAACAGAAAATGTGAAGCTATTTTATTATGTCTTGACGTAAGTATGGGCTTTACAACTATATTATATTTTTGTTTTTGTTTTTTTTCAGTGTAGGAATAGAACTCATCAGTTTTTTTTATGGATTCTGTTTCATATGAAGTGAAGGAATTTGTGATGCTCACACCACATGTTTTCTTCATTCTCATTTAGAGCAGTCTGTGTTCAAGCTCTCTGCATCTTTGGGAGGATATAATTTAAACTTCTTGAGGGCAGAATTTTATGTTCTTTTTTTTTTAATTAATGTACACTAACAATAGATGGTACAGGTTGAGTTGCCCGTATTCGAAGTGTTTCAAACCAGAATGTTTCAGATTTCAAACTTTGGATTGGAAATATTTGTGTAGCCTTTACCTGTTGAGCATCCCTAATCTAAAATTTTGAAATCTAAATTCAATTTCGATTTCAGAGTATTTTGGATTTATGGATTAAGGATGCTCAATCTGTATCAGCAGTTTACCTTTAAAATAGTATTTAAGTGCTCGTATTTAAAGATGAATAGAAACCCATGATAAAAGCATTTTGCTGTTCATTTTTCAGCATGGGCACATATAAGTTAAAGAATTTTTACATAAGGTCAGTCAGCTAGAAAATGGCATAGCTGAGTTTTGAACCCAGAGTGATGTCTGCTCTTAACTAATACTCTGCCTCTCTGAGGTTTTTTTACTTGCTTTTAAAAATGAACATACAGAAAATAAAGTTCTGAAGTAAGAGTTTTAGACTGACTTTTCAGTTGAATATATTAGGTGTTTTTCTCTCATTTAAGGGGAAAAATTTTCATAAATCCCCTTTTAATCCATCTTTTAATTAAAAACCAAACTTTAAATATGACTTCTTTATTGATAACGTAATCTGTTCCATATTTAGATGGTTATGGAAACTGGCAATACTAAGAACTCTGCGCTGATGGCCAAAAAAGCACCTACAATGCCAAAACCCCAGTGGCACCCACCATGGAAACTCTATAGGGTGAGCAAATCTAGATTTTATTCCACTATGTACAGTATCATTGCTTTCCATTTGATGAGAGCTGAATAGAAAAAGGAAAAGGAATGAATATGAAAATAGTAGAGTGATCTGCGGTGGGATGAGAAGGGGCTTTTGCACTGTTAAAAGATATCTTGATATTTCCTTGGGTAAAAGGTATACTAGTATTTTTTGTAAAGTGCAGTATAAAATATTGACAGAAGGCTACTAAATGTGTAGGGCAGGCAAAATAAATACAGGAAAATATTTGAAGTATATAACATGAAGGCTGAGGAATAAACACCTTATTAGTGAGTTTTTGTACCTACCAATTATTCTTTCAACTGCAATAAATTAAAATAACTCAGAATGTACCAGATATAAAATAAAATTTATATAATAGGAAATGTACAGCCAACATGATCTTATTTTTCAAATGATCACATTGTAAGAGACTTTTTTCTTTCGGTCTACTGAATTTTAACTGATGTATAGGTTTGGGTAACCACTGCCATAATCTGCATCAGCTCCAAACACCACTGTGTTGTTCTTTTCGTCATACCCTCCTCCACACCTGGCAATCACTGATATGTTTTCTATCACTGTACTTGTGTCTTTTTTACAGTGTCAGAGTGGAATCATACATTATGTACTCTTTGAGACTGTCTTTCTTTCTTCATTCTTTGCCTTTGAGATTCATCCAAGTTATTGTGTGTGTTAGTAAAGCATTCCTTTTTTTTTTTTTTGAAGACTATTATTCCTTTGTATATATGTACCGCAATTATGTACCCATTCACCTATTGAAGATAAGTTAATGTTGCTCACTCTAAAATATATTGTCAGATAATCTTGTAAACATATAAAGATGCTGCAGTTCAAACCCAGGTTGTGGTTAAAATTGAATACATTTTGACTAATGTGTAGATGATTCTGCCTATTTTACTTTTTCTTATTCAGGTTATCAGTGGGCATCTTGGTTGGGTTCGATGTATTGCTGTGGAACCTGGAAATCAGTGGTTTGTTACTGGATCTGCTGATAGAACTATAAAGGTAATAAGAAAGAAAACATAAACAGGACTTTGTGTTTGTTGCAGAAGTTTAAACTATTTTAAATTATTTCTTATGGCAAGGAATTGTATTGCAAGCCTTCATTTCTTGGACTTCAGCATGTAGTCTGTAATAGTAATAGTTTAAAATAAATATCTATTTGAAAAGAGACATTTAAGCAATAGGGGTTTTATCCTAATCATAATAACCTAATTCCTTAATACTTTTAAGATTTTTCCCCTGGTTACAAAATTAAACCAGGCTAATATATAGAACATGTGGAAAATTTAGAGAACTGTGAAAGAACCACACATAATCCTACAAATATCAGATATTTAGACAAATTTAATTTTAAAACGCATTTATTTCTGTGTTTATATACATCAGTACATTTACTTCTGAACTTTTTTCAGGGGCTTTTTTCAGGGTGTTAAGGTATAAATATGTATCTTTTTAAAAATACTTATAACTTTGTATCTATTTTCATTTAACATTTTATCAAAGCCATATTATAAAAAATCTATCTTTTTAAATGGTTACATAATATATAATTTTGATATTCTACAGTCTGTTTTCCTATTGTTGGACATTAAAGTTTTTATTTTGATGATTTTTATTATTAAAAGTGAGGCTGTATGGGTCTGGGGTTATGGTTCAGCAGGAGAGCGCTCACCTGGCATGTGTGAGGCCCTGGGTTCGATCCTCAGCACCACATAAAAATAAGTAAATAAAGGTATTGTGTTCAACTACAACTAAAAAATAAATAAATATATATATTTTTAAAAGTGATGCTGTAGTTAGCCTTTATGCATACATGTTTTTCTGTATTTTATTTTGTTATGGTACATTCCCAGAAATAGGAACGTCAACTATTTTTGAGGATACCCAAAGTATAAATTACTTTCCAAATGACTTGCAGCGTATTTCAGAGAATCCATTCCAGTCCATCAATTTTGTATTTCTTTATCTAATAACATAAGTAAAAAATGGGCATCTAATCTTTTTTTAAGTAGTTCATACAAAATTTCTATACAAATTTTCATTTATTTGTGTTCAGTTTTTCATTTTCAGTTGTCCTTTGCCAACCTAATACCATGTTATTCATATTTTTATTATCAATGATATATTTTACATATTGTTTAGAATATTAGCCTTTACCTCTATTGCAAACATTTCTCTAGTTTGACAGTTTGAGCATGCCTTTTACATTTTCTTTTATTTAGAAAGAATCATTTTTCAAATTTTTAATTTTTATGTATATGTGTGTATATATTTGGGGACTTAACATTAGGATTCTAAATATTTCCTTTGGGGTAACCAACAAAATGAAAAAATATTCTTTGATTGCAGATCTGGGACCTGGCCAGTGGCAAGTTAAAACTCTCGTTGACCGGGCATATCAGTACAGTTCGAGGTGTGATAGTAAGCACAAGGAGCCCATACCTGTTTTCTTGTGGAGAAGACAAACAAGTAAAATGCTGGGATCTTGAATATAATAAGGTACTCTTAGAGTTAAGTATTGAAAATACTATGAGCTACTGTTTATTTTTCTAATTTTAGAAAATTTAACTTTATTGCCTTATCTTTTAGGTTATAAGGCATTATCATGGACATCTAAGTGCAGTATATGGTTTGGATTTGCATCCAACAATCGATGTGCTGGTAACCTGTAGTCGAGATTCAACTGCTCGGGTAAATGAGATAAAGCTGTGTGTTTGTAAACGTATTGCATCTTGTCATATACATATTTGATATCAGTCTTATATTATTTGATAGAGCATTAAAAATAATTGCTTGATTTGTCAATACCCTAGTCCCTCCTTTTCTTGACTTGTGTTTTTTTTTACCACCTTAGGCTTCAGTTCTTTGGCCTTGCATTCTCGTTTTCCAATTTGTCACAACTGTTGTCCATTATCTTTTTTATTCATTAGTTCATTATGCCCATTAGTCTTTCAGTACCCTTATCTTTCAGCTTTTTATTTTCCCTTTGCAGCTGTTTTCTAGTTATATTCCCCACCTAGCTTATAAATCATTATCCTTCTTGTAAGCATTTTCTTTATGATATTGAGGCACAGTTATCTAGTAAATTCCCAGCCTCGAATTGATCCGGTTATCTGCCTGAGATATGAATACCTGTTCTTTTTAACAGTATATCTATTATATTTTTATAGATTTGGGATGTGAGAACTAAAGCCAGTGTACACACATTATCTGGACATACAAATGCAGTTGCTACAGTGAGGTGTCAAGCTGCAGAACCACAAATTATTACTGGTATGATAAGATACTTTTCATATTTATAGTCTGTTCATATCAAATATGTTATAATTGTACATATACTTCTCATTCATTGTGATTCTTTTTATTGTGTTTGTGATATTTTTGTATTGTATATTTTAATCGTAGGAATTTGAAATTTCTTTAAGACTTCTAGTTGTTTTTTACTTCATACTTTTTACATATTATAGGATATTTCATACACAGAATTTTATAACATCCAACTAGAAAACTTTTTAGTGTTATTTTATAGTACCAAAATTATTAGTCTAGGAAATTAAAGTTAGAAGACAAAAATACTCTGAGATCAAAACCTTTAGAACTGATGTGAACCTTGTATTTGTTAACAGTGGATCATTAAAACTAGAAAATAATTCCTTCACCTAACATTTTATTAACTAAGATTTGTTGTATTTGTTATTTGTATTTGCAGTAGCTTTTAGTTGATAGCAAATCAAGAATTGTATTGCATTTTAAAAGAATTAACATTTAAAATCAACCTTGAGTTCTGGAACTATGATGAAATTAGCCAAGAGATGATAAGACTTTCATTTAATATGTATATATTTGTGGAAGAATGCTTCATATGTTGTCATATATCACTTTTGCTTCTTTTTCTTGGTCTATGTTTTGGATTTGTGTGTATTTCCATTACAGGAAGCCATGACACTACAATACGATTATGGGATCTGGTGGCTGGAAAGACAAGAGTGACATTAACAAATCATAAGAAATCAGTCAGGGCTGTGGTTTTACATCCACGACAGTAAGTGTGTTTTTTTTTCATTATCTTCTCTTCCATCTTTATGTCTTCGTATAGTACTGAAATAACAACTTGAGCACTGCTTTTGGCAGTCATGTAGCCACTGTCACCGTCAGTCCTGTTTCACTTGTGGACATGCATTTCTTCAGTTTTTCTTATGTTAATTATTTTTCTTTATGCCCTGAAGAAGATGAGGAAAGCCTTTTATATAGTCACAAATACTATCAAGTTAGACAATATAAGTATAAGTATATCATGGACAAAAGGTGCATATCAAAATAGAAAGTAACATTGGCTGGGTGTGCTTTGCACATAAATGATATTAGACTTGAGAAACACATAGGATGATTTAATTCTTAAGAAGTTCAAGAAAGTGAGAACCATAAACATTATAGTCAAGATATCCACAGAAATGGCGAAGAATATCACATCCTAGTGTTCGTCATATCAGATCACTCCTGACATTCTTCTGTTTGTATTTATATTTTTTATTTTCCCTTTCTTTTCTAACTCTTCCTTTCTCCTGTCCTTCCCTTTTTCTTCCCTTTCCCTGTTTTCACTCCTTTTCATCCTGTCCTTCACTTCTTTTCTCCTCTTCTCTCACTATTTCTTTCTCTCCCTTTCTCCAAATTGTTGCTCACTCTTTTGCCTTTTTTGTGAAATTAGGTATTTGCATATTTATTACTCTTGATGTACAGCTTCAGGAAAATGAAAGAATAAAACATAAAATTTGAAAAATTCATTTAACTTGAAACAAGTACCTTGATATTTTTGCATGTTGATATGACACTAATATTTTGCTAAAATTGAGCTGGGTGCATGGTGGCACACGCCTGTAGTCCCAGCTACTCAGGAGGCTGAAGAAGTGGGAGGACTGAGGCCAACTTTAGCAACCCAGTTGAAACACTGTCTGAAAAAATAAAAAGGGCAGAGGATATAGTTCAGTGGTAAAACCACACATCCTGGGTTCAATCTCCAGAACAAAAAAGAGTGCTAAAACTACAGATATCAGTGAATGTGCATGGGAAATTAACTAAGCTTTTTAAAACCCACCATTTTGTTTAGCTTGATTTACATTGCCATTAATTCGTTTTGCTTTTATTTCAGTTACACGTTTGCATCTGGTTCTCCAGATAACATAAAGCAGTGGAAATTCCCTGATGGAAGTTTTATTCAAAATCTTTCTGGTCATAATGCTATTATCAACACATTGACAGTAAATTCTGATGGAGTGCTTGTATCTGGAGGTAACATAAGATTTTTATAATAAATGTTTAGTTCATTGTTTTATTTTTAGTCAATGAATGAACATTTCTAAGGCATCAGAGATAAGTATTATAGCAGAACTTGCCTGAAGAGGGTATATTTGGATGTGTACGTGTTTGTGCCTATTCAGAATATATGTAGTATATTTCACAGTTAAGCTCACTTTAAGTTCCCCTGTGATAAATCTAAGTTAGAGACAGGTTTATGATGAGAATTGCATAATATTTGGTTGAGTATTCTGGAATTGACTGTCAAATTTTGTGGTGCTTTTTAAGATCTATGATAAAATTAAAAACAGATGAAATTAGACAAAGCAATATTAAGAGAAGTTTAGGTTAATTGTTGGTCAAGGGATACCAAATGTAACTAACTAGATCTTTTCCTTTAAGCTGACAATGGCACTATGCATCTTTGGGATTGGAGAACTGGCTACAATTTTCAGAGAGTTCATGCAGCTGTGCAGCCTGGGTCTTTGGACAGTGAATCAGGAATATTTGCTTGTGCTTTTGATCAGTCTGAAAGTCGATTATTAACAGCTGAAGCTGATAAAACCATTAAAGTGTACAGAGAGGATGATACGGCAGTAAGTTCATTGTTTTACATACATTTAAAGTAAAATAACAACTATACCAATTTAGCAAGGGTCTTGATTATGGTATTAAGGTATTTGTCATCTTGAATAGTGTCTGCTCCTAGATTTCTGTATCATTTTCATTGATTTAAGTGAATATATCACTTCATTTTTTAAAAAATTTTTTTAGTTGGTGATGGACTCTTATTTTATTCATTTATTTATATGCAGTGCTGAGAATTGAACCCAGTGCCTCACACATGTGAGGCAAGGGCTCTACAACTGAGCCACAACCCCAACCCTGAATATATTACTTTACTTTTATACCAACTTTTGTTTTTATAGTTACTGGGAAAATGGTACACTAATAATAACAAATACTAAATTGTGTGCAAATTTATTCTAGAATCACAAGCTTCATGCTACTATAGCTAAATGAAAATTTTATTTTGGATGAGAAACTACAAATTTATCTTTAATGAATCTATTCACTTTTTGTTACACTTGGATAATGCCTAAAGTTTGTTAGCTATTCCTAAAACCATTATTAACCTGCTAAATATGTAGTGAAAATACTATGACTTGGAATAAATACATTATTTTTGTCAAAAAGGAATTCTGTTAAACATGAATTCAACTAATAGCACTTTAATTTATTTTTTACTTTTAGACAGAAGAAACTCATCCAGTCAGCTGGAAACCAGAAATTATCAAGCGAAAGAGATTTTAATGTGGCATTGTCTTCATGGTGTTTTTTTTTTTTTTTTTTTAAGCTTGGCATTGATGAGGATGTTGGTCATTTTGTGTTCTGGCGGGAATATAAAGCAGAAACTCATTTACTGGAATCATTGCTGCTTAATATTTTACAATAAACTGTCCCCTATGCCCCCCCCCCCGTGTTTTTATTTGTAAAATAAACATTTTGTGATCCTAGAAAGTAAGATGCAAATATCAAGCACATGGAGGTTTATTAGACATGACTATTCTAAAGACAAAATTCTTGATAGTTTTATTAAAAAGCCTCTTTTAAAAATTGTCTATTATAACAACGTGTTTTGAGGGGAGCAGGTGTTTTTTACAATCCTTTAAAAACTGATAATTTGGGATTTAAAAGTTTCAGTCTTAATTTATATATGTTCATTTCAAAAGCAGTTTTTGAGTTTGTTCTTTAGAATTCAGCAGTAGATACTGTTCAGGAAAAGATAAGATTTATCTGTCTCCAAAACTTCCAGTTTTGCTAGCTTACAGAAATGCTGTAATACAGGTGTTGGTGTAATGCTAGAGGAACACTGAGGAAAAAGCTATTCATCTTTCCCAGAGAGGACTGGGGAAGACTTCATTGAGGAAGGACCATTTGAACTGACCTTGAAGTCAAGGAGGGCAAAGGAGACAGTGTTCTAAGCTGAGGCATTAACTGGATGAAACCAGATGCGGGAACCTGAGTGGTGTACTCTAGGACAGATTTGTCTGTCACAGTTGACTGATGGGATACAAAGCTGGTTCATGTTAGGAAAAGCTCATGGTCTGAGTTTGGATTCTATTCCACAAGCAGTAGGATACCAACATTGTAATAGAAACTTAGGGAAATAACTATGGAGATACCACTGAAGATACTTAAAGCAGTAGCAAGGGGTACAATCTTCTGGAGATTGTATAGGAAGGTGTTTAAAATTTCTAATTCTTATATCTCCTGGTAAATAACAAATTTTATAAATCCTGCCCTTGAGGTCCTGATTCCCCATCAGTCAAGATTTGTCCCACTTCACCTATGGTCAGAAG
This sequence comes from Spermophilus citellus, assembly GCF_964194105.1. Taxonomy (NCBI): domain Eukaryota; kingdom Metazoa; phylum Chordata; class Mammalia; order Rodentia; family Sciuridae; genus Spermophilus; species Spermophilus citellus. Next base: position 126,203,200 of record NC_138189.1, read on the forward strand.
ATTGTTATAAGAACAATCAATTTAAAAATTTTCCCAAGTTAAAAAATTGTACCGTGAGTTCAAACATTTCCAGACTTTACATATCCCATCTTGCATGCTGTAGGTGGGAGTATAATTGTAACAATCTTTAGAAGTGTAGTTTTTTGTGTTTATTGAGAATATTTGAATCATTGGCCCAGTAACTTCATTTCTAGGAAACGGCCTAATAGGAGTAACCTGACAAGTGTACACAAGGAAGTTCATTGCACCTTTGTTCTTTAATATTAAAACTAATCCAAATGCCCTATCATTAAGGAGCTAGTTTAATAGATATGATCCTCCAACTTATTTCTTTGTATTCATGAAGAGAGTGAGGAACATCTAGACTTACTAGGGCAAGATGTCCAAAGTTTGCTCATGTAAAAGGAAGTTGTATATGCATTTTTGTAAAATAATGAACACTAAAAAATAATGGGAAAGTAGCACCAGGTTGTTAACAGTGGCTTTGTGAAGGAGTAGAATTGGGAAATTTTCATGGTCTGCTTTATATATTTCTATAATGTTTTACTTTTCTATAAGCATGTATTTTGTAAACTTAAATAAAGGAAAAAAAAATAAACTAGTATCCCAGAGAGATTCTAATATGCTTTCTAAAAGAAGAAAGATATTGCTAGTACAAGAAAGTAAGATAGCCCATACTAATTTGCCTAGCAAGGTTTCAGCCTCTGTGTTTTAAGTTAGGAACCATTAGCAGTTTTAATGAGCATTGAAATCTAAAGAATTTAAGCTATCCTTTATGGTTGCAAAAGGTGTTGTAAAAAGTTTGCTTACCATATGAAACTCAAAATTTTAAGTCAGAATTTCATGTATATGTCCCTCTCAACCTGCTTGGTACAACTTCAACCAGAGGTTTAACCCAAATCTCCTACACTGCCTATGTCATATCTATACCTAAGCTACAAATATTACCTGAGTAAAACAGCTGTGCTAGCTGGATTCATTAGTGATCTATGACCACATGCCTCAAGGAGGCCATCAGTGATGACCAAATAATACATTTCCATTTTAAAAGCTTTCTGCCTCCTATTAAAAAGATGAGACATCAGCCTACTCTTGCCATGTATGTGTGCCTACTCAAGGACTTTGCCCCCATGATTAACCATTCTCTTGCACCATTTAATTTCCTCTGTATCAAATGATCTTTATCAGCATAAAAATATAGTGACAGTCTTCAAGAAAAAAATAACTATTGTTCTTATGTGCCTGTTTCTCTTCACTTATAGACAAACTGCTTCACTTTTTATAGATAAAGTTTAACTCATCTTGTAATTCCTCAGTTTTCCATTTTCTTCTAGTACAGAAATAACAAAAATAATTTGTTCAACATATAAGGAAAATAAGTTGGTAGAAAATAAGGAAAAACAGAATTAGTAAATAAACAGATTATTTTAGGTGAAACCTTATATAAAACTAAATAGAGGGCTGGGGTTGTGGATCAGTGGTAGAGTGCTTCCCTAGCATGTATGAGGCACTGGGTTTGATTCTCAGCACTGCATATAAATAAATGAATAAAGGTCCATCATCATCTAAAACATTTTTTAAAAAACCAAATAGAAGCATAAGTACATAGAAGAATTTAATTAACAGAGACAAGTGTGTCCAATTCTATGTCATTATATTTGAAGAGCCTAATACAGTGGTGAGACTTAAAATATTCAATGATTTATTCGAAAAGATAAAACCTAAACAAATTAATTGCCATAGAAGAAATAAAGTTGTATTTCTACCACCACCACCACTGTCTACATACACCAATAAGTCCAAAAATCTTCAAAATCAAATTCTAATTCAGTGCACTTCAAATTTTTCTAGGACCTAGATAACAAAATTTTTAATATGCTTTCAGATGTTAGTATAACAAAAAACCCAGTTAAGCACAAATAAAATTATGGTTTAATCTTGCTTATGAATATCAGTGCTAAAAATCATTAGTAAAGTCTAATCACAAAAAAAGCACATGCCAAAGTGGACTTTATACTAAGAATGCAAGAATGGGTCACTGCTGGAAAAGATACTCCATTGACTTACCTAAAACAAAAAATATGAGCATCTTCATAGATGCTAAAGGAAGCATTTTGCTAGATTCTAAAATCCATTCTTAGTTAAGAAAATTAGAGTTTGGATCTGGAATGTCTCCGAAAGGCTCCTGTTACGAAAATGCACATTCATAGCTTAATATGTTACTTGGATTCTTATATATTAATGAGGTCTTTAAGGGTTAGAGATTTAGGAGGTTTTACAGGAGAGAAAAGTCACTTATTTAAGAATATCTGTTTATATATTCAACAATTTTTTTGTGAGTTCATACACACCTGATAGGTGTTAAGTATGTAAGACCTAGTCTCTAGACCCATAAAATTGTAATGCGTAGTCTGTGCTCCCATAACTGCCTTGTAATCAGGGATTAAAACATTAAGTATTTACTTTAGGATTAAATAAGAATATAAGGATTTCTTTCAACTCCAGCATAAAATTTAGTCTTAGATGGATGCTATAGTCTAAATATGCTTCAGGAGAGGGAGGATCTCATGTTCTACAAAGGTGATCTTTGTGAAGGAGAGCAGTCTTGGCTGTATTTGAAGGATGGGGAACATTCAAGCAGACAGAGCAGAAGAGAAGAGTGAGCACAGAACCTGGTGAGTGAGATGACCCTGGCTCTGAATTAAAATTGGGTGTCTGTTAGCTCAGTTACTCCTGACTCTGAGAGATGACAAGGGGTCTGACTTTTTAATAGAATAGGACTGGCAACAGAGGCTGGGGAATGTAGCCTGGAAAATGCTGGGAAGTCCAAGGTCACAGATGCCTCAGAGACCCAGAAGCTGTCCCTTGTAATCTAGACACTCTTTATAGACACATACTTTCTCAAATTGATGGCCATTCTCAGTAGTCTTTTGGGACCCACACCATAACCACTGTGTTGTTTGAACCTGGAATGTCCCTCAAAGGCCCATGTGTATTCCCACTATGATGTGCCACCATAAGTCCAAAGCACAGGAGCCAATCTATCATGGACTGGAACCTCCAAAACTGTGAGGCAAAATAGAGCTTTTCAATTCAAAAATTGATTATTTCAGATATTTTGTCATAGCAATGGAAAGCTGACTTAACACAATCACATACAATGGTCAAAAACTAGAATATTAGGCTGGATGTAGTGGCACACGCTTATAATCCCATTGGCTGGGGAAGCTGAGGCAGGAAAACTGAGTTCAAAGTCAGCCTCAGCAACTTAGAGCCTCAGCAACTTAGTGAGACCCTTTCTCAAAATTAAAAATATAAAAATGGCTGGGGATGTGGCTCAGTGGTTAACCCCTCCTGGGTTCAATCCCTGGTATAAAAACAAATTTAAAAAATGGAATATCAGCATGTCAGTGAAATCTGGAGACCTATACAGAAAGGAGTCAAGAAACATGGTTTAACATTACCTGGCTATAAAGAAGTATGACTTAGGTTTAATATGATTCTTTTTAATAATGCAAGAGTATTTAAATGTCAGACATTTAATGTTATGATTCAGGTATACAAGATCATTATACCCATACTACTACATACAGAAATATCATTTGATCAAACTCAAGGAAAATATCAAGCTAGAGTCCTAAGAAATACTAAAGAGTTGTTTATTTGAAAGGAATATTAAATCAGAGTAGAATGTGGAGGCTTAGAGAATAATTAGAGTGAGGAATAATAAAGAGTCGTCTGCAGTCATATTTTAAAATTCAGGATGGCTCTGAAAGTTTGAATTAACAGGATCAGAAAAAGAAGAAATAATAAAAGTCAAATTATAATGGAGTTAAGGCACATAAAGCAAGAGAAAAACTGTTAAAACAGAAAGAGGACTGTAAGATGATTCCATACAAGATAAATTGGTACCTGGAGATTTATACATTTCCTTGATAACAGCAATGAACAGTTCCATATTGTTTAAAAAAATAACCTTTATGCTATGAACAAAACCTAGAAAATATTCAGAAAAACTAACAGGAAAGGCAGAATCTCTATGCAGAAGAGCAAAAAATTATAAAACTCTAATATATTTTTAAAAGTCTTAATAAATGAAATGACATTCCATAAACATGTAGGGAAATTTTATGTTTTAAGTGTGCTGTTTCTATAAGAATTAAAATATAAATTTAATAAATTCCAATTAGGCTTTTCCAGTGAGTTTTGCTTAAAGAATTTTAAAGGTTAACGCTAAAGATTATGTGACCCCCTCCCAAAAGATACCAGTGTGTTTAGGAAATCTTTGAAAAAGCAGTCCCATGAGAGACGGAGGTATGTGTTCTACAGGCAAATGAATGGGTCATACAAACACATGAATGGGTCAGAATTGCTTAGTAATGCAGGAAAGAAAATTAAGATAAAAAAAAAACAAACAGAATAGACAGCCCAGCATCTAGCTTAGGTATATATGGGAAATCTAGTATCTGCTCTGATAGAAGAACAAAAACCACACCAGTATTTTATCAAAATGAAAAAGTTGTGTACTTGTCTAAATGCAAAATTAATTTCCCCTTGTTTAAGCTTAAAATTTGTTCTCATAAATACTATGACATTGAAGGGTATATAGGAAATTAGACATTGATCTCTTTTATGAAAGGGGGTGAGGCTTCTTGCTAAGTTATAGAGTACTTTTTAGAATGTACATCTTTCAGTATACAAAGAATTTGTTTATGAGTCGAGGATTAGTTGATATATATTTTTTCAATATAAATAATGTGTGTCTGTTGAATATAGTAGACATCCATATTGACATAGAAAGATAGCTGAAGAATTTTGGGTGAAGTCTGCAGAACAGAATATACAGTATGATCTTCTTAAAGATACAAATTACTCTAATTCTAGAAGGATATAACAGGGGAATAGGGTAATTCTTTTACTTTCTACTTCAAAAACGAGTAACTTTTACTTTCGATTGCCAACAATCAAAACAGAAACTATTAACCAGCTAGTCACATCCGTTAGTCATTCCGTCACTCATACATCACCATTTCACATCTAGGCATATTTAGGGAGGAAAGAAATAGTCTTTATCCATAACTGCCAAAAACCATCAACAACTTATCATTCATTCAAGAAAAATTAGTTCAGTAGTAAATTGTAGTGCACGAAAACCATGGCACAGGGAATACTTAATGCCATTAAGCGGAAGAAATGAAGTAAATTTGAACACACTAATGTGAAACAATAGTCAAAGAAAAAATTTTAGGAATGTTAAAAATATAGAGAGACTTCCTTAAAGGTGCTTGATAGCATATTTACATCTATTTTGCTACTTCCTAAAACCTCATAATATTTTCATATTATAATTCTATAAGGACTATGAAATTGTTTCTTTGTACTAAGTGAAAAACAACAAGGACAAAAAGAAACAAAGAAGAAAACAAAAAACAATTTTTGGAAATGAGAAGGCATATGGAAATAAAAAGACATAAGATAACCAACTTAACATACTGGAGAAAACTGAATCCTAAATTGACAATAAGGAGAGCCCCCAAAGCAATTCACTTTATGCAACAGAATCCCCAAAGATTTAGAAAGGGGCTGCACCTCGCTGGAAGGTGGGGCAGATGAAGATAGATAAAGTAAAATACTTGAACTTTATAGTTAGGGTTTCCAGATAAAATGCAAGTCTCCCAGTTAAATTTGAATTTCAGATAAATAACAAATCATGCTTTTGTATAAGTATATTCCAATTATTTGTATGAGACACACTTATAGTAAGAAGTATTCATTACTTATTTTAAACTTAAATTTGATTGGATGCCCTCTATTGTTATTTGCAATTTTACTTGGAATGGTCATGGCCTCCAGGGACACATCTAAGAAGGAAGGAGGAGAGAGATCTGCACAGAAAGAATGGCTTCTCCCATCTCCCTGCCTTCTGATTTCATAATGGTCCTTCTGATTAGCAGAATCTATCTGGAAGCTGGTGGGAAGCTGGTCTAGGGAATATATTTCTGTCTTTTATTGACTCTCCCCAACAGCATCACAAAGCAGAGCATAGAAGGGCTGGAGGTGAGGTAAACTCCAGCCCAGCTTTATTTCAATGTGTAGAATAATTTTAGCTAAAGATGAGTCTTGACTGAATTTCTCCTTTTTTTTTTTTTTTTTTTTTTGATGCTGGGGGATTTGAACCAGGGCCTCATGCGTGCCAGGTAAGCTCTTTACCACTGAGCCACATCCCCAGCCCTAACTTCCTTCTGAGGTGCTTTTAGTTGCCTTAAATATTTTGAATGCTTCTTTTGGAGTGGGCAAGCACAAAACTAATAGAAAGGATTACAGAAACATGAGATGTCATAAAACAAGTGTCATGCTAGGGACCCACCTGTAATGCCAGAGGAGTGCATTTTTGAAGGGGTCTCCAAGGAGGTCATTTTTGAAGGAGGTCATTTTTGAAGGGGTCTCCAAGGAGCTTCATGAAATTCTTGGCATTCTAAATGAGACTTGCATAATGAAAGAGGAGGAATGGGAAAGACATTCCTAGGTAATGGGCATGAGATTAAAACCAGAGATGAGGAATGTGTTGCAGATTCTGAGACTAGCCAAGATGACAGCTGAGCAGACAATATGTGTTGAGTATGGGAAGCACCCTGGCACAGAGTAATTGGCTCAACCTGTGGGACCCATGGCCCCTACGGATAAACGGGTATTCAAAAATATTCTGCCATGGGGGATCTTAATGTTTCCCACTGTAAAACATGGCTGTCTTCTTACCCCAGCCAAACCCATTTTTTTTTTTTTGGCCAAACTTTCTTTTCCTAGGGTTTTTAAAAAGTACTTTTTCTCTTCTAAATATGAAATATATCACAATTCCAAAGTATTTTGTTTGTCAAATTATATTAATGCTACACTCTTAAGCTATTGAGGTTAGTTGCCAAAGTTGTGTTTTTTGTTTTGTTTTGTTTTAAATTTATTTTTTAGTTATAGACAGACACAATATCTTTATGTGGTGCTGAGGATTGAACCTAGTGCCTCACACATGCTAGGGGAGTGCTCTACTCTGAGCCACAACCCCAGCCTACCAAAGTTGTTTTGTAAAGAATTAGGAAAAATTAGGCACCACATTTTGGTTTCTTTTTAATTTTTTTTGTTGTTGTTTTTTAGTTGTAGATGGACACAATACCGTTATTTTATTTATTTACGTGGTGCTATGGACCGAACCTAGTGCCCCACTCAAGCAAGGTAAGCACACTACCACTGATCCACAATCCCAGCCCTAGGCACCACAGTTTTTCATGCCTGTTTTTCTATGCATTTGTGTGTGTGTGTGGGGGGGTGCATACGCACGTATGCATTTAGGATTTATTTCTGCATGATTTCTATAAAAGGCATCATGCCATACATATGCACTTTATTTTCTTAATACATTTAGGGATCTCCTCCCCCCTCCTCTCTCTCTTTCTCTCTTTCTGTGCATTGTGTCATTGTTTTTATTGAAGAAATACATTTTTTCATTCATTACTGCAAATAGCAACTGAAGAAAAATGAAAGAGAATACAAAAAGAAAAAGAAATGGTGACAGACCTCAATGGATCAGCAAAACTTATTAGCAGACCAGTACATTTTCAACAGGAAAATGTCGAATGGTTATGAAAAGGGTCTGAATTTTGCAGGGTTAAGCAGATCCACAGCCTGGTAGGAGTTGGTTAGTTACATTTTGTGTGCTTGCTTTTGGTGGGCAGGGGAACTTTGGCAGATAAGAGAAATTGCAAAAGGTCAGAGTTCTTATTTCCCTTTTCCCCTAAGGGTTTTATAAATTTCCATTTCCTTCATCAACACTCATTGATTTTTTTGGTGCACATTACGGAGTATTTCTATAATAGTTAGCAGTATAATTAAAGTCAACATATGTAGTTCACCCCTCTACTATTTGCATGTACAACCAAACCAGTGTCTAATAATTTCCATTGCTTTAATACCTTAATTTCTTTTAATCCAGATATTCCTACTCTGTAGGTCTGTAAATGAGTCAAGTTGCAACAATGTTAAAATCCTTCCCTTTCCCCCAAAAGGAAATTAAGTGGGATCCTTAGAGTCTGATAATAGGTGAATCTGAAGAAAAAAAATCTAAATGCCCAAGAGCTCAAGGACATTTTAAAGCAGATCAGGAAATAGGAGGGCTTCCTTGGGGATTAAAAATTTTTTTAAATTTAAAAATTGTATGATAATATTTTTGACAGATAATATTTTTGCACTGATCATACATGATCTAATAAAGACTTTTTGATGTTTAATTTTTTAAAACAGCATTATTGAGATAGTATTCATATAACATATAAGTAACCCACTTCCCCAAAGAAGTTCTTAGCATAATCACAAAGTTGTGCAGTGCTCATCATAATCAATTGTAGGGAATTTTTTTTTTTTTGCGGGGTGGGGGTGTACCTGGGATTGAACCCTGAGGCTTTTAACAACTGAACCACGTCTCGATCCCTTTTTATATTTTATTTAGAGATTGGGTCTCCCTAAGTTGCTTAGGTCCTTGCTAAATTGCTGAGGTTAGCTTTGAACTCACAATCCTCCTGCCTTAGCCTCTTGAGCCACAGGAATTACAGGCCTGTGCCACCATGGCTGGTTTTATAGTGAGTTTATATCACTCTAAAGTAAAATCCCATATTCTTTAGCAGTCCCTTCCATTTTCCCCCAAATTCTCAAAGCTGTAGGCAACTACTTTATACCTCCACAGATATGCCTATTTTATACATTTCATATACAGGGACTCACATGCTATGTAGTCTTTTGTCCCTAACTTCTTTCCTTTAGTGGAATGTCCTTAAATTTCCTACAGGTAATAAGTAGCCTATATCAGTACCATATTCCTTTTCATTGCTGAATACTATTTCCCTGCATGGATATACACTTTTTCACCCAATAGTTAAAGAACATTGGGTTGAAGAAAATTTTCTACATTTAGAAAAAAATACATTATAAAGACTTTCTTGAGGATAACTAGTGTGTTTAGAAGTAAGCTCATAAGTTATTTTAGGACTCTTAATTTGTCAAGCAGATCCGATTTCCAGTTGTTAGATACTTGAGCCATTCTAAAAATTCTGCATTATAAATGATATATGGAGGGATAATTGCCTAACAAAAATTAGAAATTAAGAGGTAAACTGGAAATTAAATGTACAATTTCTAGAAAATGGACGAGAACTTGAAGTTACATAAGAAAGATATTATAGTATTTCAAATTAACATTCATGAAATACAAAGAAAATATTCATATTTAAACCATCTTTTAACATTTTATTGCAGTTAATGTCTTTATAAGCAGCATATGGATGAATTTTGCCTTGCCAAAGAAATTAGAATGTCTGTGCCTTTTAGAAATAATAATAATAGTAAAAACAAACCTTCATAAAACATTTGCTATACACCTGGCATTATTCCAAGTGAATTTATGTATTAACTCATAATACTTAAAATCAGAGTCAGCTACATAATTTGCAGGTCAAGTGTAAAAGAAAATGCAGGGCTTGCTGTTTACAAATCAGGAAGAAAGTGGCATTAAAAATAGTACTAAAATACAAAGTGTTTTTCTTCCCTTCCTTCGGTGGTGGTTTTTTCATTTGTTTGCTACTTAATAGCATTCTAAGTGAAAATAAAAAATAAAAAAATTTAAATTATAAGCATGAATTCTAACATTGGTTTTTACATTGTGCAATGTACATTTAAATGCAAATGAGCATTGAACTCATATGCAAAATTATCAAAATTATCATTTGTATTTCATAGCACATATGTGCCTATATATTTTTGTGCTTACCAGAAGACTGGTAATGCTTCATAAAACCAATTCAATTGGTTTTATTTCATTTCTTTATAAACCTACATTCCACTGGCACCTACTGATTTTTGTACGTGTGGGCTTCCCCATGAATGAGGAAGAACAGAACCTAGAGGAGCTATGGGGTGGGTGCCCAATCCTTCCCTTTCCTTCTGTGTTGCCATTTACAGCAGAGTTGGTTGGTTAATGTAGGAAGTGACATGAATAAGGGAGGATTCCTTGTCTTTTGGGTTTCTTAGAATGCCATTACCTTTGTTTTGTGTTTAGAGCAAGTTCTGCTATGAATGGTAATATTTTCCTGTATTCTGATCACATCCCATTAAAATGAGCTTCCCCTAGGTGCGCTGGGGTTGTAGGCTGTCCAGAAGTGGGCAAATAGAAAAGGCTCAGAGAATTATGTTTTGGTCCCCACTCTACTAGTTATTACTAGATACCAATAACTAGCATCATGAAATTAACTGAAATCTCCCAAAACTGTTTCAAAACATAAGATTCAAATTTGGGTGTTATTATTTATTTATCAGTACTAATCATGCTTGCAACCTTTTGGTGTTTGCACAAAATGTGGTACAAAATACATTTTGAGAAGTCCATAAGATGGTGCAAAATGAACAATGCTTCTTCCAAAAGAAAAATTCTTCTTCTTTTTAAAATTCCCTTCTGAACTTAAAGATGGAGAAAAGTAAATCCGTGGTAAAAAATAAATGCATGAGAAGTATGGAGGACAGAAGAAAAGCTGAGCTCCAGAATTCTCTACCACGCTTCCCTCGCCAATGACTTGGAAGCTTTTATAACAAAGGAATATCTAGTCATCTTGGAAACTACCAGTGCGTTTTCACATCCTGTGCAGGGCTTCCACTATGTACGTCATTGCTTTGCTGAATCAGGCTTGTCACGACCCATTTTAGAATTTCTCATGGCAAAGTAGGCTTTCTAGTACATCTACCAACAAACATTCTTTGCCAGCCTACTCCATTGCGGTTGCTTCTGATGGAACTGGGGCAGCAAGAGTGACCAATCATTTTTAAGTTTCTATTTTCTCACAGAAATCACTGGATCTTACTAACTCTTCCTAAACTGTATATATGACTACCATCTAATAAAATGCCAAGCTTTCTCCATCTCCCTCAATTTTGTTCTTTTATTTCTTTTTTTCCAGGTCCACTTGAAGAAATGTCAAGTGATGAGCAAAATTTTCTTGGATACATTTAGATTTCTGCTGGGTGCAATTTGTTGCTCACTATGAATGAGGTGATTGCTCAGGTTAGGAGCTAGCCATGCACACACACATGCTCAGGTCCTTGAAAAAGGCCTTGAGTGGGAAAATGAAAAGATGTTGGTCAAAGGGTATAAACTTTCAGTTATAAGAACTAAATATACAGCATGATGACAATAATTAGTAATAATGTACCATATACTTGCAATTTACTAAGACAATATATCTTAAATAATCTCAACACACACACACACACACACACGTTAATAATGCAATGTAAAGGATATATTAATTAGCTTGATCATGTCACAACATATACAATACCAAAACATCACATGAAATGCTTTAAAAATGTACATTTTATTTGTTAATTATACTTCAATAAAGCTGGAGAAAGAAAAAAGAAGACCATACTATAAAGTTTGATCAAGAAGAGCATATAAGATGATTCTTTTATAAAGGCTCTAACATTTATAATACAAGTCTGTTTTTAAAAGATAGATTGTCATTTGGTTACCTAATTATTTTAATTCAATGAATAGAAATATTGGTACTTAAGAGTTATAACTTAGGGTTTAATTTAGTAAAAATTGAAATTTACCAAATTCCTCTGCTTTAGATAGGGGGAATGGGTGGGCTTTCTACTTAATATAAAGTGATTCTCCCATCCAAACCATATATCTCTCCCTAGCAATTCTTTGTCTCTGCTTTATTTTTTACTCATATCACATTTTAATATAATCTATTCATTTTAGTTGTCTATTTCCTCCAATTAAATATAAGCTGCAAAATAGCAACTACCTTATTCACTGATGTTTTTCCAGTGCCTGGAACAGTGTCTGACACATAACAGAAAGTTAATGTATTTTATTAGATAATTAAAGTGAAAAAGTATAATCGTGGAATCATTGGGAAATTGGTAGAATCACTTTATGATGATCTGTTTTGGACACTTTTTTCACTTTTATAATACAGGTAAATTATTAAATGAATTATTAAATATTGGGTGTTGGAAGTAATTTCAGTGAGATTAATTTATACTTTTATGAATTTTTAAAATGTAATTAACTGCGGCAAATTCATCAATTTGGCAGATACTTTGAAGAGATAAAACTAAATTTTGGAAGTGTGCGTTACAATCTCACACCTCAGTTTTCCAGTGCAGCTTTGGATAATTTTCTTCTTCAGAACAAACTACATCCTCTACTGCCCTGTTATGGTACAGCTTACGATTTGAAGCTCCCACATGATATAAAATTGTTGGAGATTTTTATCTCCAGTGCCATTTTTTCTAGTGTCTAAATTTCTGAAGAATTCAACGCTGAAGTCTAGAAATAGTATTAGTAAATATAGTGTGCATTACATCTTTGTTTAATTTCTGTCTTGGATTCAGAAATTCAAATAAGTGAGGAGAGTGGGAAGGTTGGGGGTGAGATCACCTCAATGGTTGGAGTACAAAATTATTTCCTGAAACTTGACATTGCTGAGAGCAGAGAGAGCCCCTGAGAACAGCATATTCCTCCTGTGGCTTCGTCATTAACTGCAGTTATAAAAGGGAAAGACTGACAGCTCGTAGCAACAGGAACTTTCTGAAACTGGAATGGAGACAACCTCCCTCCCCCACTGAGAAAATCGATGTTTCATTGGTGTCTCTGACACCACTTTTGAAATCAAATGCTTATAAATTTCTTAAAAATTTCAGACTTTTTTTCAGGTTGCCTATCAGCACTGCCATGAATATTCTATGAAGTCACATTCTCTTTCCTTCTGACCAGAGCTCTGCTCTAGCAGAGCAGAAGGGAGGGTTCCCAGCACAGCCTGGTCATTCATCCTGGCTTGGCTCAGCACTCGCTGTGATTAACTCCACTCTGATGAATGTAAGTTCCTTCACATTTCTGCATCTGGGTTTCCTCTCTGTCTCTAACCCTTTGGAGTAGTTGTGCTTATTAAGGAAGCAAAGTGGTTCTAATAGGGCCCGGCAAATAGTAAACCCTCTAACTATTCCCTGTTATTTACCTGAAAATATCTATTTCCTTTGATCTGAGGGTGTTGCTGCTTAAGTCTTTTATAATTGCCTAAAAAAAAAGGTTGCAGATTCTGTCCTTCTCCCTTCTAGATAGGGCTGGGGAATTAGTTCTAGATTTTAGGACAATGGTCTCTCCCAAGGCAGCTCTGTTAGTTTTAGGATCAAATCAATGTCTCTGGATAATACCATCCAGTTTCAGGTGACTGCCATGTTGTGAACCAATGGAGTAGATTACCATAGACTTGGAGGGGGCTTCTATGCTATTTGTAGGCTTCTCTTACAAATAAATGTTATATAATATAATTAATATATACAAATGAGTGTTATAATATACGTACATATGTACATATATATGCATTATATAAAATGTAATATTTATCAATATATACATGTAAATTTTATATAATATGCAATACATAACATGTACATGTATATCATTATATATTATATAACATTAATTTGTAAGGAAGCCTAAAACATATATGTGTGTGTGTATATATATGTATATAATATATATGTATGCACACAAAGGCACACATGTGTTATATACAATTATAGTATATATAAGACATTGAAATATTTGACTTTCTTAATTGCTATATGATTTAGACATCTTAATGGAAACTTAAATACTTGGATACTTATTTGTACATTTATCATGAATCAAGGCTAAATTTTTTCCACTATCCACCCCACCAGGTAGATATCTGTGCTATACCAACTCCTTTTCAGAACCCTAGATTTCCTTCCTTCCTTCCTTCCTTCCTTCCTTCCTTCCTTCCTTCCTCCCTCCCTCCATCCCTCCCTCCCTCCCTCCCTCCCTCCATCCCTCCCTCCCTCCATCCCTCCTTCTCTTCCTCTCTTTCTTTCTTTCAGAAGCAATGGTAGACATTGTGAGTTGATATCCAACAACCATTGTTGCCTTAGAATCCTTATTTTATTTAGGGGAGTGGTGGTGATGATGTGTCTACAATATTGCACATCTTGGACTTTTTTGCAGGTATGAGTATCCATGAGGGAATGTTCCACCCAATGAGACTTAATCAAAAATGTTGTGTGGAAATTTCTGGAAAGTTACTTAAAAGTTGTTGATTCAGCTGAGAGGTGGAAGACTTCACTCTTTCTTCCATCAAGAAAGCAAATGTGATAGTGGGAACATTAGCCATCACATCGTAACAAGACATGACATTGAGGATAGAAGCCAGAGGGATGATAATGCAGCAGAAATACCAGGAAGCCTGAGGGCATTATAACTACAATGCTGCTGTTCCAGCCCTAGACTGCCCATCTCTAGGGTTCCATTATTATAAAGAAGAAAACCTAACTTTCTTAAGTTATGTTATTTTGGCTTTTCTGTTATTTACAGCCATATTGAATCTTAATAGATAATAGGGGACTTGGTTTTGAGTGTCCCCAGAAATGGGTACCCATCTGGGTCCATTCATATGAGAAGCAAGGGGAGAGGGCGAGGTGAGGTGGGAAATTTTTCTTTTGTTGAATGAATGTAATGAATAGAAATATTGGTACTTAAGAGTTACCACTTATGATTTAATGTAGTAAAAATTGAAATTTACCAAATTCCTTTGCTTTAGATAGGGAGAATGGGTGGGCAGTGGCGGCAATGGGGAGAGGAAGACCTAACTAGGGAATCATGAGAAGACTGTAGCTTCTGGGCCAGGGGCAGGATGATGAGCTCACAGGCACAGCAAAAGATGGTCCATAGGTTTGGCTCTGGTTCTTGATGTTTCCTAGGGGTAGAACTACTCTTGGCTTAGTCTTTCCTCTTGAAAGGGTCATAAAATTTCTGTGCTGTTCCCCTTTGATCTTCTCTTTCGAATCTTATAACTCTAGTTTGGACATCAAAAATAATATGGTAAATGGTTTCTTTATCTTTGAATTCTTTTTCTACCAATCTTAATTCTCTTTCAGGCAATATAATCATCCCCGGTGGATGAGTGGAAAGGTCAGGAAGTAGAGGACAGGAAAACAGGAGGATTTACATTCAGGATGTTGTCTACCATCAGGATGTCTTCCAATACTGGTAAAATTATTACTAATCTGAGAGGGAAAAAACCAACACATTTGGTCAAGCAAATCACAATCAGTGTAGTTTCTTTTAATTTTTAAAGAACACAAAAGAAAAATATCCATCAACTTTGTAAGAAATATTGTCCTGTATTCAGTATGCCTATTTTAACAGAAAACACTTAGAAAAGAACATTCATGAATATAATAGATCTTGCCAAAAAGTAAGTATAACATCATCAACAATTAATAGATTGAATGAAAGCCAGGTATTTAAATAAACCATTTTGCCAGTCTGCTATCTTCTTGGAAGCTATTTGCAATCACACTGCCTCCAATATCTTTGGTTTCATTCAAAGGAAATGAAATGTATTGTTCTCCAAAGGAATCACATGTAAGAATTTTCATTTCATCCTCATAGGGTGTGAAGGTGGAGTTGTATTAGTCTATCCTTTACATTGGAAAGTGGTCAAGAGAGAGCGTTACAAAAGCAAACTGTGATGAACGTCCCTGAGATGGTGGTGGGGAGACCATAATAGCTGGAGGGAAGTAGGATGGAGTAAAAAAATTCAAGTACTAATATGATAGAAAGTACTGGTGATGAAAAATAAACTACATAGTCTGTGACTATGTATCTGTGGAGGATTTGTTTCAGGACCCCCACAAATAGAAAAATTATGGATACTTAATTCCTTTCTATGAAATAGCATAGTATTTGCATATATACAACCTACACAGATTCTCCTACATACTTTAAGTCATCTGTAGATTATTTATGAAATCTAATCAATGTAATGCTATATAAATAGTTGTTATACTGCAAAGGATAATAAGAACAAAAATCTATAGATGTTAAGTAGAGATGCAATTTTTTCCCAGATATTTTTAATCTATTTGTTGGATCTATGAATGCAGAACTCTTGAACAGAGGATGGACTATACCAGAGTTGACTTTTACTGGGGTAAGAATGCCATCCATTTCTTATTCTCCACTCATATTTGACAAATTTGACATTCAACTTTATCAACAGGGCTCAAAATCCTGATAGGAATAGCTAAAGGATTGTACCCTAGATACATTAAAGCCACTCTGTTTTTTTATTTCTGGGTCCTAGATACGGCAGGTTATCTACTATATTATTTTGTTAAGATATTATGTATTCACATGATTCATTCATTCATTTATTCAACGTTTGTTGATATGACATTCTTCCCTCTTTCTTGTACAGATGCAGGTTTTTCTCTAATTTTATTTCTTTTACCTATTTCAGTTGGGAAACCTCTGCAACTATATGATATATATGTATATATATTATATATATATGTATATATATAATATATATATATATATGTATATATATATATATATATTTTACACACAGATATATGTATATAACTATGCTGTGGGGGAAAGTAAGTTATACCTGAGTTGCAAATGTACAACAGATTTAATTTTAAATTTTATTGCTTTTATTATTATTGATTTTGTTAGTTTGTTAATTGATCTTTAATTTATTAAATTATGCAATTATAGATGGAACTTTTAAAGTATCAGCTCATTCTAGTTGGTAAAATTTTATCTATCAGGTATAGTGACTAAAGAGTGAGATACATAGGTACAAGACTTATCAATGGAAAATGTTTCTAAGACTTGACCATAATTATAACTTTATATTGGACTGTGAACATCAACTTGGATGTATATATTGTTGTTTAGTTGTAGAATTCACTAGAACTTGTCTGTGTATGAATGATCAGACTTTTCACCTTTGGATTACTTTAAAATTGTTGATTATGGATACTTAAACCAATTTTTGATAAGAAAATTACATAGTTGATAAGCCTGTATAGAGGAGAGCTGATCCTTCAGTACTATCCTATCATTTAACTTGGTTCAGGGATGAAAAATGTAAGATATCCCTTTAATCGCTTTCTGGTAAGCACCTTTTAAGTGCAACTTGCATTCAAGAAGGCAATAAACAACTTATTCTATTGTAACTTTATAGATTAGCAAACAGCTGATTTTAAATCTCCACTGACATATAGAAGAGTATAGTACTTGTAAATATTATAGTTGGAATCTTAAATGTCTCCTAAAGGCCTATGCACTAAAGGTTTTGTTGGCAGCTTGCGATGCTATTGAGAGAGAATGGAACCTTTAAGAGGTGGGGCTTAGTGCAAGGAAGTTAGGTCATTGGGGGTGTGCCCTTGAAAGGGATACTGGAACTTTGGCCTCCCCTCTTCTTCTCTGTTCATTTTCTGGCTGCCATGAGTGATGGGCTTTCTTGCCATGGACTCACACCATGAGGTACTAGGTCACTACATGTCCAAAGCAACAAAGCCACATGGTGGTAGACTCAAACCTCCCAAACTGTGAACCTGAATAAACTTTTCCTCTTAGAAGTTGGTTTATCTCAAGTATTTGTTACAGTAACAGAAAGCTGATTAATACAACAAGATTCTTGGTAAACTAAGAAAATATAAATGCCACTAGCCACCAATCTCTATCCCTGCCCCCGTGCCTCAGCCTTAGGATGGAAGACATTGACATGCAAACATAGTCTTCAGAGTAAATGTGACTAGGAAGTCTTGCTAGATGGTGCATGTGCTACTTATTTCCCCATTTTTCTAGTCCTGGGAAAAGCCAGGGAGTAGAATACAGAGTCTTAGAGTCTCCTAATACAGAAGATGCAATGTCTTCTGCAGTGGTCCTGCCTGTGTCAGGTTTGTCCCTGCAGAACTTATGCTCATTTGTGTAGCATTCACACTTTACTTCCCTCCATCAAAGTCCCAGATGGTGTATGGAGATCTAAATTCCCTTGGTTTAATTACTACTTTACTTTAAATAAGGAGACAAATTCAATCAACCAGAACAATCTTCTGGTTTTATTCCGCTGACTAATTAAAATGTAGCATTGGATATCTTTTTAAATAAAACATACATATTACTTTATTAAGGGTAGAAAACCCTATATGGGTGAAAATATCCAAATCAAAAACTGATACCAGGTTTTCTTTCTTTAAATTCCCAACTCAATGTTATATTACCATAAGCAGAAATTTCAGAAGTATTCTTTTCACAGAGAAAAGTGAAAAGAAAAACAACTTAAATGTTTCTAACACTCCAATAGAAATTCTTTCTCTTAAAGGTCAGCTTTATGTCCCGACTGGAACCTTTTCTTTATTGTTAAGGTCCTTGATCTTCCCAAAGCCTGGTAGATAAACCCACCCTTAAAATCCTTCCCTTGCCTTCTGGTCCTGCTTCTCATCTTTTCCCTGGTTCCCAGGCTGATCTTTTCCAAGTAATAAATGTTAAATATGCTGGTTGGTTTTACTTTTAGAGAACAGTCAAATCTAATATGTATGATTTATGTTTGCAAAGTAAGAAATTTTGGGAAAGACTTGCCTGTTCTTAGACTGGAATCAGTTTCAGCCTGTGGCATGTGATACCATTTATGGTTTTTGGAACATTTACATCACACTAGAGTTGGTTTATCTCAAAAGGATCAGGATCCTGCTGTCAAATATAACATGCTAAGATTTTGTTCCCCATGGAATATTTAGGGCAGTGTTTTATTGTTCACATTTGAGGTTTCCTATCCCTAATATCCTATTCTTTGCAAAGAATGTCATTTAAATTTTTTTAATTGTTGAAAAATACACAGAACATGAAATTTTTACCATTTTGACCTTTTTAGAGTGTATATCTCAATAGTGTTACGCACATTCATATTGTTGTACAATCAATCTGAGAACTCTTCACCCTACAAAACTGAATATAATACCTATTAAACAACTCCTTGTTCCCTTTTCCTCCCAGTCCTAGGCAAATACCCTTCTTCTTTCTGTCTCTGTTAATTTGACTACTCTAGGTACCTAATTTAAATCGAATCATACAGTATTTATCATTTTTTGACAAGCCTGGGTGCTTGAGATTCATCCATATTGTAGCAAATCAGGGCTTCCTGTCTTTTTAAGGCTGAATGATATTCTATTGTGTAATATACTTTATAGTCAGGTGCTTCTACGTTTTGGCTGACAGTGCTGCTATGAACATGAATGTACAAATGTCATCTTGAGATCTTGCTTTCATTTTTTTTTTTGTATACACTGTACTCCCAGAAATTGATTTTCAGGATCATACATACAGTGATTTTAATTTTTGAGGAACTACCATCCTGTTTACCATAGTGGCTGTACCATTTTGCATTCCCACTAATAATGCACCTGGTTCCAATTTCTCCACATCCTTGTCAACAGTTTCCCTTTTCTTTTTTTAATAGTAGCCATTTGTAATAGTTAATTTGAATTGCCGACTTGATTAGATTAAGAGATGCCTAAGATTAAGAGGCTTTTGGGTGAGTCAATAAGGGTGTTTCTAGGAATGATTGGCATGTGGATAGCTAATTAAAGTGAAGAGCCTCCATAAGCATGGGCGGCACCATCCAATAGGCTGGAGGCTTGGATGGAATAAAAGTTGGAAGAACAAGGAAGCCACATTGAATGGGTTCTTGATTGCTGCTGCGATTGCCTGAGGACTTCAGATTCTTGCTGCTCCTTCACTCTTTCAAAGTGAATTCTTCTGGTGATTCTCCAGGGAGTTTCCAGAAGCTGTTGGTCTTGGACTGGGGCAGCACCATTGATCCCTCTTGTTCTGAGGCTTCAGCCTCTTGGTCTTCGAAGCCACTGGTTCCTTCAGCTCTCCAGCCTGTAGAGGGCCATTGTGGACTATCCAGCTTCTGGTCTTGTAAGCCAATCTAATAAGTCCCTTTTTATAATCATCCCTTCTGTTGATTCTAGTCTTCTAGAGAACTCTAATACACCAGTCTAATGATGGTGAGGTATCCTTGTGATTTAAATTTTCATTTCCCTAATGATTAGTGATATTGAACATCTTCTTGTGTACTTCTTGTGTATTTGTATATCTTCTTTGGAGAAATCTCTATTTAAGTCCTGTGCCCATTTCTTTTTAAAAAAAAATATTTATTTTTTTTTAAGTGTAGATGGACACAACACAATTCCTTTATGTTTATGTGGTGCTGAGGATCGAACCCTGGTCCCGCCCATGCTAGGGAGCATTCTACCTCTGAGCCACAATCCCAGCCCCGCCCCACCATCCCCCCATTTCTTAATCAGGCTGTTTTTGGTTTTTGTTGTTTAGTTATAGGAGTTTTAATAATAAACCCTCTCCAGTTATATGATTAGCAAATATTTTAGTTCATTATTTGCCCTTTTAACTCCATTGTGTCCTTTAGTACATACTGATTAATTTTTATAAAGTCCAATTTATTTTTACTTCTTTTGCCTGTTCTTTTGGTGCCACATCTAGGAAACCATTGCCAAATCCAGTGTCATGAAGATTTGCTCCTATGCTTTCTTCCAATCGTTTCATAGGTTTAGCTCTTCAGCTTAAGTCTTTAATCCATTTTGAGTTAATTTTTATAGAGTAAGTTAAGGATCTTACTTCATTCTTTTGCATGAGGATACCAGTTCTTCCAACACCATTGTTAAAAAAGATTGTCATTTCTCCATTTACTGGTCTTAGCAGCCTTGTTTGGTCACATATGGATGGTTTATTTCTGGACTTTTCATTCGGTTCCATGGGTTTATGTCTGACTTAAACCAGTACCATGCTTTGATTTCTTACAAAGTGTGAGACCTCCAAAGTTGTTTTTCTTTTCCAAGATGGTTTTAGTTATTTTGGATCTCCTGAGATCCAAAATTCTTGGATGGATTTTTCTGTTACTATAAAAAAGGAACAAAACAACAACAAAAACACCATTGCATAAATGGATTGTGTCTAATCTGTAGCTCACTTTGGGTAATATCGACATCAAAGCTTTCATTTCTGGTGATACAGGGTTACTTTTGTTTTCAGAATTGTTATCCATAGTTTATAAAAGAAAAAAAATGGAACAGTTATGTTGAATAAATTTCCAGAGACATGAACATCAAAGAACATTCCTTGGATGTTCTCAGGCCCTATTCGTTATTCCCTTTGTAGAAATTGTCCATATTTTTCCCCCTCTCAATCTTTCTCTTAATAAAAATGGATGAGAACATTCCTGTAGAAGCACTTACAAAAGTTTTACTAATTAACTGGCAGAAATTCAAACAGTGAAGTACTTGAAGCAGCCGTGCTACTTTTAATTTCAGAGGAAAAGGACTTTTCAGATGACAAGTGGCAAGGGATACACCTGCTGTGTATCTGAACTCCCTCTGATAGGTCTCCTCCCTCGGGAACTTTGCATTGCCCATTGGCATTTTTTTTGAGGGGGGGCGGGGGTGGGGGGTAGGGGTGGTACCAAGGATTGAACTCAGGGGTACTCGACTACTGAGACACATCCTCAGCCTTATTTTGTATTTTATTTAGAGACAGGGTCTCACTGAGTTGCTTAGTGCCTGGCTTTTGCTGAAGCTGGTTTGAACTTGGGATCCTCCTGCCTCAGGCTCCCGAGCCTCTGGGATAACAGGTGTGTGCCACCACGTTTGGCATGTCCATTGGCCTTTGATTTGTTTTTTCTTTTAGGAATGAGAATCTGAACCTCTTTGAAAAACTCACTTTAAAAGTATGTCATTAACAGAGAGCTTAACTAGTGTTTAGGACTTTGATAATCATTTTTTTTCCTTAAGGGTCCTTCATTCACCTGTTTTGCTCAGTTGGATGAAACCTAATAGAACACACATCATGATTTTTGAAGCTATTTTGAAATAATGGAAACCCTGCCCAAACCTTTAAAGAAAAGAGCTTACTTTAATAGATTTTGAGGGGTATCCTAGCAACACTCCATTGTGAAATTTATCAATTTCTCAGAAAGAATTTGCACTAAATCCAAGAAAGAGACACTTAAATTTTAGTTTCTTAAAACCATTTTTTCTGTATTGTTCCAAGGATAGGATCTTCTTAGGTATCTTCACTCTTGGGACTTTATGTAATGACCATTAAAAACATATTTTGATGTTATTCTGCCTGGGTTAGCTCCTTTATTGGCACTGAATTCTATCTGACATAAATCAATGGATAGATAGATGGGCAGATACACGGATATTTAAAAATTGTAAAAGTGATAAAAGCAGTGTGAAAAAATATATATACATATATAATTTATTATTTGTTTATTATTATTTGTAAATTTGTTTTTATTTCTAACATGCAACAATACTTCATAAAACCTTAATCGCAAGGAAAGCTGAGGCTCCAACAGCTCAATTCATATAAATGTTGAATTTCCTTGTTGCTATGAAAGGGAGAAGATTTACTGGATCATGCTTTCAGATATTGGTTGTTTACAAAGAGAGGAATTTTTTTTAAAAAAATTCAGAATGTGAATGAAACTAGAATTTTTTTTTCCAGGTGTGTGAACAAGTCAAGCATGAAATAGTACAAACCAAGCACACATTCTGGAAATAGGATTCAAAATTGAGCAGGATATTAAAATTAAATAGCATTAACAATGCAACTCTGGGTAACCAGGGAATAATGCATAAAAGATTCATATTTGGAGAAAGACCTAGTGTCAGTCTTTTTGTTATCTTGTAAAGCAAAGTGAAGTTGTTAAGTGCACAGGTGTATGGGGGATTTACAACTCATGCTTATACTGCAATCATTTAGTGTCTGCCTAGACAGATAAGTGGACTTGTATATATGAACATGTGTGTATATAAGCATGCAGTTATTTTAATTAGCACTGTGGTAATCTAATTATAGGAAGAATATTTGCAGGATCTAGCAGGCATGCTAATAGTATTTCCTTAATGCTGGTGAACAAATGAATAAGCATTCAGGAGCCAGTTTTTATAACAATACTTTCTGCTGGAACAATACCCGTGAACAAGAATTGGAATTTATAAAGCACATTGTTCCTTTCAAAATATTAAATATATAGTAAAAATTTGTTGATTTCATCACACTAAATATTCATTTTGAACATCTTATTGAAGTACAATCTGTATTGCTTAAGATTTTATTCTTGGAATTATTCTTTGGGCTGTTTTAATGTTATTTTTGCTTTTGACATTGTTTCTGTTTAGTTTTCATTCATTTCTAAGTTGTTCATTTGAAGGACCATTATTTCCTAAATGTTTGACCCTTAGTCCTTTATCTTTAGTTTCAAGGAGGGAGTCAGGTTGCTATTAGTTTGGGGTATGCTGCTGATGGTGGTAACAAAGGAGTGTGGGACATGGTGGCAGAGGCAGGAAGTGCCCATACCATGGTTGGAAGATGTCAACTTCCATCCGTTCCCCTCTGTGGTTCTCCTCCTTTGACTTCTTTCCTTGCCAAACTCCATCAGTGTTGATCCTCCAGATAATATTATCCAGGATCACTTGAGAATGCCACAGGCTAAGAAAACTTTCCAGGGCAGTATTATCAGTATTATCTTAATTTATTCATGCAACATGCTTGGATTCTATCACCTTGGCCATCCTCAATTCATAACTCACAGGACAGCAATGCGTTATTGAATAGCTACTATATGATGATTTTATGTGCTCTATTTGCAATAAATTGGTTATTTGGAACCTAGGAAACATTTTCCAAAAAATACTGCCTTCCTTATCTCTAGGTTCCTAAGTCAGTTGGCAAAAGCCCAAAGAGTCTGGATCAGCTACTGTTGAATTCATTCTTCCTTCTGATTGTATTAAAAAAAAATCCTGGTGCACTGAGTTCCTTTCTGGGCATATTTACAACAATCTCAAGGAACTAGTTTCTTATTTATGCTAGTTTAAGCCACTCCTTCTTGGTTTAAATGAGATAACTGGAGGGAGAAATAGTCCAGAATAGCAAAAATCAGTGCAAATCTGTCCCAGCACCCTCCTCTTGGAACAAACATGCGGAGACTTGGTGAATTTGAGCATGAGGGGTGGGGGAAAGTGGAGACAGAGATGGGCACGAGTGACTGCTGAGTGGCAATGTAAGAAAAATGAGACTGGACGAAGCACCTGAATCCCTTTAGATGGGAACAGAGATCAATGCCTTTTAGTATGTATTTTATCTGCAACCAAGTTCAACAAATTTAAGAACATCTCATTAGAAATGGCCTAAATGGGAGCTCCTCAGGAGATGCCAGAGAGCTTGACATGCCCAGTGGAAACCAATAGCACAGAACTTATCATTCCTAATGGTTTGACTCTCAATCTTGATGACCTCAAAACAATTTTTCCTTCGGGTCTTAAATTTCTCAATCTGCAACTCTACTGCAGGCATCCAGCCACTGAACTGGAGAATTGGATACTAAAAGCAATGAAAACGAGCCCAGTGGTGTTGCAATACTCTTAATTAAAAGAGAAGAGCACTAAACTACATTAAAAACAAAACAGTGAGTTCCTTTGAACGCTGGTGCTTCGGGAACAGCAAGGCTAATTAGAGGAGGATGAGAGATTCTGAATGGGACTTGTGGCTACTTTCAAGTGCTTTGAAAGTTGGTGGCATGGATTCTTTTTGAACCTGTTTCCTTTCAATGTTTCTGTGTAAGTTTGGATCATTGTCTTCCCCTGCCCCCAAGCTTTTAATTTGGTTCACAAATGGAACCCAAATGTAATAAGAAATGGAAAAATAAAAGAGATTCTTAAGATAAGTGGTCAGAAAGTGGGAAAATGAAGGAAAAGAAAGGGATCAATGATGGAGGATTTCACAAAGCAGAACTGAGTAAGGACAGACAGAGATGTAGCAAGGGAGAAAGAAAGAGCAAGGCTGAGAGAAAAAGGAGAGAGGGAGAGAGAAAAGAGGCAGGATCTTATGTTGGCAATCTCTCATTAGATGGTGCTCAGGAACTTTGGATCTCACAGAATTTTGGAGAGGGGATGCTGGGAATTGAATCCAGGGCCTTGTGCATGCTAGACAAGCACTACACCCCCAACCTTTCAAATTTTATTTTGGGATAAGGTCTCACTAAATTTCTTAGTTTGGCCTCAAAATTGTGATCCTCTTTCCTCAAATTCCTGGGTAGAAATCTCATGGTTCTGGAAGTGAGGCCCAGAGGGGATCTATTGCCCTAGCAGTGCTTGGTTTAAATCAGAGAAACCTGGTATGGGAATGGCTAGAAAGCCCTAGTTCTTCACTCAGGCTGAATATTAAACATTACATTAGCCTGAAAAGTTTTACAAACTGCCTAACCTGCCCCACCTAGAGATAGGAAGCCTGGGAAGGGGCCTGTGCATAGGTATTTTTATTTTATTTTAGTTGCTTTAAAAATATTTTATTAATTGTACCTGTTAACAGGGTTCACTGTGAGCTTTCAACTGCACACAGAGTGCACTGATCAAATAGAGCCACCTGGTAGTTCTAATGCACGGCCTCAGTGAGAACTTTGGCATCAGGGATAGGCCTGGAGATACTGGATATTGGTTTTGCAATACCCAGGTAGGTACACATGTGTACCTACCTGGCTGCCTGCATTTGTGGGACACTGTTGGAAAGCTAGTTGTCACCTTCAGGAGCACATCTGCATCTATATACTTATTTGTACTGGCTCCTCTAAAGAAAAGTCTCCTCAGGATGCTGCCTGTGTTGACACTTTCAAGGTGGTCCGGGCTTTGTCAAAGCCATAAACAATCTGGAAAATTATCATGTAATTATCAAATAGGGTATTTACACCCCACCCTTTTGCCATTACATAATCTTTCCTTGTAAAATAAATGCTGTTACTCCCCTTTGGGTGACTCTGCTACTCAGATGTATAAGGAAAGGAAATGCTTTCAGATCATCAATTCACATTGCAGTATTCCATAAACAATATGGAATTGTGTAGTTGGTCAATTAAAAATGATTCAACTAGATTTTTAAAACAGAGACTAATAAGTTTGGAAGAAGAGATCCTTATTAGCTAGGTTGTCATCATGTCTTCATCATGTTTCTCTTTAGTGAGCACCTACTATGTGTTAGACACTGTATTAATAAATTACCTAGCAAATCTCATTTCATTCATTCAACTCCCTTTTCTGGGTTGTCAGATGTTGTTGACAGTAACTGAGAAAGTCTGCCTGACACTTAAATAACTTTTGTTCCCACTCCCTGAGAAATCATGGTGGGACAGTGGAATGTTTGTTTGGAAGTCAGAAACCTGAGAGAACTTATTCTTTCCCCAACTTGTGGTTTCTTCATTTATCAAATGATGTGTTCAGGCTGCCTGATTTTATAAACTTATGAAAATTGTGGTAAGAAGTAGTTGGATAAAGCAACAAGCTTCTGGGTGCGACACTAATATATTTCTTTGGTAGATGGTGCTTGATCATTTCTGGTTCCATTCATAATGTTATTTTTGATTCTTACTCACAGCTCCCTTGTGAGGGAAGCGGGATAGATATCACCTCGCCATCCCTGGGAACGAGCCTGGGAATGTTATTCTTTATTAAGAAAGACTACAGAAAGAGCAGTCAGTTTTTGTTTTCTTTCTTGCAGTGCAAAGCAGTGGGAAAAGCAAATGAAAGGTCCTATGATTGTTAAAACAAATACACGAAGCAATGTCAAAGCTTGACTTCTTGTCTGCATTGCAAACATTTTACAAATTTTCACTTTACGGAGGAAGAAAATCATGTGAATTGTTTCTCTGTAAAGTACTCTATTTGAAAAGGCAATTCAGTCTCCTAGCAACCAACACTTCTCCAAATGAGAAAAATGTCTGGAGGAAGGGAGAAGCTACAATTACACAATGAATAGAGTAGAATTCTCATGAGCCTGGAAGAGAATCATAAAGGGTATCTTAGCCCATTTCCATTCTCCTGTGCTTGCCTCTGGGATTCTCAGAGGCTCTGAACAGGAGCACCTGCAAGGTCAAATGTGGTATCCTGTCTTAGGGCTATGCTAGTGCTGGGACTTCTTTCCCCCTTGGAACTGTGCCCTTTCTAAACAGAACAAACAAGCCATTTCTATAAGTAAAACCTAGAAGTTCTCTGGATCAAAATGCTATCCAAAATGGTAGCCATTAGCCTCATAAGGTTTGAGGGAAAATAACAACACAAAAATCGGTATTTTTCTCTTCTATATTCTTGTAATATAACACTTCTGGTCACCAAAAAGGGAATGCGTGTTTATTTCCCCATTCCAAGTAATTCTTGGCAGACACCAACATGGTGTCCTTCAATTTAAGTCAGTCCTGCCATTAGCTGCTTGGAGATGGTATCGGATACCACAGGCTAAGGGCTCAGTTCCACAAGACCACCCTCCCATTTCAGGTACCAATCACAGTAGTAGGTCTCAGGTTACCTACTACTTCTCTCTGCCTTGGTTACAAAGAGGTTGCAAAGGGAGGTCCTCAATACTCCCTCTCAGTTTTGATCATTTGCTAGAGCAACCCACAAAATTCAGGAAAACAGTTTACCTACCAGATTACCAGTTGATTGCAAAGTATGCAAATGAGGAACAGCCAAGTGAACTGATACAGAAAAAAGGAATGGGCAGCAGAGTTGAAGAGCTTCCATGACCTCCCTGGGTGGTCACCATCTCTCCCATACTTCTGCTTGTTTGTCAACCTGCAGGCTCTCTGAATCTCATCCTTTTCAGTTTCTGTGGAGGCTTCATTTTGTAGGCATGATTGATTAAATCATTGTCCACTAGGATCAACTCAACCTTCAGCGCCTCTGCCCTCTCTGAGGTAGAGATGCAAGTTCCAAGCCTCTAATCCCGTGGTTGCATTTCCTGGCAACCAGATTCCATCTAGAGGTTATCCAGGAGCCCCTAGCCACCAGTCATGTCATTAACATGCAAAAAGACATTTATCACTTTAGCTATTTATTCCAAAGGCTTTAGAAGCAGTATGCCAGGAAAGGGGGTAGGGTGAGAAAAAGACCAAAATATGTATTTCTTATTAGAAATCACAGATGACAATTTTAATTTAACTTAATTTAAAAGTTGCTCAGTCCCCCAAACCACTTATCAAGTGCTCAACAGCCACCTATGGGTAGTGGCTACCATATTGAGCAGGACTGATTTGGAACATTCCCCTCACTGTGGAAAGTTTCATGCAACTCCACAGCCCTGCTCTGGAGAGTGCCAGCAAAATCGATTTGGATGGAGAAATCTCCTCCTTAACTGGGGCCTCTCTATCCAAATCACAACTCCCCAGCTGTATGGGGGAACTTGAAATTGCTCCTCAGAATTTGACCTCCATCTTTGAATTTTTCTCACTGTATTTCCACTTAAGATTTTTTTCCCTCTATAGTTCTCTCCAATTGGAAAAATAATTTTGAAAACTGTTAGTTATGCGTGCAACTAAGGGTTGCAGAGAGGAGGAACGTAGGAGGAAAAGTACTTTTGCACAATTGTGTAACTGATATTTTCTGCAGATTTAATTCTAAGCTTTTAGAGCAGCAGTCAGAACAGCCAGTGACAGACAACAGAATTCCACAAGATAACTCAATATGCGGTAGTCTGATGGTCTGAGAGGTGATGGTTTGGGTTCCCTGTTTTTGGTTCCCTTTATATGACCAGCATGAGGGAATACTGGCATTCCTGCTTGGGAATGAACAAAGATTTCAAAAGATAGGTCAGAATTTTCTCCAGGATTTCTTCATCTTCTCTTTTTATATACTGCCTTCTTCGTCTGTTTGGTCCCATCCAACATGAAGTGTCTTTTGCCTTGGAGAAGAAGATGGAACAGAAAAGGATGGTGGATATTGCACATTCTGATGATTTATTTATTTTTTTTGCTTCTTGAATTTCTTTTTTTGGTGCTGGGGATCAAATGCTGAACCTTGTGTGTGCTGCAGAAGTGTTCTGCCACTGAGCAACATCCCAAACCAATCATGCCTTCTGAGTCTACCTGGACTGGGCTGCCAGTTGAGAGAACCCAGGGACTGGACATTAGGACTAGTCAGTGAAATATCCATCCCAGGCTATCACCAGCACAAACCCAATCTCAGCCTTGGCTGTCAGTGGCTGTGGGAGCTCAGCAGGACCAATATGATCGTGTCCAAAATGGACACACATCCTTGACAGCATTGTTCATCTTATGAGATGGAGGGGCTCTTGGGATTGCTGTAATGGATAATTCAGCTGAATCCATATGTTGCTCACCAAAGAAACATCTTCAGGCTTTCAGAGTTCAGTTCATGCTACCAAAAAGCAGTTCCAGGTTGCTATTTCCTCTTCCATACAATTGAAAATATTTTCTTCAAAAAATATTCTTTTCACATATACATCTCCAGAAGTCTTTTGAGAAAGGGATTGTCAGTTTGACAGGTGGAATAGTAGTAGCAAAACCAAAGAATTTCTGAAATTTTGACTTGGTATATAAAAGTGTGGACTACTAAAAAATGTCTGTGGTTTTATGTCCCCATAGACACAGGGAGTGATGTGACTGGATAGCAAGCCAATAGGAGGATGTTGACTGATATGCTCAGGAAGTGACTTTGCTCCCATATTTCTGCCCATGGGGAACTGATTTTCAATTAGAGTCCCAGCCAGCATTGATGGGTAGCACAAGTGGAGACTAAAACACTCCTCTTTCCACATGGCTACAATATGTAGGGCGCAGATCATGGCACAGAAAACCAGATGCATGGAACCGGTTGAAAGACTAAAAGTTGCAGCCATAATCTTCTTCCCTCAATAACTGGAGTTGGCAGCCAAAGATCCAGAGCAGAATGGAGGGAAGGAAGCAAAATGGACCTTCCTAGAAATCAATTAAAAAATTATAATAAAAGGGGAAAGATTTTAAACATTCACAAGACTCAGTTTGGTAACTTCCTTTTTGCAAATCAACTCCATTTCCAAGCCCTTATTTCAGCCTAAGAGTGCGGAAAAAAACAACAAAAAAATCCTCTCAAGTTTTTTTTTTTTTTTTAAAAACAAAAAACTCTCAATCACTCATGGATTGAAATACAGTCAGGTCAGGATTTAAACTTACTTGAGCACAGTGTCTCCTCCTGCACACAGACCCCTAGCTCACCTGCATCTTCCTGTCCCTAAGCTCTGAAAATCTATTTTTTTTTTTCTCTGCATGGTTCATATTATCTCAGGGTCCCATATGAAGCTGATACCAGTTTTCAGGATTAAATCCTCATTCCCCCAATGTTGAAGATTGAACACCGAGAAACACCAAGGCAAGAGCAAAAAAAAAAAAAAAAAAAAGTTTTATTTAAAGGATAGAACAGAGTGAGACGCTCTTCTGGGAAGGAGGGACCCCAAAACTGGTGCTTGTGGGAGTGGGGGTGTCCTGCCCCTTTTATAGATTTCAGGTTTCCTTTCTTCTCCTCCCATCCTTCTTATGTAACCAAACCTGACCAAAAGGGCAGGAAGAGAGCTGTCCAGGCAATGATTGCTTTTGTTGGAAAATGTATATCTACCCGTTTCCTTTTCTTTTGATAATCAACTGTCCCTTGCCCTGGTCTCAAAGCTGTCTTCTCCTAGGCCCCCAAAGAAATCGGGCACCACTTTCTTGTGCTTTCATATTCTCAGAAATGTTTGAGATTTCAATAATGCTTCTTTCTGGGATTTAGATGCTGTCGATGAGGTGTATATAAGAGTGTGGGACAGGGAGGAGCCATTGGACTGGTGTCTAAATGCCTTTGTTCTCCCCCATCTTTTCCAACTTTTTGCTTCCAGCTTAGGGAGTTTGGCTCTCTCTCCTCTGTACAGAGGGAAACTGTGTTTACACTCAAACATTCTTCTCCTGATTTACAGCAGAAACCCAATGCCTCGGGTACTCCACTCAATGGCCCTTTGGAAACAAAACACAAATCCTTGTCTCAAGATCTTAACAGAGCCAGTCTCCTGCAAATGAATGTTTTGCTTTCTGTTTTGTTATTTCTGTTATAGATTTATGAAAAATTTGATGTCATTATTCTGTCAATGTTTTGGAAATAAAGAATACTCTTGATCCATTAGGTGGAGAGCCCAGAGTCAACTAGAAACTACTAGAAATCACGGGGAATAAAGGAAATACATCAGTTACCAGGTGAAATACAATGCTACAATGATGTGGAACTTTTTGTATTTGCCAGGCGCCACTCTAAGACTTTTCTCTTCCTGTCTCATGTAGTGCTCAGAAGGATTCGGTGGGCATTTTTCCCACTGGACTTTACTGATGAGACAGTCAAGTGTGGGGGAGTAGAGGTGGAGCAGAAATGTGACCAATATTGTGCAGCTGGGAGCTGGAGGGGAAGGGATGTGAACCTATGCAATCCCACTTGAGGGTCCTTGATCAGAACCACATATACTGCTTCCTGATGGGGTGTCCTCAACATCCTCCAAACTTCAGAAGAACTTTAAAAAAATCATCAAACATTTGCACCATGTGGCATTAACTATAAACTTTCAAAGAAAGATAATGCCCATGACAAAACTACCAGAACATTCAAAAAGAAAAAAACACCCAACCGATTTTCCACAGTTCCATTACTCGAATATAGGGGTGGTAAACTGATGGAGATGGGCCCCCAAAAGACATTATAATGGCTTAGAGGCCATATTTGACTTTCAGATGAGTTTGCCTGAGCCAGCAAGATTTCTTAAGATATCTGTTTAATTAGGAGGGGCAGGCACTACTAGTTTCATATATTCCTTGTTATCTTTTTAAAAAAAATTTTAAATATATTTTATAGTAGACAGACACGATACCTTTACTTTATTTTTATATGGTGCTGAGGATCAAACCTAGTGCCTCACACGTGCTAGGCAAGCACTCTACCAACTGAGCTACAGCCCAACCCAGTTCCTTCTTATCATAAAGTAATCTCATTCACATATTTATATTGCTTGCTGGCTCCTCAGGAGTTGCCATTCATCTGTAATCACAGAAATAAGGCCATAAATGTAATATCTTAGATCCTTCTCTTAGGCAGCCACAACTTTCAAAGAGTATTCCCTAGTGCCCATTTTAGTTTTGTTAAGTATGAATTCGAATCCTGCCCATTGAGATATCATTTGGGGTCACAAGTAGGTTAGACTTTAAGCTACTAGAATTTACACTTCCAAGTTTTGTTCTTTAACCATGAAGGTAGATCGTTGTACATATTTTGGGGTAAAATCATGAACTAATCAGAATAATCAGCCATAAATGCAGAGATTCATAAATGTCTTGGCATTTACTAGTTTGTGTTAAAAAAACACCTAACATAGCCAAGTGAGGCTTGATCTAGAATACATTAAGAGGCTGCTAGAATCAACATGGGAGAGTGGCACTATGGCTCAAAGAAACAATAAAATATGTTAAATTTTAAAAAAGAGACAGCTTAGAAAATTCAGTCTGGCATGTTTTGTTTAGCAAGGAACAGTTTCATATACCTAAACAGGCCCGGAGGGCATTGGGAAATGAGGACTCAGTGATGTTCTCAAAGACACCACAGGTTCCTGGAAGGCAAGTTCAGCACATTTCACTTTAAAGGCAGAATGTGAGTAATCCATTAACATACATATAAAAAAGTATATATTCACAATCATATAGGGTTTTGTTTTCGTTAGAAAACAGGGCCAATTGTAATTGTCTGGAAAATTTACCCCATCTTTTGACAATACTTAGTGAGATAAATTGTTAATTCACATATCACAGTTTTATAAAAAATGTAAAAAAAAAAAAAACACAAGACAGAATGTCTTCCTACCCATATGGTCTTTGC
This sequence comes from Spermophilus citellus, assembly GCF_964194105.1. Taxonomy (NCBI): domain Eukaryota; kingdom Metazoa; phylum Chordata; class Mammalia; order Rodentia; family Sciuridae; genus Spermophilus; species Spermophilus citellus. The sequence goes on from NC_138189.1 coordinate 126,235,849, forward strand.
AGAGTGTCTGTCTGCCTGTGGGAATTTTGTCAGTGTGAGAAGGAATGTGCAAAAAGAATCCAATGTATAAGAAATGAAGTGCCTTTCCTTCAGGTTGAGGTAGACAAGGGCCCCAGAATGGGTATACCCACTAAACATCCCTTGGCATCAGCTTTGTGTATGACTGGAATGTTGTGCATCACCTACAACGTTTACTAAGAAAAAGTGCTGAATTTTGTTAACCCCAGTTAAAGTGATGTTTAAAAAATAAATAAATGAATAAAATAAAATAAATTAAAAAATTTTTAAAAAGCAGCCCTACTGGGTACTCACTGTTACACACTGTTAGAGTTACACACAGATGGAGCTACCACATCCATTTTGCAAATTCCCAGTGATATCTCCTATGTACACCGATAAAGATGTTCTTCCATGGAATAATCTCCCATCAATATGCAGAAAACAAAACTCCTTTGGTATGATTGATGGTAATTAGCCTCTGATCACATAATCAGGTGAGAAGTATCTGTTTGCAACTGATCAAGATAAGAGCTGGCCGGTTACCAGCATAGAAGACAATCATGGACATTAATGGAAGCAAACAATGTAAGTTGGTTTATCATTTGATTTCCAAGTTGTTCTGGGTCCTGGGAGCCTCAGTCCCATTTGATTTGAAAGGCTGTATAGAAAAAATCTTTTTGCAATATCTGTGTTATATGAGTTTCAGTATTCATGCTGAGGTTAATATTAGGAAGACTCTCTTGTGTATCCAACAACAACAAAAAAATGTGCTTAGTTACTTTCTATTACTTGCTAGGTCTGTCGCACAGGGTTGCTGAGAGCTTGCTACTTTGTCCATGAGTTATGGAAGCTGTGCTGGGAATTTGTCTGGGTACAAATGACTGAATGTGGAAAGTCAGCATTTCAGAAAAACATTTCAGGTTTTGAACTGAACATCTTGGGATTGACATTCAGGATCTGAGGGCTTTAAGAGATTTTCTTAGAGGTGCTTTTGGCCCCCAGACCTGCCATCTAAAGGGAGCATCACTGACTCTTACAGCTAAGCCATTTTCATCTCTTTGCCGGCACAGTCTCTTTCTTGTTCATTTTCTCCTTTTGCTTTGTTTATCTGGCTTTCTTTTTATTTTAATTAATTTTTATATATGACAGTGGAATGCATTACAATTCATATTACACATATAGAGCAAAGTTTTTCATATCTCTGGTTTATCTGGTTTTCAACTCCAGGAGGCAATAAGTATTTGTGTTTTGTCAAGCTCAGTACTCATAAAAATCTCAAAGTTTGCACTCTTGTTGGGGATGTTTCATTAAGAGTAGATTATTCCAGAAGCCCTGGATCCAACCATAATTGCATTGTGATATACAAGCTGGTCAAAAGTAGCACAGGCAACTTAGCTCAGTGGGATCTGTATGTGTGGGACATGGGGAGAGTGAGAAGGAAAGGACATGGTTTTCTTTTGGCATTTTCCACTTGTCTGCTAATAGTCCTCCCTGTGGCCTAAGCAAAGTCCTTTGTCCTGACATGCAAAGAAAAAAAATGTAAGGAGAGTCACTAACTGGAAAGGTAATCCTGAAGTCTACTTTCCGGTCAGCTGACCAATCATTTCTGTGATGAAACCACTTAGACTTACTTTTTGATATTGATTTATTTATAGTACATGAACTGGTAATTAGTTATTGACTCTGAAAAACAAATTATTTATAAAGCATATATTCTATGATGTCATATGATACAAATGAGCTTTAGAATGACCGATGACTTTCTAAAGCAACTTTGTCCATACCTGTGTGCAAAAGTCTCTAGTGGCTACTATGTTGCTGATGAGAAATCCGGTTTCAAGGCATTTGGACTCAATCCTGAGAACAGACATTTTTTTAATATGTTAGTATGTGTGATGAGATAATGGCTAAGAAATAGAGTGGAAGAAACAAAGGAAGAGTTAGACAAAGCTGGTTTTTTTCCCAATACAGTATCAAAAAGAGTTAGTGAGTTTATTAAGACTATTTTTTTAACCCACTTTTAAAATACAGTTGCATGCCACATTACAATATTTTGGTCAATGCTGGAGTGCAAACGCAATGGCATTTCCTTACACTTATATAGCCTGGTGACATGGTAGCTGTCAAGTTTATGTCCACACAGTGACAAAAATCGCCTCATGATGCATTTCTTAGAGTATGGGAGTCCCTGTTGTTAAGTGGTGCATGATTGTAACATGTGTGCAAGTATTCATGGTTCTTGGGAACTCAAGATTCAAGAATCCCTGGTTTATGATGGTTCACTTAAAGGTTTCAACTTTGCGGTGGTGTCAAAACAATATATAGTCAGTAGAAACCATGCTTCAAATTTTGAATTTGGATCTTTGCCGTGGCTGGTGATATGCAATGTGATGCACCCCCATTGCTGGGCAATGGCAGGAAGGAGCAGCCACCAGTGGGTCACATGATTGGGAGGGGAAACAAACCAAACTCTATAATGGACCATGTTGCCAACATTTTTTTTGTATACAGATATTCAATATGATTACATGAACTCTCCAACACTTTATTATAAAATAGGCAAGTGTTAAATGATTTTGTCTGTCAGCTAATGTAAACGTTCTGAGAATGTTTATGGAAGCGTAGGCTAAGTTATAATGTTCAGTAGGTTAGGTGTCTTGATGCATTTTTTTCTATTTTATTTTTGTGGATACATTATAATTATATATAGTAATGGGGTTGGCTGTTATGCATTTGTACGTGCATACAACACAATAATATAATTTAATCAGTTTCATTCCTTAGTGCCTCCCTTGATCTCTCCATCAATGTATTTTAGATTTATGATATTTCCAATCTATGTTGGGTTTGTGGGGAAGGTAACCCCATTGTAAGTTGAGGAGCATCTGTATGTCAACATTTCAAGATGAACTTGACATTTTAAGGTGGCTGCTTTCAGAAACAGTGGAAATCTTTTCCTCCAGTTTTAAATTAGTCACCATATCTGCTGTTCATGTATTTATTCATCATCCTTTCCATGAGTTGTCCCTGAAGATTTCTTACATACCCTGTTTTGGATTGATATTGGCAAATAGCTTCAACACATTGCTTCTCTTATTGAATTGATATCATGGTTGGGAGCATATATCAGCTCTTTAAAATAAAAGACTTAAATTAGTTCTCTGAGCCAATAAGTGATCTGAACCTGATAATGGCTTGAATAAATATCTTTCAATAATCTGGTTGAAGGAGATCAATAGATCTCTACAAAAGAGAGTCCCTACAAGTAGAGACACTAAGGGAGTTTTATAACTCAATTTCTTAAAACTTAAGGTCTGGGAGGAGAATCACAAGTTTGAGGCCAGCCTCAGCAACTTAGCAAAACCCTCAGCAACTTGGCAAGACTCTTGTCTCAAAATAAATACCGGAAAGGTCTAGGGATGTAACTCAGTGATAGAGCACCCCTAGGCTCAATCCCCAGTACCAACAACAACAACAACAACAATCAATAAACAAAACAAAAAACTAAGGCCTGGGAAGAGTTTACCCTTCTCTTAAAACAAAACAAAACAAAACAAAAAAACCCACTTTTCTCACCACTGTCTCTTGTCATCACCAGGTGGCAGTGTTTCTGAGCTTTGCTGCGTAGTGACTTGAAATGCAAGTAGACAGAATTGCTGCAGGAGCAAGACAGTACACATGCTGCAGAAAAATCTCATATGAATTAAAACCAACCAGCAAATACATTGAAACTCATTTATTTTATTTATCTCTGTATTTAGTATTTTTGCAGCATCAGTTTGCATTTCTAGATGGGTAAGCTTGTGCCTAGGTCTTGAATGTATTTGAAAGGCTAGGATTTTAACCTTTTCTTGAACTTTTCCAAGATGAACTTGAGAGGAAAAGAGGGCCCTGAGGCTGGGAAGCAAGAGGTAGTAGCGGGAATGACCAAATTGTACTTTGGAAGGATGACTGTGGTAGCATTTCGTTGGTTGACAGTGTGGGGAAGGACATGTGATATCAGAGGCAGGCTGGTTTGTCAAGAAGCAGGTTGAATGGTTTAAATAAAGACCATTAAAGAAATGGTAGAGAGATGGAGAAGAGATGTGAATCATGTTTGAAAGTATTGCCTATGGGACTTAGTGACAACGTGGAGGGTTGAACTTGAGGATGGAGAGAAAAAGAGAGGAGCAGGGATTGACTAAGGTAAATAGTCACTTAATGAATTACATCAGAGAAAGGAAGCAAGTTTAGGGGAGAAAGTGGTATTTGAGGTTGAGGTATCTGGTTCCTGTAAAATATCATTTGAAGAGACTAGCAATCAGTTAAGAATTAAGAATTAGCATTTGGAGAAGAAAGCAAGTGTGTGACCTTAAAGTCAGATTTGGTGTTATAAGAGTCTAGATAGCGGGCCAAAGCAGCAACAGCAGGCAAGTGCAAGGGGTGTCAATTGTGGAGACAGTTTACCCCCTCCCCCAGACCAATCACTATGGTACTAATAACATTCTTCTCTATGGCAACTAATATTTTCTGAATCTTATGGAAATCATGAATACATGCACCTTATGATAATTGCTTTATTGCAAGTTGTATAGAAAGTAAAATTTCCTATGTATAGGGATCTGGAAACATGTAATACAAATACAAGAGATGTGTTGCCATGCGAAGGCAGTTTAAGACAAGCTATCTATTCCCCTACCCAGCCCCACCAGGCAGTCATCATTATGCCTTGCCTATCTGAGTTTAAACCATCCCTGAACTAGTAGTAAAGGAGAAGAGAAGAAATCTAAGAGATGTGGTTATCAAGACTGCTTGTATATCAGGATTACCTATGGCTCTAAAAAGTGCACAAACTTGGATCCTGTCTATGGAGATTTCAATTCAGCAAGTCTGGGCTAAGAAAATCAAGATAAATAGTTTTATGTCTACAGGAGAAGCATTTCAATGAGTGACTGGTCACTCTGCATAATGGGGAGACCAAGGAAGTTACAGACTAGACAGTGCCCTAGATGTGGCTGCTGGAAAACCACTGAAGCCCTTTATGGGAGCATCGCCATTGGGTGTGGGGGACCAGATCATTTGCTGAAGTGAATGGAGCCATGTCAGGGAGCCTCCTATAATGCAAGGAAAGGGATTGCTGTCTAAAACATTTGCCAACTAAGAGGTTTCTTGAGCAACCGTTCCAACTGAGGTTGGAAACTATAGACTTAGAAATGGTGTCAATCTTTGTTAATTCATAAATTAGTTCAACAGTTTTGGGGGCACTGGGGTAGAGAAGTGAATACATTTTACAAGGATTCGACATTTTACAGGGAAGGCAGACAATAAACAAGTATCTCAACAGGGATGTTAATTTCAGAAAATGGTAAGTGCTGTAGAAGAAAATGAACAGCAGTGGCATGATACAGACAGACACAGGGTTACCTGCAGGAGCAGTGAGCATCTCAAGTACAGCTACATAGACGGCAAAAGGGGCTTGGACTAATCAGAAGTCACAAAGAAAGGAGGAGTGCATCAGAAGGACCAGGGCCAAGGATGCTAAGGTCTCAGCTGCTAAGAGATAGCCAAAGCAATGACCTCTGTTAGCCACCTCTGTTAGCCAGAATGGATCTGAATGAAAATGAAGTTGTCCTCTGGGTTTCATTGAGGTTTTTTTTTTTTCTTTGTAGCATTATTTATCTTACACCATGAATTTTATTTTACTTTTTTAATTTTCATTTTTTTTGTAGTTACCTCCTTTACCAACTAGACAGTGAGTTCCTCCAGGAAAGGGATCTTGTCCTACCAGATTCTTCCTTGCATCCCTCATACACATACTGAATCCATCTGGATGGTTTCTTTTTGAAATCCCTGTGTAGGGGAAATGGCTCTCACTCTCCCTGTAGAAGTCTAATCACCCCACATGACCAGCATGTGTGGGGAGTAGGTGCTTGGTTCCCGGAGAAGGCCAGGCAACTTTCTTGTCTACACAAAACAAGAGTAATGATAGACATATCCTTGCAAATCACAAATCAGAATGAAATGGGTTAAACTATTTTATCTTGCTGTTGGTTTAAGGTTACTGGGAGAAACCAATGCAGATCTTTGGAATCCGGTATGGATCTTTTGAAGCCTTCTGCAGGATGTAAGGAAAATAGTTTTTATCCAAACTCAAATAAAAAGAAGCATGGAGCATGCCTATAATTCCAGCTGCTCAGGAGGCCAAGACAGGAGGATCGTGAGTTCAAAGCCAGCCTCAGCAACTGCGAGGCGCTAAGCAACTCAGTGAGACTCTGTCTCTAAGAAAATACAAAATAAGACTGGGGATATGGCTCAGTGGTCAAGTGCCCCTGAGTTCAATCCCTGGTATAAAAAAAGAAGAGAAAAGAAAAAAAGAAAGAAAAAGAAAAGAAAGAAAAGAGAATTCATGAAATTATCATGGTGATTATCCAATAACATAGAAAGCAATTATTTTCTCTTCTACTCTGAAACATTATTTGTTTATTGTTTTATGTCTCTGTTTCAAGACCAAGTTTATATACATTTAGATATTTTATCTTGGGAACAGCTTTCAAGTTTGATCAGACATGCTTTCTAGATTTAATAATGAGATTTTCAGATTTTCCTTCTATTCAATTATTCATTTAGAAATGTATTTTTATTTCAAAAATTACTCATCATAACTTAAAAAATAAGTTATCTCTAAAGAAAACATTATAAAATCTGATGAAATGTAACTTCCTTTTGTATCTCTCTTTAACTATTGGATCTTTACTCTGTCAATGTAATAATCCAAGAATTAAGCATACAACTTCTTAAAATTAACTAGATTTGAGTCTCTAAGATCTTATTAGTCCAAATAATGACTCTGGAAGGTTCTAGAACTTCAGTCCAAATTGGCAATGATAACTCCCTCTGACATGCATTCTTAATGTTCCAGCTGCTCCTAATTCCTCTCAGTTTCATAAATCAACACCCTATTTCTCTTCAGGCTGCTAAATCTATATATAAATATTAAAATTCCCCTTTAAAATCTTTACTTGGAATTCTGGATGTGTTTCATCTATGAGTATTTGATTGAAGCAGTCTAAATTCTGGTTCTGGATAGTTTGGGCAGGTAAATTTGTCTTGGCCTCAAGATTGGCATTTTCCTGTGGTACTTCTGACTTCAAGCAAATACTTGGCATAGGTAAAGAATTCCTTAGTATCTCCCAGCCTCTGTCTGTCTCCAATGTCTACTTTCTAGCATCCTTTTTTTTTTATACCTGCTTTCCAAGACCATGTCCATTCACACAAAGCAAAGGTTTACCACAAAATTTAATGGCATTTAAAAACAAAGCTACAAAATAGTTTAGCTATACAGGTAAAGGCTTCTACAACCATGTGAGTTATACATACCAGCTTAATATCTTAAACCCTTGAATTATGATGCTGTCTTAATTCTAAATGCAGCAGGGTGGGCTCTGCTTCTTTTTTAAAAAAAATCTTCAATTTTTTAAAATCAAAGTGTCAGGAGACACTCATTTACATTATAGTTTATGGACTTGTTACATTTTAGCAGCAAGAACAAAGTCATTTCGATAGATGGCAACTTAACAATAATTGCTCTTTTCAAAATGGAAGGGAAATTAGCCAGCCTGGTGGATCAGCCTATTTAGGCAATATGTCTCCATATGTCAGCCCGCTGCTCTTGGCACCACCTGCTTGAGTCCCCATCAGGGACACAGCCCGATGAGATCACTACAGCAAGCTATAGATCTTGGGCAAGTTAACGGGTTCACTTTTGCTTGGTAATGAGGAGAGTGTCTCTGGAAAAATAGGAAATTGGAATCTGTCACCTCTCAGCAAACTGATGAGTGATTGCTATTGTTTTGCATCTCTGTAGGGTTAGCACAGTTTATTAGCTATTCCTCAGCCTTGAGAGTTTAGTGTCACTCCTATTTTACAGGCAAGATTCTGTGAAGTGTGTTGTACAGCATAATAGTCCAAAACAAAAGTGATAGCAGCTTTCCTGCAAGTCTTAGGACCCTAGCTTCATCTGCCTTGAGCGGTTTTAGCATTGGGGAGAGGAAGGTGATGTTCAAGGTGACATTGTCAAGGAGCGGAAATCAAAATGCCGGAAGTGACTGAACATGCTTTCTCCCTTAGGAGTCCTTCTAGTTCTCCAAATCCTGAAATCAAAACTCACCAACACCAATGCTAATGTGGCAAAAAGAGTATGGAAACACTTTCAATGTTTATGATTTTGTTTCGGAGGACAAGTTTGTGGTCTATAATTAATAATTGTGGAGACAGAAGGAATCAGAATTATCTTAGAAGAACCATTTTTTTTAAATTAAATGAACCTGCTGGAGGGAGGTTCCAAGTTGTTAGTCATTGCTTCATTCTATTAAAAAAGACTTTGGAGGAAATAATGTTTCTCTTGAGGAAAAACTATAAAATCAAAGAGTTGGAAAAGACCTTAAAGATATTCAGTTACAAGCTATCATTTTATTTGAAGTTACCAGGTAATAATGAAGAAACGGTTAGTACTAAAATAGGAAGCAAATACTTTTAGTGAAAAATGATACAACTGAAGTTTTAAAATTCTAGATCATGGTCACTTTATGGGTCTTGTTCATCATTTTAAAAAAAATACCCATGAGGGGCTGGGGCTGTGGCTCAGTGGTAGAGCACTTGCCTGGCATGTGTGAGGCACTGGGTTCGATTCTCAGCACCACATATAAATAAATAAAATAAAGGTCTATTGACAACTTAAAAAAATGTTTAAAACAAACACACAAACAATGAAAGGGCCACAGGTGTCACTCAGAGGTTGAGTGCTTACCTAGCATGTGCAAAACCCTGGGTTGGATTCTCAGCACAAACTAAAAGAAAAAGAGAGAGAGAAAAATTAACAAAATTAGGAAATTTCAGAATATATCAACATTGCAAGGATAAGTAGGTTATCATTGAACAGGTTTTTTTTTTTTTTGTGTGTGTGTGTGTTGTATGTGTATAATATCTATTTCTTGCAGCAGCTCACAAAAGCTTGGAAACCACTGCATTTCCATTTGACTATGAGTAGATGAAACAGATTCTTTGTGTGTACATGTAGCAGATTCCCTACCTCTTGGGCCAGTGACCTCCACTGAACAGATTTCATGGCCCATTATATAACACTTAGGTTTGTTTCCCCAGTCAGGATTTATTTCTCTCCACAATATAACCAGAACACCATTTTCCGGCTGTTGGGCCAAACACTTTGCTTTAAAAGTAACCTTTGTGTCCTCAACTCTCTTTTCCAAAGACTTCATTCTCTCCCTTGGATCAATCTGTGGCTGTCTCTCAATTATGCTCAAATTTACATCTGAACAATTTTAATAATCATGATCAGACTTTATTTACACAGTCTTTCTTTTGCCTTTTAAGCTGAAGTGTCTATTTTGTTGCAGACATTTTTCTAGAAAGACTTTTACAAAACAATAAAACTTCGGAGAATGCATTTAAATCAAAGAAGAATTTCATCTTGACATTGTAAGAAACACATTCTCTGAAGTGAATCTGCCCAATTTCCCAGCTGGAACTGATCCCTTGGGATGCTGTCGGCTGGAAACAAAATCAGTGCTTGGATAATTCCGCCTCTGTTCCGTGAGATCCTGTGTTTAGGAGAGAATGGTACCAGTGTGGGCAAAATATGCAGTCTGAAGAATGTAGATAGAGGAATAACTGGCTAGGCACTACCGGCTGTGCATGTGTTTCCTATGGCTGGTGTAGCAAATTATCACACACTTAGTGACTTCAAACAACACAATTTAATATTTCCTGTTTTATAGGTAAGTCCAACGTGACTCTCACTGGGCTAAAATCTAGGTATTGGCAGGGCTGTGTTCCTTTGGAAGCTCTGGAGGAGAATTCATTTCCTTGATTTTGCCAGCTCTTGGAAGCTTCCTGGATTCTTTGGATCATGACTCCTTCACTCTGACTTCTGCTTCCAATGTCCCATCTCCTCTACTCTGACTCTCCTGCCCTCCTCTTGACCTTCCAAGGACTTGTGTGATTACACCAGAGCCATTCGGACAATCTCCCCATCTCAAGTTCCTTAACTTCATTACATCTGCAACTTCTCTTTTGGATAAAGTGATGTATTCACAGGTTCCAAGGATGAGGATGTGGACTAGGAATGTCTGCATGGGATGTGTCTGGAAGTAAAGGAGAGCAAAAGTGAATAATCCATCAGATCGGATTCCCTTGCTTAGTGAATATGAGTTTTGTGCTGGTGGGTTTTTTTTTTTTGGGGGGGGTATCAGGGATTGAACCCAGGGTCACTTAACCACGTGATCCACAACCCCAGTCCTTTTTATTTTATTTTTTTGACACAGGGTCTCACTGAGTTACTTAAGGTCTTGCTAAATTACAAAGGCTGGCTTTGAACTTGGGTTCCTCCTGCCTCAGTCTCCAAGCTGCTGGGATTACAGCCATGCACCACTGCACCTGGCCTGCTGGTGATATTCTTGCAGAAGAAGGGCTGAGTTACCAGAGTCATTCACTCTAGGCATCTACCAAGCTGGAAAAAAGGCATCTGTGGCCACTCTGCAGCCATGTACGGCTCTGCCTTGTTCCTCTTGAGCTGCACAATGAGTGATTGCATCTCTGATTGCTGGTGGTTACTCTCTAGCATTTAACATTCATCTGTGCCCCCTGAAGGTCTTTATCATGTGAGTATTTTAAGAATCTCTTCTAAACTCCATTTTAAAAAATAGCTGTTATTTTAAGCTTCCCTCTTATGCCTGGATTAGAGAGGAGGGCTTAAAGGAAGGAAGAACAGTGAATAAAGCCCACAGGTGAAGCAGGGCGAACTGGGGATAAGAATGCGTTAGAAGAAAGGTTAGAAATCTTCAAAGAAGATCTTGATGATAAAGCACATAGCAAAAATGTAGAAGCAGCATTTATAAATAAAGGGTCAGGGATAAAAGACCATGAAGGCAAAGGAAAAAAATACATACATTTGCAGATACAGGAAACTGTTTGAAGACAAGCTCCTGCAGATGCAGTCAAGTTACTTGCTGTGGATACCCTGGAGCCGGAGCTCAGTCTGATGGTTAAAACACAGTGCACTGTGTTCAGAATGGAGATCAGTGACCGTGGGATTCAGGCCTTGCTTTCCTGAATGACTGGGGTATATTAATTGAATGTGTCTTACCAGGCCAAAAGCTTCTGAAATTTCATTCCTCTCCCCCACACCCTCTCTCTCTGAGATACAAATAGTTATGGGAAATAAAGCATTGGCAGTCAACAGAGGAAAGTGGAGGAGCACCTCTCCAAGGATGGCAGTCTAGTCTCCTAGGATAAAGTCCACGGATGTAAAGTCTCCCTGGAACCCAAGCCCTCAGGATTCCAGGGCTCTCTGAGTCAGTTTGTAGTTTCTCAAAGCATAGGTTCTCTCCTCAGGTTTATCTTGACTGTCATTTAAAAACATCTTCAAAGATATTATGTGTGGATTCACTCCTTATGCCCCAAAATGGGTAAATCTTAAATCCAATGATTCATTAATTCATGACAATATCTGTCTAATTTTCAGGTTAGTGTCAGGGCCAATAGTGGTATCTTAGAATCATGGATCACTAAAAAAAATTATTTGGAAAATGTCATGAAAATATTCTATTAGATACAGAATAAATGTGTATCAAAAGAAGATGAAAGTTCTGAAAATGCAAATTGTCACAATAGAGAACATCAAGTGGATTCAGAAAAACTTGGAATATTCCTATAGGGATTATGCTACTGTGCTGTTCATCTTACTAAAGGAAAACAAGACTGACTTCGTTTTGCAGATTTCTTTCCATGTACATGCTATTGGACCTAGGAAATCAGGGTAGAGACACTCAGATCTCGTGTGATCCAGGAAAATTTGAGGAGCAGCATTGCCAGATCCACGTATGTTCCATAAGAAAAATAGCCAAGATAGTGACATAACCAAAAATCTATGACAGAAGTTTTCCAACAAATGTCTGTGTACTGAAGGGGTTTCTCATAGATAGTATCTGTACCCGGTACGTCTCCATCTGTGCGTGTTAATCATGAACTGTGCTTGAATCCAGAAGGATCTATTTATTTCCAAAATAACTGTGCCTTGATCAAATAGGATTCATGTGTGCGTGTTGTACTGAGCAGACACACTGGGCCGGATGTGGCTCTTTTCCCTGACTGCCTTGATTCAATGGGATCCAGGCATTTTCCAACTGAACAGCTGTGGCTTGGGAAGAATCCAGGTGTTTTTCTCACTGAATATTTGTGGGATTGGCAGGGTCCTGGGTATTTCCTTTGCTTTCTCTTGCCTGGAATTATTATAACATATATTATGTACATATATTTCAATGAACTTTGCTCTGTCCCAGGAAACAGATAAGCTTCCTTGACTTCGAATAGAGAATAATAATACCTAAAACATTACAAGCAGGATTAAATGCAATTTACTTTGTAATTTTTCTTTGTTTATCATTTTTGCTAACTCCATCCTTTATGCTGCCCTGTACACAAATATTCTAAAAATCCCTTTGTATGAAAGCAAAGTAGAAGGTATTGCCTTTTCAGAATGAAGGTGTCACACCTGTTCTGACATCCACTTGTTAAGAACCTGTTGGACTTGGCTTTGATTTCTGATTGAAGAACGCAGCCTCCAGAGGTTTGGCATAGACCCTGTCAGAAAATGACGTGTGGTTTTGGTTTCCACATCTCATACAATATATAGGAAAATTGGAAAGAGTTCAGAGAACAGAAACAAAATGATTAAAGGGTTGGGGAAATAAGGAGCTGGGATTATTTCATCTAAAGAAAAGTGTTCAGGGAAAGCATGATGGGGCACGTGCCAAAGGCAGAGTTAGGAAGCCAAATCTTAGTGGTTATATGGTTGAGCAGGTTTGATAGGCCCTTGTAGACCATCCTAGGTCTGGTGGAGGGAGTGGGGAGAAGTTGGCCTGCCTGAAGGATTATTGGGTAGGAGAAGGGAGTCTGGAGAAATTCAGGCAGGTATTACTGTAGCTAGGAATTCTATCTCACACCTACTTATACTCCAATCTTCAAAAACAGAGTCAACTTCTGTAGAGAAGTTAGTCAAGGTACTATGGGGTTACGACCTGATAAACCCATCATAAATTGCAAAAATCATAGGTCAAAATGCAAACACCATAGTTTAGCCTAGACTAGCTCAAACATACTCAGAACACTTACATTCCCCTACAGTTGGGCAGATGCATTTAACATGGAGTTGACTTTATGATGAAGTATTTATTGATTATATATCATATAATTTATTGAATGCCTGTATCCAAAAACCACTGGCAACACAAGACACTATAGAAATAGGTTGTTTGCTCTCATGATCATATCCTGATGGTACATCACTAGTCCAGGAAAAGATCAAACAACTTAATGAGGCCCTCAGCGATTTAGTGAGACCCTGTCTCTAAATAAAATATAAAAAGGGTAGGGATATGACTGAGTGATTAAGTGCCTCTGGGTTCAATCCCTGGTACAAAAAAAAAAAAAAAGAAAAGAAAAGAAAAAAGAAAAAAAAAGAAAGAAAGGGGGAAAGAAAGAGAGAGAAAAGGAGAAGATTGACCATTTTCCCTCCCTCTTTCCAGAGGAGAAAAACTGTGTGTCTATATCTGTATCTAATTCTGTGTAAAATTTAATTACATTCTGTTGAGTGGGAAAATTTAGAATGAGTATGTGGAATTGGTTCTCAACAGAAAGAAAAACAAGAAAGTGTTGTCTTTTGGATGACTGAGAGTCAAAGGTAGGGAGGTGAATTTGATTGGTGAACTTGATTGCCTCTGAAGATGTCTGTGATGGCACTGTGGATGTGGCTCAGTGGTAGAGTGTTTGTATGACATCTAAGATTCTGATTTTAAGAAATTAAGAACATAAAATATATGTGGGTATTAAGTGCAGGTATAATATTAAATACTAAATCCTCTCCACTTCTTAATAAACTCTGTGTTAGAAGTCACCAGAGAAATACAAATTATTCTATCATATATACTATCATATATACTATTTTATACTTAAGTAATTTACTCATACAATTTTGGGGATTCACGAAATAAAATCTATAGGACAGTGTTATACTTGGGATCCGAAAGTGTTATAATTGGAATCCTCAAAGGCCTATGTATTGAATACTTGGTCCCCAGGGTGGCACTATTGGGAGGTGGGAAAACCTTTGAGATAGGGCTTTATGGGAGATCTTCAAGGACATTGTGGACAAGTCTTTGAAGGAGATCCTGTGACTCTAGTTATTTCTTCTTCCTCCCTTTTGCTTCCCAGCCATAAGGTCAAACATTTTCTTCTGTCATGTGCTCCCTGAATGATGTGCTGTCTTGCTCAAAGCAATGGGGTCAACTAGTCATAAACTGAAACCTCTAAAACTGTGAGCCAAATATACCTTTTCTCAGGCATTTTGTTATAGTGATAGAAAGCTCACAAGCAGTTAGGCACACTGGATACTCAGGCAGAATTTCTATGTTATAGTCTAGAAGCAGAATATTTTCTTTTGCAAGAAATCTCCATTTTTGTTTTTAAGACCTTCAACTGATTAATGATGCCCACCCACATTATGGAGGACAATCTCCTTGACATTAAGTATACTGGTTGCAGATGTTAATGCCATCTAAAAATATATCATCACAGTAATATCTAGACTGGTATTTGTCTGAACTGCTGGGTACTATTGCCTAGACAACCTGACACATAAAATGTAACCTTCACAAACTCTCAACACTCTTTGGGTCAAATTTTTCCAGAAAGATAACATGTGAGCTCAAAGGTAAGAGGGGTCCCCACTATACAGCACCCTTCCTAATCCTCAGGGGTCTCCCTCTGGGGAGAAGATGAGAATAAACTCTTTGTGTTTCACAGGATTCTCCTCACTTGCTTTTGAATATAATTTCTAGATAGTTGATTTCTTTTTTTGGTGGGGTGGAGGGTACTGGGGATTGAACTCAGGAGCACTCGACCATTGAGCCACATGCCCAGCCCTACTTCGTATTTTATTTAGAGACAGGGTCTCACTGAGTTGCTTAGCACCTAGCTTTTGATGAGGCTGGCTTTGAACTTGCCATCCTCCTGCTTCAGCCTCCAGAGTCCCTGGGATTACAGGCATGTGCCCCTGTGCCTGGATAAATAGTTGATTTCTTTTTGTTGCACTCCACTTCCTGTAGCTCTTCTCCTGTGCTTCCCCACTAATCCCACAAATGTCCTATCTATCAGAGCTCCTCTTCCTGCAATTCTCCCAAGTTTTTCCCCAATTTATTATATCACTTTAGAATTCTGAAGACAACCAGCTTAAAGAAAATCACAGAGATGATGAATGACCAGTGGAAGGGGAAAAAAAATGACCAGTGAAAACTATGGACACTGAATCAAACTTTCTTTCTTTCTTTCTTTCTTTCTTTCTTTCTTTCTTTCTTTCTTTCTTTCTTTCTTTCTTTCTTTCTTTCTTTCTTTCATTTTTTAGGTGTAGATGGACACAACACAATGACTTTTATTTTTATGTGGTGCTGAGGATCGAACCCCCGTCCCGCCTGTGCTAGGCAAGCGCTCTACCACTGAGCCACAATCCCAGCCCCAGAAGCAAAACTTTCTAGGTTAAAGTTCCATTTTATCACTTACTACCTATGTGACTTTGGTCATGTTACTTCCCATGTCCCTGAACCTCAGCTTCCTTATCTGCAAGATGGGGGATAATAGTTATAGGGGAGATGAGGTACTTTCAATGCTGCTTTGAGTGTTTAGTAACTTGTCAGTTGACTCTTACAAATCTGAGCACTATCTACATTCTTTTTTTTTTTAAGAGAGATTGGAGAGAGAGAGAGAGAGAGAAATTTTTAATATTTATTTTTCAGTTTTTTGGTGGACACAACATCTTTATTTTACTTTTATGTGGTGCTGAGGATTGAACCCAGTGCCCGGCGCATGCCAGGTGAGCTTGTTACTGCTTGAGCCACACCCCCAGCCCCTATCTACATTCTAAGAGAAAATTATTTTTGAGAGACTTCTGTATCACTAAAATCATATAACAACAAGGGAAAAATCTGCCCTGAGCCTTTCTGTCTACGAGTTTCTGTTCATGATTCCTGCTTCATATGCTCTGCAGGCTTAAAAGTGAGAATTTGATATTACTGAGAATCCCATAATAATTTACCCCTAAAACATTTTCACCACACCAACAAAAGAAAGCAAGAGCAATAATATTTACTGGATGTTTTCATTGCCAATCCACATGCACAGTTTCATTTAGGGCTCACAATATACTTGTAAATTAAATAAATCATTCCCAATTTAAAGAAGGAAATAGAAGCTTGATAAGATTTAAGTTACTGGTTCCAAATTATAGCACATAATGATGGTTTCCATTACGTGGTGGTGCTTTCTTCAAAAGGGTCAGACCTTGACCTATTTCTTGTAGGCTGCTGGTGCCTGTATTTCCAAAATTTATTTTTCACACATTTGAGAAATGCATTTATTTGTTTTGCTATACAACATAAAGTTATCAATTCTAGGATATTACTCAGGACATTCAATGAAGGGTATTGTAAAGTGAGCAGGAAACCTTAAATGGCACACTAGTATTACAAAGCTAAAGAACCAATGGAAAAACAGATGTTTGAAACACCTGACTTTCCATTTGTTTCTAAACTAAACCACTATTTACAAAGAATGTGTCAGGGAAAGACAGAGAAAAAAATCCTGCTTTTCTTTTATGTTTAAGCAATATTTGAAAATAGTACAGTTTATACACTAAGTTGAAAAGCTCAAAGATAAGTTCAAGAAACCACATAGGATGATTAAAGTGAAAAGGTCACAAAGATAGAATTCACAGTTAATTCTTAGTTATGGCTTCAAATTGCTACTTTAACAGACACATTCGTCCACATATCATTGGTTCAACCAACTGTCATCTAATACATATTTAACGAACAGAGACCTAATATGTGCTAAAGTATTGTTCCAGGTGCTGGGATAAAGCAGTGTTTCAAGTACATAGAGAGGGTAAGATTGTAATACTCTAATAAATAGATGAATAAAACAAGGTGATTTTAGGAACTGATAGACTCTGAATAAAATAGGATGTGAGGCTATATAGTTTATGGAGGAGGGGCTCCTTGAAGTAGGGTGATCAGAACAGAACCCTCTAAACATTTGGCATCTGAGTTGAGACCTGAGTGGAAAAAAAAATCCAGATCTTTGCAAAGGAGAAAAAAAAATAACTAGGGAAAGAAAGCTTTAACAATTCAAAGATATCAAGATCACACAGAAGGCAGTATTGCTACTCTAGAGAGATGGTGTGGAAGGAGTACAGCAAGGTGGGTACAGTCTCATAACTTAGGAAGGAATTATAAGCCAAATTATAAACCAAATATAATGGAATTATATTGCAAGTTCTTAACTGGAGGTAAGATGACTTGAGGTACCTTCGATTTAGATGCTTGGTGGAGAACTACTTTAAAGGGGCCAGAGTGGAGGTAGGAAGGATTCCTCACTCACAGTGAGATGGCAGAGGATGAGGAGAAAGAAGACCCCAAAGCTTCATACCAAAATTAATAGGTATGGAGATTTCATTGGTAAAAGGAAGCTGAACTTATTTTAATAATGTCTTCACTTACATGCAACATAACTGCTAGAATGTAAATTGTTTTACTATTTTGTCAGAAGTAAAGAAGATGGCATGGCTGTGGATTAACAATGTATATATGCCACTGAATATAAAAAGGTAATTTACTGGTGCTATAATGAGCCACTATGCAAAACTTTTGGTCCTCCGTAAAGGACAGAACAGTATCTAGGTAAATAATTCTTCCCTCTGGCTGAAATGCAAAATTGCAGAAACCATTCGCTAAATATGGTCGGCCATTTTTAAGAGGACAGAGACTTCTTCCTGGGAGCATACTTTATTAGAGGCCATTTATCAATTTCAACCGATTATTATGGATAACTGAAAGGCAGCCTGAGACGATGGAGATTGACTGGCATTTACTTCTCTCAGCCAGGAGCTGGTTTTGAAAGTGGTTTCAGTAAGTGGCCTTCCCTGCAAACTTCCTTGCTTAGGGGTAGTGGAGGAGGTGGGGAGGCCTCAGCCACCGGTCTTTCTGCCCATTAATCAGCGTCATAAGACGTCCTGCGTGTATTATGATGGCGCTGAATACATAAACAAGATTCACAAACCGAATCCATTGTCATTCCTGGTGGCAGAGGGGAGTGACAAGACGCTCACAAGTCGCGGCATAATAAAGCGTGGTTCACACCATGTGTGTCACATATTTGTGGGGTTTTCTCGAAGGTTTTTCAAGTTCCTCCTTCCCCCCCTTTGCAGTCATCCTGGATCCAGCTGTGCATCGGACTTTGACTCCATCTGTCCTTCTGCTGGGGATGAGTCTTTCCTGCCAAACGGAGAATACAAGTTTGGCGCCCTAAAGTGATTATAATCCCCACCTTTGCTCATCCGGAGCCAGGCATCAGGCCTGATGGAGGGACAGTCAAGACGACAGAAGGGAGAGGCGAGAAGAAGATGCTCGCTTCACCTCTCCACACCCACAGCACTTGGCACGCAAAACCTCGGCAGACACCCCGTCTGCGTGTCCCCCACCCGCCGGTCCCACTGTGCAAATCTCCTGGTTCTTTCCCACGTCATCCTCCTCGGTCCTGCTGCAGAGCCTCGGCTCGCAGGTTGGAGTTCGCCCTCTTGAGCGCCGCGTCACGCGCTGGAAGGGGAGTGAGGCGGCAGAAGCCGGATCCAAGGGGGAGCTGCGTGGTCCTTCGCGTCCTGAGACGCTGCGAGGAGCGACCGCCCCCGGAGCAGCCAACAGGGCCGCAGCCGGCCCGCCCCTCCCTCCTTCCCTCTCTCCCCGCGCCCTCACTCCCGGCCTCCCCGCCCTTACTCCACCCCCTTCCCAGCCCGATCCCCATCCTCTCGGTGCGTGCGCGCTTTAAATAAATTCCTCCTTTTTGGCAAAGGAAATAATGCACCTGACTTTACCAGGGGGAAACAACCAGCCGAGCAGAACAAGGAACAGATGTAAAATGAATAAAAGGAGAGAGAAAAAGAGATGAGACTCGTTTAAAGAAATCCAGGGGCTGAAGAGGTGGCTGCAGCGGCAGAACCAGCTACAGCTTTCCCATCTGTGTGTGCTGCGGGCAGAGGACGTTTGCACCAGTTGCTGATGTAACCCCGGGAACTCCTGGGTCTGTTGGTTTGTTTGCGAAAGTGTTTTCTTCTTTAGCTCAGACACTGAAAGAAGCTCCTGGATTTTTCCGCGATCCCGCCACAAGCTGGCAGTTATCCGGTGCCTTCTCAAGGAGGTCGCGGAGAATGAGCCCTTCTGGGAGAAAGATGGGAGAAGGGCGTCAGCAGCTTCCTCCGCTCGGCTGGAGGAGAGGGTCACCCCGAGGGATGCCGGGCGGTGGCAGCCGCGCCAGGGCGCAGCGCTCCCTGTTCGGCCTCTTGGTGCACGCGTGGTTGTGGGCTTCCTCGGGCTCATCTGCCCAGGTATTTAACCTCAGCCTTTCCGTGGACGAGGGGCTTCCGCCGGACACACTGGTCGGTGACATTCGGGCCGGGCTGCCAGCCGCGCAGCAGCAGGAGGGGGGCGGTTTCTTTCTGTCAGAGGACTCTGATGACTCTCCGCTGCTGGACGACTTCCACGTGCACCCGGACACCGGCATTATCCGCACAGCCCGGTGCCTGGACCGCGAGCAGCGGGACCACTACAGCTTTGTGGCTGCCACTCTGCTGGGCGCTGTGGTGCAGGTGGAGATCCGAGTGAATGACGTGAATGACCACTCGCCCCGTTTTCCCCGGGACTTGTTGCAACTCAACGTGTCCGAGCTCAGCCCACCAGGTACTGCCATCCGCCTGCCAGGTGCCCACGACCCAGACGCCGGGTTGTTCAGCACACAGGGTTACACCTTGGTGCAATCTTCCGACTTGCCTAAGAACCCCGCAGGACCATTCTTCCAGTTACGCTATGGGACTCCGGGGCCACCACCGTCGCTGCCCCTTGAACCTCTAGACTTGGTGCTGCTGCGGCGCTTGGACCGCGAGGAGCTGGAGGCACACGAGCTGTTGATTGAAGCATGGGACGGTGGCATCCCACGGCGCACGGGTCGCCTGCGCGTGGAACTGCGCGTACTGGATGAGAACGACAACCCGCCAGTTTTTGAGCAGGGCGAGTACCGCGCGGTAGTACGGGAGGACGCCCAGCCGGGCGCTGAGGTGTGTCGTGTGCGCGCCACAGACCGAGACCTGGGACCTAATGGCCAAGTGCACTACAGCCTCCGCGCCCGGCAAGTGCCCGGGACCGGTGGAGGTAGCGAACCAGTAGGTGATGCGGCCTACTTCACTGTGGAGGAGCTGAGCGGCGTGGTGAGGGTGCGGAGACCTCTAGACCGCGAGACGCAGGCCTGGCACCAGCTGGTGGTCCAGGCTCGAGACGGAGGCGCAGAGCCTGAGATCGCCACAGTGCGCGTGTCCATCGCGGTACTGGACGTGAATGACAACCCACCCACTATTCACCTGTTGTTCCTTACTGAGGAAGGCGCGGCCCGTGTCTCTGAGGGTGCTGGACCTGGCGATTACGTGGCTCGCGTCTCCGTGTCCGATGCAGATGGTGAGCCTGAAAAGGAAGAGGATGCCACCAGGGAGCTTGGAGTGGGCTTTGGGGGAGGGAGCATCTCGCTGACCTTAGAGGGTGGGGAGGGAGCCTTCGCGCTGCAGTCAGGTGGACCTCCAGGAGTATTTTTCCTTTGCGTTGAGGGGCCCCTGGACAGGGAAAGCCGCGATCTGTATGAGTTGCTACTAGTGGCCACTGATGCGGGGTCTCCTCCGTTGAGCACGGTGGAGACTCTGCTGCTCTGGGTCGCTGACCTCAACGACCAGCCGCCTCGCTTCACTCAGGAGCATTACCAGGCCTCTGTATCCGAGGCTGCGGCCCCGGGCACTGCAGTAGTATGGGTCAGCGCCTCCGATGAGGATGAGGCTGGCACTAATCACTCCCTGCTGCGCTATGCGCTGGTCCAACTCTTGGCTCCCTGCAACCCAGAGGCCCTGCAGCCCAGCATAGAATGCGAGCCTTCATTCACCATAAATCCAGAAAGCGGTGTGATCAGCACTATACGAACTCTAGACCGTGAGACCCAGGAGACTGTAGAGCTGAGAGTGGTGGCCCAGGACCTTGGAGAGCCCCCACTCTCTGCTACCTGTCTGGTGACCATCACCGTGGATGACGTGAATGACAACGAGCCCATCTTCCGGAGGCAGGTGTATAATGTCACCCTTGCAGAGCATGCCCCAGTTGGACACTGCTTTCTGCAGGTGAGTGGACAATAGGCCTGCATCAACTTCAGGGTCCTGCGGGGGGAGGGGGCGGGGGGCGGATGGAGAGGGTGCGAGTCTGCCTAGGGAACCCTGATATGATTATATCCTGGCTCGGAAAACAGGGACCATAGGCTGTAGATCCCTCTCTACAGTGAGATGCATGTATGCCTTTTGATCACTGACTCTTTCTACCAGGGTCATGGCTGTATGATCTCTAAGGTCCTGACGGACATTTGAATCTTGATGGAAACCCAGTTTTCTTCATGTTTGTGTGCACCCACATCACTTTGGGAGAAACCACCCAATTCTAAGCCGTTTAGTATGCAATAGGCAGTGTTTCACATTTTTTGGAGCACCCTTTTATAGCATATCAAGGCTACTATAAATGAGTTTTTCAAATGATAAAGTGTATTATGTCTTTAAACACTGAAACTGTTTCGAGTAACCATCTCCACAGACTCCTTCCACATTTTCCTACCTTCTTTAGAAGCTTACAAAGTTTGTTGAAGACTCCAAGTTACCTTTTTAGTGTCCTTTGTGGGTTGAGAGTGCTTCAGGATGTTGAGACATCAATCATCCTTTATAAAAATGGGGCTGTATACATTGCTTTTTGATTTGGGTGTGTTATCCTTTGGAGTTCATCTGATCTGAACTTCATGGTTAGAATGGACTACTTTGCCCCATACTAGGCACCCCTCCCTGTTGCTTCCCATTTCCTATTTGTATTCCATTACCTAGTATGAGGTAACCAAATATTTAAGCTTGACTTATTTACTCCAAGACAACTTGAGTAAATAAATAGAGTCTGGGGAAGTTTTAGTTATCTCTCAGCCTGGAATGTTTTCAGACCTGGACTGCAACCTCTACTTTTTGGTTCTCAGGCAGGGTGAGGGTTGAGCTTTATAAATTATGCCTCAAATAATAATGTTTTGATAAGTGAGGTGCTAACATATTGTAAAAATCAGTTTCATAACTGCATCTATCTTTTTAATCCTTTGGGTATGTGGTTAAAAAAATCACCATCTCTTTTTCTAGTGTGATTGGACAGAGTTGCTAGGTTATTAAAAGGTGACTTGAAGACTAATTAATGCTTGCTGCTGAAGCAGATAAATCCACAAATATCAGTGATTAATACAATTAAAATGCATTTATCTCTCAAGAAGAATCCAATGTGATGTAGATTGGCTGCTTATCCTTCATTTAAGATGGAGCTATATCTGGGAATGACTTATATTATTTCCACCAATATGGAATTAACCAGAGCTCAGCCATGTGGTCTCAGGTCCTGCAAAGGAGGCCAAGACATGGAGAAGAGCCTAAGGACGCCCAGTGTCCAAGGACAGTTCTTGGATTTCTAGAAATGAAATCACAACAGGTGAAGGATTGAAATGATGTGATTTCCAAGATTTTTTTTCCATCTGTAAGCCTCTAGAGATCTGCGTCTGAAAATGGTACAACTTGGCTCCTTTGAAATAAAAGTAAGCTGGATGAATGAACTGTGATCTTCACGAGAACCTGTCTTTAGTGTCATTTCTAAAATTGTAAGGTCTGAGATGTCAGTTTATCCTATTATAGTAACTCGGTATGTGGTGGAATCCTTACGGTGAGATGAACTTGGCTTTAGTGGAGGGCTACATCTTCAACAATTTCACAAAACCTTGCCAGGTTGCCAAGCATTGCTGCTACAGACAGCATTAAATTGTGCTATTAGAATTTCTGGAAATTCCAGGAATCTAACCCTTCAAGAAATGCATAAATCCTCTTATTCACTGGGCTCTGGGGTCCCCTCCCCAGCAGCTGTGTGAACTTTCTGTGTTCCATTCCCCACCCTCCACCCCCCCCAGCAGACTCTGCCCCTGACTTCCAGGTGAGCTACACAATAGTGTTTTTATCTATCTCCTTATTCTCTCAATCTTTCTTTATACAAACTTAGCAAAAACTGACCTCCTCATTTGTCCCTCATGCTCTCTCCTTTCTTCCAAAGCTCTATTTAATGATATTATATAAATATTTTATAGCTGTGCATTTTTCCCTTGTTCTCTACCAATTCCTCCCCCCCTTTAGACCTCATGCCTACTTAAGTATCTTTTGTCAAAATCAAAGAAAAAACAAAATGAGAAACAACAAGGGAAATAAAAATTATCTCCTAGATGCCCTATAAGTCATCTAATTAAACAAACAAACAAATAAACAAATAAAAATAACCCTTTAACCTTTGAGGTGTCTTGGTGGTTATTCTGCATCCACAATCCTTGGGGTTTTTTTCACTTTTACTGCTGCTCCTGTTGCCAACACAGTGCAGACCACCCCTCCCCTCAACAAGTGCAGGTTGAATTCTTTTATATTCTCATGTCTAGATTGGAACTTTCCCAGGATTTTAAATATAAAGGAACACAGGAATTAAATGAAAGATCACCAGGCAATCTATATCACATGAGATTCTTCTTGAGAGAGAAATACATTTTGATAGTATTAGTCTCTGGTATTTATGGATTCATCTGCTTCAGCATTAATTAACCTTCAAACATTAATTAACCTTCAAAGCCACCTTTTAAACTCAGTGTCCAATCATGCTGGAGAAAGGGATGGAGGTTATTTTTACCCACCTACACAAAGGACTAAAAAAATAGATGGGGTCAGGAAAACTACTTTTACAGTATGGTATCACTTTACTTATCTAAAGGTTATTATTTGAAACATGATTCATCCAGAGTAAAAGAACCATTAGCAGTCTGGAATAGGTAATCTCTAGTCCCAAAGAGTTTTTATAACTTTTGCTATGATTTGGATAAGTTTCCTCAAAAGAATTGGTCCTCAGCTTTGCAGTATTGGGAGGTGGTGAAACTTTTAAGAGGTGGGACCTAGCGGGAGGTCTTTAGGTCCTTGGTGCTGTGACCTCAAAAGGGATGGTGGGATTCAGGTCTCTCCCTGACCTCACTTGCCTGACCTCACATCAGGTTTTCCTCTGCTATGCACTGTTACCATGAGGCGCTGCCATTGACCCAAAGCAACAAAACCAATTGGTCAAGAATGTAAACTGATCTCAAATAAAACTATTCGCTTAGTTTATGCTGATAGTATCAGTTGCTGGCAATGCAAGATAGTATGTGTTGCTCAGGTAGTTGGTATAGAAAAGGAAAGCTGACAAACACAATTTTGACAGGCACTAGCCTGGATCTCTTAATTCCTTTCTCCTTACCTGCTCCCATGTGGAAAGCCTCTTCACAACTCACATCTCAGGGGCTCCTTTCAATCTCTTGATGCTTTTATGGTCTAGACGGAGAGTGTTTCTACTCTGCAGACAATCAGGGGTTTCCTCAGTTATAATGTCTTGTCGGAAAGATTCCTCTTTCTTCAGATTACTGCTAAAATGGCTAACTTCAAGCTCTAGGCAAGACCTCCACCCTCCAATGTGTGAGCTAATGTTTTGCATTTTATTTGCATGTACATTTGGTTTATTATAAAGTTTATTTCCTCAATATATTTTATAACTGATTCTTTGGAATTTTATGGTCCTGTCTGCATTGCTTGTGCTGTAGTTTTGGTCCCCTTCACCTTAACACTAACATACTTTCATTGTTTAGCTTACATATATATTTATAGAATTTGTACCAAATTTGAATTTTATATAATTGTATGCCCTGTATGTTTATATTATTTTGCCTCCTTTAAGAGGATCCAACCTATCCTTGCACTGGAAATGTAAAATTTCCACAGCAGTCATCTGCTCTCATTTTCAGAATTTGTCTAGATCACCTAATGATTTTCATCTTTGCTAGGTATCTGGATTAACACCTTAGTTCCCAGTATGTGCTGTAGATGCCTGTAAGGACTTCTTTTAGTCTCTCTGGATGGATTTGGATGCCATTTTTTCCACCATTTAAACAATTGAGTGTTTTATCATCAGATAGAACTTGATTCAATTTTTTTTTCTCATTTTAGAATTGGTACATCACAGTTGTGCATAATAGTGAGATTTGTTGTTACATATTTGTGTATGCCCACTCAAGTGTTATTTGCTAGCCTTCTTTTCTCTGCCCCCCCCCAAAGCACCCAGTTGTTGTCCAAAACCAATCCATTAGCTTGGCTTGCTTTTCCAGGTTGGGGAACATAATCAGATAGTATTAGGATATGTAATAACAGGATGGGATAACCTAGAATCTGTGGGATGTATTGCTGGCTACCATCAATATGTAACTTGACAGTTGCTTTGTCTAGCTCTTCATTCTTTAATTAAAGATGAATGACTTTACATGAAAGAGTGTTCATAGCTTTGAAGGTTACATTCAGGCACTATGCAGCGATGACAAATATGGCCTATGAGGTCAAGGTACCTGAGTTTGAATCTCGGTTCCACTATTTACTAGTCATGTCATGTTTAACATTGCCTCCATTTCCTCCTCTACAAAATATGGATAGAAGTAGTGTTGGCTTCATACAGTTATTCTGTGGATAATGAATTAATACATGTATGTTCTGAACAGTGATTGGCTCATAGTAAGTGCTCAACACATGTTCTATATATTATTAAATTGTAGTAAGCCAGAATTCTGGAAATGATGAAACTATTGCTAAAACTTTTTTTTTTAAAAGAAAGGTATTTTGTCTGATAAAACAAAAAGAAGGACTAATAAAAATGGCATTTCAAATAGACATTCACTTGCATTGAAAGATGGAAAAATGAACAGAGATAAGTTTAAATTGGATTTTAGGTTTTTAGTTAAATATATATATTTCTGGCAATGCAAAATAGTATCCGTTGCTGCTGGCTCTAGAAGTTTGTAACATGTCCTCATAAACGATGTTACATATCTTAAGGAAGGTTCAGAGGATCTCTTGGTAGTGATTATTTGGCAAAACAACTACAAGAACTCTCCACAGATCTTAGGGGACTAGATAATGTGATCTAAGTTGGCATGGCATGGTGGCCTTGGCATGGTGGGTCATTTATCCCCAGGGGTTCACTTAGGCCACTACACATCTGTGTTAAACTTAGTGCCAGCACCTGTGCCTCCTTCAGATATGCAGGGCATGATTCTGTTCTGTAGGGTGTCTTAATGTCTTTTATTCAGTTTATTGGTTATTACTCTTTGGAATCTTTAGTTGAGATGGCATTTAATTAGTGAGCACTTTATATGGAGTTCAGTTGTTTTTCTGGTTATAGTGCCTCCTCCATAAAATGTCACAATTCAGTTTAGCAACATGTTGGAAAGATCAGATATAATCTATATCTTATGGTAGAAAGTAGTAGGTATGTTTAGACTTAAGGGGCTCTGGAGGTGGGAAAGTTTTCTTTATCCAATAGATCAGGGGATCTTCTGTATAATACATGTTTTTGTTTACAACATGTAATGAATGCATTCTACTGTCATTGCAGATGTGTGTGTGTGTGTGTGTGTGTGTGTGTGTGTGTGTGTGTATAAAAATGTGTACTGCATTTTTAGGCATAATCAGCTTTACAAGAGAATCATTTGGGATGGGCTTTGGGAATCTGTGACCAGTAAGATTTTCTTTCTCTGAAGATTGAAATCTGACAATACATTAATTTGATTAAAAACTAAACACCAGACTTCTAATAATAGGCCCCTCACCTTGAAAATTATAAATTAAATAGTGGTAAATAGTGGAAATACTTTCATAGCCCCTTGAGGAAATTATGCTAGAACATTTTTATAAATGCCAGGTTATTTAATTCTTACTGAATTGAAACCTTCATGTAAAAGGAATATGTATGTACTTGGTGGTAAAAGTGAATCTGATGAACACCATCACATCACAGATATGAATTAAGTCAAAATCTATTCAGTCCATGGGGATCTATGGATTGGAATAATCCTGGTATGTCTTGTTCTTGTAGTGAAGTCATGGGAGGGGATAGCCAGGAAGGACTCGCTGTGTTGGCTTATTATTAGGGAAGTATCTGGGAGATAGGGAAGGGTTATTATTTTTTTTTTAAGCGGGTAGTACCAGGGATTGAACCACATCCCCTGTTTTATTTTATTTTTTTAAATTTTGAGACAGTGTCACACTAAGTTACTCAGGGCTTCACTAACTTGCTGTGGCTAGCTTTGAACTTATGATCCTTTTATTTTATTTTATTTTTTTTTGAGAGAGAGAGAGAGAGAGAGAGAGAGAGAGAGAGAATTTTAATATTTATTTTTAGTTTTTGGCGGACACAACATCTTTGTTTGTATATGGTGCTGAGGATTGCACCTGGGCCACACGCATGCCAGGCGAGCGTACTACCACTTGAGCCATATCCCCAGCCCAAATTATGATCCTTCTGCGTCAACCTCCCAAGGCACTGGGATTATAGGAGTGCTCCACCATGCCTGGCATATGGAAGCTTTCTGAGCATAGATTGACATATGTATAATAAAGTTTTAGGAAAATTTGTGTTGAATTAAAGAGTTAAAAATAAGAAAGCAGGAAAACCAGGTAGAGGGTCCTGAGACTTGTCATAGAACATGTTCAGCTGTGAACTAGGGGAATGTTGGAGACTTGTAATGAAGGCTGGCCTGAGAGGCTCTATAAAGGGAGAATTAGCACAGCTTAAATGAGGTGTGAGGGGAGAAATGTTGGAGAAAGTCAAAGAGGGATGTATATTTTGAGTCGGGGTGAGTGGGAGGAACAGGAAAAGTGGAAGGTGAGAGTTTTGGAGAAGGATGCTCACTCAGCTGAGTTTTGAATCGTTTGGATATGAATCAGTGGCCAGTAGCCCAGGAAAAGGTATCTCAAAGGTGGCTTAGAGATTCAGAACTACTTTCAGGAGGGAGACCAAGGTGGGAGACACAGACTTAGAAGTTGTGCCGCGCTGTGGAGGTGATCACTGAAGCCATGAATGTGAAGGTGGGGCCCTCCTTCCTGTTTTCTATGGGCCTAGACAGTCTCTTTCACAGGGACCGAAGACATCAATGGTCTTTTAGGCTCTTTTGTCTCTATGATAGCTCTTTGCACGCAGGCAATCTACTCTTCCCTTCCCTCAAATGACCCAGTTTTGATATCTTTTATTTTTGATCCTGCTCCCAGAACCTGATCTCCCAGGAACAGAGATTCTTGGATAACCTGGAATCTTCTAAAGCTGTTTTACCTCTGAAATCTCAACTCATATCTCAACTCTCTGATCACCGTCTCCTAGTCTTTCCAATATCTCAGCTTTTGGTTTTATTTCCTTTATGAATTTTGATTACCTTAAATGTCCCTTTCTTTTCTGTCCTTGCATCTAAGTCCCTTTCTTGCTTCAGTTCCTCCTCTGTCTATCCCAGACTTCTCCATTCACCAAATTAACCCTCCATCTTCCATTCCTGAATATAGATCACCGTTAAACTAGATCAGTCTAGCTATATGCTGGATGTGCTCTGTATTTCTGTGCTCACCTGGGACTGTGCAGGATTGCTGGAGTAATTATGAGTAATTCCACTCAGATTGGTTCCTATTAGCATGTGGCATCAACCAAGCCCTCGTCTCTACTGGGTAATTTCATGGTATTCACCTTAACCATTTCTCCCACGACTTCATTCTCTTTCAGTGTCATATCTTGCTACCTTTATTCTTTAAAGGTAATCATGCCTCTCATGTTACAGAGCCCAGAAGGTGAAAACAAGCTTGTGTCTTTACTTGCAATTGTCAGAACTTTGTCTCTGTACCATCCAGTCCCTAAGGACTAGGTGATTCTTCCTTGTTCAAATCAAACCCATCCATCCATCCTCCACATTTCACCTCCCCCATCTTCCCTGACATTGATTCCTAATGATTTCTTGAACCTCCATCTTTGACCTCTGTTTCTAGACTTGTTCCTGCTCTTTAGCATGTAATATGCTGCTCCCATTATTTGATGTATTTGCGGATCAAGTCTATGGGCATCTTATTTCTGTTTGCTCAATTTCCTTCTTCAATGGCCTGTAATAACTGACATCAACTGCCTGCTGGCCTATTTTCATTCAGGCTGGGTCATATGGGAAGACCCTTCCTACTTAAGATTTCTGAAAACCTGTGCTTCTTGTACAGTGTGTGTCGTCTTTCCAATGGACTCAATACCTTGCTTCATCTCTTGAGCAGAAAGAGTCTTCTTCCACATCGACTGGTGTCAAGAAGTGAAGAAAATGCTGCTGCTAAAGTATAAGAAATGACTTATGAGAGTTATTATTGCCCATTTCTTAATGTTACATCTCATAATTGATGGGAACCATCCACTTTGATCTTTTATAGAAGAAGAAATGTTTGAATCAATTAGGATAAGATGTCCACTGCATAGACAAAATGACTTAGTAATTATGGATTATGATTTAAATAATCTTGCTGCTTTTACTTTTTTACTGGATGGCTTTTTGAACTGACTACACATGCCTTTCTAGGCAGTAGGATGCTGTGTCTTTCTTAACAGTTCTGTTTTAGATTTCCTTCTAAAAGCCCAGACTGTTAACTTCATTTTAGGTTTTACCACTTTCCCATAAACATGTAGCTCTCAGATAGCTCACTGATGAAGTGTGTGAAAGCTCTTTGGTAGAGAGGATGGAAGAGGTTTGGTAGGAAATAATAATAATTATTTCCAGGTGTTCTTGCTTTGGACAGAAGAGCCATCTATTGAGTAAAAACTCACACTTTTGAGTCAGACAAACATGGATTTAAATTTCAGCTGTCACTTAGTAACTGAACTTTAAATAAGTTTCCAAATTTTGTAAACCTAATTTTTCTCATCCAGAAAATAGGGATGACAATAGCTACCTTCTAGGGTTGTTGTGGGGATTCAGTGAGATGATGCACATTCAATATATAGAGCTTTGACTGACAAATGGTAAATGCCCAAGAAAATGTATCATTATTTGTATCTTCACTTGAGCTTGATTCAAAGTGAGGAGCTAAGAGAGAGTGAAAGAAATATCAATTAAGAAAACGAATGCCTAGTCATGTTAAATGGCTAGAGATATGACCTTGAACCTGAGTTGACTCTTTAGGAAGATGCATTGTCTTAATTCATATCCAGAGATTTAGTTCCAAATTTAGCTAGGATCTTACCAGTTACATAGAAAACATATGAGCCTTGACCATGCCTTGGCTTACATGGTTAAAGTAAGGTAGCTTGTTCCCTGGCATCTGCCACTGATCATCTCTGGGACACTTGGATGTCCATGCATCTGTTACCCTGGGTGCTTCTCTGGTCTTCTAAGGTAAAGGATATTTCCCAAGATGGAGGCAATGTCAGACTTAATCTTTTAGCTCTTTGACTTCTGAGATGAAAGTGAGCTAAGTAAAAGAGAAAAATATTGACTTCCTGGGATTGTGACCAATTTATGTCACCATTGTTTATTGGTTATTCTGAGAGCTGCTCCTTCCCATTTGGAGTACAAGTGGGATGAAGAAGAGACAGAGATACTTTGAGTTTCCTTTTAATAAAGAAGAATAGGACCATTAGTAGTGCCCTCTAACAGACATTTATTGAGCATGGAGCTAATAAAGTCATTGAATAACTTCTTTTATTGGAGGCAATTTACTAGCAGAAAAAAGGACATCAATTAAAACTTATTTGAATACCTCTTAAAGAAAGCTGAACAACACAAGCCATTCCTTAAAAACCCTTTCACATATTAATATGGGAAAGTTTAAAAATATTAATATAAAACTTTTCAGTTGTATTTTTTATGTGTTGTGTATATGCTTGCTACTTTGACATGCCTCATGCAATCAAGTAAATTATGTATTTGTACTTTTTTTATAGAAATTAAAACCCATGTTTTCTATTTTAAATGATTGTAATGATTTTAATTGTTCAATATTTGCTTTGATGATATCAATGGTTTATTTCATACAAAATCCTGAGACAGGCAAATACCATTCATTGATGCTTTTGGGGATTGTGTTGTGGCCAGAAACAAGAAAAACTGGTAGTATAGCTGTTTTCATGAGGACAACAAAGAAGAAAGAACAAAATAGAACTTGAGGCAATTTATGACCAGTTTGATTACTGGTGATACTCCATCCAATAATTCAGTTACTATAAGGAACTATCCTCTACCTTTAAAAGATCTTTTCTGCTCAAATTATTCTGGAAGGTTTTTGTTCTTTATTGAAAGTAACCATGTATGGTTATCCATTGCTGTGGTTATGTTTTGGAGAGATTAAACATTATTTTTAGCCTCACTAACTGGATTTAGATACTATTTAATTTTGAACAGTTTTCTAGTTAGAAGCTTCTCATGTTGTATATTCTGCAGAATTCTGCATTTGGAAACCCAGAGGAAGTTAGTGTTTATATAGAGATTGACTTGTCTAGCTCCTAAGAATATCTATTATACAAGAACCAAGTCGTGAGGAAAAGAGTAATCTAAGCTTACGCACTGTTTACTCTCCTTTGAAGTATAGATTATTTTAAGTATGAACTGTTAAAAATAATACAAAGGCTGTCCTGTTACATTATGCATAAACAAGAACACAGCCTTTCAGTGTTGGCAGACCTATTTCCTGGACTCATCTTGCAAGAATTTTTAGGGCACTTTTCTTGTGTAGAATTTCATTGTCATACTTGTGTCTAGTTTACTTCCATTGCCTCTATCATAAGAAGAGAGGTGACAGGAGGGGCAATTTATAAATTGGAGTTTGACAAGTCTTTTGCTTATTTGGTCACATTAAATATAAGATTCTATGATTATCGTAGTATACTTTTAATATTACAAAGCAAATTCAGTAGATGGACCTTGAGTTTTGAATCTTAGCACATTTTATAGGAAAGAATTTTGTTTTGGAACATGGTAATATTCACAAAGAGGAGTGCAACTTTAACCTAAAGTCATAATATCTTAAGGCTACTTCATGATTTCTTCTCTAAATGCACTTTGACATATGAAATGTAGTTACTGCTTTTGTTTATAATTTGTGAAGATAACTTTTTTTTTCTTTAAATGAGAAAGTTAAACCTATTCCACATACAAATAAGGATCTTTTGAAAGCCTGATTTTTCATTATATTTCAATTTTTTTCTGCCTTATTCTTCATTTTCTGTTTATGAGATTCCAAATACATGTATGTCAGATCTCTTGTTCTGATGTTTGAGACTTTTTTTAAAAAATAATTTTCCTTTCTATTCAGGATGGTTACTATTTATTTCACTATCATTTTCCTTATCACCATTCTGCTGTTAATCCATCTGACAAACTTTTTATTTCAGTGGCTTTTAATTTTTTTCATTTACAGAATTTCCAGTTTGGTCTATTTTGTAGCTTCTGTTTTTCTGCTGATATTCCTTATCTTTTCACTCATTACAAGAGTCTCTTCCTTTCCCTTACATAGATATAATAGCTTCTTTAAAGGTTTATCTATCAATTCCAAAATTTGAGTCATCTTGGACTGACCTCCTTTTTTTTACTTGTGATTATATCACATTTCCTATTAATGCGTACATTAAATAAATTTACACTTTTTTTTAGAGAGAGAGAGAGAGAATTTTTAATATTTAATATTTATTTTTCAGTCATCGGTGGACACAACATCTTTATTTTATTTTTATGTGGTGCTGAGGATCGAACCCAGTGCCCTGCACTACCGCTTGAGCCACATCCCCAGCCCTGCACTGTATTCTTGATACGTCATGCATGTTATGTTGTGGAGACTCTAGATTCTGTTAGTCTTCTGAATAGTTTTGATATTTTTGTTTTAGTAGGCAATTAACTTGGTTGGGTCATAACTGCAAACTCTGACTCTCAGGCATCTGTGCAAATCCTATTTCAGATCTATTTTTTCTTAACTCCATGTTTGCAATCTACTCCATGCACATGAAGCTAGGGGTTAGTTAAAAATTGGGGCACATCATTTACAGAATTTGGGCCTTTGCCATTCCTTTCTGGGATTTCCCTCTTACCTACTCTGCTTAAAGATTCTTCAGAAAGACTCTGTGTTTCTATTGAAGCTTTAGCTACACTGCATGGTGCTGTGATTAATGCCCATTAACAGAGAAAGAAAGAGAGAAAGAGAAAGAAAAGGAAGAAGAGAGAGAGAAAGGAAGGAAGGGAGGGAGGGAGGGAGAGAGAGGGAAGATGGGAGGAAGAAAGTAAAGAAAGTTCAAAATATGGGAAACTCACTCCATTTCAGTCCATTTTGCCAATTTTTGACCCTTTGTGAAAATATGACTGCTTTGATTCAGTCCTTATAGACTTGAGATTTTTTTTCTATGTTATTCATAGTTTACAGTTGTTCCATGCAGGAGGTTAGGTTTGGTAGGCATGTGCTTGGCCAAACCAGAAGCAGAACTCCTGATTTTTTTCTTAAATTTCATTTTTTTTAATTCAATAAGATTCAGAAGATTAAGACTTAATAGTAAGAGCTCTTTGAAAATTAGGCTTGCAGAATTTTACTCTATTTACAATATATTAGGTTATTATTCAATTGCAGCTATTTTGTAAAGCAGCAAAGAATTACCGATTCAGTGTTTCTTGGATTAACTAGAGCTAATAGTAGTAAATATCAACAGTTTAAAATCATATATTTCAGCTTTACCCAGGGAAAACAGGTAATTTTATGTATTTGTAATTTTCAAATTTTGGCTGAAAACTGATACTTCTTCATGACAAAGTAGAAATAGAAATCAATGCCGTGAATTTGCAGGTAATATTTGCCACCATGTTTGGGTTTAGTCAAGTCATGTAGGGAAAATCATTCACTTTGACCCATCTGGGAAAAAATGGTCCTCTGAAAGCTCTGTCCAAATGCAAAGAATCACCTAAGATTGTCACAAATCATTAAGACTAAAAATTTAAAATTTCAAAACCCAAACCCAAACCCAAAACCTTTTATCTGCGTAGAACTTCATTTTGCATTCCTACTCCTCCTTTTTTCTTTTTTAGAGAGTGAAAGCTCTGGGGCCCCCATATCTCAATTGTCTTTTACTAAGTACATTGTTCTCCTATCACGTATCAGGTAGAAGCTGACATTTCCTTTAATAATTCCTTCCCTTCAAAGTCATCTGTAACACAGTTCTGATTATATTACTCATGCTTAAACTTTGCATGGCTTCGTATTGCTCCTAAGATCAAGTTCAAAATCCTTTCCAAACCCATTCTGTGTACCTCTCTGCCCTTGTTCTGAGGACCTCTCTTGCACCCTTCCCTATATCATGAGGGTACCATGCTCTTCCTCACCTCAGGCCTTTGCTCTGTGTCCTGGAATGACACCACACTCCCAACATTCATACGTTGAAGCGCTTACAACCCAAAGTAATGGGATTTGGACGTGGGGCTTTTGGGAGGTAGGTTGTTAGGTTTAGACAAGGTCATGAGGGTTGGGCCTATGTAATGGGATTAGTGTTTTTATATGTAAGAAGAGGAAGAGAGCAGAGTTCAACTCTCTCTACCACGTGAGGATACAGCAAGTAGGTCCTCACCAGAATTCAAACACACTGGCCCCTTGATCTCAGGCTCTGGCCTCCAGGACACTGAGAAATAAATGTCTGTATTGAAGTTTCTATGGTATTTTTTATGGCGGTCAAGCTGACTAATATACTCTGCTTCTTTGTGTGAAAGGTGCTATCCTTGTCCTCTCTGCCATGGTTCCTCTCCCCCAGCTAACTCTTACTGGTTCCTTAAAAACATCATTCCCGGGCTGGGGATGTGGCTCAAGCGGTAGCGCGCTCGCCTGGCATGCGTGCGGCCCGGGTTCGATCCTCAGCACCACATACCAACAAAGATGTTGTGTCCGCCGAGAACTAAAAAATAAATATTAAAAAAAAAATTCTCTCTCTCTCTTTCTCTCTCACTCACTCTCCTCTCTCACTCTCTCTTTAAAAAAAAAAAAAAAAAAAAAAAAAAAAAAAAAAAAAACATCATTCCCTTAGAAAAGCTTTCCTTGACTATCTGAGCACCCCCACTTGACCACTGCTAGTTAAGTCTCCCCTACATTATACACATTATGCAATCTCTTTTGTATCTAGTACTCCTCGCCCAGGTAATAGTTGTGCATCTGCTCCCTGGCTCTTGATAAGCTTCAGGAGATGGTGACCGAGGCCTTATCTATCTTGCTTACAGCTAAGTACTTGCAAAATTGCCTACCACACAATAATAATAAAGTGTGTTTGATGAAAAAATGAAATGATCTACATGGTAACCTCATAAGTGAGTATTGACTGCCTCAGTGACTGGGCAGATCCTACAAGGTGACAGTGCCGTCTGTCTAAAATCTTTCACGCTCTTATAACTTTCGGAAAGGCAGTGCTGTAATTGAAATTTCTACCATAAACATTATAAAACAGTGAGACAGTTAATATCCTTTTAAAAAAATGTTGTAATTTAGTACCAGATAGACCTTTTCATTTCATATGAAAAACATGATCTTTGTCAGCACCTCTTTTTAACTGTCAGAATATGAAGCTATGAATGTTGCATATTAGCAGAAATATTACTAGAGTGTTCTTATTTCTCAAATGTCTGAAGTTAACAATCTGGTGTATGGCCCTTTAACCTGCTAAAAGGCATGCATATCTCTCACCCTTGTCCCTCTCAAATGGGGTAGCTGGTTGGAGAAGATAGCAATATTTTAACTTTGTAGTTGATTCTGTCTATTCATAAACTTGAAAAATAAACAAACCAATTCAAAACTTAAAAAAAGAATAATGATAGTGGATGTGTTTCTGCTTGTTTCTGGAGGAATGCCAATTTCATGAAACACTTTGCCAAATCCTTTTAAGTAGAATATGAATTGACTTATTAATAGTTATGTGCTCAGTGGGATACTGCAAGTGGAGAGGGCAGATAGACTTGAATCTATTTGGCTCTGCAGTTTTTAAGAAATTTAAATTAATTTTTCAACTGATATGTAAAAAAGAAAAATTTCACATGTTAATGAAGGACCATGTGATATTTCTATACATGCATACATTGTATGTTTTTTTGGTGGTTTTTCTAATTAGTCATACAATGTATGTTTAAATCAGGTTAAATCTATCTCTGAACATTTATCATTTCTTCACGGTGAAAACATTGAAAAATTCTTTCTTTAAGCTTTCTGAAATGTGCAGAACATTATCATTATCTGTAATCACTCTACTTTATCTATTTTCACCCTGCTGTGTAGCCGTACACCAGAGCGTCTTGCTTTTATATAACTCTGACTTGGTACCCATTCATCCCTCCCCTCTACTCTCAAATTCTATGAGATCAACTTTTTACGATTCCACATACAAGTGAGATCAGGCAGTAATTATCTTTCTGTTCCTGGCTTTCTTGATAAAATATAGTGATTGCCTGTTCAATCCAAGTTGTCATGAGTGACAGGATTCCATTCTTTTTGTGGCTGAATCCTATTCCATTGTGTGTATGTACCCCATTTTCTTTGTCCATTTGTCAGTTGTCATATACTTAGGTTGTTTTTCATTTCTTGTCTATTGCTGCAATGAATATACTGTCTTTTCAACATACTGGTTTTATTTCCTTTGGGTACATACCCAGCAGTGAGATTGCTGGATCATATTGTAGTTTTGTTTTTAACTCTTTGAGGTCCCGCCATATTGTTTTCCATAATGGTTATCCTAATTTGCATTCCCGTCAACAGTGTGCACGAAATTTCCTTTTGTTCACATCCTGGCCAGCACTCGTGAGAATACTCACTCTTATTGAAGTGATGCAATAGCCACTTGCTCATTGTGGTTTTTGATTGGCATTTCCCTGAAGATTAGCTTCAGTTTTGCCTTTTGTCAGTGGTGTGCACCGCGGACCTCAATTTACTCATCTAGAAAATGGGATAATAATTCATTCTTTGAAGTGTTATTTTGAGAATCAAAGATCATATGTTGAAGGCACTAGCACATGTAAGCACTTAAAAAGTTGCAGCTATTTCTTACACTTGGAGACATGGAAACTCAACCAGACATTGTTTGGTTTGGAGACTGGGTTTTACTGAACTGGATGGTTTCCGCATGAAGCAATGTGGGAAACATTTAATACTCAGAGGCACTAAACAGAATGTGAGCCCCCTTCTGCTGGATTAATTTTCCTTATTTACATTGATTTACTCTTCTTGTCCTAACAAATAACTGGATTGGACTTGGTCATGAATGATAATCCTAATCCTCAAGAAAACTAATTTAAGATATGGCTGCATTAAATGCAAAGTGTGTGGCTAATTTATTCTTTTAAGGTTTTAGCACTTTAAGCTTATCGACTAAATGAATCTACTCTTAACTTTATATTGCTCTCCAAGGATTAATTTATAGCCTTGATGGGAAGAACTCTAGAGAGTTCTTTTGATACTTTCATTGACAGATAAATTTTAAGATCTACAGCTACTCTGAACTATCAAGCCTTCCATTTAAATTGCATTTTTTCTCCTTGCTGATTTGATTGGGCTTGATGTGCTAAATTTTGAGTGAATATAAGAGGTTACAGAAGAAGTTAAGTATACTTGTTTTTTTGATGTTTATTAGTAATGCAGAAACCATTTATATAATTCCCATGCTGAAAAAATAGCTAATGTGGCAATTACAATATGGTAATAGTAGTTTAAAACTCTAATAGTATATTAATTTTATCATAATTAGAGTATCAAAAATAAAATGATAACATAACTTTTAGCTTCACTGTTCTACTGATTTATAACTTAGAGAAAGCTGAAAAAAAGTACAGTATTAATAGAAAAATGTATTCCTTAATGAGTATTTTTTCCTAGAGAAGAAAACATGCTTGCAATAATAATTTGTAATAAACGTTTATTGAATGCTACCATCTGCCACTCACTGTTCTAAGACATCAGGATGAATAGTTTCGATCTCACAACATCATGTTGAAGGTAATACTATTGTCCCCATTTTGTAGATGAGAGGGTAAGTCCCCGTCTACAGTTCCCCAGTGGCTTGGCTTAGAAACTTGCTGAGGTGAAGACTTGTATGGAGGAGGTTTATTGGCCAGTGCTCCTGGCCTCAACACCCAGAAGGGGTGAGAAAAGCAGGCTTGGG
Source organism: Spermophilus citellus (assembly GCF_964194105.1). NCBI lineage: Eukaryota > Metazoa > Chordata > Mammalia > Rodentia > Sciuridae > Spermophilus > Spermophilus citellus. The sequence goes on from NC_138189.1 coordinate 126,274,089, forward strand.
CAGAGGGGAAGGTGAAACACCATATAGGCCCAGCTAATGACCTCAGCCTGTTCTCTAGGGAACTCTGGCTTGGATGTATCCTTCGGGGCTGCACTGGGTTGAGTGTCATGGGTCTGCCCAAGAGGAAGGGGCATAGTCTGCTCCCTTTGGCTGGGGAAATTCCTAGGTAGACACTCAGAAGCCAAGTGGAGGAATGAGTGTCTGGGGTTGGTTTGAAGAAAACTCCAGGTGATACCACTCTACCATCCACTGTGGCCCACCTCTGACTATGACCATATTTGGAAATAGGGACTTAGTGGATCTAATTCAGGCTCTAGAGACAAGGTCATAGTGGATTTAGGGTGAGCCTTAATTCCAATGACTGACATAACAAGAGAAAGGAAAGAGAGGTTTGAGATAGAGAACAGGACTGTATGAAGATGGAGGCAGAGACTGGAGTGGTCCTCCCACCCTCCCAAGCCAAGAAATGCCAGGAATCCCCAGAGGCTGTGAGAGAGAGGTAAGGAAGGATTGCTGCCCAGAGCCTTCAGAGGGAACATGGCCCTGATGATACTTGATTTCAGATTTCTTGTCTCAAGAACTGTGAGAAAATAAATTCCTGTTATTTTAGGCCACCTAGTCTGGGCTACTTTATTATGGCTGCCCAGGGAAACCCACACAACATGCACTATGCTACTTGAACCCACCTGCTTCCTCTAAGCTTATCACATCTGGTAATTTCTTTCCTATGATTTTGTCGATTTCTTTTCCTGGGGAAACTTAAAAGAAGGTGGTCAGTGGTGGTGGGGGGGGGACCCTAGCCCTGCTGCTGCAAATGGTTCTGGGACTGCAACTGATACTCTACCTCTCCCCTCTCCCACCCATCTGGAGTAGCCTCATGCTTGGCTAGCACCTCTCCCAGTCAGAGTGGTGGGACTCAGTTTTCATCATAAGAGCTCTGAATGCCTACGCACTCTAGCCCTCTCTGGCTGTATTTCTTGCATTTGTCTATTAATTGGCAAGAGAGTCCCCCAAAATGTCTCAGTGTATCTCCTGGGTGTCAGAGAAGTTCTCCCCTGTCTGCTTTGGAAGATATCACCTCCTCATAATGGTCAGAGTCAACTGTCTTAACAGCATGGAGCGTCTTTCTTTTCTCCTGGCCACTTGAAGACTGCAGTGACCTGACAGCAGTGTCAGCTCAGTTGCTGTGTCCAATGAAGAAGCATTCCCCACCCTGGGAACCTAACAGATGCACTCAGCCCAGAGCTGTGGTGGTGGCCGGTGGATTTTAGAGCTTAGTGGCCAGTGGAGCCAGGTACACAGAAGGAACGCCTGGAAGTAACTCATGGGCTTAAGAGTTTTGGGAGCAGTAACTGAGGGGACAGGGGGAGCCCACAAGAGCCACTTTCCTCATTTTATCGGCTCATGGAGAGGCTCTATCTTATCCTGGATCACAGGAGAAACACCATATAGGCCCAGCAGTGCCTTCAGACCTCTAGGGAGCTCTGGGTTGGAAGTGCCCTTCAGGTCTGTATAGGGTGAGTGTCAAGTGGCTGTTGAGCTGGGACCTCAACACTCCCTTCCCGCTCAGGTGCCAGGCCACATCCCTTTATTTCATATGGATTCATTTTACTCAATTATCAAAATGAATTAGCTGGTATTTAAAAATCCACATTTCTGTTGAATGATTTTCAAATTTCATTTCTAACTAAAATGTTATCATTATAATGAAGCAGACTTTACTAGTTGTGAGGATTTCATTGTGTAGAGTGTATGTGTGAGAGAGAGAGAGAGAGAGCGAGCAAGGTTGGATTATCTCTGAAACCAACATACAGTAGTGTACCACATAACAATATTTCAGTTGATACACACCACAAATACAACGTTGGTCCCGTAAGATTATAATGGGGCTAAAAATTTCCTGTTGCTTAGTTTGGTGAGTAGCTATTGTAACATCATGGTGCAACATGTTATTCCTTGTTTGTGGTGATGCGGTGTTAACAAGCCTACGGCACTGCCAGACATATAAAACTATAGCACGTACAATTAGGTCCAATGCACAACATTTGATAATGACAATCAGTGACTACATTACTAGTTTATTTAAGATTTTTTAAAATCTTCATTTCATAGTATTCTACAGCAATAGCATTTAGAGTACACACACACACAAACATATATATGGAGAATGTAGTAAATATATATATATATATATATATATATATATATATATATATAGTACATATGTGAATGCAATATGACTTATGCATTTTGTGCTTACTGTGACTCTTCATTGCATCAAGAGACCACATTGGTAGGTTGGCTGATACCATTTTTGTGTAAGTACACTCTATGAAGTGTCCACAATGATAAAAACTCTGGACAACACATTTCTCAGAAGCTGTCCCATTGTGAAGGATGCAGCACTGTATTTAATATTAGTTTTGCTATCCAAGGTAGTTCTTACAAAGTTTCCATGATTCTCTCAATGTTAGATGCTCATTAAAAATAAATATTATGAAATGAATTTAACTTTAGGCCTTTTAGTGAAGGAGCCAAAGTCTTTCTCTTGCAGTCGGTCTTAATAAAAAATTTCCTGTAAATGCTGTGCATGCCAAAACTGTAGGGGGAAAAGTGGAGACATTCTAATGTGCTGAAAGTAAGTTTTTTAAAAAATGGTTTAAATGGTCTTACAACATTAGAATGTGTGGATGCTCAACAGTTACGCCAATTTAATTTTAATGTTACCTGTGTGGCTAAGATTACAGTGATGGATAGGCTGACAGTTGTCTTGGTTGTCTTTAAGAATATTGAGAGTTCATTTCAAGGATTTTTAAAAAATATTATCATTATTATGAGATTTAGAAAAAAGCCATTGGAACCACAATTGCTTTCATACTGTCCTGTAATCACTAATGTGAGACTTGGAAGGGATCTTGGTACAGAGAATTACAATCATTGTCAAGGGGATAAAGTATAGAAGAGAAAAGAGCCTTTTTAAACTGTGGATTATTTACATATGTGTGACACTGTTGACAACTGGCCAAAGAGCTGCTCTGTGGTTTCATGTCCTGAAGCTTTGCTGTCTTGTTAATTAATAACTCCTTGCAATTCAAACCACCTTCTTTGCCCAAAGCTGTGCTTTAAATAGCAAGTTGTTTTTGCTAGAGACTAACAGGACATAAGGCATATAATATTTGTAGTAGAATCCTTAATGACATGACTGTTAAAATAAGAATGTGATTACATTTTTCAGTCTGAAAGCCCTGACAGCGTTCAAATCATCTACCTACACTTGCACCGCCTTCACAAGCTGAGCTGTGAGCATTTCTAGTCTGTTTCTGCTTGCATTTTTTTTTTCTCCTACACCTTTTCTGAGGATTTGGCATAGATTTGCATTAATAAGATTACTCTAATAAAAAAAAAAAGAAGTACTCTTCCAGGGAAAAGTTCAGTCTCAGACTCTAAAGCATTCTCTGAAGTTTAGAGAATGGAAAAGACAACAAATGCTGAGACACTGAGACAGTTAGGAGCATGTGACCATAATGCAGCTTCAGTTCTGGGATGGCACAGGGGTCTGTTTCCTGAGGTGGCTGTCCTCAGAGGATCATGCATATGGTCACAGGAGGGTCAATGGATATTAAATTTGACCCTGGATTTATTAACTGAGAAGTAGAAATTATCTGTGACTGAGGACAGCCACTGTTACTAAGATAAAGCATTTCTAACTCAATTAGAAGCATAATTCTTTTTTCAACTGTCCTTGGAAATAAAGGGAAGCATAGTTTGATCTACGGTGGGAAGCCTTTCACACCAGTTACTCTCATGCTGTGATATGAAAAGAGCATTATCAGAAACACATTTTTTTTTTCCACGAAAACCCCATAATTTATTTCAGACCTGTACTAGAATAAATAACGCACATGAGCTTTAACAGATGCGAATACTAGGGAGTAACCCTTGTGTGAGTAATTGTGTCGATTATGGAATCATTCGGATACAAGACTGGGTTGTCAGAGACACTCTAGACTTGAAACATTTTTAATGTGTACTTTTTAAGTAAGTCAGTGTGTCCCTAAGCCACATGGCAATGGTTATAAACTCTAGCCAGCACATAAGTAAGTAAATAAACTATGGGCCAATAAATAGAAACCATTTGTGCTTCTTTTTAAGAACCACTGTGAAGTGGCTGGAAGAAAGTAAGTTATTTGGGGGGGTTGGGGTGGGTGCTGGGGATCAGACCTAGGGCCTTGTTCCACTGAACTCCACCCCCAGGGCCTAGAAAGTAAGTTTTGATGTTAGGTTGCACCTGGAACACAGCTGCAGAAATCTGGTGGTCCAATAGATCCTGATTCACGCTGCTTCTCTTCATTTCTAAGTATAGCTGCCCAAATCCAATGCTGTCATGAAGCGCCATCTGTAGTAAAGTGACCATTAGTTAACTTTGACCAAGTATTACAATGGAAAAGTGTGGTGATAATATGTCTTTTAGAATACTTATTCCCACTGTATTAACTTTGGGATGGTTGAGGGAGATGCTCTGAAAACCAAAATTTATAACACATCTAACCTAAATACCTAAAGACTTTCAGGATTTTTCCAGTAGATATTTTCTGGTGAAATCTATTTGTAATTGACTATATATACAATAGTATAAAACTCTGCCCTAAGTAAACACTGGTCAAAAATTGTGTAAGAGCCACTGGTATCTAAAATCTTATCTGAAGTCATATCAGAATTAGCTGACAAATGTTTCTTATCACTAGCCAGAGTGTTTTGACTATGTTGATTATTAAAAGACTCCTTTCTTTCTCTTTTGTCCTCTATCCTTCCCTTCCTCCTTCTTTCATTCTCATCACAATCATATTCATTTTCTTTCATTCATTCAGTTAATATTTACTGGCCATCATTTATGTCTGTGGCCTTGTAGACAGAGGTAATACAAGATGTGGTACAGAACAATTTTTTGGGGGGGGAGGGTACTGGCAATTGAACTCAAGGGCATTTGACCACTAAGCCACATCCCTAGCCCGACTTTGTATTTCATTGAGAGACAGGGTCTCACTGAGTTGCTTAGCCCCTGGCTTTTGCTGAGGCTGGCTTTGAAACTGAGTCGTCATCCTCCTTTCCCAGCCTCTTGAGCCTGGGGGATTACAGGGGTGTGTCACCGTGCGTGGTGGTACTGAAAAATTTTTATGGGTTGTTTAATGTGGAAAAAGACAGAAAATAAAAATGATAAAATAGCAGCTGCTAATAAATACTACAGCATGATGGGCCCCAGAGTGGCAGGCGAGTGGTGGGGCTCCTTTATAGAGATGCAGGGGTACTTCTCTAAGAGGGTGACTGATATTACAGTAAGAACTGAATGAGAAAGAGGCCACCATGTGAATACTACCTGGGGGACCACCACTGAAGGTGAAAGGATCAGTAATCACAAAGCCCTGAGACAGATATGAGCTTGTGGTTAGGGGAACCAAAGAAGCTACTGGAGCTCCATGATCAAGGGGAAGAGAGGAGGACAGAGCAGTGGGGGCCAGGTCACATATAGTGGCCAGACCACGGTAAGTGGTTTGAATTTTTTCTCATTGACTTAGAGGACATTGGAGAGTTCTAAGCAGGGCAATGATTTGAACCCTCATGAGTATGTATTTGAAAGCTGTTTCTGAGTTTCTCATTCACTATGTCATAGAATATCCAATTTGTGGGGGTACAGTAGAGAAATTCCCTTTGGTTTCCATAGAGGAAAAGAAGTTTAAAACATTCTAAAATCTTATTTCTGAATTTTCCTAACAACCCAATACTCTGATGGATTGATACCTAGAAAGTTCAGAGCTGATTTGTAACTTTCCTCTAGTAATTATGTAACTATTGTATACCACTGCACATATATATGTTAATATATGTATTTGTAAGACTTTATTGAAATGGGAAATGCATTTATAATGTCCAAAAATAAAAAAAAACTACATAGAAATTTCTATATTGGGAATATTTGTCCTGATGCCTTTCTCTACCCAGTTTAACAGTTACTCCTGTCCTCTGCCAACAATCTTTTATATTAGTTCATTGTGCACCTTTCCATTTATGTTAGTTCTTATGTGCCTTGCTAGCCTTTCTTTATATAGATAAAACAAATATATATATATATATATATATATATATATATATATATGCATATATATGTACTTTTTCTAACCTTATTGGGGTTTAATTGATAAATAAATTGTACATATTTAAGGTGTATGACTTGATGTTTTTGTAGATGCCTCTGTGTTGTCCACCAGTAAGCTAGTTAACATATCCATTTTCACAGAGATACCTCTTTTTCCTTTCCTTCTGAGACATTTCATATTCAATGGATTGAAAGAATTAATATTATTAAAATGTCCATTCTTCCCCAAACATCTATAGATTCACTAAAATTCCTATCAAAATCCCAATGGAATTTTTTTATAGAAATAGAAAAAATCCTGAAATTCATTTGGAACCAGTACAGACTCTGAATAGCCAAAGTAATTTTGAGAAAGAAGTACAAAGCTGGAGGTATCATGCACCCTGATTTAAAAACATATTACAAAACTACAGTAATTAAACTGTTTGGTTCTATCATGAATACAAACACATAAAATGATGGAAGAGTAGAGTTCAGAAATAAATCAGTGCATAAAGAGTCGACATGCTTTTGGGAAAATATAAGTGGTGTTGATAAAATTTGATAAATATACATTGTTATTTTCCTTTACCAAGTGTGCTCTCTCTCTCTCTGTGTATGTGTGTGTGTGTATGTGTGTGTGTGTATGTGTGTATTCTATTACATCTTACTTTCTTTACCTAAAGTGAAACATGGTCCATATTTAATCAATCTTAGGAGATCATTCCAACATACGGGCAGCTTTCTCCCTCTATTTTACAGTAGGAAGGTTCTCCACTGAGTAGAAGTGCCATATGCTGTTTAACCAGACCTCATTGATGTGCTCTTGGGTTATAGTGTATCTCCTGCTATCAGAAAGAGTGTGCAATCAATAACCATATTCACATATCACTTTATATTTGTGAGATGTCACTGTAATATAAATTCTCTGAAGTGGAACTGCTTGATCAAAGTATTCATAATACATAATTTTGGTACATATTCGTATTTGCTAAGTATTGCCAATTTTCCTATGTAGAGGTCATGCTATTTTGTACCTTCAGTAGCAGTATATGGTAATGTAGATTATTCTTACTGTGGGCTTTCCTGTTTATTTCTCATTTATCTATGTTTTTTCTTAGTCCCTTCCCTAGTTTATTTATTTATATTCTTCTATATTGTGCATACTTTTGTAAGCCACCTGAAGATCACTTCAATTATTGACTGAAGGAGGCAATGAATAAACAGAAAGATAAATTTTATATGCTTAAATTATTTCACTTAACACCCTATCTTATGATTATTCTTTGACATTTCTACTCCTTCCTCTAGACTCTTGAGTAGTTTCTTAATAACATGGTCCAGACTTAATTAATCGTAGGAGATTGATGCATGGAACATAGTAGAAAGTAAATATTCAATATTTTAATGAATAAATATAGTAGTGTTCCTACTAAGCTTAGTGGATCTAAATAATAAAGCCAAATTTGTATGTAGAGGCAGAATTAGTAAATAATTTTAATGAATAAGTTAATAAATATAGGATTTTTCTTTAAGAGAAACCATTTTATCAATAGCAATAAAGAAACATTATGGAATGGACTAAACTTGTCTAATTTAACTAGATGCCATTAGGACATAAATTAAACTGATATTCCATTAGTGCATGACTTTAGAGGAAATGAAATTCTATACCGTATGGCAGATGAGAATTTTAATGAAAACATTCATAAGGAAAAGTGTCCTGTGAATAAACTAGAAGGTTAACACAGAGAATTGGCCCAGCCAAAGAATTATTTGGAGGGAGAAAATTCTGCATTAGGGAGCTTTAGATTACACAAGTACTTCAAGAAATTCTTAGAAAAGTTTTAAAATGAAATGATTAAAGTTTCTTCTGTAACAATGTATGACTACACCTCATGCATTTAATAATACTGCTACACATTTTAGTCTTGATTGTTTTATGATTTATATCTAGATGAACTGAAGGAACACCCTAATACATTTAAAATGTGATATTACTGCTCACAAAACATGTATGTGCAATAAAATTCTCTAGTCATTGCATAAGAACGTCCGGCTAGAGTCTTGCCTCCATTTAATAATTCCTTGTGTATGAAACAACTGATCAGGGAACATCACAAACATTACATAGGTTAGCAATCAGATGAGGCTTTGATATTAGGGTAATGGTGTCAGGCCTTAAAACAAACTACCTTGTCAGACTAATTTAAATGTGTACCTGCCAAATAGTACACATTGCAATGACTAAATGTGCATGTATCTTCAAAATTTTTTCATGCTTATTTGATAACCTTAGCATGAACATATGACAGAATGACATCAGACTTCAGGGATTATGATATTATCATCAAACATTTATGAAGCACATAAGGACATAACTTCCTTTAAACCAGTCTGGTTTATAAAGATATACATCTTTCGCAAAAAGATGACTTGTTTTGTATGTGATTTCTTCATAATTACCTTTTAGTATCATTTTCATAATGTATTTGAATAATAATTAAGCCTACAAATATCTATTTTTATTCCACTTTTTTTCAGAAATATAAATGTATTAAGTATTATGCTTGGAAATTATTATATCCCCTTTGCCTATTATAAAATTACAAAACTATTTAAACTTTTGATAGTTTTTTAAATTCCTTAAAATAATTTACTAATACTTCTCTTGAGTTGTTTCATTATTTTTGCAATTTTAAGAGACTCTATGTTTAAATGCCTTCTAGTGGCTATATTGATTAAAGACATTAAAAATCTAGTTTTGCCAGGCACAGGCACAGTGGTGCATGCCCGTAGTCCAAGTAGTTTGGGAGGCTGAGGCAGGAGGATCACAAGTTCAAAGCCAGCTTCAGCAACTTAGCAAGGCCCTAAGCAACTCAGCGAGACTGTGTCTCTAAATAAAATACAAAAAAAGAGATTGGGAATGTGGGTTAGTGGTTAAACCCCCTTGGGTTTAATCCCTAGCACCAAAAACAAACAACAACAGCAAAAAAAAAAAAAAAAAAAAAAAAAAAACAATAGCAAAAAAATCAACTCTAAAAACTCTAGTATTGATAAAATTTTGTTAAAAAGAAATAAGACATGGTAGAATTTCATGAAATTTCCTTACTTGCACAAGACTCTAAATATATAACATAGCATGATTTTTATCCAGAGTATCTGACAACTCAATAGCTATCACACATACGGTGTATCCAGCTTATAAATAACTTTTTATTCTATACTGATATACCCCATAAGTGTAAGAATGGATTTTATATTCATGTACAAATTTTAGCTTTCCCTCTTTTAACAAACTCATTCCAGATCAGAGAGAATGATTTTTAGTTATAGATGGACAGAATACCTTTATCTTATTTATATGTGGTGCTGGGGATCAAACCCAGTGCCTCACACATGCTAGGCAAGCACTCTGCCTCTGAGCTACAGCCCCAGCCCATGACTATCTCTTGCTGTGGATTTTCCTATTTTTTTTTTTAATCTGTAGTCTTGTATTACCTTCCTAATGTTGTAACAAATACTGAGAAAACTTTTCTTTCTGTGTTAGAGGCTGACATAGTTTTTGCACATAACATTTAACACCTGTGACTATGGATCAGCGATTTATGCACTCTTGGAATTGTGTTGATGAAGTACTACTTATATACAGTAAAGAAAACTGTAATAAAAAGGAATTATAGTAAAATCTGTTGAAATCTTAAATTTCCTTGGATCTATTGCTTAAACCCTAGCTCAAGCATTGATTCTCTTTCTTGATTAATAAGCATTTTGAGTATAAACAGTCTGGTTTCTTACGTTGGAAAAGAATAGTTCCATTTTTAGAGCTGTCATTCTGATTTAGCTCACATGATTCACTTTGATGAAATGCACTTAGCATTAGACTATGTCAGTTTCCCATAGGTCCTGCATGTCTTGCTGGGTATGCCAGGAATGCAAGATTCTAGCCTCTCTTTACCTGGATCATTTATCAGAGTTGTGTTTTCAGCAAGCAACCTTGGGGGATAAAGTAATGTCTCCATTCAGGACAAAGAGCAGGCTTGCTTACTACTTGCTGTAAAGGGTGAGTTCTTTAAGCTCAATCTTTCTACTGTATATGTAGACATCAATTGACTCTCCACCACAACCTTAAGAATTGGGTTTGGGGAATCAATAGGAATATGCTGATATTATGGCTACTGCTTTTGCTATGAATCATGAAGTCTTTTATCTCTGATCCAGGATTCTGGTGTTATTACTGAGCCACTAGGTTGGATAATTGTAAGGATCGCCTTGTTGCTTCTCTCAGTTTAGCAATCACGGTTTTGCACTGCCTGCTCTTTGATGGCTCCTTGAGGTTGTTTCCTTTAATTTTTTTCCAGTTTTTCAGTTATTAATAACAAAATTATAGGCTCAGTCCCAGATATGCCATTATGCCTAGAAATAGAAATCTGGAACTTGATTTAGTAATTTTTTTGGTTGTTTAGAGTTATCTGTTAAAATTCATTATCTTCTTTTTTTTTTCCCTCAATGAACACAAAAAAATATATACCTTTCAAGGTCTCTGACAATTCAACTCCAATATCTGGAACTTTCTGGATCTGTAGTATCCTGTTGTTTCCACTTCATTTTTTTCTCTTTTCTCTTTGTTTTCCTGCTTACCATCTTTTAAAATAGTCACTAATACATCTTAATTGTCCAAATTAATGGGATTCACTGTGATTTTTTTCCACACATGCATACATCCTGTGTTCATCATGTTCCTGATTGCCTTTGATTATGTGTGGATATTGCATTTGCAGAACTGTTTTTAAAAATATTTTGAGGTGTAGGATGATGAGGCAGCGAGGCTCTAAGACAGTCATCTCCTTAAGTCCTCACCAGTTTGTGAGTTGGATTTGGTAATTTGCCACTAGTAGAAAATGGCTGGAATGCAATCTCACTTATGAGATTAAGTTATAAACGATTTGGGTTTCTGAATTGGGCTCCTTCTCCTACACTTGGAAGCCTCTGGGAGAAGCCTCAATGTGAGCAGCACTGTGGAGAGGCCCATATGGTGAGTGTGCATTTTGTGTTACATGGTCCCATTTAGTACTGTTAGAAGTATGTCTTTGCCACCTGCACCTCAGATAGAGCATTAATCTGCATGATATATACAGAACTCAAAAAACTTAACATCAAAAAACCAAATCAATAAATGGGCAAAGGAACTGAACAGACACTTCACAGAAGAAGAAATACAACCATTCAACAAATCATATGAAAAAATTTTCAGCATGTCTAGTAGTTAGAGAAATTCAAATTAAAACTACACTTGAGACTTTATCTCACTGCAGTCAGCATGGCAATTATCAAGAATACAAACAACAATAAATATTGGCGAGGATGTGGGAGAAAAGGTACATGCAAATTGGTGCAGCCAATATGGAAAGCAGTATGGAGATTTCTCAGAAAACTTGGAATGGAACCACCATTTAACTCAGTTATAACAGCCAGATCAATGATTATAGCAGCTCAATTCACAATAGCTAAACTAGGGATCCAGCCTAGGTGCCCTTCAACAGATTCATGGATATAGAAAATGTGGTATATACACAGTGGAATATTATTCAGCCATACAGAGAAATGAAATGATGGCATTTGCTGGTAAATGGACGGCATAGGAGACTTTTTGATAGATAAAATAAGCTGATCCTGAAAAACCAAAGGCCAGGTGTTCTCTCTGATATGCAGGTACTAACTCACAATGGGAGTGGGTAGGGAAGACTAGGAGTCCTTTGAATTAGACAAAGGGGAACGAAGGGAAGGGAGGGGGAATTAGAATAGGAAACATAGTAGAATGAATCGGTTCCTTTCCTATGTGCATATATGATGACCAATGTAATTCTGCATCATGTACAACCAGAAGAATGAGAAATTATACTTGATATATGTATAGCATGTCAAAATATATTCTACTGCCATGTGTTACTAATAAGAACAAATAAAATTTTTTAAAAAAGGAAAAAAGTATGCCAGACTTGGTATGAATTTCTATCAGGGAAGTAAAGTGTTTTTTCCTGAGTCATGCAATTTATGTCCCTCAAAAAGTGCTATGAGGGGTTGGGGTTGTGGCTCAGTGGTACAGCACTCACCTAGCATGTGTGAGGCCCTGGGTTCGATCCTCAGCACCACATAAAAAATAAACAAACAAAATAAAGGTATACTTTAACTATAACTAAAAAATAAAATATTAAAAAAGTGCTATGAGAGGGGATCTAATTTTCCCAACATAAGAGAAGGAAAAAGCCCAACATAAGGGTGAAGGTTGGAAGGATAGAGCAGAAGCTGAGGAAGGGAATTGAGGATTTGGTATCTGATTCTTTTTGATCATATATCTTTGAATTATTTGAAGTTTTTGTCATATTTTCAATGAGATACAAAGGACTACAAATGATCAAACTTCATGTTTGTACATTGCTTTCCAGCACACAAAAGCTTTTATGTATATTATCTTTTGTTCCTCATTGCAAACCTGTAAGGTAGGCAAGAAAGACATTGCCATTATTCATGTTCTTACACAGAAAACTGAGTGTCTGGAAAATGCTATTAATATCAACCCCAAGTACATGAATGGAGAGAGGGACAGAAGAGGACAAAATGATGGATTAAATTTCTCATTCAAGGATACAACTCATTTTTTTGAGGGGGGGGTACCAGGAATTGAACCCAGCCCTTTTTAAAAATTTTTTTTATTTTGAGACAGGATTTTGCTAAGTTGTTCAGAGATTCGCTAAGTTGCTGAGGCTAGCTTTGAATTCACAATCCTCCTGCCTCAGCCTCCCAAGCTGCAGGGATTATAGGCATGCATCACCATGCTCGGCAAGGTCTTACAATTCTTAAGTGATAGAATTTAAACTTCTTCCAGAATTTCTGACTATAAATTTCTAACTTTAAACATAGAATATATGCCGAACTACAACGCAATTCTCCATTTGTTGTAAAACATGACACATTATTTCCTTTTATCATTCTGCTTTAGGATATCTCTTTCTCATGGTTTTTACTAGATAATAGGTTTATGCATTTATCTGTGTTTAGCTATGGACAGTATAAATATTAAATTTCTTAGGTTACTTTTTTTCCTTCCATCCAACAAATGTCTGATGCTTTTTCATTATATGTATTGGAGTTGCTAAATCTTCCTAAGTCACATATCAGATTCAAACAGGTGTCTGTTTGTATATACAAAATCCAGAGTCAGAAATTCTGGGAGGAATTTAAATTCCATCACCTAATAGTTGTAAGACCTTGAATGACAAATTCAGCCAACCATTTTGTTCCCATTTATGTGCTGAGGGTGGATATTAACAGCCTTTTTCCAGATAATCTGAGAACACGAATAATGACAGCATCCTTCTTGCCTACCTTATAGGTTTGCAATGAGAAGCAAAAGATAACATACATGAAAACCTCTGTATGCTGTAAAGCAATGTGCAAACACGAAGTTTGATTATATGTTGTCCTTGGCTTCATTGTAAAGTGCTAGGAGGAGACCACTGAGATGAGATGTCCAAGTTTCCATACAGTGAAGTAGGAAAAGATGTTGAAGGAATCTGATAATACTTATGAAGCCAAAAATCTAGGGAAAATAGTTAGATATATCATTTGTAACTCAAGAAGAAAGAAACTAGCAGCAGAAGATGCTCTGTGTTAAGAGTATCTGGATAATAAAATACTCTGGTTGCACTTAAGAGAAGTGCAGAGAGGCATTTTATTTTGTTGGGGGAAAGGTGCAGTGAGACGAGGGTGAGCCTGCCAGGTGGCTCCTGTCCCTTTCCTTCCTCTGAATTTAAAAAGCATGACCTACCTCTTGTGCTTTTGATTAGTTTAACATCAAGCGCAGAGCGTTGAATATCAGCTCCTGACCTCGGGGAGAGCTTTCTGGGAAGCTGTGGAAAGTGAGTAAGGATGGGAAAGTCTTCCTCTGGCAAACGTTCCCTCCTCACCTATCCTTTGGACAATCCACCAGAAATGTGCAGGTTGTTACTTGTGTTTCTCTAAATGATAAAACAGTTACTTATGGATCCATATGATGCAACCAGATGGTAATGATCTTAAGAGCATAAAGGGGGAAAAGGCAAGTCTTTAGTTCTTTTTATTATATGTGGATTTAAACCATGAATAATTTAGGGTATTAGATTCTAGTTTGTAAAATATTTTATATTTTTATTTAATTAATTCTGTGTGTGTGTGTGTGTGGTCCTAGGGATCGAACCCAGGCTCTGTGCATGGTAGGCAAGTGCTCTACCACTTAGCTACACCCCCAGCCCTTAACCCCTGTATACCTTCTGTTCTGAGTGATGGTATGTCATTATGCAAGGTCCCAATCTTTTCCATTTTAAATATGTCCTCTCTCACTTTCTCTTGAAAATGGACCTGGCAAGATAGAGAAATTATAGCTCTTAAAACATAGATAAATATAAATTTCTGCTGGGGATAGAGCTCAGTTGGTAGAGTGCTTGCATGCACAAGGCCCTGGGTTCAATCCCCAACACCACAAAATTAAATAAATAAATAAATAAACAAACAAACAAATAAATGAATTTCTCATTGATATGTACTAAATACTGATGTATCCTGAGATAGGAAGTCGAATATTTGTTATGATGGTTTTTGAACTATATGTTTCACTAAAACTGTATCCATCCACTTTAAAGTGTTAACAAGGTCCTAGGAAGCTACATATTGAACATGTCATACTGACCCTGAGGGAGAATGGAAAATGATATTTCATCGTGGCAAAGGAATAAGTACATTTTTAATGAAAGACTCTAGATTATTAGGTGATGGGCCTAAAATTCTGTTTGAATTTTAATGATGTTCTTGCATTGTGTGGTTCTGGGACAGCGATTGGAACAGCTCCTGCATGACCCCTATTTGGGGCTTACTATGGCTGGTGAAAATAGTTTTCAGAGGACCTGATATTTTCAGAAGCTAGTACTGCATATATGATTCCTCTGCTCACTGAATTACTTCTCCATTCCCCCTGTTATCTAATTTTAGCTCTTCTTGGTCTGCAAGTCCATTTAGGAAACACTGGTAATTCAATTATACCTTTTAGTTGAAAGCAGAGGCTGGGAATAGGGGTTGTATGCGTTGTGTGGCTCATAGTTTATTATTATTACTAGGCTCATAGTTTATTATTGTTATTGCTGTTATTTTAAACAAATGCTGTATAGGCCACCAGCCTTTTCTCATTGTTTTCCTTTCCAGTTACTGACATGAGGTTGTAGCTGGCAATAAAATGATAGCTAACATTTATTGCAGTCTTTCTACATGTCAGGAAACACCATTCATTTTATGTGAAATGTTTGATGTAGTCTTCATAACAACCTCATGAGGGTTGTTGTGGGTCATGTGATTAGGCCATTACATAAACATGGAACCTGAGGCTACTTGAAGTGAAAAATGTGTCCAAGGTTGAGCAGATGGTTAATGGTGAAGTCAGGATGCCTGTGTTGGGGCTCTGAAGGCAGTCTCCAACTCCCTCAGCCCTTGGGAAGAAGTTCCACCTTACACACGTGAAAAGTTCTTAACAGAAGCATTAATTAAATCATTCAACATGAAGCGTATCATAGAAGGAGGAATTTGAGTTCATCAAAATAATATGTATTGTTTATAGAGCAATCTATCTTCCTGTTTTGGTTTGTTCTGTCTCTGCTGCAAGCATCTCTAATTAAACCACCAGAGATGTTTGCAAATTAAATCAGTATGACTGATGCTAGCTTAAGGCAGGGAAACTGAAGCTCAGATTTATAGATGAGGTTTTATCTATATGTAACAGTAGAAATGTACCAGTGGTCCATGTAGGACATTGGTATTGTCTGACTCTTGATTGCAATATAGGTTGCTTTGCAAATTAGTCTCGGTCAACCACCAGTTCAACAGGTATGATTGGCGGCCTGGAAGATTTAAAGGTGGGAAGAATCTACTTAAGTATAAACTTAATATCGGCTTAACATTTAGGTCCTACACATTCTACTTTTATGTATGGGTTGATTTTGCAAGTTGGAAATGACAGGGATGTGAGCATGAGCGTATGCGAGTGTGCTCACGTATGCAGGATGGGGAGGGAAGGGACGGCAAGACCTTCAGGTTAGATATAGTCTTTACTAGATTTCCCCACTGGAAATATGGAAAGGGGCTGGAACTCTTGGGGTTTACCCTTGTTTGGCTCTCAGTCTCCTGCCACATCTCATTATGCAAATGTAACCTGAAGCCAATTAGCAAGGGTGCTCTAGAGAGGAGACTGGAGGTCACCTCTGTGAAGCACAGAGCAGAGCAGGGAGGAAGGTGAGACTGATCTGAGATCAGACATCAGTAATGGCACAGTGTTTCTGGGGACAGCGGTTGGCTGGTCCTTTTTGCCTTTGCTCTCCTTTTCCTGAGAGGAGATACCAAATTTCTAGTTTTGAAAACTTTTTGTGGTTCTTGAAAGTCTCATTTTTTTCTTTTTCTTTCTTTTTTTTTTTTATGAAACATGAAATTCCCCTTAGGACATTCTGTGTCCAAAACGTTTGTTCGAAGGCGAGAGTTTTGTCACTTGGTCATCTGCTTCAGCTCTAATCTTCCCTTTCAGGGTTTTTAGACAAGGGTTTCCCAAATGGATTTTACCCTCCACCCCCAGGGGATGGTACCTATGTTTTAAATTTACTGTCAACTAAAACTCATCTCCTCATTTTGTGAGAAGCAGAGGCTTCAGGGGAATAACAATGTCTGACAAATTTGATTGTGAAATTTCCCCATTATCTTCTCCTTTTAAACAATGAATTGATAATTTGCTGCTTAACAGTTTATAATTACTTGCATTTATGGGGTACAAAGTGATGTCATGATTTATGAATACAATGTTGAATAATTAAATCAAGCTAATTAACATAACCATCACCTCAAATACTTAACTTTTTTTTTGTTCTGTGGTGAGAACCTTTAATTATGAAATATTGTATCATTGCTAGGAGCAACTAGTTTCTTATCTGGCTTATTTCCACCTGTGAAATAGGAATTCTTTATAATTTTCCAAAATTCTGGTTCCCATTACATAATAGAAGAAATATTTTATGATTACAAATATCTCATAAGATATTTTAGGGTAATTTGGAAACAGCTTATCATTATTGTAGTATTTTCTGCTATTGAATCTCCATTTGACAATCTTTTTTTTTTTTCTGGTGAGGTGTAGAGTCAGTAGTGACATATGGTAATAATATATTTATTGTTTGGTAGGAATTGGGTTTTCTTTGAATGTATCTGTGGAGTGTTTGTGTGTACATCTGAGAAACTGCATCCTTAGAAGATAATGTTTTAACTGTCAATATAACTGGTCCAGTGAACTTTAGAATGCATGAACGTTATAATTTGTCAACTTTTAAAATCAAAATTAAATTTGTTTTATTTTCTTTAGATTCTAGCACATATCTGCACGTAGTCATATAATATATTTAGGTCCTTGGATTATAATGTAGAGGATCATTTAACAACTACTTAAATACAGATTTTCAGAGTTAACGTGATGTGTGCAAAAAGATGGTATTTCATATCACAATTGAACTCGTCAACTTTGAGAACTTCATCAGCCCTGACCTGAGCAGGCAGTCATCACATTTTGAACTTCAAAATGAAAAAGGCAAAGTTTATAGTGGTAAACACTGTGAAGAGTTTATATTATAAATAACAATTTCTGTTGGTGATGGAGGCTTGGAGAGTACATGACAGCTGTTTTTCTAACTTGTCCTTAGTGGGCACAAAACTTCTGCATACGAAGTTTATGAACCAAGTAACTTGATTCTATAATGAAAACTCCATTTCTCTGGAAATATGGGACTGATTTTTCTATTTAAGCAGCAAATTTTATTTAGAATTTCAGCAAATTACTGTTTCTTTTTGGGCAAAAGAAACATTCTAAATGGAAATATTTAATTTAAAAATAATTGATGTTATTCTAATTCTCTACAATTAGCCATCCTTTTATGTGATGTCCTTTTACTTCTTTTAACTAATTTCAGTTAGCAAGAGGATGGATGAAATGTAGTTTCCATAAAATAATGTATCTTCATGAACATTTATTTCTGTATGTGAAGATTGATGTGGGGGGTGACATGGAAACACCCTCTCCCCCAAAAGTTAAAGGCACAAGGCATACTGATTTAATTATTATAATGGAATTATGCTGGCGCTGTTACAATATTTTTGCAACCAGTATCAATAAAATGATTTTCCACATTAATTGTTCTCAAAGTGTGGTCCTTGCAGTAGTAGCATTAGCAACATCTTGAGAACTTGCTAGAATGCAAATTTTGGGGTTCCACTCCAGGTCTTGTACTGAAGCTGAAACTTTTAGAAGAAATGGGAGAAGAGAAGCAATCTGTGTTTTAACATGACATTTTGGTGGTTCTGTGGGCCCTAGAATAATTAGTGTAATTTGGTATCGCCTGCCAATTCAGATTGCTCTGTTATAAGCCAGATATGATAGATGGCATAGATAAGATACTCTATAAAACAAAATCATTGGGCTAGGGAAGTTGGTCCATGGTAGACCCCTTCTCTAACATCTATAATCCCTGAGTTTAATCCCCAGCACCTCCCCACCAAAATAATTAATACTGTTGTTTGCGTATGGAGAAAGATCAGCATGACTTGTTGGGATAAGCCATTGGAAGGCCTGAAGGTAGGGATATGTATGCCATTCTTAAATGTTGTCACTAAGGCCATAGTGGCGGGAGAAAGAGGCTTGCAGAAGGGGAAATACTTCTCGATTTAATTATAATGGTGCTGCTTTCATTTGTGGGATAGAAGTTAATAGGATAAAAGAAAGTCATAGACAGGAACACAATTTGCACATTGTAAAGCACCCCAGAAATGCAACTTGTGCATTTGTTCAGTTAACAAACATTTAAATATTCTTGGTGCTGGGACATCAACAATGAAAAAAACACAAGTCCATGCCCTTCTGGAACTCATAGTCTGGTGGGTTGCAGTTATATTTAAGTATGCCCAACTTGCAGTTAGGCGACAAATGAGTACTTCCAAGTAAACTGAGGTTAATTAGTGGGAAAAAATACAGTTCAAAATAGCCCCATGTGGCAATGAGTTTACCTACTCATATCTCTGATATAGGGCAATTTCAAACACATTTAACCAGAAAGTAAGAAAACAAGCTTCTGCAAACTGAAATTAAACTTGAGTCCATTTACCTACCCTCAGGCCCTCCACATCTAGCTCCGACTCAGTTCATTTACAAAATGTCTTACTTGACTCATAATTTTAAGTTGTCTACTTTTTCTAAATCCATTTAGTCCTGCTCTTTTCTTTTATGCTTACAATACCCTTACTTCCCCTTCTTTGCTTAATAAAATTGTGTATATTCTACAAAACTTCCAGAAACCGTTCCCAGGCTTATTGAATGCCTTGGTTTCTGTTTTCTGTGGTCTGGCTGCAGCTGGTCGTGTCTATAGTGAAGCCTGGAATTCCTTAGTTCTGTCATTGAATTCATCCCTGTCTGTGATCCCTTGTTGGCCTTTAGACCTTGGATCCCTCGAGGGCAAGGACCTTATAACAGCAAAGAGCATCTTCAGCACCTCCTGGCTGTTAATGATACGTAGCAAGTGCTCAAGAAATGTTTGTTCAAGAATGAATTTAACATGGTAATCTGGCTTTCAATCCCACAACCCTTTAGAGATAGCAAATTAAAAGAATTTGCAAGTCCACATGGAGATGTGCACCTGCAGTTTCAGCTACAGCTAGGAGACTGAGCCCGGAGGATGGCTTTGAGCATAGGCATTTGAGGCCAATCTGGGCAACACAACGAGACGCCATTTCAGAGGAGTTTCCTGTGGAGACATATGATAGTAGGGAGTACATGTTCCTTACAACTTTACAATAAAAAACAAAACAAGAAGACAAAAATTAGTCACTGAAGATAAATTATAATACAAACAATTAAGGTCCATATTTAAAGGAAGGATTAAAATGTATTCAAATTTTTTAAAGATTTATGGAAGCAGTTGCCTAAAGATGCAAAGTGTTAATCTAGGATACCTGGCTCTTTGTAGCTTCCTGATAATCAGAGCTTTAGGGTAGCATATCTTGAATATGAAAACTCAAGTTAAAGAACCCATTTCACCCTTTTAAAATTTAGAGCATAATTTTGTTTTGCTTTGATGCTGGGGACTGAACCCAGGGTCTCCTGTATTCTAAGCACATGCTCCACCTCTGAGCTGCATGCACTTCCAGCCTAGGACATTGTTTTTTTTGACTCATTCTAGATTCCAAATGTGATGTTGATTAATGACGTTGACCCTATAGGTTTATTTAATATTGTCATTTTTATTACTTTCAGTTTGATAGCGTTTTCATCAAGGAGAAAATATTATGCCATATAACACAACTAGAGAAGATGTAGTTTCATGTTCTACCTTATGTTTCAACCAGAATGTACCTTTCATGAGGTTTTAGAAGGACATTTATGAGTATTTGTCCTCATGTATGTTATCTTTAACTTTTTAATTTCTGTAACATTTTAAATGCTATAAAACTGTGTAAAACCTATAACATTTTTAGTAAGGCTCTGTAAGCCTTTTTTTTTAGAGAGAGAGAGAGAGAGAGAGAGAGAGAGAGAGAGAGAGAGAGAATTTTTTAATATTTATTTTTTAGTTTTTGGTGGACACAACATCTTTGTTTGTATGTGGTGCTGAGGATTGAACCCGGGCTGCATGCATGCCAGGCGAGCACGCTACCACTTGAGCCACATCCCCAGCCCCCAAACCTATAACATTTTAAATGCTATAACAACTGTGTTATTGCAGGTATCACTTACATCTTTTGTATTTAAGAAACATTTTCTTGAGCAGTCACTAAAGCCTATCTGGAATATTCTGTTAATTGACATAAAACTGTGTGTGACATAGTGTGAAAAAGCTGCGTAATAGAGTTCTTTTTTGAGATCTAGCCTAGTCTACCCTGTGGTTAATATCTCATTACAATCACTGAAATTCCACCATCAGCCATTTCTTTTTCTGCAAAATGGATACAAACAAATGGACAGCACACGGTTGTTTTGATAATGCAATGAAATAATGTGTGTGAAAAGCATTTAATAAACAAAGTTTACTCACAGAGATGATGGGAACCTATATTGCAAAATATATGTTAGAAGACAGGATCCGAGCAAATGCCAAAAGTATCTCATTTTTCCATTCCCGTCTCTTCCTTCCTATGATATTTCCCCTGACAAATTCCTGAAGTCAGATGATTCATTGTTTATATAAAATGGCCCAGATCCAGTTGTTCTCATGAACTCTCTTGGAACTTTATCAAGGAGGATTGTTACTGAGCTTTTAAAGGGTTGGTAAATTAATTATAAATTCTAAGGAGGAAATCAGATGTTATGAAAACAGCCCCAACAACAGAAAGTGGGCTTAGACCTGCTAAGTTCAACAGTGGCTGGAATTTTTAAGACTTGTGATTGTGTTTACTACACTGAGCTTCCAACATATTTACAGAAACTGAATGTTTATCTGTACATTGTTACTATTTTAAAATTTTGGTCTTTGCACAATTCTTGAACAGCTGCCTCACATTAACATCTTTGAAGACAAAGCCTACAGTTCACACATTTTTGACAAGGAGTAGTAGAAAGATTGGTTCAGCATAAAAACTGAATCCAGCTGTGTTTCACTTATCAAATCAATAAGGGTCTGTCTTTAATGCCTTCAAATCCAGGTTCTGTCACAGGGTGAGCTGGGCAGGATAATTTTTATTGTAGCACAGAAAATTTTCTTCCTGAAAAGCAATTGTGTTATAGCAGGTATCACTTATTAACATCGTTAAGGATGCCAGTTATTCCCACATTTATCAAAAGGGAAAATATGCAGATAAGAGTGAAGCACCTTTATTTGGAGTTGGGTTGGGGGGAGAAGCTTAAATCATGAAAGTGTTGTTTGAGGAAGGGAGGCCCGAAGGGGGAACATTGTTGTGAACGGGTTGGGATACAGCCTGGGCTACATTGCCAAAGTCATGGTGAGATGCAGAGACATCTGGGAAGAACTTGGAGAGACTGAAAATGAAGAAGGTGTCAATAGGCAGCTTTGCCGGCTCTGCACTTTTGCTTGGTTGGAGTGTTCAGAAACAAATGTTCATTGATATTAACACAGTGCAAATTACAGTTGTATTAAGCACCCGGTTCATATGTAGAATATTATCTGATTTGTGGTTAAAAGGGAGAATTTTGGTTTATTTCTCTGTTTAAAATAATTGGCTATGAAAAGGCCCAAGCATGTTAGGCTGAGTACATCAATAGTCTAGAAAGTTGAGTGTGTGCATGTGTGTGAGTGTGCATGCTGTTTGAATCATGGGGACATATAAAATGATCAGACTGTGTAGCCATTTATAGTTTCTATTTGATATTTTATTTTAATCAACTTACTACATTAATAATTGACTAGTTTTCATGTACGAAAGCTTAGAGCTATAGTAGTATTTGTTACGTGAATGCTTTTAAAAATAAGTAATCGCATAGCATATATGAAATGTAATCATGAATCTAGCAACAATAGTATTATTTCCTTCTTATGCAACCATATGAAAATCAATACAAAACGTCATTGTTGATCCTTACATCAGTTAGGGTGCTCTGAGGCACAGGTTCCCTAGTAGGGTTAGATGTGCAGATTTGTTGGGAGTCAGCCTGTGAAAGACTTAGGCAAGGCAACAATGGTAAGTGGGAGGGACTTAGGCCGAGGTGCAGTCAGTCATTCCTGAGTAGGAAGAGAGAAGGAAGGAGGGTGGGTAGGAAGAAGC
Source organism: Spermophilus citellus (assembly GCF_964194105.1). Taxonomy (NCBI): domain Eukaryota; kingdom Metazoa; phylum Chordata; class Mammalia; order Rodentia; family Sciuridae; genus Spermophilus; species Spermophilus citellus. Next base: position 126,297,037 of record NC_138189.1, read on the forward strand.
TCCGGCTGAATCTTGCTCTGATGAAGTTTAGCTAGACCAAGGATTTGCTAAAGCCAGGACTGCCCCATTGATGAGATGAACACTGGGAAGGAATGGCCTAGCTTTTGTCCCCACCAGTGCTCAGCCATCGGTTAGAAGCAGATGGGGAAGTGGGTGCTGAGGCAGATCCTGAAGGTGCAGTAGCTGGAGGCTGACTATCATTGTCACCATAGGCTCTATCCTGAAGGGACATCCCAGCAGCCCACCCTGCTTACTGAAATAATGCAGTATTATGAATTATTTTTACTAAACACCACTTTACAATTCACATTCTAAATATTCACTAATGCAAATTTCTTTGCTACTGGCAGATGGGGATTGTTACAAACACACTAGTGTCACAGAAGGTCACGGAACAACCAGCTTGAAATTCTATTTCCCCAGTAGACCTAGAGGCTCATCTTATTTTATTTGAAGATTTATAGCCATTATTACATTTCACTCTTTATTTTCTTTTATACCTAGAATCTAGAAAGCAGCTCTAGCTTTTTAAAACAATATTAATGACTTTCTCAAATTCTAAATACAGGATATACTCATTTTAGACAAACATGAAATACAGAAAGCTCTAAAAAGGAAAATAAGTGTCACTGTAAGCCCTCAACCTGAAATAAATGCACAGTTCGCTTTTTGTGATGTCTCTTTTATGATTTTTAAAAAATGTATACACATGACGGGGTTGTTAACAGCATCTGCAAAGGGACACAATGTGAGTGAAAATTCCAGTCCCCTCCCCAGAGGCAGCTAATCTGTGAGCTGGTGGCAAGCACTAGCTTATCAAGTCTCAGGGAAGAGCTCCTACCAACAGATGAGACTGAACCCTACCAAACTTACCTGCCTAAGGACCCAACTCACTTCAGGATGGTGGGACTTCCAGGGAGACTGCCATTTATAGCTATCTGTTAGCCCCAGTTATGCTGTAACTGAAGGAGTGTGGTTTTGAGGTCGTATGGGGCAATCTTTCCTGAATCACCATAGGTCACCTCAAACCTGCATTTGTGCTGATGGCCTCAAGGGAGCAACACAGTGCCCAGAGTGACATGGTGGTAGTTGGGGGATGCTCAGCAGGTTGAGAGGTTGCTCAGATGACCCCTGGAGTGCTTTTCTCTAACAGGAGTATTTGGAAACACCTGGGTAGCTCAGACGTTCTAAAGGGGTTAGTAGGTCAGAGCCATCGAAATTGGACTCCATGTGTCCTTGGAGCCTGAGAGATCTACACAGGAAGAAATTCATTCTGAATGTTGGTGAGGGGGAGAGTGGGAAGAGAAAGAGACAGGAATTGATATTGTGTCATTAATGGATGTCACAAACAATTTTTCATTCTGCCTATTTTTCGGTTAATGTTATATTGCATGGCTGCTTGCTCAAATTATTTAATTTCCCTTGAAAATGTGATTTTAAAATGGATGTGGACTTTTTGTTAGTACGTGTGCTATCATGTGCTGAATTCTTTTATTTATGCATACTTGCTTGGGTTTTTATGTTTTTCACTTTTAAGGCATGATGAACATATTTTTGTTTGTATCTTTTATCATATTTTTAATGATTTTTTAAAGATAAATCCCTCCAATGAGATGACTGGGTGAAAGGATATCTTCATTTTAAGATTTTTGGTCTTGCATCTATATGCTTTGAAGACATTTAATGAAATTTACTCTTTCATTAGCAGTAATGAGATAGTCTGTCTCCCTAAGTCTACTTCATGATTGCATTTATTTGAAAAATCTTTTCCAATTTCACACATAAAAATATTAGGTTATTTAAACTTTCAACTAGATAGGTTGAATATTTTTTATTTTATGATTCTCTGTAAGCTTCTGTTGTCTTCTCTCTGTGTGTTTTTTAAATAAGGTATTGACATTGTTCATATTGATTGGAAAGAGTCCTTTTATATAACATGTGTGAACCTTTTTTTGTGGGGTGGGGGTACCAGGGATTGAACTCAGGGGCACTTGACCACTGAGTCTCATCCCCAGCCCTATTTCATATTTTATTTAGAGTCATTGTCTCACTGAGTAGCTTAGTGCCTCACATTTACTGAGGCTGGCTTTGAATTAGGGATCCTCCTGCCTCAGCTTCCCAAGTTGCTGGGATTATAGGTGTGTGGAACTGTGCCTGGCTGTGAATCTTTTATATTTGTTCTTCCTCTTCAATTTTCCTTTACATTTTCATTAAAAACATTTTTTTTTCAATGAATAGAGGTCTTAAACTTTTACCTAGCAAGGTCTTTTTTTTTTTCCTTTTTCTCTTTATGACTTTTTGGATCTTCCACTTAGGTGGGGGGATAAAAAAACACCTCATCTTAGTACTTGGAATAAAATCAAGCTGAAGTCTTGAGTTAAATGTGTCAGAATTAATATAATCTGAAATAAGGAATTAAATGTAAAAGGAGCCATAAAAATTCTTTTTGCTATAAACAGATTTTTTGGTCCTCCTCACTGTCTGGTTTGTTGCTGTTAAATTAATCCTTAGGTCTCAGAGCAGGAGGACAATTTTACATGTTTAAGATCTTCTTTCACTAGGTTGGAGGCTTAGCCATACAGCCTGAAGATATTCAGCTCCTCCTGCAGGTTCCTGGCCTGGTGCTGAGGGAATGGTTTTGGGATACACCAAAATAGTAGTGTGTAATCCTGTCTTGCTAGATATGATGAGCAAATGTTTGTGATTTCTTGATAACTCTTTGACTTCCTGACATCTTTTCTTTAAAGGTTTCACATCTAAGATACAACACAACCCTGTCTTCCCATTTGGGGCTCCAGCAGAATTATATTACTACACGGCCCCCTAACCCTTCTATTAAAGATAAACAACAGTTCCTTCAGGAGTTTTGGCTTTCTGTAGACCTCTCAGTCTTGTCTCCCCACTGTTGCCTGTATGCACAAAGACATCTTAAAGTTCTGCTATATCCAAGAAGCAGTCTCCTGTCTCCCTTCTATTGTCCCTCTTGGACCAGGCCTGGCCTGTGGCCACAGCTTATGGTGATCTCAGCAGGGCATGATGCTTATTGCAATCAATCCAGTTTCTGTTTGAACTATTGCCCAAGGGAAATTTTGAATATCTAGTCTTCTATACTGCTTGAAGTGGAACTGCGTACCCATGTCTTTTCAAATGTTTGTAAAGCTATTATACTGAGGATGATGCTTTTGTGGTCAGAAAGTAAAAGGACCTCTGGCTGTCTGGACCCCTCATAGTCAAATTTATAAGGAACAAATACTGCTTCTATTTCTCTTGGAACATAACATTTTTTTTTCTTGGAACATTCAGGTAGAACCTGCTTAGTTTTAGAAAAAGGTTTATGGTTATTTGGATAGATTTCAATTTTTCACTTTTAATGTATGTGAAATGAAACTCAACATTTACTAGTTTAAGCTTCTTTAGTAGATGCCATTCAGTTATTGACAAGCTAATATTTGTTAGATATTTAGAACTTCCTTCTATTGAAGATGTACACAAATAGTTGCATTCTTTCTCATCTGTGTAAGAATTGTGCTGAGTGATAACATCAAGTTACACTATGTGAAAAATTGCATGTGTCAACATGTTCACAAAACCTGTGGTGACAATCAGCATCATGGATTTTGTGCTCATGTTGTAAAGTATCACAAGTACTAGATGACTGTGTTAATACCATGGTCATCTTATTCGTGAGCCTTTTAGACAATGACAAAGTGTTCAGGGAGAGGAGCTGGCTGGTATTCACAGACGGTCATTCTGACCACTTGATATTCAACTCTTCTGCTGAGACCACCCTTTGATGTGTATTCCTATGGGATGAAATTATCTCCAAGTGTTTTACCCCCATTTAGAGAGATTTAGCCACATACCTTGTTCACCAATTTTAAAATCATAGTTCTATGCTCCACACCATCCAAGCAATTAATTGGCTATGTTCCATGAATCCGTACAGACTTGAACCTTCATCCATTTCTCCTTCCAAGCAGAATGAACAATACAATGCAGTGTGTGAAGTTCTGCCTTCTGGGGAGATTTCCTTTCATTACTGTTATTCGTAGATATCCCAGAAATGGGCTGTAGTGCTGCAGCCATCTGTAGATCACCCTCATCTTCTCTTCATGAGGTCATAGGTGTGGGTAAGGAGAGAGGCGACAGTTTAGCAGGAGTCAGGGCAGTGACATCTGAACCAGTTCCTCATAGAACTTGTGCCTTCAAAGTTATTTTGAGATCATATGAAACATGTCCATCTCATAATGGAGTGTCTTGTGCATGCCCAACACTATGGCTTGGAGGGTCAGATAGCACCCAGTTCATGAAGGACATGGTAAGTTGGTCTATGGTTAAGTGTCCTATATCTATTAAGGCCCAGTAGTAAGCCAAACGTTATTTACTCAAAAGAAGAGAAGTTACTTATAGAGAATGGTGGAATTTGCTCAGAGACATCATTCTTTATTCCTGATTTTTACTTTTGATGTTACTTCATGAGCATTGACATGTCCATAAAACTACGCCACACATGAGTGCAGGAATGAATCCATATGAATGTGATTCTTCCCTCTTGGAATTTATAGTCCCTTGAGGGGACGTACATTAACCACGCAGCCACACAGATGGGAGTTAAACTTAAGTTTCAGTGAGTTCTACAAAGAATGGCTTGTGGCAGTGTCTGAGCTTATAGTGGCGGGGAGGGGGGGAGAGGCAGGTAAGTTTCGGTTGAGGAAGGAACATTTATGGAACTGAAATCCAAAGGGTGAGTAGAAGAAATCTGTTAGGCAAAAGAATTAGTAAGCCAGGGTTAGCCAGAGAGGACAGAAAGAACAACTGTGTGACTGGAGCAGAGAGAGCAGAATCCATGTTAAGGGTTTTTTGTCTTTATCATCAAAAGCCACTAACGTGTCTTAACAAGAACCTCACTTGAAGGTTGGGGGAAAGAATGAAGTCAGTAGATAAATTCACAGATTTGCAATAATCAAGGTGAGAACAAATATTAGTGGTGGGGGGCGGGGGTGGGGACAGGAGCCATGGAGAGGAGTTGCCAGATTTGAGAAATCCCTAGGAGGATCTCATAAGGAATTGGATGTTGATGGAAGTAGATTCTTTGGTTATTGTGTAAATGGAGCAAGATCATAAATATAGATTGCATAATGAAGACCTTGAGGCATGATACGGTTTTGATGTGAGGTGTCCCCCAAAAGCTCACAGTGAGACAATGCAAGAAGGTTCAGAGGAGAAACAATTGGGTTGAGAGAGTCTGAACCCAATCAGTGAATTCATCCCCTCATAGGGATTAACTGAGTGGTAACTGGAGGCAGGTGGATATGGCTTTGTGCTATATATTTGTATCTGGTGAGTGGAGTCTGTCTGTCTGTCTGTCTCTCTCCTTTCTGATCATCATCATGTGAGCTGGTTTTCTCTGCCACACTCTTCCACCATGATGTTCAGCCTCACCTTGAGCCCCAAGGAATGGAGCCGGCCCTCTACGGATTAAGACCTCTGAAACCACGAGCCCTCAAATAAACTTTTCCTATTCTACAATTTTTCTAGTCAGGTCTTTTAGTCAGAGCAATGAAAAAAAATGACTAAAACAAGGCATTTGATGTATTCCAGTGAATACTTGAGTCTGGAGATGAGAGAAGAGTTCTGGTCTTGAGATGTGAACTGATAAGCAAGTTTATGCACATGAAACAAAGTCGTGGGCTTGAATTTCATTGCCCAGGAAGATAAGCACCAATGTTTGATAGCCAGAAAGAGCGGGGGGGGGGGGGGGGGCTTGCAAGGGAAAGGGAAAAGGGCATCTGTGATATGGAGGAAATCAGAAGAGCCCAGGGGAAGAGGCACTGAGGAACCAGGGAGGGAAAACCCTCTCAGAGGCTGGGGACAAGGCAATAATTTGAGCAATTGAATTTTATTTGAATTTAATGATATGAGTCTTGAGGGTTGAGATGTAAGTATTGTGAAGAGTGAATTGGAGGCAAAGAAATGAAGTCAACAAGTCTAGGCAGTTTTCTGGATAATCTTGTCTTCTGGGCAAAAGACAAAGAGATGTGGGATGGAGTGTGTTTCTGTTGTTGAGGGGTGTTTTTCTAATGTTTAAGATGTAATAAAGAGGTATCATCTGTATTCAGATTATGTCTTGAAAAGATATATTTCCTTGCTTACAATTTTCTTATTCATTTATTTCATTTATATAAAAAATTATCTGAGAAGGTAGCATGCCCTTCACACCGCTGAGCATCATGTACTAGTTCTAACTGTTCAGTAAATGCAGCTCCTCAGAGCTCCGGTTGAATATTTATTGAGTGATTTTTCCTCAAGCTCCACTATGTTTCAAACTCACTGTAGAGAATCAAAATCTATTTGAGAATGATTTTTTGAAAACAGCAAAAACCCCTGAAAGATATGCACGTGTAACAATTTGTAATTGGGATGTTCATTAAAGTAATTGTACATGAAGGTATTCTTGGGAGAATCAATATGGAGAAGTCCCATGTGCCCTTTACTCAATTTTCCTAGTGGTAGTATTTTGCAAAACTGTGATTTTGACATTACTATCATCTACTTCTCTAGATTTCTCTAGTTTTACTTGAACTTTTTCTGTGTGTGTGTGTGTGTGTGTGTGTGTGTGTGTGTGTGTGTGTGTTTTGGGAAAGTTACAGCTCATACACATGTATGTATGGAGTGTACATTTAATTTTTATCACAGATGTAGATTTGCCTGTTCACCACCAGACGCAAAATTCTGTTGATGAATAAAGAAGTTAATTCTCTAATTGGAGTAGCTGATAATAAATTATGCATGCATGAATAAATCAAAGAGGAAATGGAACCAATTTATTTACCTCCCTTTCACTGCCCAGTAACTTGTTTTGCTTTTGAAATCTGATCATTTCAAAATGTCTTTGGGAGGCAGCACTGGGGACTCTATTATGCAACTGTAGTAGGGCAAACTGTTGCATATGGACACTGAAGACAGACAGCCTGGGCTCGAGATCTATCCCTTACCCTATGTGTGATCTCAGGAATGTTGCTTAACCTCTCTGACTCAGTTTCCTCATCTACAAAATGGAGATAGCAATGTCTCAAAATTGTTCTGAGGATTAAGTTGTACATTATATAAATGAAAGCTGTCTTCATTGTTTATTTAGAATTGATTCCTTCTAGAACATAATCTGTCAGTGAAAATTCCAGAAACAGATTCTGGGGCTTATTTTCTTCACTCTGTGTAAAGCAACACTTTCTTTTGACAGCAGACCTGTGATAACTTTAATGTGTGTCTAAGTTTTGACATCAATCTAAATATGTTCAGTATATTTACCTCTCAGGGATGTATGCATCCTGATAAAACAGTTCCATTTTGCAGCCATGATAAAAGCTTTAAAGATAATCTCTTTAACCTTCACATTTTTAATGTAAGTCCTTATGGATTAGACTTTTAAATCTTTGCTATTTCCTGAGAAATCTGATTGATTTAGTAAAGCCAATGCTGCGTGTGTAACGTGAGAGAGTTAGACATATTATTGAAAAAGGAGAAGTTAAAGTATTCTTTTTGACTGGAAAATGGAGATGAAATTTTGAAAAAAATTCTCCAAAGAATATTCTCATCTTCTACTGATTCAGTAATGAAACTCCTTCCATTCTCTTTTTATGATTGTGCCCTGAGAGATTTTATAGTCATTTTTCAGGGATAGATGAATGCATTTTTATAATTGGGATTCTATAATCAGGTTTTGTTCTATTCAGGGACATGAGCAAGCTCAACCTTGGGGGCAGGTGACCTGTGCTTTCAGTGTAAGAGGATCTAACAACAGTTCTTTGAAATTATCCTAGGGGATGTGGGAGGAGCATGAAGAATGAATTAGACATTTAAAAAAACTTTGGTTTCTTACAGAAGTGCTTTGGGAAGTTGCTTTCTACCTCAAAAGCCCTTGAGAAATCAAGTTTCTGTTCCTATGTGATTGGTTTCTCCAGAGCTTATAGGAAAGAGCAATTAATGCATTCATTTACTTAGCAAATATTTATTTATTGAGGCTGTTATGGTTTAGATATGAGAAAGCTCAAAAGCTCATTGTGTGATGCAAGAATATTCAGAAGCGAAATGATTAGATAAGGAGAATTGTAAACTAATCAGTAGATTAAACCACTGATATTGATTAACTGGGTGGTAGCTGTAGGCAGGGAGAGGTGACAGGAGGAAGCAGGTTGCTGGAGGTGTGACTTTGGGGTTTCTATTTTTTCCCTGATTAAGAGGAGCTCTCTCTACTTCTGGTTGCCATGTCCTGAGCTTCCTTCCTCTGCAATGCCCTTCTACCATGATGTTCTACCTCACCTTGGGCCCAGAGTTATGGATTTAGCCAATCATGAGCTAAAATACACTTTTTCTCCTCTACATGGTTCTTTCCAGGTATTTGGGCCACAGTGATGCAAAAACTGATGGAAACAGAAGCATTACTAGTTTTCAGGTTCTATTTTAAGCGCTGAAAATAACACAATGGGCCAAAGACCCTACCTTTGGGGAGCCATTCTAATGGAGGAGAAAGATAATAAAGAAGCAGCAAATGATTAATGATATGTAGCGACAAATGCTACAAATAGAATGAAATCAGGATGAGAAGGCAAGGGAGTGAAAGCTATTACTCTGTCAGGTAAGGTGGTCAGGAAAACCTTCTCTGAAGAGGTAATATTTGACTGAAGTGACAAGCCATCTTCAGGGGCTGATTGTCTAGGCCGAAGAGACAGGAAGTTCAACACCCTGAGGTAGGACCCTGTTTTCCGGGTTTGTAGAACATGGAGACCAGTGTGCCTGGTGCTGAATGAGAAATGAATGGTAAGTGTGGAAGACATGAGTTCGGAGAGAAGTTCAAGGGCCCTCTGATGAAGGCCTGCATCATAGGTTGTGGCTTCACATTTTATCATGAAAATGTAAAGGGGACTGAGTGCTGATCATCTATTTATTCATTTATGGTGCCCATGATGGAATCTAGGACCTCATGCCTGCTAAGCACCATGCTCTGCCTTTTAAAAGGATCATCAGGCATTGTGTAGAGGGATGCATGATGATGGTGATGGAAGTAGTGATGGAGTATGATTCCGCCTAAGTGAGCGATGGTGGTGGCCCAGCTCAGAGTGGTAGGAGTGGAGGTGGAAGTGGGGGTAAGAATTTAGATTCAGAATATATTCAGGTTGTAGGGGAAACAATATTTGATGCTGGATTGGATATGGGAAGTGCAAGAAAAGTTCTCATTAAGGATCTTGGTCTGAGTAAAAGGGAGAATAGAAGTACAGGCAGTAAATTATGGGACCTAGGGAGGGAAAATTTAGGGAAAGGAGTAAGGAATTTATTTAGGGACATGTTTTATTTTGTTTTTAAGATATCTATGATAAAACCAAGTGATATGGTAGCTATACAAATCTGAAATCCAGTAAAGAAGATGGAATTGGAGATATGAATTTGAGGTTCATCACTTAGCAGGAGATGCTTAAAACCACCGGTGTGAACTACATTCTCAGTGCCCTTAATGTAAATAGAAACGAGATCCATGTGCTTATCCTGGGGACATTCTGCCTGAAGGTAAGAGGAGTAAGCAAGGTGCTATAGTTTTGACCTTAAATGTCCCTCAAGGTCCATGTGTTAAGTGAGTCCTAAGTTTGGTACTATTAGCAGGCGATATAAACTACAAAAGGTGGAGCTTAGTGGGATATTTTAGATCTTTGGGGATGTGTCCTTGAAGAGGATTATGGGATTCTAGGCTCTTCTTCTTCCTCACCTTTTTCTTTTGTGTCCCAGCCATGAGGTGAACAGTTTGCTCCACTGTACACTCCTCATTATGATGTTCTGTTTTGCTATAGACCAAAAACAATGGGGCCAATCAGTCATGAGCCAAAACCTCCAAAACTATGAGCCAACACAAACTTTTTCTCTTACTAAGTTTATTTATCTCAGGTGTTTGTTACAGTAACAGAAAGGTGACTAATACAAAAGGAGCAGGTAGGCAGGATTGAGGGAAAACAGGACAGTATTGTATTCTGAAGCAAAGAAAATGAAATGTTTCAATGAGTAATTGATATATTTTGTAAAATTAGACTTGGTTAAAGATTCAGGCTCAGAATTGGCCACAAGCAGTGAGCAGCTCACCGGTGATTTTGACAGTTTAAATGAAGAATTTAAAGAGAAGAGACTCTTATCTATACCCACCTCAAGGAGTTCTGCTGAATAGAAGAACAGGGGAAATCGGGGCGGCAGGGTGGATAGCTGGAGCGGGGGTTGGTCTCATTGGGGATTTTCCCTCCCCTCCCCTCCCCTTCCCTTCTTCTCACTTTCTTCTAGAACTAATATCATGTATCTGTTCTGAAGGAATGATACTGGGAAAGGGAGCAATAGGTGATGCCCGAGACATAAAATAATTAGAAAAACAGAATCCTGGAGTAGATGAGATGGGATGAGACCCAAACTTCTAGTAGAGGAGGGACAGTCTCTTGGTTGTCAGAGAAAAGGTGGAGTGTACGGTTGTGCATGCAGAGGGGTTGGTAGTTTATAGGTGGGAGATTGTGGAGGTTCTTTTCTGATTCTTTTTATAATCTCAGGAAAATAGAAAAACAAGAGTAAAGGCCATCAGTGTAGTGAATGTCATGGAGATAATGAGACCATTTAAAGAGAGAGTTTCTGCAAGGGTCTGTGAAAATGTGGACATCTACCCAGCAGAGAAATATTGGACTGCTGGGCAGCTCTGCTGGTCACTCAAGGTTGTAGTAATACATTTTAAGGGAGGTGATCCCATGTAAATGTATTTTTGTTTAGACATCTTGATCTATGGAAACATCTGTAACAGGTAAAGAGTTGGGTTTAACTGATTTTAGAGCAGTGGAATTGATTGATTCAGCATGGAGGTGATTTTAACAGTAGGTCACAGAATCCAAATAACGTAAGGAGGGAAGTGAGGCTATAGGAGGAGATCATGGTTGTTGGAGTGGATACTGGAGTGATTGTGATGGAGAGAGGGGAGATGAGTTAGAGAAAGGGATAGTTGAAATTGAGACATTTGCAGGCAGTGATGGGAGCCATGGTGGCAGAATTTGAGCAGAAGCATGCACGACTGAGGAGGCCTGGGAGACAGGGTCTTTGACTGCCCTTGGCACCACGTGTTATAGCTTGGATCTGAAAAGTCTCTGAAGGGCTCATGTCTCCAGTGAAGCAGGTGAGACTTTTGGGAAGTGGTTGAATCATGTGGTCTTTGAGCTCATCAACGAGTTACTCATTGATGGATTCATCAACTGATTATAGGGAGGTGGTGGAAACCACTGAAGATGGGTCCTCTTTGAAGGAAGTAGGTCACTGGGGGCATGCCCTGGAAGGTTCTGCCTTGCTCCCAGACTCTTCCTTGCTTTCTTGCTCTGCTTTCTGTTTGCCGTAAGAGGAGTAACTTTCCTTTTCTACATCATTCTGCCATGATGTTTCTGCCTCACCTCAGGCCCAGGACAATTAAGCCAGCTGACCATGGACTGAAACCTAAAACCATGGGCCAAAATAAACCTTTGCTCCATTAAGTTAATTTTCTCACGTATTTTGTCACAGCAATTAGCACAATAGGATTTTGGAAGACTCATCTATGCAGATGAAGGGACTATTACTAAGAGAAAGAAAGGGAACCATGGTGCAATGTTCTACGGCTGGGCTGGGGAGGGTTTATCAATGTAGTGAATAATTGTAACAAGGAGAGGTAGCTTTTGTATCTGATGACACGTGCCTCAAAGGGACCATGAGTCTCAAAGAGGAAGAAAAAAATAGTGTGGAGCAGCAAAAATGATATATGCCTCACTCCCAGTCCATTGGCACAAGAGGAGTGGGGAGAAAATAAAAACTGTGACTGGTGAAGGTGTCAAGGTGAGCTGTGTCCTGGTGCTGTGTGTGTGTGTGTGTGTGTGTGTGTGTGTGTGTGTGTTGTGAGGGTGAGGGCATCCAGTTTTCAGTTAAATCCTGAAGGTGAAAGGGACATTCAGAGAATAGGGTGAAAATACAGGAGTTCTCCAAATGACAGACTTGAATTATCCATATACAGTGGTACTATTTGGAGGATTCTGGAAGGATGTGTTTGAGTCAGTGAGGGGATAGAGAGCCATGTGGGGTAGGAGTGTCTAGGGGCAGAAGCTCTATCTTCTTCTGAAGACTTTGGCTAATAAAATGGATCTGTTTTACAGATCACATAAGGGAGACAGGGTCAGATAATGCAGCTTCCTTCCTTCTGGGGACTGGTAATTTAGGTTGTCTTATATAGTAGGAAGGAGAAATGGTGGTCTGGCTGGGAGCAATTGTCCCCAGTAGTAACAAGCCCAAGAGATCACCCAGATGATGAGCATGTAACAACATTTAGAGTACAAAATGAACATGGTGTACTTGATATAAAGGAGACTATTTGTTTGATTGGCAATAAATAAAATTTACTCATTTATTTACCCAATGGTTATTGATTATAAGGTGAGAAGGATATAATGCAGAACAAGACTCAGTCCTTCCTAATTCTGTATCTCATTAGAATGACACACTCTGTTGTGGATCTGATTTATGTCCTCTCCTCTTGACAATCTTACAATACAAGAATTCCATATATATATATATATATATATATATATATATATATATATATATATATAAACAGCTTTTTATAAATAATACTTTATAAATAACCAATAGAAAAAAGCCATGTTATTCTCATAAAAGATGACAGAGATCTTTCAGTACAAATGAATTTAAATTTTTAAATAGATTGTGTTGTGTTGACTTATAAGTGTTGTATTATATGTTTTCATAATTTGGAGAAAGGGTGCTCTGCTACAACAGGAGCTTCAAAAATAAAAACAGAAGAGATTTTCTGAAAACTTTTTACTCATGCCATACTGTTTGTCAATACTTGTAAAAATAAAGGAATATTTAACATTGTTTTCAGTTTACTTTGCTTTTAGAACAGATATTTTGCATATTGCATGGCTTTAAAAATGAACTTTTCATGTATTAAAATAGGCTAGGGGGAAAGACAACAGATTATCTACTGTGTTTAATTAATTCATAAACTATAATTCCTTTGTTTCCAAAATCACTGATCTAGAGTCTTATCTTTTTGGCTTTCAGAGACTCAACAGGTTGCTACAGTTGATGCAGAAATCTTCTGAACATACCATATTATCACACTGAAGAAATTTTGGCTACAGTTTTAAAATACTATCAAACCAATGAGGTTTTTCCCTTCTGTTTTACTATACGGTTCCAACAAAGACTTAGCATCCTTTCTTCTAAAAGCACCCTAATATCAAAGGGCTGTCGGTCCTGGTATATCTCTTTATTTCTGCCCATGCCATCAAAGGTTTGAATTATTTTTTTCTAAAATGTTGGCCAAGTTCAAAGAGATTTTACAGTAACTCTTAATGAACTGATGAGATATATGTGTTTGCCATTTGCACAAATGTTAACCCCAGCATCCTGAGCTCTAATGGCATACGCAGTAATAAACATGTGAAAGATATTATTTGGTGAAACTGAGAAAGTCTGAATTATGTGTCAAGAATAGGACTCAATTGTGACTTTTTAAAAATGACCTCTACATCTTCTTTGATTTTCTTTTCTTTTGGTTTTACAATTTCTTAGCCTTTAGGGATATGAAGGGTAAGACCTAATTGCTTTTGTGTAACTAATAGAATGACTTATGCTTTTTATGTCTCATTAAAATAGAATACAGTTAAGCCCATTATAGAATTTCATCTAGTCCATGAATTCTTGTTAGGGGCAAAAATTGGCTTGAAGAGAGTAAGAAAAAATGTATAATAATTATTTCTGGTCTTCCAAAGGAACACGGTATATAAATTAATGTACAATAATTAGTGGTATTAAAATTTCACAGGAGAGCTGGTGTTGTAGCTCAGTGGTGGAATGATTGATTGTCTCACATGCATGAGGCACTGAGTTGATCCTCAGCACCACATAAAAACAAATAAATAAAACAAAGATATTGTGTCCATCTACAATTAAAAATTAAAAAAAATCATGGGAGGCTTAGGAAAAAAATACCAAAAAAATGCTCCTTGGAAAGACAATAATATTTTTATAAAGGTTCAGAAACACTGATCTAGTAATTGATATGGAAGTTCAGCACCAAAATATAATGTGAGCCACCATTATGGTAAGAATAGAGACAGATTTTGAAAATAAATATCAATTGCACGTTTGCTTATGATTTGGGCAGTAAGTCCCAAAGGCCCATGAATTGAAGGCTGGCCACCAAGCCTGTGGTTCTTTGGGGAGGTGATAAGGACATTAGGAGGTGAGTTTTAGTGGAAGAAAGTTAGGTAATTGGACGTGTGCCCTCGAAAGGATATTGGGACCTGTCCTCACCCCCTCTTTCTCTCTCTTCTTCCTGGGCTCCATGAAGTGAGCAGCTTTCTCCACCAAACCTTCCTGCACTGCTGTCCTGCCTCACCACAGGCAGAAACAATGGAGCCAACTATCCATGGACTGACCCCTCTAAAAATGTGAACCAAAATAAACCTTTTCTTTTTCTAAATGGAATATCTTAGGTACTTTTATTCTCCAAGTACTGATATTGCAGTTCATCAACCTACTTAAAACTCACACTGGTCCTTTGGACACCAGGGCTCTAAGACGTAATATTGGCTGTCTTAGCTTCACCTCACCCTTGTCTTTTCTTCCAGGACCTGGCTGTCTTTTGGGGGGAAATGAGATAAGGAAACACTTGGCCCAGAGTATTCTGTAAGCACACATGTAGACAGCTGTGGGACCACAAAGGAAGAATAGTTAACTTTTCTGGAAGGTAGTTAGGGAAGGATTGCACAAAGAGAGGACCTGAGAAAAGGAGTTTGCAAACTTAGATGGGGGAAACAATTAGTTCTTTATTTTTCAATTAACTCCATCTGAAATGTACTGTTTTCTTCAATTACTATTCGATAAACTTCAGTATTATTAGGACTTGGACTTCATCACCTATAGAAATCATAAATATTTCCATAGCACATTTTAGTTATTGCATATATCTTGAAATCTGTTTGTGGTCATAATTACTTTGAAAGTATTAGACCACCTCTAAATTTTATGACTAAACATGTTAATAAAGTATGTATTTTGCAAATCTCAAATTTAACCACCTAAAAATTCCAAGCTTCTGTTCAACAAAGGTTGCAACAAAATTGAAAGGAAATCACAGCATTGGATGCATGTATAACAGATAAGAGAGTCATCTTCATAATGGAAGTAGAACTCCAACAGCAGATTGATGGAATTTCAATGATCTCAAGGAAGTATTCCAGATTTATCAAAGAGCGACTAAGAAAAGGCCACTTACAAAAGAAGATATCAATGTGGCCAGTGCGAATGTATCTCTCAGATTCCTGGGGAATATTAAAAACAATTATTTAAAAACATTTTGGCAAGTTGCCAAAAATTTGGAGTGAAAATGTAAAATATAAAGTGTGTGGGAAATGGATCCTTTCATAATGTGGTACAAGGTGATAGATTCTTTTTATGGCAGTTTTCCACTTTTTAGAATGCTAATAACTGTTGACCCAGAAATCCTATCTCCAGAAATCTACCAAAATGCTGGCGTATGTGCACATGGACATATATTTAAGTATTCCTGACAAAGTATTGCTCTTAGAGTGAAAAACCTAAAGAGCCTCAACTGTCCATTAGCAGGGAAATTCATTAAACACGTTGTCAAATGCTTCTAATGGCATGATATACAGCTATAAATATAGCTATATCCGCTGAAATCAGAATACTCAGACGAAACTAATGTATGAAAAGTCATAGGGAAAATATGCGGCACAATTCTGTTTATGCAAAATATAACAAAGCCAAAAAACTCAGCAAACTCCAAAGTGCATGGAAAATTGTCTTGATGGCTGTGGGCCCAGCACTTCACAGAGCTTCCATTTATGGGGAGGAGTGGGGTTGGCAGGGGAAGTGACAGAGTTTGTTATTATACATCTGTAGTGTTTTGTAATGACGTTTTATTCATGTATTACCACATACTTAAGTAAAAGGGAAAATTCTTAAATGATTGCATTTACTATAACCACAAAAATATGGACTTCTTAGGGATAATTCTACCAGGAACCGAGAGAGCTATTATGGTGTATTGAGGTATATAAAAAAGACCTGAATAAATGGAGAGATGTGCAGTGTCCTTGAATTAGATGATTCAATTTAAATTTATAGAGGTTATGCAAATCTAGTCAAAACCCATGAGAGATTCAATCTGACAAAATGATCCCACAGTTCTTCTGTGATAATAATAATAGTAATAATAATAATAAAGTCAAGAATAACCAAGAAATATTGAAGCTATTATAAAATTAAAATCATGAAAACACTGAGCTATGGGCCCATGATTAGAAAAGAAGGGGCATTGAACAGAATGGAAAGCCAGACATTAGTTGGCTGTCCACTGCAGTCTTTTGGGCACTGATTGGCATTTGTCTAATGAGACTCACATATGGCCTTTCTAGCTCTTTATTACAAGAAGGCCATTCTCAGCCTTGACTTCCTTTGCATTCCCACCACACCTGGTGCCAATTTTATGTTTGTTATTAATCAGGTCTGGCAGGGAGAAGATGACCATCTGATTGAATTTCCTGGCAAGGTGATTTTAGGAGCAAATGTCTCGTTATTCTCTTCTCTCTAGCAGGAATGTACAGAGGGACAGAGAAGGGTTATTTTGAGATAAAATTCATATCTTTGTTGTATAAACTGTACACAAACAGTATACACTATATAACCTCTATAACCTACATAAACTCAAAGACCTGCATAGCCTCTATGACCTAAGTAGCTTGCCTGACCTTCCAATGCCCATGGACTGTGCAGACTCTATGACCTGTTTAGTTTATATGCCTGCATAGCTGGTATAGGCTGTGTAGCCTCTGTGCCCTGATTAGTCTCCATGGCATTATCAGCCTCTTAGGCTTGCCAAGCCTAAATGGCATGCATAGACTCTAAAACCTGAGAAGTCTCTACAAATGCATTGCCACTATGATCTGCACAGCGGCTGTGACCTGTGTAGGAGGTTCAAGGAGACTTTGTGAACAGTATTGTCTGACATGAGCAACCTCTGTGACCTGAGTACCTTTATGATCTGTGTATCCTTCATGGCCTGAGTAGCCTAAGTGACCTGAGTGGCTTCAGTGGCTTTATTATCTTAAATGACCTTAGTCATGATCTGCATAACATCTATGGCCTGAGTAGCATCTATAACCTGAGTAGCTTCTATGAACTGAGTAGCCCCTATGGCCTATGTGGTGTCTGTGACCTGAGTAACATCTCTGGCCTAGTACCTCTATGGTCTGAAGATCCTTTGTGACCTGTGTAATCTCTAAGATCTGTGTAGCCTTTGTGGCCTTAGCAGTCCTTGTGAGTTGCTTGGAATCTATGACTGGAATAGCCTCTATTACCTTATATCCTCTATGATCTGCATGTGCTCTTTGGCCTGAGTAGCCTGCATAGACTTAGTAGCCTAAATGACCTGTGTAGCCTCAATGACCTCAGCAGGTACTATGACCTGCATAGGCTCCATTACCCAGTAGCCTCTATGACCTGTCTAGATTCTATGATCTGTATAGCTTTTATGGCCTGAGTAGCTGAAATGACCTTAGTGCACCTGCATATCCTCTTTGCCCTGTGTAAACCTGAATAGATTGTATGACCTGCCTAGGCTTTATGACCTTAGTACCCTTATGGCCTGTGTAGGCTAAATGAACCTAGTACCTCTTTATGACCTTAGTAGCCCTTTATGATCTGTATAGCTTCTGTTGTTCATGTACCCTCTATGACCTGAGTAGCCTCCAAGAACTGAGTAGTCTTTAGGACCAGCGTATCCTCTATGACTCCATAGCTTCTATGTCCTTCATTTTCTCTATGGCTTGTTGAAAATCTATATTTTTGCACACCATCTACAGCCTGTGCAACCTCTCTGACCTGCTTCCCATTTAAGACCTGAGTTGCGTAAAAGACCTGTGTAGTTCCTATGACCTCATTAGCTACTATGACTTGCATAACCTCTATGAATAAGTAGCCTCTATTCTCTGTGTGGCCTCTATGACCTGTGTAGCCTCTGTATCCAGAGTAGCCTCTTTGAGTTGTGCAGACCTTTTGAGTTGTAAATGACCTTAGTAACCCCAATGACCTGTGTAGCTGGTGCAGCCTGAGTAGCCTGTGTAAACTGAATAGCATAACCTCTGTTACCTGCATAGCCTCTAAGACCTCAGTAGCCCTTACATAACTATGGTATGAGTAACCTGTATTCCTGCATATATGGACCTGTGGAGGTTTTTTGACTAAGGTAGCATAAAAGATTTTAGTAATCCCTATGACCCATGTAGCCTCTTGTAGCCTGAGTAACATCTACGTCTTCTATATACTGTGTAGCCTATATGACCACTGTAACCTTTATGACCTGTGTAGACTCTGTGGTCTGAGTAGCCTCTGTTGCTTGTGCCATGCCTATGACCTGCATATCAGAGTGATCCGCATAGGTCTGTGGCCTGCACCACCTCTATGACCTGCATAGCCTGCAGCCTGGGTAGCCTCTATGACCTATGTAGCCTCTATCTGTGAGTAACATTTATGGTCTGAGTAGCCTAAATGACCTTAGTATGCCCTATGACCTGCGTGTCCTCTATAACCAGCATAGCTTCTATGAGCTGCATAGCTTCTAAAGCCTAAGTACCTTCAATGGCCTACATAACCTATATGGCTTGAGGTACCAAAATTATCTCAGTATCCTCAATGACCTCAGGATGTGCTATGACATTCATAGGCTCAATGGCCTGAGTGGTCTCTTTGACCTGCATAGCCTTTCGTGCCAGATTATCCTCTATGATCTGTGTAGCCTTTAGGATATGTACAGCCTCTATGGCCTGTGTATCCTCTATGACCTGTGCAGCCTCTCTGACCTCTAGAGCTTCTTGGCCTAAGTAGCCTCTATGATCTGAGTAGCTTCCATGACCTGAGTAGCCTCTGTAATTGAGTATCTTCTATGACCAGCAGAGCTTCTATGAGCTGCATGGCCTTAACTGTTTATAACCTAACCTTTTATTGATTGAGTATTCTAAATGACCTGCATAGCCTCTATGGTCTTAGTAGCCTAAATAACCTTAGTAGCCCTATGACCTACATAGTCTCTATGGCCTGTGTAGCCTCTATGACCTTTGCAGTCTCTATGACCTATGTAGCCTTTATTGCCTGAGTAGCCTCTTTGCTTGCATACCCTCTATGACCTGATTAGTTTCTTGGAACTGAGTAACCTCTATGACCAATATAAGCTCTATGACCCAGGAAGCCTCTATGACCTGCATAGCCTCTATGGCTTGCATAGCCTACCTGTGTTGCCTCCATATGTGAGTGACAGAGTATCCTCTATGACCTGCATAATATCTATGACCTGTGTATGTTCGGTGAACTGGTTAGCACTATGATCAACATAGCCTCTATGGACTGAGTAGCCACTATGACTTGCATAACACCCAGGACCTGAGTCTCCTCTATGAGTAGTATAACCTCTATGATTTGCATAGCCTCTGTGACCTGTAACCTTTATGCCTGAGTAGTGTTTATGGCCTGTGTAGTTTTAAATGACCTGTATAGCTTCTGTTATCTTAGCAGCCAGTATGGCTTGCATATCTGCTATGATCAAGTAGCCTCTGTAGCCTGAGCAGCCTCCATGACTTGCATAGCACCATCTATGGTTTCAGTAGCCTTCATGATCTGAGTAGCCCATGAACGGAGTAGCCTGTATGATCAAGGTAACTCCTAAGACTCGTGTAGCCTCTTAGACCTACATAACCTGTATGACGGGACTGTGTAACCTGTATGATTTTCATAGCCTCTGTGGCCTGCACAGTCTCTATGACCTGCAACATCTTTATGACATGAGTAGCCTAAATGCCCTGTATAGCCTCTATGACCTCTGTTAGCTATGGGGAGGCGGCCAGTGTCTTGTTAGGGGGTTCTTCTTCCTGCTCAGGAGGGTGTAAGCTACCTGAGAAATTAAAGTCTAGAATAATTAGTGAAGAACAAAAGACAAAAGTCAGAATTAGGTTTAAAGGATGGAGCACCTGATAGATCCAGCCCACACAGGAGCTGGAGCTGGCAATTAGAAAATGGCTCCTGTGGTTTATTTAAGGGGCTACATTAAAGGCAGAGATAAGGTTTCAGGGGTGGAGTCTTGCTTTGTGATGTCTTGCAGTCAGCAGGTTGATTGGCCTCTTGTCAGGTTACAACCATCTCAGAGGAGCTGTGCGGCTACGGTGCCATCTCTGGTGCTGTGTGGGACCTTTGGCAGAGCTGAATAGGGCTCACAATATGTCTGGGTGGTCAGCCAGAGGAAATGTCCACTGGAAGTTTCCAGACACCAGATTCTCCTATTCATTAGGCTGCAATGCATGTCTATGGGCAGTCCACAGACAGCCCACAGAAGGCTCACGACAAGTAGCCATATGACCTGCATAGTCTGAGTGGATTCTATGACCTGCCTGGCCTCTATGATTTGTGTTGTTTTTATGATCTGAGCAGTCTAAATGACCTTAGCTCTATGATCTACATAGTCTCTATGACCTATGTAGCTTCTGTGTCTTCAGTATCCTCTGTTTTATGAAAACTCCATGGTGTGAGTAGCCTAAATTAACTTAGTAACCTCAATGACATGCTTAGCCTCTATATTCTGAGTAGCCTCTATAACATGAGTAACCCCTGTGACCTGCCTATTATCTATGTCCCAAATAGCCTCTATTGCCTGTGTACCCTATATGACCTCAGTAGTCTCAATGAACTGAGAGGCCTGAATGACTAGCCTAACATCTATGACCTGTGTAGCCTCCATGGCCTGAGAAGTTTCTATGACCTGTCTAGCCTCTATGACCTACATAGTAGTCATTATATCCTGAGTATCCTAGAAGACTGGAGTGGCCTATATGTCCTGAGTAGCTTCCTAGTCTTCATGGGCTGTGTACCCTCTGTGGCCTGAATAACTTGTCTAGTTCTAGTAGCCTCTGTGACCTGAGTAGTTGCTATGACCTTTGCAGCCTTTATAAAATGCACATCCTCTATGACCTGTGTATCTCCTATAACTTAGACAGCCTCTATGCCTGAGTAGTCTCTATGACGTATGTAGCTTCTATGACCTGCCTAAACTCTATGGCCTAAGTACCCTTTATGTCCTGCATAAGCTCTATGGCTTGTGTTGACTCTATGACCTTCTTAGTCGCTATGTCCTGTGCATCCTCTATGACCTGCACAGCCTGTATGACCAGTATCCTCTGTCACCTGCATTGCCTCTGTGACATGCCTTGCTTCTGTGACCTGGGTAACCTCTTTGGCCTGTGTAGTTTCTCTGGTCTGGGTAACCTCTATGACCTGAGTAGCCTCTATGACTTGTGTACACTCTGTGACCTGCATAGCCTTTATGTCCTAGGTAGCCTCTGGTTACCTGTGTTCCCTCTATGACCTAAATAACCTCCATGACCTGTGTCACCTCAATTGCCTGAGTAGCCTCTATGACCTCATAGACTATTTGACATGAGTAACCTGAGTAGCCTTTATGACCACCATACCCTCTGTTACCTGTGTGTCCTTTGTGGCCTGAGTAGCCTCTCTGACCTGCATAGCCTCCATGAGCCTGGTTGCTTTTATGACCTATGTAACCAGTATGGCCCTTGTATCCTCTATTACCTCACAGCCTCTCTGAGCTGAGTAGCCTTTATGAACTGCATGGTCTTTATGACCTCTGTTACCTCTATGGCCTGGGTAGCCTCTAGGACCTTCATATCCTCTATGACTCAGCTAACCTCTTGAATTGAAATCCCTTAGGATCTGCATAGCCTTTATGACCTGAATAGCCTCTACATCCCCTATAGTGTCTTTGACCTGCATTTCCTCTATGACCCTATGACCTTTGTTACTTCTATAGCCCAAATAACATCTATGACCTGTATAATTTCTAATCTAAAATAAGGGCTTTTGGAAGAGTGTGTTTCCAAGTAGGAGCATAAGGAATACTTTTACAAAAACTTTTTCCTCAAAAAAAGTTATTAAAAATATCATTTTATAGAGGAATTGAACAAGGTGCTGCAAGTCAGCCAAGTTCAAAGAATTTGCTACTCAAAAATCACCCTCACCCACAAGAATATCAATAAAGCCTGAGTCTCGCATAAATCAATTATATAGATTCTGAAATTTCCCCCTTTGAAATAAACTTAAAAAATACAAATGATATTTATAGCAGTTGATTATGAATATATGAACAGTGAATATGTTTTTGTTGGGTTTTCATATTTCTCATTATTTATACATGCTTTATAATGAAAATTATTGCATCAGTAAGCAGGCAAAAAATGTTATTTTGCCAATTTGTCTTTCTGCTCCTTAGATAATTTCAACTGTTTCATCTTTAAGTTTGCTGATATTTTTCTTTTGCCTTCTCAGATCCATTTGATCTGTGAATTGTACTTCCAATCTCCTAAATTCCTATTTGGATCTTTTTAAAAAATTTCCATCTCTTTCTGGATATTCTCATTTTGTTAATATAGAATTTTCCTAGTTTCTATTTTTTTCATCATTTCATTTAGCTTTCTAAGCATAGTAAAGTCTCTGTCTAGTACATATAATGTCCAGGGGGTTTCTGTTCAGGTTAATGTTCAGGGGCTGTTTCTGTCCATTTATTTAGTTTTCCTTTGTCCTTGTAATCATTCATTGAAAGCTGAGCATTTAAATATTGTAATATGATATCTATGGAAATCAGATTATCTTATGTCCAAAGGATTTGTTATTGTTGATTACTGAGGACTACAACATCCAGTTGTTTAGGGACCTTTCCAAACATTTACGTATGTGTGTGTTTTTGCAGAGACTGTGAAGTTGTCATGTGAAGTTTCTTTAGCTTGTGTTCAGCTAGTGTTTTGACTAAGATTTCCTTGACTGCTAGGAGGGAACAAAGAGTAACAGAGTAAGAACAAGACCAAGAAAGTGAGAGTGAAAGAGGGAGAATAAGAGCAAGAGAGATAGGAGGGAGGGAGAGAGGGAGAAGGGGAGGAAAGAGAGAGACTTAAAATAACAATTTTATTTCCCAGTCTTTGCAGATCAACTCTGTGCTGACTAGGCCACTTACAATTCTGACATAGCCTTCACTTCCTGCTTTTGCTGACCGTATTTCAGATTTTTTATGCTAAGAATCAAACAACAATGGCATTATCAATAAGACGATCTTTTGCAGCTCATCTTTAATATTTTTGTAAGAATTGTTTTACAAAAACTTCAAGGCTATAACTATCAGTTTAAATTTTGGGTAGCTAGGAGATATAATTTAAATTGTTTAGGTCTGAGGTTAGCAGAGCATATAAAATCTGAACCATTTTAAAAAATTTAATTCAATGTATTTATTTATTTTTAGTTATACTTGCCAATAGAGTATAATTTGACTTATTTGGACAGACAGGGAGTACCATTTGTTTTTATTGGTCAGAAGGTACTTCATTACTTCTGAGGTAATACTCTTCTTGTACTTCCTGTACTTTTAAAATTATCTCCCAGAATAACAGTGATGACCAAGAATTTGCTTATTATCTTAAAAAGTTAGCTTTGTTTTTGCTTCTAATAGTTCTAAATTTTTAAAAAAATTGTAGAATAGCTTTAAATTTATAGAAAAGTTGCAAGGATAGTATAGATTTTCTGCATACCCCTCTCCTAGTTTCCCATTTTCAACATCTTGTACTTCCATGGGATATTTGTCAAAACTAAGAATGCCACATGGGCACATTACTGTTAACAAAGTTCCAAACTTGGATTTCACTTGTTTTTCCCTTTTTCCCTATTTTCATCCTGGGTTCCCATTCAGGATACCTTATTCCCCTTAGGCATCATATTGCCCTAAAGTTTCTCTGGTCTGGGACAGTTTTTCATACTTTCCTTGGTACCTTGATAATTTTAATGGTACTGGTCAGGTATTTTGTAGAATGTCTTTTAATTTTTTCATGGTCAAACACTGTTTATGAATTTGGGGGGGGAGGCATACTAGATAAAATATCATTTTCACCAGGCACAGGGGTGCATGCCTGTAGTCTCAGCTACTTGGGAGGCTGAGGTAGGAAGATCACTTTAATTCAGGAGTTTGAGACCAGTTTGAAGAACATAGTGAAACTCCACTTAAAAAAAAAAATCATACATCACCTCATTTCAAGGGTACGTGCTATTGACTTGGCTTGTCACTAATTATATTAGCTGACTTTTTAAGAGTACAATTTTATTGTTAACTACATCATTTTCACCAGAGTGTATAAAGTGTGTCCAAATAAATTATTATAAGAGGAACATTCATGTACCCTTTTCCAACTTAAGAAACTTAATACTTAGAAGTTTTTGTATGTCCCATCTCCATAGCTACAATCCTGAGTTTGTATTATTAATCATTCACACAAATACTACCCCTTAAATCTCTACACAGAAAATTGCGTAATTGTTTCTGGTTTTAGAATTTTACATACATTTTTTGCATATATGTGACTTGATTTCTTTTACTCAAACTTCATTTTTGATATTTGTTCATCTCATTGACTGATGTTTGGATTTGCTGTCTTGTCCCGCTATCTTATTACCTGCTTTCTCTTTGTCAAACTTTTTTCTTTTGTTTGTTTCTTTTTTCCTTTCCTCTCTTGCTTCAGGATTATGAAACTGGTAAACTCTGCAACTGAGTAATTAGAAGACAGCAGCTTAAGAGACTAATTAGAAAGTTTTGGATTGGCTGAGGACAACCCTAAGAGATAGTAAGTTTGCTGGAAGCTAGTAAGAGCAGCTAGTTTGTTCTAGGAGCCTATGAAAGGGAATGTTCTGGTTTCCTAGGGCTACCATAAGAAATTACCATACGCAGTGTGGCTTAGAACAACGAGTATTTATTTGCTCACATTTATGGAGATGAGAAGTCTAAAACCAAGGCACTAGCAGGGCTTGCTTTCTCTGAAGGCTCTAAGAGTGGAATCCTCTGGCCTCTTCCCAGCTTTTGATGGTCCCCAGAGATCCTTGACATCATTTCAAACTACCTCCATGGTCACGTGGTGTTATCTTTGTGATTCCTGTTTCCGTCTCTCAAATTCTTTGCTCCCCAGTCATGGGATTTAGGACCCATCGAATGCAATATGTCCTCATCTTACCTTAATTACATCTGCAAAGACTATTTCCAAAAACAGTTTCATTCACAGTGACAGGGGATTAGAACTTGAACGTATCTTTATTGCAAGACACAATCTACTACAGGGATGGGGCAGTTCCTAGAGTCGGCTGCTTACAGAGAGATCTGAAGAGGCTTCCCTTCAGAAGCTGGTGGCTCTGTGAGAATGGGGTCAGGGAACAGATACCCGGCTTCCACTCTCTTCTTCTCTCTGCTCTCCTACATTGACTCCTCTTGGCTGAACTCTGTGGGAGTCCAGAGAGTCCATAAGCCTCAGGATGTGGTCCAGACAGATTTAGGCCTGAGGACACAGAGCTGGGAGAAGGTAGAGGCAGGATCTGGGGCACAGCTGCTGGACTGGTTGAGAGCACGTGCACCTCTCCCTGTTGCTTCCCCAAATCTTTCTCTTATTTTTTCTTATTCCATAACTACTTCTATTATCCTGAAAATTTTATTCTCTATGGCTATTCCTTTTATGATTACCCTACTTAACTTTAACATGTATGTTTACCTTTAAATTTAAAACAAATTAGTATCTTTATTCTCCTACTGAACAAAATAAGACTTTTAACTCCCATCATTCCTTCCCAACTTAGAGGCTATTATGGTTTATTTGAAGTCATTGTTACTATTGCATCACTTGTCTGATGAGGAATAACAAGGCACTAGAAGTTACACAACTTGCCCTAAGACAAACAGAATTCTACTAAAAGTCTCTAAAAAAATACTCTTATGTTTTAAATTTTAAATTGAAAAATTATAATTGTATATAAACTAATAGTCTTTAGCTTATTATATGTTGACTCTGGAAATATAGATGTCATCTACATTGTAGCTTCCAGTAGGATGCGTGAAAAGAGTACCTATGAACATGTATAGACTATTAATATTGCTGTTTAGATCAAGTAGCTAAAATAATAGGTTTCTTTTTTTTCTTTTTTTTTTCTTTTATTGTTGGTTGTTCAAAACATTACATAGTTCTTAATATACCATATTTCACAGATTGATTCAAGTGGGTTATGAACTCCCATTTTTACCCCGTATACAGATTGCTGTGTCACATCAGTTACATTACCATTGATTTACAAATTGCCTTTCTAGTGACTGATGTATTCTGCTGTCTATCCCATTCTCCACTATCCCCCCTCCCCTCCCCTCCCCTCCCCTCCCCTTCTCTCTCTCCACCCCCTCTACTATAAATCGTTTCTTCCACTTATATAATTTTTCTCCTACCCCTCCTTTCCTCCTTATATGTAATTGTGTATAACCCTGAGGCTCACCTTCCAGTTCCATGCAATTTCCCTTCTCTCTCCCTTTCCCTCCCACCTCTCATCCCTGTTTAATGTTAATCTTCTTCTCAAGCTCTTCCTCTCTACCCTGTCCTTGGTTACTCCCCTTATATCAAAGGAGACATTTGGCATTTGTTTTTTAAGGATTGGCTAGCTTCGCTTAGCATAATCTGCTCTAATGCTATCCATTTCCCTCCAAATTCTATGATTTTGTCATTTCTTATTGCAGAGTAATACTCCATTGTGTATAAATGCCACATTTTTTAATCCATTCATCTATTGAAGGGCTTCTAGGTTGGTTCCACAATCTTGCTATCGTGAATTGTGCTGCTATGAACATCGATGTAGCAGTGTCCCTGTAGCATGCTCTTTTTAGGTCTTTAGGGAATAGACCGAGAAGGGGAATAGCTGGGTCAAATGGTGGTTCCATTCCCAGCTTTCCAAGAAATCTCCATACTGCTTTCCAAATTGGCTGCACCATTTTGCAGTCCCACCAACAATGAACAAGTGTACCCATTTCCCCGCATCCTCGCCAGCACTTGTTGTCTTTGGACTTCTTAATGGCTGCCAATCTTACTGGAGTGAGATGGTATCTTAGGGTGGTTTTGATTTGCATTTCTCTGACTGCTAGCGATGTTGAGCATTTTTTCATGTACTTGTTGATTGATTGTATGTCCTCCTCTGAGAAGTGTCTGTTCAGATCCTTGGCCCATTTGTTGATTGGGTTATTTGTTATCTTATTATCTAATTTTTTGAGTTCTTTGTATACTCGGGATATTAGGGCTCTATCTGAAGTGTGTGGAGTAAAGATTTGTTCCCAGGACGTAGGCTCCCTGTTTATCTCTCTTATTGTTTCTTTTGTTGAGAGAAAACTTTTTAGTTTGAGTAATTCCCATTTGTTGATTCTAGTTGTTAACTCTTGCGCTATGGGTGTCCTATTGAGGAATTTGGAGCCCGACCCCACAGTATGTAGATCATAGCCAACTTTTTCTTCTATCAGACGCCGTGTCTCTGATTTAATATCGAGCTCCTTGATCCATTTTGAGTTAACTTTTGTGCATGGCGAGAGAAAGGGATTCAGTTTCATTTTGTTGCATATGGATTTCCAGTTTTCCCAGCACCATTTGTTGAAGATGCTATCCTTCCTCCATTGCATGCTTTTAGCCCCTTTATCAAATATAAGATAGTTGTAGTTTTGTGGATTGGTTACTGTGTCTTCTATTCTGTACCATTGGTCCACTCGCCTGTTTTGGTACCAGTACCATGCTGTTTTTGTTACTATTGCTCTGTAGTATAGTTTGAAGTCTGGTATCGCTATACCGCCTGATTCACACTTCCTGCTTAGCATTGTTTTTGCTATTCTGGGTCTTTTATTATTCCATATGAATTTCCTGATTGTTTTATCTATTTCTACAAGAAATGCTGTTGGGATTTTGATTGGGATAGCATTGAACTTATAGAGAACTTTTGGTAATATCGCCATTTTGATGATGTTAGTTCTGCCTATCCATGAACAGGGTATATTTTTCCATCTTCTGAGGTCTTCTTCTATATCTCTCTTTAGGGTTCTGTAGTTTTCATTGTATAGGTCTTTCACCTCTTTTGTTAGGTTGATTCCCAAGTATTTTATTTTTTGGGGGGATATTGTGAATGGAGTGGTTGTCCTCATTTCCATTTCAGAGGATTTGTCGCTGATATACAGGAATGCATTTGATTTATGCGTGTTGATTTTATATCCTGCCACTTTGCTGAATTCATTTATTAACTCTAATAGTTTCTTTGTAGACCCTTTTGAGTCTGTTAGGTATAGAATCATATCGTCTGCAAATAGTGATAATTTAAGTTCTTCCATTCCTATTTTTATGCCTTTAATTTCTTTCGTCTGTCTAATTGCTCTGGCCAGTGTTTCGAGGACTATGTTGAACAGAAGTGGTGAGAGAGGGCATCCCTGTCTTGTACCAGATCTTAGAGGGAATGCCTTCAATTTTTCTCCATTCAGAATGATGCTGGCCTGTGGCTTATCATAGATTGCTTTTACAATGTTGAGGTATGATCCTGTTATCCCTAATTTTTCTAGAGTTTTGAACGTAAAGGGGTGCTGTACTTTGTCGAATGCTTTTTCTGCATCTATCGAGATGATCATATGGTTCTTATTTTTAAGTCTATTGATGTGGTGAATAACATTTATTGATTTCCGTATATTGAACCAGCCTTGCATCCCAGGGATGAATCCTACTTGATCATGGTGTATAATTTTTTTGATATGATTTTGAATCCGATTCGCCAGGATTTTATTGAGGATTTTTGCATCTAGGTTCATTAGAGATATTGGTCTATAGTTTTCTTTCTTTGAAGTGTCTCTGTCTGGTTTAGGTATCAGGGTGATGTTGGCCTCGTAGAATGTCTTTGGAAGTTCTCCCTCTTTTTCTATTTCCTGAAATAGCTTGAAAAGTATTGGTGTTAGTTCCTCTTTAAAGGTTTTGTAAAACTCTGCTGTATACCCGTCCGGTCCTGGGCTTTTCTTAGTTGGTAGTCTTTTGATGGTTTCTTCTATTTCCTCTATTGTTATTGGTCTGTTTAGGCTGTCTATATCTTCCTGACTCAATCTGGGCAGATCGTATGACTTAAGAAATTTATCGATGCCTTCACTATCTTCTATTTTATTGGAGTATAAGGATTCAAAGTAATTTCTGATTATCTTCTGTATTTCTGAAGTGTCTGTTGTGATATTGCCTTTTTCATCCCGTATGCTAGTAATTTGGGTTCTCTCTCTTCTTCTCTTCGTTAGCATGGCTAAGGGTCTGTCGATTTTATTTATTTTTTCAAAGAACCAACTTTTGGTTTTGTCAATTTTTTCAGTTGTTTCTTTTGTTTCGATTTCATTAATTTCAGCTCTGATTTTAATTATTTCTTGCCTTCTACTTCTTTTGCTGTTGTTTTGCTCTTCTTTTTCTAGGATTTTGAGATGATAATAATAGGTTTCTTAATGATTTGACTTACAATTTCTTAGAACTTCACATTTATTTTTTGAACATCATGTCTTATCCATATTGGAGACATAATAAAGATAATTGTTGCATTCACTTCTGACAAGACAGTACAGGTAGTTTATATCTTGATGAATTACCTTTCTTTAACACACAATGATAGCAGGTAAGTATTGAAATATGAAACAAAAATATATGTCCATGCTTAAAATGAATATTTGCCTGGCTGGGGATGTGGCTCAAGCGGTAGCGCGCTTGCCTGGCATGCGTGTGGCCCGGGTTCAATCCTCAGCACCACATACAAACAAAGATGTTGTGTCTGCCGAAAACTGAAAAATAAATATTGAAATTCTCTCTCTCTCTCTCTCTCTCTCTCTCTCTCTCAAAAAAAAAAAATTTAAAAATGGTGACTGGAGTTGAAGCCCTAGGCTTATTGCACATTGGTCCTGGGAATCAGGAAGTGATGTCCACAAGTTCAACTCCCACAGGAGAAGAGAACTGAGGTCCAGTGGCTCCCAGTATTTAGATAGAACCAGGTGACTAAACACTGAACCAGGATTCCTGTGGATTTTGAGGCTAGAATATTATATCCCTCTGTCCTCATTAGAAAGGAGACCTGAAATGCCATTTTCAGTCCTGGAAGAGATTTAGCATTGTCTACATAGAAAAATCCAAGAAAATATATCAAATACATAGTAGATTATTTCTTTGTTCTATACAGTATTAACATAGAAACTCAGAATCATTTTTATATCCCAATAATAAGCAATGGAAACAAAAATAAACAATGAGAAAATATAAGAGTACCTAACTAGAAATTTAGCTAACAAAAGATGTCATATATATATGAAAAGTACAAATCAGTACTGAATGATTTAGCTGTATGTTAAATAAGCGTCACTGCTTTAAAATATATTCAGAAAATGTGATTCTCCCACACCTGAATTGCAACTTGAATATTCTGTCTTTTCTGATTACTATAAATTAATATTCCTTATATTCTATTTAAGTCATGCTGAGTCTTATTTCAGTAAATAGGATCCCAAGTCCTCGGCAATTGCAAAACCTCAGGATTTAGTTTAGAGTTAAATATTTCCCTGCACATCATTGTAGTTCTGTTCAGTTTTTCTCAATATTGTGAAGATGTTAATGTTGCTTTATGTTGACCTGTAGACTCAATACGATCCCAATAAAAATCACAGCAGGTTTTTTGTTTTGTTTTGGTAGAATCTGACAAGCTGATTCTAAAGTACCTATGAACATGTATAGAGTTAAGAATAACTAGGCACTTAGAAGAACAAGGTGAGGAGATTTGAGCTACCAGGTAAGAAGAAGAAGAATACAAGCATAATAATGAAGACAGTGCATTGCTGGAGGAGGATAGGCCGATCAATCAATGGAACAGAAGGGCGCTCAAGCAGACTTGTACATGTAGATGCTTGATTTATTTCTGAAATGTCACTGCAGAGCCACAGGGCAAGATAGTTTTTTTTCAATAAATGTGCTGGGATAATTGGAAATTTAGAGAGAAAAAGTAAAATGGAATCCCCAAACGTAGATGTACTAAATGATCCTGAAATTGAATCTCTATAATTCATTAGATGACGTGAGGGACAGACACATTCTTTGAGAATATTGATAGATGCTAGGCCACACAGCTGATGTTCAGGTTTTAAAATGTATGTCATTCAGACTTTTCTGGGAAAATAAGTTCAAGAATTCTGCAGCACCATCTCTCCTACGAAAGAATTGGGGGATTCATCTCTATGTTGCTTCAGGGAGGATCCTAATTTTATTCTGCCTGGGATCTCCATTTGTCTGACCAGAACCCTAAGGGATTCGGAGGCAAACTCACATTCCTGGAGAGAGCTTTTGGATTCCTGACACCCCTGAGGCTTGAAACAAATGTCTTTTGCTAGTTATCTTTTTTCATCTTAGCCTGTCATGAGTTCCTAGGTGAATTCTGAAACCTCTTCATGACTTTAGGGGATGTCCTAGTATTTCAATGGCATGAATGTGGCTGGCTTCAAACAGAACATTTTGTAAACTGACATGATAACAGGTTTTAGATTCACATTTGAATCATATGCATGTGTGCTCTGCCATGTTTTAAATTTATGGAATATTTAATATATATGCCTCTTGCCTCTTCAGCTAGATTCCTAAGTGCTCACAATGACAGAAATCATGACTTAATTAAGGGACACCTACACCGCCATTGCCATCACCCCTGACATTTGTACTTACTGTGTGTCAAGTCCTGTGGCCAGCACTTTACAAATAATTAATGCATTCCCACAACACACCATAACATGGGTTACTGTTAGGACCTCTATTTTGCACATGTAGAAATTGAGCCACCAGGTGTCAATGATTTACTCAAGATAGTCAGCTAGAAAGGAGCAGAGCTAAGGGCCAAACTCAGAGGAGTCCCATTTCAGATTCCTGGCTATTCACTACTGTTTAATGTTTCTTAATACATACAAAAGAAATTGATTACAGAAAAGAAGTTTTGAAGTTCTGTGGCAATGGAATCTAACCCTTATGGAATCCATAGATTCTATGGCACTTTTTTTCCTATTTAAACTCATTCCCTCTTACATTATCTTAGCAATTGCATATTTTTTAGTGCTTAAAATTGGCCTTCTCTTTTTATTTTTCACTGTTGTCATGTTTTGCATGACTTATAAAAAGTTTCTTGGTAGGATATTGGATAGTTATAAAAATTTGTCCAAAACCTAGAAAACTAGGAGTAGAGGCAGAAACCTGGGGAGCTGGGTCACGTTGCGGAACTGACCTGGGAAATCTGCTGCTGATAAGGCTGAATTCTAAGCTACCCCTTGTCTTTGTTTCACTGGCTCAAAAATTTAAGTTTTCTTGTAGAAACATCTGTTTGGCCAAGCCTAGGACACCTGTCTCTGCTCTCTCTCTGCCAAGAGTGAGGAGAGGGAGTAACTGGCCTCTTGTAGTGAGAAGTAGAATTTGGCTTCCCATCAAGCCCACTCTGAAGTCTTCCCCACAGAGAGAAGGGGAGAAGCTAAACAGCCAGAAAGTGATCAGGAGTCATTACATTTCTTTTATTTGTTATCATGTGTCCGTCTCACCGTTCCATTCTGCCTACTGAAAATGGTGGGCTAGACACTCACATTCCATACTAGGAAATAGGAGAGTTGTATGCATAGGCCAGATTAAGGCCATTAATTAATGGTCCTTTATGCAGGAAACAGGTGATCCGGTTCATGTTGTGTTGCCAGATTGTGCTCTGTTTTAAAGATGTTCCTGTATGTTCTGAGCCAGAATCAAATGTTCTGCTAGAACACAAACTTAATTTCATTGATTTTTTTTTCACTTTAAACTTACCCCCTCTTTTGACATCTCTAAGTCTTTACATAATATTGTCTGTTAACCCACATTTCTTTTATTTCCTTTGATCTCAATATCCAGATATTTAGAAAGTCTTAGCAGTTACATATTTTTTTAATGTTTAAAATTGGCCCTCTATTTTTATTTTCACTCTTGTTATTTTTTGCTTGGCTTACTTTGTACCTAACTGGATGTCCTACCTCCAGTTGGTCCCTCTTCCAGCTTGCCTTTCCTATTATTACTGAATTACGTTAATCTGAAGCACATTTCTAGTTCTATTACTCTCATGCTCCATTTGATTTAATGGCTATAGCCTTCCGAATTTGAGTTTGAAGCATCACTTCAGAAGGCCCTAATTCTCCAACCTAACTTCCCATTTGCCAACTACTAAACACTTCTCTCCAGCCAAACTATGAATATATTCTATATGTTGACTGTGATCGACTGTCTTCTACTATATGTTTTATTCCAGAAATCCTAAGTGGAAAGGTTTTTGTCTTTTCTTTTTACAGCTGAGGAGAACATTGATGTCATGGTCTCTCCAGAGATCCCTGATAGTGAGAGAGCCGAGTTCCAAGCCCCATATGGGAGGTCTTTAGTCTTTGGTCTTTCATGTACACTGGATTACCTTTTTGCTTCTGTTTTTTTTTTTCTCCAATTCTCTCTATGAAATTCCCTTTCCCTTTATTTATATGTGACTAAATTTTTCTTATCTTCTAAGATTTCTAAAACCTGACTCAGCTGTCACCTTCTCAGTTAGCCATTCTTGAATCATGGTAGCTTGGAGGGACGTCTACCTCCTCTGATTTCCTATGGCATGCTATTTTTTTTTTTTTTTTTGGTTCTTTACATACAAGGCTTGTGAGGAGCCATAAGATAACCTGCAGTTTATTCCTTGACATTAGCTAGAATCATCACTGATAAATGGAATTTTCTCTGATTTAAAGAATGTATCTGTTACTGCGGTCATCAACTAAGGGCAACATTTCTCTGTCAGATGTTTACTACTACCTCTCACTATCTGCCATTAAAAAAATAGTTACCTCCAAGTGAGACAGGTGGGTATGTATTTAGATGAGATAAGATAAAACAGAACTTTCTCTTGCTTGATTGTCATACAAGGACTTGGGTAGTCCCAAAGTGAAGTGGAAGCGGAGATAAGGATAGGGAGTTGGGGGACCAGGCTGAGGTCCCAGGAAAAGCTTGACATCTAATTCTGCTTTAGGCAGGCTACACATTAATCCTGAGAAAAATGGCAGAGGCCAAGAGGTCAACCAAGGAAGGAAACTAAACCAGGGTAAGGGCAGGCAATCAGAGAAAGGTCGAGGTGTCCATCCAGAACTGACCCCAAGGTGTTCAAGTCTAAAGGAGCAGCAGGGTAGCACCTACAGAATGTTTTACTAGTGCTCAAGTTTGGATCTGGAACCTCTCCCAAAGGCCCATGTGTTTAAGGCTTGATCCCTAGTTTGTGGGTGCTATTGGGAGACGGCAGAAGATTCAGGAGGTGGAGCCTAATGGAAGGAAGTTAGGTCTTCAGGGTAATGCCCTTGAAGGAGATATTGGGAACCTCAGTCTCTTCTCTGTCCCTTTGCTTCCCAGCTACCATGAGGCAAATAGGCCTCTCATGTCATGCGCTCCCACCATAGTGTATTGTACCATTCAGCAGCCCCAAAGCCACATGGCCTAGTGACCATAGACTGATACCTCTGAAGCCATATGCCAAAATTAAACCTTTCTTCCCTTTAAGTTGATTATCTAAAGTATTTTGTCACAGTGATGGAAAGCTGACTAACACAAGCAGTAAAATGGAGTGTGATACTGACGATTATCTCAGTTTTTGCTCAGGTCTACAATAGCTTTCAGAGTGTGGGTGGGCCCAGCAGGAAGCCATTAGACACACTTAGCTAGGGTGAGGGCTCTGTGATATGTAGATTGAGAAGCTGATGACAGTATTACTTTCAAAAAGCTCTGTTTAAAAATCAGCTATGGTTCACTTAAGCACTGTGGCTTTGTGAGTGACCTCACAGCCATGTGTTTAGCTTTAGTTAAATGGACCCTCATGAATCTGACATGCAGTTTTTGTTATATAATATGGAGATCCAATGAAATGGAAATTCTGTCTCTGATATGTGTTAAAATGCTAAATTCTCCAAAAAAAATCTCATTGCCTTGTCAGCTTTAGGACTCCAGTTTGAATGATGAAGGGGACTGGCTAATTGGCATTTGACTTCTATTTGAGTAGTAATTTTGTATTCCTTCTAGAAGCTTTTCAGCAATATTTGGAAAGGCAAGTGATCTAGTAGATTAAATCATTCTATCTGAAAGAAATGCACTTAGCTTAGACATTTAACTTAGCTAGAAATTTTATTCATAGAGAAGAGTGCTCCACTTGAGGATCTGGGGATAACTGGGATGCTATTTCCAAGCATTCTTACCATACAGGTGTATCACAACCTACTGGTTCCTCAACTGGTGCTAGAACCTTGAAAAATAGTTTGTCCCTTCATTCAGCTGTGACTTTGGAATGACTTTGATGATAAATCTCTGTACTGAAGGGACAGAACCTACCAGGCCCTGCTTCACAGCCACAGTGAATAATTGCTGTCACCTGTTATTTGGCCGTGATCCCTCAATCCAGTGATACTGTTTATCTGCTGCTGTCAAGGTGTGCTTATCGGGAATCTGCTTTCTGAGCACAGACTTCCCTCTTGGTTGAAAAAGATGTTAATTAAAAAAGAAATAGAGCTGCCAGAAGTGAATTATTGAGTTCCATGGTTATCTTTGGACTCTGTACCCGTTATAGATGTCATTATTGTGGGGGGGACGGGAGGCTCTGCAGCCAGAGTCCTACAGATAACATTTCCTTGCAAGAGCACACAGCATTTGCAGGTAACATTATCTGTATCTGAAACGGGGAGGGCTTGAATGAAGATTAACTTCCCCTTTTCTGTTGCACCTCTGATTTGAAGTAAAGGCTTACCTTTAGGTACATAGACCTAACTAATTTCCTGAGACCCTATAAGGTTTCTGACAAGTTGCCGTTTTCAAAATCTCTTGTGTCCTTGCTCATATATTTCTTCACAGTGTGCCTTTGTGCTGTTTAACTCTGAAATCCAAGAGATTCGAGTTTGATTTAGTAATTCAATTTAATGTCGGCATGATTCATTTTCTCAGACGAGAATTCATTGTAGTTGTTTAGGTCTGTAGCTTACTTTCATCTTAATTTTCTAGTTCTTGCATGTTTTCCTCCTACCCACTGTAAATTTTCATTTTCCCCCCTCATATCCTATATTTTCTCATTTTGTTTGGCTCCTTATAATAGTTGTATAAAGACCACTGAAGCTTTTCATATTCTTTATTTAGGTAGTACACACATTTGCTTGGAATGTTAAGAAGCTTTTTGGGGTTCTTTTTAAATGTTGTTTACATTCAACTAAATGACTTACTTCTAATTATATCCCCAGATTATAGTTGTTTAGGATTCGATCTTCTCTTTCCTCTTCTTGAATTCTTTGATTCTCAAAGCATCTTGCGTTTGCTTACTGTTGCAGCCCAATTTTTGGTTGCTTATATCCACAAGCCAGACGAAGGAGGCAGCAGTGGAGGCTCCTCATATCTGAAAGTTGTTTGCACATTGACCAAGTAACAAGTATTCAAAAAGTATTTGCTAAGCTCCTACTATGTGCATCTTAAGTGTGACAATTTACCCAAAATCATTTGAAAAAATATATATGTGTGTGTGTGTGTGTGTATATACACACACACACACACACACACACACACACACACACTTAACATCAGGCTCAAAGAAGTTAAAGTGTGATTTTTTTAACTCCTCATTGCTGCAATTGTGGTCCCTGGACCAACAGCTTCAACATCACCTGAGGAGCTTCAGACCCCATCTGAGATTTACTAAATAGAAATTTGCATTTTACCAAGATCCCCACGTGATTTGTGTGCACTTAACATTTAAGAAAAGTATACAGAATTGTATAATATTATTTATGGATGCATTAGATTTTAATTATTTTCTAATGATGGCTGAAATGTTTAAATATAGATTATAGGATGAGTTTTGGGATCTTTGTGATCAGAAGCAATTCAATTGAATTCCTAGCCTTCAATTCTGGAGTAACATAATGCAAGGGCTCTGAGCCAAGTTCTCTTTTTTTGATTTGTTAGCAGTTCAACAAATCACTTTTGAACACCTCTCTGCGTAATGTAGGAAAGAATGAGACATGGTTCCTGGGTTTGTGAAAACTGCATGTTAGCAGGAGAGACAACCAATTATTCAACTATTAAAAATGCCTTGGGGGCCATAAAAAGAAATGAAGGACTGACATGCTGCAACATTGGTGAAATCTGGAAATGTTATGCTCAGAGAAAGAAGCATGTGATGTCATAAAAGACTGCATCTTATAAGATTCCTTTCATATGAAGAGTCCAGAATAGGGTAATCCATAGAGACAAAAGTAGTCTCATATCGGCTGAGGACTGGCAGAGAGACAGGAGGATAGGGTGGTGATGGCAAAATATAAGATGATGAAAAGATTCTGAAATTGTGGTGATGGTTGTACATATCTGCTGGAGTCCATTGGATTATGTATTTAAGTGGGCAAATCTTATGTAGGTTAATGACATCTTGATAAAGCTGTTGAAATTATCTTGATAGGAATATGGAGAAGTACTGTAAGGTGCTATGAGTGTTTGTAATGGAGGCTTCAGATCTGGACAGGGAAATCGTCTTTGGATGTCCCTTCAGCCAGGCTTGGGTGAATGTGTGGGAGTGACCAGGGCAAGGGAAATGAGTATGCAGAACATTCCAGGCACAGTGGATGGCATTGCTTGGGGTCAATGGCAGAAAGTACAGGAAGCATCTGAAGATTTGACAGGTGAAGGTAGATCGGAGGGAGGAATGTCATGAGGGAGCCTGTGAGATGACAGGGCTCAGGTCACTGGGGATCTATAAGACTTTGATGTTTATACTGAAATAATAGAAAACTGCTAAAGAGCTTTATTGAATGGGTCTGATTATTTTCTAGATCACTCTCTTACATTTGGCAGAGAGTGGATGGTAGGAAACCATGATTGGAGACTGGGAGACCTTTGGACTCACACAGATGTCGTGATGGAGAGAATGGCAGATGTTTTAGGATGCATTTTGAATGTAAGACCTATAGAACTTGCTTGGGGAGTGGGTGACTGGGTAAAGACAAGGGTGAATCAGGGGTGACTCTTAGGCTTTTGACTTGTACATCTTGATGAGTCGACATTTTGAGTTGGAGGGACCTGTGGCCACTCAAGTGGAGATGCAGAAGAGGACTAGCGCTCAAATGAGTATTCTGAGCATTTGTTAAAACTGAAAAGTTGTCATAATGTGGGAGGTAATTGAGGTGATGGGAAAATCAAAATAGCTTAAATAATGAGCATAGTTTGAGAAGAGTTGAGGTCAAAGGCCTAGCTCCTTAGAACACCAGCATTTAAAAACTGAATAGAGAAGGATTTGTCAGCCTAGGAGACTGAGGAAGGACATCCAGAGAAGGAGGAAACCCCTGAGTTTGGTTCAGTGAAATCAGGAGGGGAGAAGGAATCATAAGTAAAAGAGTGGTGAGCTTCGTCGGGTGACATCAAAAGAATAAGTAAAATGAACACTGAAGATGTTTGTTGGATTTAGAATATGGAAGCTATTTGTGACTTTACCAAGAAATATGGGATTGTAAACCAGACTGAAAGAGATTAGAGAGAAATGAGAAGTAAGGAAATAGAAAGACACAGCGTGGAAACTGTCTTAATTTACTTACAATAGGGTGGAGAGACAAAGGCTGTGATTGGAAGAGAAAATGGGTGCAAGGTTGTGTTTTTAGTTTGTATGTATATCTATAATGAACTAATTAAAAAAAACTATAAATAAATAAAATAAAGACCAATAGAATAGAGGAAAAGAAATGGGAGAGAGGAGAGGAGGGCAGGGGAGATACTGGGGACTGAATTGGAGTAAATTATATTCCATTCTATATGATTATGTCAAAATGAATCTCAATATTCTCTATAACTATAATTCACTTAATAAAAATTTTGGGAAAAATCAGACTTAAGCATATTTAAACACAGATGAGAATGGTTTAGCAGAGAGGGGAAATTCTTAAAGGGGAAAGATGTGATTCTTTTATAAAGTATGGATGCTTGTTTTATATTATTAATGTTTTCTGAGTTTTCACTTTATGCCAGGCATAAGTTGCTGAATGGTGTATATTAAACCTGTTGGCAGTGGATATGATTTTTGGGTTACTTTTTCCAATAACAGTAGCATATACGTTATATATAGTAGTAATTACCATGTAGCTGGTAGGCATTGATAAGGGTTAGATTGAGTAAGTACCTATCATCCACTAATGTCGAAAGAGTATCTTAATTTCTATAGCTACTACAATACTAGTTGATATCTAAAATTGACCATCATGCCTTACCATCTTGCAGGGCATTTTAGGTGTCAACTTGACTGGGTTAAGGAATACTCAGATAGCTGTGAAAATGATTTTTGAAGATTTCTGTGAGAGTGTTTCTGGTAGAAATTGGCATTTGTATCAATGCACTGCATAAAGAGAATCCTCCCTCACACAATTTGGACAGTCACCATTCAATCAGCTGAGGGCCCATATAGAACAAAAAGGCAGAAGAAAGGCAAATTCACTCTCTCTTATGGAGCTAGAACACACACCTTCTCCTGCCCCTTGGACCTCTGAACTCCAAGTTTTCTGACCTTTGCACACTGGGATATACCAGCAACCCCTCATCATCTACCTCCCACCCCAGATTCTCAAGCCTATGACCTTGGACTGAAGGTCACACCATCATTTTCCCTGGTCTTGAGGCTTTTGAACTTGTACTGAGCTATGCAACTGGCTTCCCTGATTCTCCTCCTTCCAGATGGCGTATTGTGGGACTGCTCAGTCTCCATAATCACCAATTCCCATAAGAATGCCCCTCTCATCTAGTTTGTCTCTCTCTATCCAATTGGTTCTGTTTCTCTGGAGAACCTTGGCTAGTATAGTATATATACTGAAATTATTAAGATTCCCAGCTTCCCTCTTCCATTGGTCTCCAAGGACTCAATATATCCTCAAAGCAAATAATTAGAAGATTAGTCTCTGGAAGTAAGTGAACAGCTGGGCCTCTTATTCCCTGCCCCCACCTCTTCTTTCCATCTGGTCCATAGCCCATTGAATCTACCTCTAAATATATATCTAATTTGCTCTATTCTCTCAGCCCCCATGACTATCATTAGAAGCCTTCACTATTTCTCACTTGCGTCAATTTAACAATCTCCCAACCCATCTGATTGCCTTCCAAATCATCATTCCACTGATGGCAAAGAGAAAGAATGTTCTAAATGCAAACGGGGTGCCACTTCTAGTTTAAAAGACTTTCAGGATGCATTTGGATCCTGAATCAACTCCCTATATACACCCAGCCTCACCTGCCATCTCCCCCTCCACTCTATGGTCACTCATCCCCAGTATTGCCCACTCATTCTCTCTTCTCTTGTTTGCTTGCTTTCCCCCAACACCCTTTTTGAGACTTAGTTCTAGCACTTTCCTAAGCACTTCCTCTCCTAAACACTTTCCTCAACATCTCCAGACTGAGCCAGGAGCTCCCAGTCCTCTGTGTGCCTGCAGTGTCCTGCATAGTCTTCCTCAGGACATATATCACTTCTTAACTGATGCTTCTCAATTTCCCACCTGGCAGAATATGTTCAAGTTCTTTATAAATTTTGAAGAAACAATTTGACACCCAAGTAAGTGAAAACCCTACTTACTATGATCTATGTTCGATAGAAACAAAATATTTTTTGCACTGACTTAATATAATCCAAATTATCTAGGAATAAAATTACCAAGTAAGTCAAGGGAAGATTATACTTTGTTTTATTTGCAACTTTGTCATTTTGCAAAATGCATTACCAATGGCAGCACAGCCTGGTAAATAGAGTCACCACCTCAGGAGGCCCATATTAATCTGCATTTGTAGCTTCTGTGTGCTCAGCGATGATGTATGTGTACACTTGCATATATGCTTATTTAGCCCTTGTTTTTAAATGGCAAATGTGAAACATTCGCTCATGTGCAGCACTCATGCTGATTCTCTGTGAGTATGTCTTTATTTAGTCTTCATTTCAAATCATAAAATATGTACAAAAGCATAATGAATGGTGTCTTTCTTGTAATTCCAAACCCATTCATTAGAATTTTGTGCAAATACCTACCTCATTGTGTTTTCTATTATAGTCATACCTAAACAATTATGTATGGAAATACATGCTCTTATAAATTACTTTCCTTTTATTTCACCCTTACATTGCAGCTAGGACATTATATGGATTTTTACAAAGGAAATGCATATCAGGATAGAAGAGGAGATATTATTAAATGCTTAGCTTAAAAGGGTATAGATTTGAAAGGGGGAAATGACTGGTGTTTACTGTCAACTGTTTTGTCGGGTACTGGGGGATTAAATCCATGGGCACATAACCACTGAGCCACATCTGCAGCCTTTTTTTTTTTTTTTGATCTGTTCTCAATAATGTTCTTGCATAAATCTGGTTTCATGTTTTCGACTTTACTTTTTTTCTTTTTAATTTTTAAAATTTGTTCTAATTAGTTATACATGACAGCAGAATGCATTTTGTCACATCGTACATAAATGGAGTATAACTTCTCATTCTTCTGGTCGTACATAATGTAAAAACACACCAGTCATGTAATCATATATGCACACAGGGTAATAATGTCCAATTCATTCTACTGTCGTCCCTACCCCCAGATCCCCTCTACCCCACTCTCTAGTCCAAAGTAGTTCTATTCTTCCCTAACCCTTCCCCCTTTTGTGAATTGGCATCTGCCTATCAGAGAAAACATTCTGTCTTTGGTTTTTTACTTCAGATAGAGCATTTGTCTCCAGGATATATAAAGAACTTAAAAAGCTTAAAACCAAAAAAACAAATAACCCAATCAATGAATGTGCTAAGTAATTGAACAGACACTTCACAGAAGAAGAAATATGATTGGCCAATAAATATATGAAAAATGTTCAATATCTCTAGAAATTCAAGAAATGCAAATCAAAACTACTCTAAGATTTCATCTCACTGCAGTCAGAATGGCAATTATCAAAAATACAAGCAACAACAAATGTTGGAGAGGATATGGGAAAAAAGGTACACTCATACATTGCTAGTGGAACTGCAAATTGGTGCAACCATTATGAAAAACAGTATGGAGATTCCTCAGAAAACTTGGAATGGACTCACCATTTGACCCAGCTATTCCACTCGTCAGTATACACCCAATGGACTTAAAACCAGTGAAATTATAGCATTTGCAGGTAAATGGATGGGGCTGGAGAATATCATGCTAAGTGAAAAAAGCCAATCCCAGCTCTTTTTTGTATCTTATTTAGAGTCAGGGTCTCACTGAGTTGCTTAGGGCCTAACTAAGCTGCTGAGGCTGGCTTTGAGTTCACAATCCTCCTGCCTCTGCTGGGGTTACAAGCATGTGCCACTGCACCTGGTTTACTGTCAACTTTTTATAGAAAATCCATAGGCTCTTATTCCATCACTTTGATTTTTCTAAAATAATTGTGTGTGTGTGTGTGTGTGTGTTGCTGGGGATTGAGCCAGGGCCTGTGTATGCAAGGCAAGCACTCTACCACCTGAGCTATATCCCCTGCCCTAAAATAAATATTTTTAATAAATACTTTTAAATTCCTTTGCCATGTTCTTTCTTATTTTAGCTGCAGCAGTATGATAGTTATGATTTGTTAGCAATGGAAAAGTAAAAGAGAGTCTAAGGAATGGATTAAAGGCACTGTCAGCTTGGGGAGCCATGTCAGGAGGTTTCTGCCATTTGCAAAGTATTGTGCTGTTCCGAATTAGACACCTACTGTTCTGGGCACTGACACCTGCCTTTAGTCGTTGATACACCAG
Organism: Spermophilus citellus; assembly: GCF_964194105.1. Lineage (NCBI taxonomy): Eukaryota > Metazoa > Chordata > Mammalia > Rodentia > Sciuridae > Spermophilus > Spermophilus citellus. The sequence continues at coordinate 126,339,859 of NC_138189.1, forward strand.
TGGCATGTGCCCAACTTTGGGCACATCATTAGGATTTTCTGAGCCTCTATTTCTACATGTGCAAAGTGAAAGGGACACATTTGATTTTTTTTGGTGGTTTCTCCATTTGTTCTGCTATGTCCCTGGAAGAACATCATGAAATACAGATGCATTTAAAACTATCCTATTCTACTACCAGAAAATTTGACCATATTATATAAATGTAACAAAAATAAAAACACTCTTCCATGGAGAAGGCAGTCCTAATAAGTCAGAATGATGAGGTGCCTTTCTCCGCAGATATCTTTCAGCAATTGCCCACTTTTTCTGTCACCCACTGGTGCTTGTTGTCAGGTAAGCAATGCTGAAATAGTCAGGAAAACTATTGCAAAAGAAAAGCTAAGAAATCAAGAAAATTCTATTATTTTGCTTTCTGAATATTGAGAAAACAGCATGTAATTCTGTTCTAGTGGTGTAGTAGAGAAAGAAATTTGTAAGTTTAGTTAATAATTAAGGCAGTTTCTATTAAGAGAGTTTTGTTTTGTTTGTTTGTTTTCTTTTCCAGATGTTCCTATACTGATTCTCAAAACACCAGAACAATTTTTTTTTAAAATTTTTCTCTTCTTCCTCCTCTTACCTTTCCCCCCCTTTCCCTCCTCCTTTTACCCAAGACATAGTAAGATTGTTAGATTTAATAAATAAATATATGGGATTTCCAGTTAAATTTGAACTTCAGATAAACAGTGAATAGTTTTGGTTTAGCTTTTTGAATATAAGTATTTTTTCCAAGTAGTGCATGCAGCAATCTGATTTCTAGTACAGTTCATGTGAACCAGTTCATTAATGTTTGTGGGTTTTTCTTGTTTGAGGTCCAAAAATATCATAAGGGCCCTCCTCTGAAAGCTGCCTTTAAGGAGGGACCCCAGTTGCTCTTAGGGAGTTAATTCAAATAACTGCTAAGAACTCAGTACTTTGCTTGGATGTAAATGATTCTTGAATTTGGTCAAGGGAGTCTAGTAAGGGCTACTAATCCTGAACATTAAACTGTCAAAAAAAAAAAAAAGTGCTCACAGTGCACCTGGGAGTCTACAAACTAATCAGGAATGAAGGACTGAGTCCTGCTGTCCCCCTGAGGAGCCACACACTGGGGACTGGTGTGCACTGGTGACAGAAGGTCTTGCAGTGATTGTGATCTGTGTGTCATTTGAGTGGCATTTAACAGAGGGAGCCCCCACCATAGCCACTGGTTTTAGTTCAAACTGGCCTTAAAACAGCTCCAGTCTGAGTCTGCACTCGGAGCAGCTGGGTTCGTGTTTTGCTAGGGCAGGAGTGACCGACCAGGACAGATGGAGTTGGCGTTTGACAAGGAAGGAGCGATTTGGTGTTAGTTTTGGCCTTGGAGTGTAAAAACATCTGGGAAATAAAATGAGTGAGGCTAACTGGAAACGTGAATCTTTGCCAAGACTGTGGAAGAAAGGTGCAGAAGAGAAACCGTATTGTTAATCTCGGGGAAGGGGCCTTATTTAGAAGCATTTAATAAGTGAGCGTTTCCCTCAGTTCCCTTTTCTGTGGTTCTGATCTGGCTGCTTAGGAAAGCGGGTCAGGCCAAGCTGTGGTCCCCCAGGATACCAAGAGGCTGAGCCAGAAACCTGCTGCTCAAGACAGGACATCTGATGGCCCTGCTGGGGGACAGTTACCAGGAGCGTCTGGAGGATCCGATGGCAGAATGGGGAAAACACAATAACAGGACTCCAAGAGTGTGAAGTCCTGGACAGAAAGAAGAATCATTCTTCATCCCTGGGGGATAGCATCAGAGTACTGAAGGAAGAGAAAAAGAGAGCTGTCGGGTAAACACGGCCTCCCTGCCAGTTGGTCAGCTGTTCCTGACCCTGGGAGGGCAGGCACTGAGAGGTCAGCAGTGTCCCTCTGGCAGGAAATAAAAAACCAGGTAGATGCAGCTGTGCAGTGTTCCTGGTGGTCATCATCCTCCACTGATTCTATCGTGGACCCTTCTTTCATGCTGTGCCCTTCTCTGAATCTCATCTCTTCCTTTGCCCAAACAGAACCCTCTGTCTCCTCAAAGCTGACCCCACCCATTCCAGTTAGTAGTTCCTCTTTTCCTTGTGCTCATCTCAGTTCTAAAACATCAGCCTTCAGATCTCTCAGACTGAATACTCTACTAATAACATTTGGTTACTCATTGCTAGTGTATGTTTATTTCTTTATAATCAGTCTCCAAGGATTATGTACATCCATGTATGCATGCAAATATAAATAAAAATAAACACAAAATGTAAAATTATGAATGAGAAATATAGATATTAAATATAAGATGAATCTATTTAAAACAGAAAAGTGGAAGAAGTAAAATAAATGAGTAAAGTAAGTTTATGTTTTCTTATCACAACTTCATCTAGCCTGTTGTTTTGGACAAATTTTTGAGTGTATCTGCCATCCCTGCTGGGCAAGTACTGACCCCTGGCTACACCTTGGCCTGAATCCCATGTCATAGTCATGGCCCTCACTGACCTCCCTGCTCTTCCTGCCTTTCTTATTGACACGGGACTTGGAGAGACCACCATTCTAGTTCTCCAACCCAGGATCAGACATACTTAAGGATCTTTGCTAAAAGCACTGACTTTGGGGGTTATCCCTGTAGCAGGAATGGGTGATACAATCCTGAATATATCTTTTTTTTTTATTGGTTGTTCACAACATTACAAAGCTCTTGACATATCATATTTCATACATTAGATGCTGCCTCTTGTTGCTTCTCAGAGCAAGGAAGGAATCTATCAAATTCTAGGCCATTCAAGTGCTGAACTTAATTTTTAGGCATCCATATAAGAAAAATCCCGTTCCTCTCCTCTGATCTTTGTGGGTATTAAGTGATACTGGGGTGGCATTACCAGAAACAGTGAATCTCTGGGGACTGGGAAATCTGTAATTCTAAGAAACCTGCTAATGGGGAGGAAGTTAGGATATTTTGTTGCAAGTGAATCGTGAACTCCAATCAAAAGTTTGTGCAATTAGGTCTTTGTAAAAGTAAAACAAACAAAAAAAAATGCATGTGTAGGTCAGATTTGTGAAATATTTCATTAATATTTGAGGGAGAGGATTAGAAATTAATCTTACTAAATGACCGAAAGAAAATACTATCAAATTCATAAAGATACAGTTTATCTTTATGCTTGCCTTGCTATGTATTTATTTGCAAATAATATCAGTTTTATCAGGTCCCTGGTGGCCCTCTCTAGGATAACTCAATGATAATGTATTTAGCCAAAGAAAACAGCCATGTGTTAGGCAGTTGCACAGCTGCTGAAGAGGACAACATGTTAATGGGGGTGAGCCTTCTGCCACACCCTCTGAGCTCCTGTGGGAACTATAGCCCCAACTTCACCCTGTTAGCAGCTGTCAGGGAAGGCAAGGCTTTCCCTTGTCGAATTGCTACATTCCCCAGTGGCAGAACTGCCAAGGCCAATTCAGATCATTCTAAACTATTCCCTTTTCTCCGTCCCCGTTGGTTTACCCAGTAACTTACAGCATCTCATTTGGAAAAGAGATGATAAGCAAAGTCTCATTGCTGGTCTTTCTTTTGCTTTGCTTCTCTATCTTTAATACTTAAATCAATTTTTAGGCATTCATATGAGAAAGGGCCTGTCCCTCTCTCCATATTTGTGGGCATTAATATCTTAATACTTTAAAAGCATCATTTTAGGCAGGAGAAGGGGGATTTGTGGTTGGATTGCAATTCAACAGTTGGTGGTGCATTTTTGTTATGAGTAGGAAAACGAGTGTCAGGAATGCTTCTTGTATTATGGCCTAATTTTTTGGCAAGTATCATATTTCCCTTGGCCAAAGGGGGAAAAAAAAAAAGAAAGAAAGAAAGCAAGAAAGAAATGTAGCTTGGAGACGTCTTCTGGTCTTCACTTTTTATTACGTTCTCTGGGAATTTTCTGTTTTGCTTTCCCTAATGATAGAGGCTCAAATTCAGGAGGGTCATGTACAGTGTTAGGCATTTTGTGTTTTGATTTGGTTTAAAGTAATACCACAATCAAACTCTGAGTTAGTATTTTGTTCTACATCTTGAAAAAGTAGACTAGGTAACTGACCTAGTGTTTTGTAATTTTCTAAACACTTGGAGATGTCGCCCTGCATTAGAACACACACACACACACACACACACACACACACACACACTCAGAATTTATTTATTTATTCAAGAAAAGTCATTGCTTCCCCCTCTCTGGCTCTGTTCTGGAAGCTGGGGTGATGGTATGAACAAGACACAGTGCCTGTCATACAGAGCTCGTGGTTATTTGACGGGAAGCAGGGGAGAGTCCTGAATACAAAACTCAGTAAATAAAAATAAATTCATTAGATAATTTCAGATATGAAATGCAAGGAGGAAAAGAAGAGATGTGTTCATTAGGGCCTCATTGGGAAACAGAGGATGCACTCAAATTTGGATAATTTGAGAGAAATTTAACATAAGTTCTGTTTACAAAGGCCAGGCCAGGGCCAGAGTAGGGAACATCATAAATTAATGCAGTATTTTAGGGCTAGGGACAGAGCCAAACTCTAAAGTAGAGGGAACAGTTACCTGAAGGACAGGGAGGCTATTTCACAGGGGATGTGGCCTTCAATTGGGGCCCTTGGCTAGCCCTTGGGTTTCTTCAGGAAAGGAACTCCGTTCCCCATTGGCCTAGCCCACTAGAGGTCAGATGGCAAATGAACCAGATGACACAATCCACCTACACAGGTCCAACTTCTGTGGGGGACACAAGGCCTGTGAGAGAAAGGGGAGCATGTGGCTCTGGAGGAGAAGGGAGGTGTCCAGAGCCAGGGGAAATGGGATATTACTTGGAACTTACATTACCCAGTGACCTAAACTGGGTGCTGTTTCTGCCACAAAGGTGCTTTGGTTTATTTGAGGTGATCAAAAATAAATTTCTGAAAATATAATGAGCAATAGATAAAACTGGATAAAAGTAATACAAATGGCATATATCCATAATTTATTTGAGAACAGAGGAGATTGCTTCTACTTTGGAAGATGAGGAGAAATTTCATGGAGTAAGTATACTTGAATATGGGTTTAAGGAATAGGTAGAGTGTTAATTGCTAGGTAGGAAGACATCAAGGAATATAAACTGTTATGGGTCACACTGCACAGATGAGAGATGTTTTAGGACCAAGGTAGTGATTAGGTACTGTCATCCTTTTAAAACACGACTTGAAATTAAAAATAAACCTACTCTTTTCTAAACTCCCACTGAATATAGAAATGACATCTGTACTACCTCACTTTCTTCCTTCCTCCCTCTTTTCCTTCCCCCCTGTACCCATTACCTCTGTGCATTTCTTCAAACATATACGGAACATCTGCAGCTCGCATACTTGCAGTAAGTAAGCATTAATTCACTGCATCGAACAAGTCCATATTCCCCTCAGTTGGGAGTTGAGTTTCCATTTCAGTATTCCGGAGAATTTCTCTGTCATTCAACAGGGTAATAATGGGCAATACATATTGAACATTTGTCGTATGCCAGACACTAGAGACTTTGCCTTATGAAGAATGAATGAATGTTTGTATAATATGTCAAAATACACTCTACTGTTGTATATATCTAAGAAGAAGAAATAATTTTTTAAAGAAAAAGAATGAATGAAAAACTTCAGGAATTACTGAAATGATCTTCCATATTTTGGTCCCACAAAGCTGGGTTTGATTGTTTTAAAAGTGCTCATTTGCTCAAATATTAACTTGACTGAGCAATTTACTGCACTTCAAGTGTGAATGAGGTTTCAATTTTGTATAAATGATGGATGAAGAACGCTTTCTCAGGGAGAGACTCAAGGCAATTCACTGTGCATCCAGTGTTATTTTCTTTCATTTAGTGGAAGTCTTTCTTTCTCTTCCTCCTTTCTGGGATTCCAGACCTCTTAATGGCAGGGACTGAGAGAGGCAGCTAGACTCAAGAGGTGACTAGTTTGGGGTCAGTTCAAGATGATGAAGTTGATGAGGGTAAAGCATTGGTCAGTTTCTCTCCAGAGGCTATGATAAATTTGATTTTTTCATATACTCAGATGTTTCTTTAGTGGTGGGCTGTGATTTCTATTTCCCATATTTTTTTTTAAAGAGAGAGTGAGAGAGGAGAGAGAGAGAGACAGAGAGAGAGAGAGAGAGAGAGAGAGAGAGAGAGAGAGAGAGAGAGAGAGAGAATTTTTAAATTTATTTTTTAGTTCTCGGCGGACACAACATCTTTGTTGGTATGTGGTGCTGAGGATCGAACCCTGGCCGCACGCATGCCAGGCGAGCGCGCTACCGCTTGAGCCACATTCCCAGCCCTATTTCCCATATTGATAAATAAAAATTCATTTGGAAAACAGCTCTTCATAATACTTAATTAGCAATTTTGTGCTTTTCCTTTCTATTCTCTCTCTCTCTCTCTCTCTCTCTCTCTCTCTCTCTGTCTCTCTCTCTTTCACACACACACACACACACACACACACACACACACACACACACATCTCTGGGAACTGAGTTTCCCTCATAACTCCTAAATATTTTCTTTTAATTTTAGGTTAGTTTAAAGAAATAAGTTATGTATAAAATAGTGGTGGCCTATAGTGGGAAGGGTCAATATACTTTATTTTTCCTGCTTAACATATATGAATTATAGATTGGTCTCCTATGAAAGTTTTTCCTCAAGAACTGTCAACTTTCTTGGAAACAGTTTCATTTCTAGTCTTTTTAAATTTATTCATTAAACATAGCTCAAGTGCCATCATAATATTTAAAGGAGAGTAATCATTGAGCTACAAATAAGATGTTATTACTGTGATTTTAAAATGATCTGGCTGCATGTATTTCACACATGAGAGAAAATGTTTGAAATTCACATTTTTATCACTAAAACTCTGGGTATTTGAGAACTTAAAGTTGCATTAGTATTAACTTTCTCGTTTTAAAATTCCTCAGATTAATTTTGTTATCAAATACATATAGAAATGAAAGATATTGAGTAGAATCCTGGAGGGGCTGCTCATGACATGGGACATGAAGGACAAATGGTACTTGGAGTAGGTGGCAAGAACAGCAGGGAGGCCCTAGTTTCTAGAACACTCTCTTTGAGAAGGAGATGGGGAGAGAGGGGGCCAGGAAAAAGAAGAAAATGCAGGTTATAGTAATGGGGGTTGTGGACATAGATAGGCTTTTGCCTTGCTCCATCCTTAGAAAATGGTTCTCCCAGGGCTGTCACTGCAGTTTGAAGTTAAGCAGACTTAGCAAGCTCTAGTGCAGCCGTGCCCTGCCAGACCCTGGAGAAAGCCATAGGAAGCACTACACCAAAGCCTGGCGGTGGGGAGGGTCTCCAGGTTGTGTGCAGCCCCTCACTGACACAGCTGGGGATTGTCAGAGGCTCCCAGCCCTGACAGAAGAGACCAGAACCCTTGTTTTATGGTGAAAGTTGTGACTACTCCAAAACAAGTACCTGGAAGGGCAGAGCATTCCCGGTAATTAAAAAAGAAACTATAACTTCTTGTCAACCAGAAGGAGAAAAGTTTTTATTTTGACAAAGTTGAAGATATAATTCAGAGTTATCCCATTACCTCTGCCTCCATCTCATGCCTAAAGCCTCTGAGTTTTTGATATCGGTGAAGCAAGTACAGGTTGATGTAAGAAATGAAAAGAGCAGCCTTGCATAGCAAAGGAATGGAGTCCAGATAGCAGACATTTTGGGCCTGGATGGTTCAGCCCCTTTTGGTCAGATTTGTAACAATTAACAAAACCCCCATGGAAGAGAAAAATCTAGAGAGATATCAATCCCAAGACCACTGAGATCCCAAATTTGAGGATTTCAGTGTGCATACTGTCTTGCCATAAGGGAATGTCTGTGACCACTTATTCTCTGACTCATTACAGACCCCAGCATGTGTGGGACAGCCTCAGGACTACCCAGCTCTTTGGGAGCATGGTGGCCTTTGTATTTCTTAGGGGTTTTGATATCCAGCTGCATTCACAAGAGAAAGGATCGGGTGCACCTGGCAACTTTTGTCTTTTGTCAGAGATGAGGCCCCAGAGGAGAGGAAGATTGGAACCGGATGCTGACTACTTCCTTTCCAAGATAGTCACTCATATCTCAGCTCCAAGATTTGTTAGAAGGAACTTTGGTGTATGCAGTCAGATGCAGTTGGGAAATGGGCAATATTGTCCAACACAATAGCAAAAGAAGAAAGGAAGGAGAGATCTGTGCTGCAGACCAGAAGAGATTTTCTTTCCATAAGCAAATATAACATATAACTCCTTTGGGAGAAAACTATGTAATAGATTTGTCTGGATTCCAAAAACTTTTCTTGGAGCAAGATATAATGAAAGAGAGGAATCTAGTCATCAACATTCCAGTGTGGTGTTGGTTCTCACAAGAAAAACATGAAGGGCTCTCATTTGCACCTCCTGCTACAAGAGAGTAACAGATACTGGACTTGTCCTCCCACTCTGAATGACATAAAACCAGACAGAATATACGAGACGACTACTTTCAGGTGCTGGACCTTAGACAGAGCAGGATTGCCATTCGTGAGGGAAGAGAAGCACCCATGATGAGCCCTTGGATTCAGGGTCCTTTTTTTATTGTGTCAAAGTGAAGGAGAACCCAATAGGAGTGATGATATTACTGGACTGAGAGATAGTGACTGGGCTTCACTGCTAAACTTTGTGGGTACAGAGTTGGAAAAAAGGAATTTGTCCCATGTGGGTATTTATTACGGGTCATGGCCAGAGCTGGGCTGTACATAATTCTGGCCAAGACTGAGATGCAACAGAGAATGCTGAGTATGGGGTGAGAACTGACATAGAGAAACCACAGTTCATTCACTGTCAAGAGAGATTGGCATTCAACTACAGAGGTGGGTAGAATTCACTGACCGAACAATTTGGTCTTTTTTTTTTTTAAATTTTGGTATTATAGAAAGGCAATGCCCTAGGAATAAAGACTAAGCCTTCAAATAATTATCCTAAGGATAAAACACCAACTAACTCTTTTAAAAATACAACATAATTCAGGCTATTTACAGTGTATCATATACTAAACATTTATGAGCTGGACATGGTGGTTGTGCATGCCTGTAATCCCAGCAACTTGTGAGGCTGAGGCAGGAAGGATCACAAGTTGGAGGCCAACCTCAGCAACTTAGCAAGACCCTCAGGAACTTATCAAGACCTTATCTCAAAATAAAATTTAAAAGGGCAGGGCATGTAGTAGTTCAATAGTAAAGTGTCCATGGGTTCAATCTCCAGTATCTGCCCCAAAAAAGAGATATGTAAATAGGCAGGACAATGTGAGCTCTCATCAAACACTAAGAAAGAGATCCTAAGATGACATGAATTTTAGATTTAGCAGACAAGGACTTTAAAAATTGGCTATTGCAAATATGTTGAAGGACTTAAAGGAAAGGATGGTCCTACTGAAGAAAAATTTAGGAATACCAACAACAAAAAAATAAATAAAAACTATAAAAATTTTCTAAAAAAAAACCCTATAAATGAAAAGGAAAGTATCTGAAATAAAAGTCTAATCTGAAGAACAGCATAAGTAATTGATGGAACAAGTAGATAAAGATAGAAATTTGAGCCAGTCTGTCCTCCACATGACATGGCTGGCATTTTTGGAACCCTCCCTCCAATGCTTGCATCCCATACATTGTTTTCAAGAACACATGAAATGTTCAATACCACAAATCACATGCTAGGCCATTAAAAGGACTGAACATGTTTAAATTATTGAAGTCATAAACTATATTCTTTGACCACAATAGAATTAAATTAGACATTAGCAACAACAGGATTTCTAGCAAAAAGAATCAAATGTTGGAAATAAAGCAATACTATTTTAAATAATCTATCACTCAAAAAAAGAATTGAAAAGTCAATTTGGAAATATTTTGAATTTAGTAATAACAAATATATATTAAAATTTGTGGGATACAGTTGAAACAATTATTAGAGGGAAATGCATTATTTTTTATATTTATATTAGAAAAAAAGGAAGATGTAAGAAAGAGCAAGGTAGTAGATTATAGGAAGGAATTACAAAGAGAAAATTCCACAAAGAACAATAAAAATTAGAAAAATTATCATAGGAAAGTTTTTAGAAAAGATTAATTAAGTCAATAAATCCATGGGGAAAAAGTGTTCTAGAAAAAAGGAGAAAGAAAATGGATTATCAATAGCAGGGATGAAAGTGAGGATAGGGTATAGTTGCAGACCTTACATACGTTGAAAAGATATGATGCAAAATTTCTTCCAATAAATTTAATAACTTACATGAAGTGGACAAATAACCAACTTTATAAAACTGGCACAAGAAGAAAAAATTCCAATAACTCTTTATCTACTTGAGAATAGAGTTTAAAATGATTACCCATCTTTCTTCCTCAAATATCAGTCTCACATGGTTTTACTTGTGGATTCTATCAGACATTCAAGAAAGAATTAATGTCAATCTGTGTTAGACAAATTTGCATTACTGTTACAAAATACCTGAGATGATCAACTTATAAGGAGAAAAGGTTTCTTTTAGCATAGAATTATGATGGTTTTAGTCTTGTTGCTTTGGGGCCTTTGGTGATGCAGCACATCATGCATCATGGTGGGAGTGTATGATGGAGGAATCTGTTCATGTTATGGCAGCCAGGAAGTTAAAAAAGAAACAAAATAATGAAGGAGAAGGTACAGGTCCTAATATCTCCTTCAGGGATATGCTCCCAATGACCTAACTTCCTTCCATTAGACCCCACCTCTTAAAGGTTCCACTAGCTTCCAATAACTCTACAGGTTGGGGACTAAGCCTTTAATGCATGGAGGATACTTATTCAAATTGCAGCATAATCTCACACAAACTCAGAAGATACAAAACAGGGGAATGTTTCCCAGTGTCTGTTATGAGGTCAGGATAATCCTGAAAACAAAACTTGATCAAAACATTATGAGTGAATGGGTAGTTTTTCTAATTTCTCTTTCAGAAATTAGAAATGTATAGAAATGCATTTGATTGATTTTATATCCTGCCATTTTCCTGAATTCATTTATTAATTCTAGAAGTTTTCTGGTGGAGATTTTTGGATCCAGAATTATGTTGTCAGCAAGTAGTGATAGTTTGAGTTCTTCTTTTCCTATTCATATCCCGTTTATTTCTTTTATCTGTTTAATTGCTCTGGCTAGAGTTTCAAGAACAATGTTGAATAGAAGTGGTGAGAGAGGGGACCCCTGTAATATTTGGCAATCAATTTAACAAAATATGTGAATATATATATATATATTGAAAACTACAGAACACTAAAGAAATTAAAGAAGATATTTAGAAGATGGAAAGATATCCTATATTCTTGTATAGGCAGAATTAATATTGTCAAAATGACCATGCTACCCAAATAACTGTACAGATTTAATGCAATTTCAATTAAAATCCCAACAACATTTCTCATAGAAGTAGAAAAAGCAATCATGAAATTCATTGGGAAAAATAAGAGACCCACAATAGCCAAAGCAATCCTTAGCAAGAAGAGTAAAGCAGGACGCCTGACAATACAAGACCATAAACTAGACTACAGAGCTATGGTAATAAAAAGGTATAGTATTGGCACTATAGACTTGTAGACCAATGGTCTTCATCATCACCTAATCAGATTAGGCCCTGAAGTCTGTAACAAGACTCCTAAAGTGCAAGAAAAAAAGTCAAGAATTAATAAATGGGATGGATTCAAACTAAAAAGCTTCTTCTCAGCAAAGGAAACAATCAATGATATGAAGAGAGAGCTTACAAAATGAGAGAACATCTTTACTACACACATATCAGATACAGCACTAATTTCCAGTATATATAAAGAACTCAAAAAACTCAACACCAAAAGAATAAATAACTCAATCAATAAAGGGCCTAAGGAAATGAACAGTTCACAGAAGAAGATATACAATTGATCAACAAATATATGAAAAAATGTTCAACTTCACTAGTAATTAGAGAAATGTAAATCAAAACTACTCTAAAAATTCATCTCATTCCAGACAGAATGGCAATTATCAAGAATACAAGCAACAATAAAGGTTGGCGAGGATGTGAGGAAAAGGGCACACTCATACGTTGTTGGTGGGACTGCAAATTGGTGCAACCATTATGGAAAGCAGTATGGAGATGCCGTAAAAAACTTGGAATGGAACCACCATTTGACCCAGCTATCCTACTCCTTGGTCTATACCCAAAGGACTTAACATCAGCATACTATAGTGATGCAGCCACATCAATGTTTATAGCAGCTCAATTCACAATAGCTAAACTGTGGAACCCACCTGGATGCCCTTCAATAGATGAATGGATAAAGAAACTGTGGTATATACACACAATGGATATTACTCAGCATTAAAAGAGAATGAAATTATGGAATTTGCAGGTAAATGGGATGGAGTTGGAGAATATCATGCTAAGTGAAGTGAGCCAATTCCAAAAAAACAAAGGCCAGATGTTCTCCCTGGTAAGTGGACACTGATCCATAATGTGGAAGGAGGGGATGGGAAGAATGGAGCAACTTTGGACAAAGGGGAAAAAGGGGAGGGGAGGGGAGGGGACATGGTGGTACGAAAGACGGTGGAATGAGATGGACATCATTACCCTATGTACATGTATGACCCATATATGATATAATTCTGCATGTACACCACCAGAGAAATGAATAGTTGTGCTCCATTTGTGTACAATGAACCAAAATGCATTCTTCTGTCATGTATAACTAATTAGAACAAATAAAAAAATATGTTGGACAAAAGCTGACTAAAACCAGAAGAAAACATTATAAGTAAACAAAATGGTGATTCATCCGTATCTATTATAAACAAAAATCCTCACCAAAATATTAGGAAATCAAATTCAATAGTCTATGAAAGGATAATAAAATCAAGTTGGTTTATTCCAGGAATACAAGGTGATTTAATGTTAGAAAATAATGTAAATCACAAACATAACATAAAAAAGGAAAATGCATATGATTATCTAAATTAGTGCAGAAAAATCATTTTTGAAAAATCAACACTTATTCAGGCCTAAAAACCAATTATAACAAACAGCTGTCAATGAACTGGAAAAAGGATCTAGTAAGGGCATCTACAGAAAATTTAGACTTAACTTCATAATGAGTTCTTTCCTTCTGAGATAGGAAAATGGTATAAGTGATTTTTTTTCTCACCACTTCTATTGTGTAGATCTCTATCAGAACAGTAAGGCAAGGAAATGAAATGAAGTGCAAAATATTGAAAAGGATGCAATAAAATAGCCTTTATTCACAGACAAACATGATTAGTAGTGTTAAAAACCCTAAATTAAGTACTTTATCATAATTTACTAAAAAGTTAGTTTAGTAAGATATCCCAAGCAATTTTTCCTATGTATTAACAATAAAAAGTGGTCAACAAATTTAAAAAATTCAGTTTTTAGATAGCTTCAAATATAAGCTATTTAAGAATAAATTCAATAAAATGCATGTAGGACCTATACTCTGAAAATGGCAAAGCTTTTTCTGAGAGACAATGAAGAAGATCTAAATAAATGGAGAAATATATAATGCATTGGTGTACTTAATATATTTAGAATGCATCTTCTTTCCAAGTTGATCTATAGCTTGATCACAATCCCTGTCCAACATTCCTAGCAGGCTTATTTTATAAAAGTTGCACACTGATTCTAAAATCTATATGCTATTATGGTGGATCTAGAATATCCAAGCAGGGAAAAAGTTTGGGGACTGGCTCTATTTGATTAAAGACTTAGTATAAAGCACTGGTAATCAGAAGAGTGCAGTGTTATCATTAAGAAAGCTAGATAAGAAAGACATCCTCTGAATTGGTTTTGTACAAAGGTATCCATGGTACCTTTCAATGGTAAAAAGAAAGTATTTCTGATAAATCATTGGGAATGATTTGGAGATCTTTTGCAGGAATAACTTGACCCCAATCCCACACCATAGACAAAAATCAATTGGAGTTTGCTTGTAGACCTAAAGATAAAACTAAAACTTCAGAGTTTCTAGAGAGTATCTCTGTGTACTCTTGAAGTGGGAAGATTTCTCAGAGAGGAGACAAAAAGCCCAAAACATAAAAGAAAAAATACTCTAGCAATTTTGGGAGAAAGTATTTGGTAGCTGCTTAGAAAAGTTAGCACACCTATGATGTGCAATTCCTCTCCTAAATGTTTGCCCCCCCCCAAAAAAAAATGGAAAGATGAGCTGGGCATGCTGGTGCACACCTGTAACCTCAGGAACTTGATAGGCTGAGGCAGAAGGATCACAAGTTCAATGCCAGCCTCACTAACTTAGCCAAGCACTAAGCAACACAGTGAGAACCTGTCTCAAAATAAAAAGAGCTCAGGATGTGGCTCAGTGGTTAAGCACCCCTGGAGAAAAGCCCTAGTACAAACAAAAAACCAAACACTAAAAAACAAGTAAAAGAATATTTGTAGAAGCCTCACTAATAAGAGCCTCAAACAGGATAAAAACAGATGTTCATGATGACTGGATAAATAAATTATGGCCTTCAGAGCTAATAGAATACCACTCAGCAGCATAAAAAGAATGAACTTCTGTGACATGAAACAACATGAATGAATCTCAAAAACTTTATGCTGAGTAAAAGAAACCAGAAGTGAAAAAACACACATGTGATTTTATTGATGTGATTTTAAGAACTAGCAAAATTAGTCTATGATACTTGAAAATAGAACTGGGGTTGCTTATGGTGTATGGAGGTAGTGACTGAGAGCAAGAATGAAGACCATTTCTGGGGTGGTTGAAATGTTCCATATTTTGATTGGTGTGTTGATTACATGTGCACACACACATATATATCTATGTATAGATACATATATTGGTCAAAATCTGTCTAACTAGTTGTACCTTAAGATGAATGCAAAACTCTAATATAAATTTTACTTTAATAAAACGAAGCAGCAATGCTTGGGCTAAGAGAATGGACTTCTTGCTTTTCTAGAGCTGTGTGCAGTTGAGAGATCACAAGTTGGGACCCCAGAGGGGGAGGGCAGAGAGCCATGTGGGAGCCATGCATGTAAAGGAGTGGTGTGAGTGTGCAAGAAACCCAGCTTGGAGAGAGGGAGGGATTCTGTAGCTACCATGAATATGAAACTTTGGCAGAAAGGGGAAGATATCTAAGCAAGGTTGAAAGGAGTTATGTTTGTTTGAAGAAATGCATAGACTCTTATCCTTTTAAGGAAACCTGAAGTGAATAGCTCCATTACTCTTGGGTTTTGGAGTCCATTTGTGTTGCTTTCCAGAAGAGCCGCCATACTTAAGAGTACAAGCATATGAGGTGGGGGGCAGGGTACCAAGGAATATAGTATTAATTTCTGTTCTCTTGGGTGAGAAGGGCCTTTGAAAGAAATTCTTCAAAGCCCTAAAGTTACCCATCAAAAGAGCTGGTTTGGAAAGCTTAGTTAGTCACTTTTAAAGAAAACCTCACCCATATTTTATAAAGTGAAAAATCCTGTTGATTTTTCCAAAGCTAGTTGCTTGTAGAGGGTGAAACGCCCTCCGGATGTGCTCTTGCAACTTGTTCAGAGCCACTTGGAATTCCCTCTCTATTCCTGTGCTCCCAGAGGGAACCTTAAGCTTCTTTTCACTGTTCTGAAACAGCTTGGAGCTATGAAAACCTCAGCAGAACCCTCTGGGCACAGCTGCACAGTACTTAGTTAATTGTTAATTCCACGAAAGAGGAACATTGGTTATGGACTCAGCTTCAGTGGAGGGATCCCTTTGCCACCAACTCCCTCTGCTGGCCTTGAAATTGCATCTTACTATGAAACCTTTTCTTCCTCAAATATGATCTTTTCCCCTTTTTTGACTATTAAAGATAGCAACTCTGAACCAAAAAAAAAAAAAATGATGCTTAGTTCTGAATAAGCACTTAGTGAAACTGGATCACTCCCAGATCTCATTGGCCCTTCCCCTCTTCCTCCGTCACCCACCCTAACGCCAGCCCTTCCATTGTCACACTTGTGGTTCAGTAGTTTTGAACCACCACGCCTCAACACATCATTACTGGGGTCAGCAATGAGGCATTATCTGAAATGCCGTATTCTCTTTCTTTTTTTCCACTAAATGTAGAGTATTTAAAATATGTATTTCCATAAAGTGTCCCTAACTACGAACAGATTTGTGCTCACAAGTTTTTCATATTTTTTGGCAGATTTTAAGATGAAAATCTTGCATGCCATCTGATCTGAAGCAATGATGAAAAGCAAAGGGGGGAAAGGTTGGGTAGGTAAAAGTTGAACTGTTCTTAACAGTTCTGGGAATGATACCATATTTTAAAATCAATCCAGAATGGAAAATGGAAGTTGCTTTCAGGCATGACCGTCGAGCATTTATAGCTCAGTTTCTGTTTCCAGTCCTCCCAGAAGACAGATATCATGAAATAGTTTATGAAACTCCAAAACTTGTCTTCAGATGATGTTTTTGGAGAGATATGGAAAAAAGAACTGCACCCCCGCCCCCACCGTCCAATACAGAGGACTCACACTGATAAGTCTGTTTCCTATTCTTCTTTGACCTAGAGAAAGGGAGGTGTAAGTGGGGGATTGACGATGTTGAAGAGATTGTCAAGGTTTAGATATGAAATATTCTCCATAAGCTCCTGCGTGAGACAATACAAGAAAGTTTAGAGGTGAGATGATTGGGTGATGAGAGTCGTAAATAATCAGTGCATTCGTCTACTTGAATGGATTGACTAGGGGGTAACTGTAGACAGGTAAGTTGTGGCTGGAAAAGGTGTGTCACTGGGGGCATTTGGGGTCACTGGAAGTTTATATTTTGTCCCTGGTGAGTAGAGGTCTCTCTGTTTCCTGGTGGCCATGGAGTGCTTTCCTTCTCTCCACATTCTTCTTCCACGATGTTCTGCCTCATCTTGGGCTTAAAGCAAGGGAATTGGCCATCTATGGACTGACACCTCTAAAACTATGAGCCAAATAAACTTTTCCTCCTCTAAAATTGTTCTTGTCTTGGTCACAGCACCAAGAAAAACTTATTAAAACAGAGATACTGTCCTTTTTTTTTTTTTTGATACTGTCTTTTTAAAGCCTCTGCCAAAGGTCTGAGATATGTAGACCTATAATAAATGTTCTTTATTTAATAGAGTGACATAAAGAGTTTTGGGGTACACATGTTTGGATTCAGACCTTAGTTTTGGGTAGGAAGGGGAATTACACATTTCTATGTAGTCAATTAATGTGCCTTTGTAATGTGTCCCAGGGCTCACAGTCAGTTTAGGGGAGCGTCCTATTTGAAAGCTCACTGGGATGAGAATGACTGAGAATATCATTATCATGGGGATAGCTTTATAAAAATAGGAGTCTGATAACATTTGTTTTTCCAAAAATTACTCAGAAACTTTAGAAGTTACTCTGGATCAAAGTACATCATTGGAGACACGCCTTATTGCTGGCTCCCAGAATGAGGTGTTGAGGCGTGGTGGGTGAGAACTCGGAATCACATGGTGTGACAGTAGAAGAGCCGGAGTGGGATGGACAAAGGCAGGGGGTGGGGAAAAATGACCACTGAGAATAATAATAATAATCCAGCTTCACTCAGCGCTCAATACATGTCAGGCCTCGGGCACTCTTTGTGCGTTATTGTATTGTATCTTCATGGCAACCCTGGGAAGTGACCGTTTCTCCCATTTGACATGATTTGTAAATGGTGGATACAGGACTCAAACTTATGTCTAGTACCCATATTCTTAAAGGCACAGAGAACATTCATATACATAATTCTTTTAAAAAAACATTATTTTTTAGTTGTAGATGGACACAATACCTCTATTTTACTTATACATTTTTATACGGTGCTGAGGATCCAAACCTGTGCCTCACATGTGCTAGGCAAGCACTCCACCACTGAGCTACAACCCTAGCCCCCTATATACATAATTCTTTATTTGAATGGAATTAAAATCAAATCAACAAAAACTCTTTAGTCATAGTTTAAGGCCTAGTGCAGATATAAATTCAGAATTCTTTTTTTTAAGATAGGAGATAGACCTGAATCAGATGGAATTTCTCCTCCTCAAAGCAAAAATCAAAACCCAAAGCATAACTACTTCTACCCGCACCCCTAAATCTTCTTCGTCTTACCTTGATCCACTCATAAGCATCATTGTTTATGTCTTCCGTCTCTCCTCTTAGTACCTGTTGTTTTTTTTCCCCTACATTTTTGCTCTGCTTAGTCCAGAGATGTGAATATTCTGAGATGATGTGTTAGGTGTCCATTATTCATTTTGGCAGGGAAAGAGACAAAAGAGAAAGCTCATTCTGAGCTACTTCATCCATCTCCTCATTTTGAGCAGCTGATATGGTAAAAGCAGCACTTCTGAATCCATTGGCAAATGTGACGTCTGCGTCTCAGGAAATGGTATTTTAAAAATGAAATCACATGTGAAAAGCAAACCATTTGTCTATCTTTGAAAGAGTTGATTGTGGAATGTGCAAAACTCACAGTTAGGTGCAGTGAGGCTTAAGGAGTGGGGGAGACAGTGGCCAAGAAAGAGGCATAGGATACAGGGGACACCACCATGTAGTTAAAGGGTTGTCATAGTTTTGTGAAAAAGCAAGTAATATTTGGTAAGAAGCATAAAAAGTATGAGTGTACTGTTTTTATTTTAATGATGCAATATTTTATTGAAATTAAACCCATATCCTAATTGGGACCAATTTCAAAAAGTACAAATGAACTCTCTTCTTGACTGTAGAATAGATATCCTAGACCTAGACAACCCATATTTCAAACTTTTGGCTTAATTTGTAAAAGAAATTAAAAAGAGAAATAGAGAAAATAACCAGACATTAAGTCCTAGCCCAAATGGTATATGTGGATTAATCAGGATTTTAAAAAATATGTAAGAATCTTTTTACCTAATAAATATTCGCTCATATAACTGTATTTGTCCCTTCCCTATTCTAACTTTTACAGACTTTCCGGTGTCATTAGAATTACGTGCATATTTGACTCTTCATTCTGCTTCCTGTGTGATGTCCTTTCTGCCATTTGCTGATACCACTCCCTGTCTCTTCCACTCCCCGTGGACGTACCTAGACAGTCACAGCTCATTGTTTGGCTCAGCCCGTTAATCGCACCAATGATGCTGCTTCTTCTTTTAGGCTCTTTAATTCCCACTAGTTCCTTTCGATCCTGTTTGAAGGAATGATGGCAGGAAGGTTTCAGACATACAAATAAATCATATATGGAATGTTCAGTATTAGAATAATACAGGGAAGAGACTATGGGAATAGAGAGGAAGAGAAGATTACTTCAGCTGAGGACATCAGGGATGGCTTGTTGGAGAGGCAGCAATTGCCCCTCATCTTCAAATATATGAATTATGAGTCAGATTTAATCATAGTGAAGTGAAGGGGGAAGAAAATTCCATGCAGAGAAGATACCTTGAGGCAAA
Organism: Spermophilus citellus; assembly: GCF_964194105.1. NCBI lineage: Eukaryota > Metazoa > Chordata > Mammalia > Rodentia > Sciuridae > Spermophilus > Spermophilus citellus. The sequence continues at coordinate 126,359,345 of NC_138189.1, forward strand.
GGCTGGAGCCGGAGCTGTGTGAAACAGTGGATTGTGCATTTTGACAGGAATACAGGTGTTACAAATGAAATAAGAGGAAATAGGCTACCATCAAACCTTTGAGTGCAGAGTATTGGCATTGGGGGCTCAATAAACTCTTTTTCCTTCCTGAGTTCAAAGACAGTCCAGAGATCTCAAGTGTTAAGAAATTGGAATTATAATGGTATCAAGATTACTTTAAAATTGGAATAGAGGATGTGCTTGTATATTGGTGGCCAGGTGGACGGGGTTGAACCTCACACCTAATTAGACAGAATCATCAAACAGGCATGGGAAGCACTGGCCAACAGAGGGCCTCTTCAACTTGGGCAGACCCCACAGGACAGCCAGCAGGAATTATTCTATTCTTCTCTCCCTCTCTCCCTCCCTTCTTCCTTCCTTTGTACCTTCTTTCCTTCCATATTTATTGAGTTCCTAGTATGTACCAGGTACTCTTTTATGTGCTGAGGAGAAAGTATTGAACAAGACATAGAATTTATACTTGAGAAAGAATTGAAGTATGCTTAAGTCAGACTGAATCTTAAAAGAAAATCCCAGAAAGGCCTCAGCCTATTTATGCTCAATTTCTTCTCCCTAAATCAGGACACTCTGTAGAACTACAAAAATGACAAATGTTTACCTCACCCAATTTTCTAACCTATAAAATGGTAATAAGAATTCTTTCCTCGAATAACTCCTCGATTTTGTAAGCCGGATGAAAGCGTGTGGAGGATGTTAGCACACGATTCGCAGCATAAAGAGAAGTCTAGTCAATAAACCAGAGTATTTCTGCTTCTGTGCTCTTTCCTGCTCTTACTTAGCAACTCTTATTACCATAATTCCTCTTTGTCTTCTAATTCATTATTTCACTTGCTTTCTTGTCTGTTCTTTTCTATTAAGGATTTTTGAGCCCTTTCCAAGAAAACCCACCCCTGAGTTTCTTTATATAATAGTTTTATAGCTACTCGGCATTGGAAAGAAAATTTGCTTGTGCTTTGGAAATGCTTTAACTCATCATTTAAATTTAATGAGGCCTGGGGGTATAGCTCAGTGGTATAGCACTTGCTTAGCTTGCCTGAAATCCTGGATTTCATTCCCAGCACCAAAAAAAAAAAAAAAAAAAATAGATTTATGAATTTAGTGAACATCTCAATTTACAAATAGAACTTGGTCAATACAAAGGATTTATTCCTGGAATTTATTTATTAGGTGCCTGTGTTGGACTAGACACCCTGCAGGGCAGTGGAACTAGCCATGAATGAGGCAAGATGGTCTGTCCTTGCTAAGATTACAGCCACTGTGAAAGAAAGGCAGACCCAAGAGCAGTGGTCAGGCAATCCAGGGGACTGTGGATAAGTGGGGAAGATCTGCTGTGGGGAAATATTGTTTAAGGATTTTCACCAGGGTCTCTTAGTTGGCATTCATTACGCCCAGAACCCTCAGCTGGCCTAGATGTTTTATCAGATTATCAAGGTGTGATGTGATGAAGCAAGAGATGAGAATTTTTGTATTTAAATGACTAGATCATGACCAAAATGTAGAAAAAAATATTTAATGCTGTTATTTTAATAATGCCCTTCCTGATACAAATTTGCTAAATTCTTTTTCCTAGTTGCTAAGCATTGCTCTGAGAGCTTCACATACATTATCTAATTTAAAACTCAAAATGGACCCAAGAAGTAGAGTGGAAAAGTCTAATGGTTGTCTTCCCAACAGTCTGACCTTCTTACTTCATCTTCCTCCAAATGGGCATATTCTTCTTGACTCCTTTTCAGTCCTTCCATTTAGAACAAATCATAGTGATCTACTTTGCCTGGCCAAGTAATTGATGGTTCTGAGCAGGCCATACGACTCTGAGACTTGAAGCAAACGCTGGTAGGAATTTCTGGAAAGCGTTTTTTTTCTCTTAAATATGGATGAAAAGTAATTATATTCTTTCTGCCTTTGGATATTGCCATTGGCAAGGGGTAGGCAGTGCCACAGTACACGAAGTTAGCCCAATGTGATGACCATCTCTAAGAGAACAAGCAGCCAGTGTACCAAAATGGTCAGGGAGTGGAAGCGGTGAAACATGAAGGATCTAGAACCTTGGTGGGTTTTAACAAGCTACTTCAATTAACCAGTCCCCAAACTGCCATCTCCCCCAGATTTCTTGAGAAGTGAGATAATAAAAGCCCACATTGTTTAAAACACTTTGGTTGGGTTTTCTGTGACTTGTAACTGCAAGCATGCCGAAAGATGTGTGATTGCTTTTTACAAAACTGAAGCACATTCACTGATGTTAAGTTACTGCCCAATATTACATAGCTGCACGGGAGAGCTAGGGTTCAGATTCAGTCTGGTTCCTGAGCCTGTTTTTCCAAGCTGTAATGTGCACTGACCTTGGCATTTCAATTCTGCATGGATGGAACAGTGATGGTTTTAGTATTGTTATATTATAGTATTCCAGTCCGGAGTCACATATTGATGGTGCTGAGGCCTTCTTGGATCCTGCCCCTCACTGGCAATAGTTATGGAGCAGCAAAAAATTATGGAGGAGCAGGGGAGAAGTATGAGTAGGCCCTCTCCCCTCAGCCCTTTATCTGTGACTGCAGATTTGACAGGGAATCAATTCAATGGATGGGTATAATTTTATTTTTTGTCAAGTGTGTTTTTAACTATGTAATAAATCTTACTTAGATTGATACTTAAATTCTGAAGTATGGATGTTTCTGAGACTGAAGAATTAACCCATATGTGGACTAGTATGTATAGTTCTATAAAAGTGATTGTACTGGGGAAGAGGAGGCAAGCCCTGCAACCATGTTCCATGGTTAGATCTCTGCTCACTGTTTTCTTCAGGAAAGCAAAGTCACTAGAGACCAAGTTTCCATAGCTTAAATGATTGCCGACTGTGACTCTGATGCTTTTGCAGGTGTGAAAAGTGAAGTAAATTGTAGTTTGCATTGGAACTCACAGCCCTTCATTTCTATTGTTGACTTACTTACTTGGCCTTCCTGTATTTGTCTTTTTCATTAGGATTTTTCAGACCTACCAATGCTCTTTTGAGTTTAGAGTGCATCTGTCCATGTTTATATCTGGGAATGCATCATTCAAATAGAGAAGGCCTCTGTGCATATATTTCCAGTAGCTTCTTTTTTTTTTTTATTTACAAAACATATATAGGAGAGATACAAGCAAAAGATAAAGTTAAATGATTCTAATTTATGATACTCATTCCCAAAAGAGAAGGACATGCTTAAGCATAAATCTTTTGGGGAAAAAAAATACAATGAGTTGCCCTCTCTAGATTTTTACAAGTGTTTCAGGGTATCCTTTGTGGTTAGAATGGGGAGACAGTGACCCTTAAAATCATACAACATGATACACACACACACACACATACACACATTCTCCATAATTTTACCCCAGAGAGAACACTTGTTAGTAGTTGGGGGTATATTATTATTCGGATTTTATTTTTCTGGAAATAGCAGAATTTATATAACTCTTCACTGTGGACTTCTGTCTTGAGTTAGGATGTCGGTCAGAAGGCCGTGAGCTTCACCTTTCAGTAGACGGGGTGTACCATGTGGCCCATCCCCTTCTCTTCCACTCTCGAGTGGAGGAGCACCCGGGATGGCAAGGAGAGCAGTACCTGGTCTCTTCCTCTGCTGGGGAACACACAGAGCCCCAAGTCACTAGTCCCTTTGGGTTGCTGCAGTGCAACATATGGCCTCAAGAGGAGCTTAGCGATGGGTCTGTCTTTTTGGTCTGTCCTTTGTGCTGGACTTTTCTACCCATTTACATATGGGCACTGACTTGCAGAAGCATTCCTTTGCTTCACTCTTTTAAACCCTTTCTCTTTTGCTTCAGCATTTTGTCTCTTCTTGCTGGCTCGACATCAGTGATTTTCTGATCTGCCTGTTTGGGGATCTAGAGCATACGAGAACTGATTCGAGTGCTGAAGTGGAAGAAGGACTTGGTCTGCCTTGGACAGCAGGGAGTACCCAAGAAACGCTCAGACATTTCTCTATGAGGTGGGGTGGAGGAAGCACACCACTCACTGTGTGCTAGAGTCCTTGTCACTTGAGGATCAATATACTCTGCTTAATCTTGTGAGGCGCTATGCTCAGAAGGAAAGATCATTTTACCACATATGCTATGTTCTAAGTTTAAAAGTTTGATTTTGCCGAACCTATTTTACAACTTTTGTTCTTTACATCTTTGTTATTTTTCTGATTTGCTTTATTCTTTCTAACACGCCTATACTAAACCATTGTATTGCTATAAAATTGGTTAATCCATTTTTAAAAAAATATTTTTTAGTTGTAGAAGGACACAATACCATTATTTCATTTGTTTATTTATATGTGGTGCTGAGGATTGAACACAGGACCTCACACATACAAGGCCACAACCCCAGTCCTGGCTAAATCCATTCGGAGAGACTCTTATTGTTTCTAATTTTTTTACTGGAAAATGAGAAAGTTTAATAAAACTAAACTTGATCAAAATTTTCATCTTTCCCAATATGAAAGATAAAATTTAAAAGTCTGAGCTAGAATATAATTATTATTGAAGTCCAATGTCTTTTAATATGTGTTTAATTGCTTGTATTGATCTCACTTAATCTCTTAGCATCATTCTGTAACTCTTGCATGCTAGGCAGAGAGACATAACTACTCCATAACTGGTTCTGCTGGGAAATTTTTCTCAAGGCTAGGAGAAAGAGTAGAAGGAAAAATTTCAGTTCCTTTGCTTGAGCCACACAGGGTAAGTGGAGTTGCCATTACATTAGAAATGAGTGAGAGGGAAGTGATTTTGTGCAGTGAGTGAGGAGAACCCAAAAGTTCTACTTCGGCCATGTTAAATGTGAAATGTCCATGAAACAACTCTAGTGGGCACATCATGGGGGCCCTTCCACATGTGAATCTGGAGCCCACAGAAATGATCCATGCTGGAGGTGTGTTGTCCAGGCTTCCCTCATATGGAAGATATTTAAAAGCATTACACTGGATGAGCTCACTAAAGCAGAGAGTGAAAAAAGAGAAAAGAAGACATTTACACAGCAGTTTGGAAGCACTAATATCTCTGTGTTCGAGCCATATATGAAAATTAATCCCTTGGTGAAATCTTAGAGGTAAGAAGAAAGAATAAAAATGAGGTATCAGCTTTTATAAGTCTGTTTCTTTTGCCAGATCTCTGAGAAGGTCCATACTGGCCAACAAATTTATATCTGAGCTTCAGGGAAATAAAAACCTTGAATGAAATATTTAGTTAAAATCCTCTCATGAATTTGCTTGTCATGTAAGGATTTACAGTATTAGACATTATGCATGTATGTGGAAAACAGTATTTATGATCCAAATTCATTTTTTGGATAAACAGAATGTTTCTAATCATACAAGTCTTTTCATTTCCTGATTATCTGTAAGAATGCTATGAAAGCATCCAGTTATGAATTGACTTGTTTTTGAAACATACAGTTTCCCCTTCGTTGTACTATTGTTTTGTAAAGAAGTGTAAAGTATTTGAAAACCATGGTTGTCTTGAATAATTCAAAAGGTTTTACTGTGATATTGTTTATAAAAATAACAGAAGACAGCAGTGTGTGATAGATGATCGGATGAACCAGAGAAATCTGCTCTTGTTACAAACACTGTGTTAGTCAGCTTTGCATCTGTATGACAAAATATCTGGAAACACAACTTAGAGGATGAAAGATATATTTTGACTCAAATTTCAGGTTTCAGTCCACGGTTGGCTGGTTGCGTTGCTAGTGAGCATCATGGTGGGGCGTGTATGGAGGAGAAGAGCAGCATACCTCTTGACCAGGAGTGAGAGGGCCCGGGGAGGGGGTGTGAGAGAATTTTAGCAGCTTTTTCGCTGCTATAACTACAAGACCCAACCAGAACAATTGTAGGGGAGGAAAAGTTATTTGGGGTCTCCTGGTGTCAGAGGTCTCAGTCCATGGACAGCTGGCTTAATTCTTTGGGGCAAAAGGTGAAGCTGTACATCATGGTGGAAGAGTGTGGTAGAAGGAAGTGGCTCTCATGATGATCAGGAGCAGAAAAGAGACCCCATTCACCAAATACAAAATATATACCCCAAAGGCACATCCTGAATGACTCAATTCCTCCAGCCACATGCTACCTGCCTACAGTCCCCTCTCATTTAATCTCATCAGGGGATTGATTCATTGATTAGGTTAAGGCTCTCATAACCCAATTATTTCACCTCTAAACCTTCTTGTATTGCCTCACACGTGAGATTTTGGGGGACACCTCACATCCAAACCATAACATAGAGATAGATAGATAGATAGATAGATAGATAGATAGATAGATAGAAGATGCAATCCTAGGGGCATTCATGCAAGGACACCTTCTTCAACTAGTCCCACCTCCTACTGTTTCCATTACTTCCAGATAATGCCATCAAATTATTAATGTACTATTTAGGTCAGAGCCCTCATGGTCCAATCATATCCCCAAAGTCCCATCTCTGAACATTGCTGCCCTGGGGATCAGGCCTTCAACACGTGAGCTTTTGGGAGCATTCCAGATCCAAACCATAATAAGCTCTGTTAATGCTAATAATAAACAGTTAAAAAGAGACTTTGAAATCACATAGTTAAAACTCATGAAAGTAGGAGTTGTAACTAATTTTTTAGATGTGAAGTGAAATATGACATAGATCTAATTTGGGCTACTTTGTGTACATACGTATGCCTATGCATGTGCATGTGTGTGTATTATTACCAGTGAGATTAAAGCGAATTTTGAACATGAGTATTGAGCCAACCATTTACTTAAACTTGCTATATTATAATGTAGTATTTCTATCTCCTCTTTTGCCATGAGACTATTAAGAATATCAACATCAGAGGTCTGTTCACTGAAATAAGTAAATGAATCAAAGGCAAATGGTAGATCATCCACTGGCAACCTAATTTTTAGTGCCATAAATATCAACTAATTGTTCTTCTAAAGATGACTGTCTTATCTATGTAGGAAGATTTGACCTCATTAAAACAGCATTATTGGTGGAGAACTCTGGAAGAACCTCCATGTGGCTTTTGGGGGCTGGGTGGACTCGTTCCTCTGACTTTGATCCATTTTAGCTTAGGTGCCTTGAAGAGTTTTTTATTTTCCATTTTTTTTATTTGTATGTGTGTGGGGTGTTCAATTAGGTATTAGAAGAATCTTCACAAAAGAGGTATTGGATCATGTTTTAGATCATGTTTTCAGTTTTAGTCACTCCACGACACATTATAGTAAAATGAAATTTTACAAAATGGAAAGTCATGAAATAAAAATTTTACTCAGCACAAACACTTTAGCTAGGACTTAAAATGGAATGATTTGGGTCATTTAAAAAATAACTTTTATTTTTATTATAAGAGTAGAATGTAGAGGCATCAATGAATGGAGACCTTGGCTATAAGGGCAGTTCAAATATCTTGAGTGAATCCCTAACTATCAATAGATTTATTCACCAAAATTATATTAGTTTTAATTAACATGTATATATTATAAATTATATTATTTTTATTAACATGTATAAAATATACATTATTAATGGGGTTCAGTCTGATATTTCAACATAGGCGTAGAGTGTGTACTGATCAAATCCAGCTTCCTATGCATCCTCTGATTTTCTAAGAATTTATTCCCCTGTTTTAGATCAGGGGTTGGTAAACAGTGGCATCTGGGCTAGAACCAGTTAGCCTACCTGTTTATGTACCACTTGTGAATTAAAAATGCTTTTTACATTTTTAAATACTGGGGCAGAGGGAAGCAACATTTCATGACAAGTGGAAATTAAATACAATTCAGATTTCAGTCTCCATAAATAATTATTTTACAATAGTTCATGACAAGGGAAAGTTAAATGAAATTCAGATTTTGCTCTCCATAAATAAAAATTTTATTGTAACTCTGCTATTCATTTACAATAGTCTATGACTCTTTCATGGTAAAATGTCCAGGAGTGGAAAAAAATGGCCAGGAGTGGGCAAACTTTTTCTATTAAGGGGCAGATAGTAAATATTTTAGGCCTGAGAGGCCCATACAGTATCTACTACAACTGTTCATCTCCTGCTTTATAAATGAATAATGCTGCTGAAGGTGCACCATCTAGCATGTTTGAGAACCTGGGTTTGATCCAGACCAAAAAAAAAAAAAGAAAAAGAGGATACTCCTGTAGACCCTATGACTCTTACACATCCGCATTGTGTTAAGTGGGTGTTTGAGAAAGAGGTACTAAAGGTGCACGTAGAGTAGCTCTACAGAGAGATGGCAGATGCCTACCAATACCAGTTTATACTTTGGTTCTGCATTTTAAAAGCTCAGCTCTTTTTCATAATATTTTTTCTATGAAATTATTTCTTTGAAAATTGGAAAAAAATAATGAAATAAAAACATTTTTATAGATCCCCTTATTTCCCCCATTAGACTACTTAACATTTGGCCTTTCTTTGATTTTTTTTTTTTGTATACACTAGATTCTTTTGGCACAAATGAGATATTTTAAATTCAATTTTTCAATTGTTCTTTTCTGTAAAACTGAACACAATACTGTGGACATTTTATTGTCTTTAAATACACAGTTTTCATGGCTACTTTGAATTCTGTCTCACAGATGAATTATAATTTATTTAAAAACTGTTTTATTGTTGAGTATTTGTACCCTAGAATAAATAATACTATGTTGTGTCTTTTATACAGATATTTTACTTTGGATATTTCTTCATATATACTGAGATGAGTAATTTTAGATTTGAGAGAATGTTTAACAGATGTATATGATTAAAAACAAAACTTTTTCCATATAGGCTATAAAAATGAGTGCATATTTGATTCATTTTTCTCACAATTTAATATATTATGGTTGCCAATTTGCAAGGCCACAAATGTTTTGTTTTTTATTAATTTGATTACTATTAAAGCAGCATATCTTAGATATATTTATTTTTCTGTGAATTGTCAGTTCATGTCCCTTATCTACTTTTTTTGTATTGGGCAATTAGAACCATTTTTATTTTTAAAGGACATTAACTTTTTGTATGTATTTGTTACAGATACCATACCTAATTTGCCATTAGATTTTTTTTTTGTATATGATTATTTTTTCAGAATGGAGTACTAAATGTTTGTTTTGACTTTTCCCTTTGTGATTTTTGGCATTGTTTTAGGTTTTAAATCCCTTTTTGCCTTAAATTTTCTTTCGAGTATGAGGCCAGGCCAAATATATATTTGTGCTTGAAGTGATTTCATTATTTATATTTGACATATCTGTATAGAATTTATTTCAGGATAAGGTTAACAGCAAACTGGGTCCCCCTAGCCCCACCCCCCGTACTTTGCCAATTTTTCTAGCATTTATGTTGATCCACTCACATTTCTCAGTGGTTTTCTTTGTAATATACAAAACTTGAGTTTTAAGGAGGATTTTTCTCAGATGCTACGTTGATGTGCTGCTGATCTGCCTGCTAATTCTTTGTGTAGATCATGCTGTTCTAATTGTTCAGTTTGTAACACTTCAGGGACAGCTCTTCTTCTCAATCCATTGGTTCAAGCTTCTTTTTTGGGGGAAGGGAGACAGGACAATAATTAAATAATAGGATTAGTGATTTCTAAATGTCATTCTTTAAGGCAATAAAAACATGTTATCACAAATTTTGGCTCTATCTTGAGGTCATACATTCAAACTATTCATATAATAGTTGTAACAACTTCTCTGAGAATGCTTTTTAAAAGGTAAAACTAAAACACAGTTGCTTCCAACCTCTTAAATAGGTCCATGTATCTTGAGATTTATTTCCTTCTTCTTTTGCCTAGCTGATTTTAGTTGCAGTATTCTGGTGGTGTTAAAAACCATTATGTATTTTGATCTATGGTGATAAATCTTGGTTAATAAACTGTTTTAGGAATAAAAATTATTCTTCAGTGAGTGTTCCGTAAGTGTTATGAAACATTTTGTTCTTTTGTGTGTTCTCTGTAGGTCAAATAGGCTGAATAGTCATGAAAATCACTCTTACACACAATTACTCAATTCATTCTTTCATGCAACAAGCGTTTACTGCACTTCTCGCTGTGAAGCAGGAAACAGTGTTGTGGGTGCTGGAAATGCATCAGGGAGTGAGATAAGTGTAACATTTACCCTGGAGCTTAAATTCCAGTGAAGACATGTAGTTATCAGAAAAAATAAAATAAAAATGAAAATATATAATTCAGTACAGAGATAAGTGCTCTGAGTATTATAAGGACTCTCAAGTTGCTTTTGCTAAAACACTGTCTTCACTTGGGCCTGCAAATGTTCAAAAAGAAATTGGCATCTCTGCCTCCATTTTACGTCTATCTTCTTTGCTCGGAGTCACTTTGGATTCTAGGAATAGCAGGTTTGATCAATAAGCGTCTTGTGATCAGTTAAAACTCCCTCCAAGACAATAGCAACTTTCCCGCCTGAGTGGTCCTGAGCTAATGATCAAACAGACCACAGTTCGACAAAGATTGCTTAAGTATGCCTATTTGTTCCTCTTGCCTATGTAAACTGGGAGTTCATGTCAGTGGCCCCTAAAGACAGGGATGGAAATCCTGGTACCTTTTATCTTCCTAGTATTGCTACACTGATTAAAGTTCCTTTCCTGCTTTTCACCATTCACTTTTTACATTTGGTGTTTTCGGGCAAGTGGCTGGACCTGTTTGATTGAGATACCCAGAGTTGGGCTTTTGGCCTAGAACACGTGTAACTAAAGAGAAGCAAAGCAGAATAAGAAGAAACCATTTGCCAGAGGTGAAAGGGAGATATTCATGTCTTGGGTCATCAGGATGGCCTGTGTGGCTAGGTAGTATCTGTACCAAGACTTGAAAGAAATGAGAGAACAAGTTGTACAAGGTCTGAAAGGAAAGCCTTCCAGGCAAACAGAGCAGCAAAGATTCCAAGGTGCTGTGAATCCCAGTACCATTAAAGAGACCAACGTGTCCAGGAGGGAGATGAGGTCACAGAGGTATCCAGGGATTAAGATTTTATTTAAGGGTGGGATTTTACTGGGTATGATGGTAGCCACTAGAAGATTCTGAGCGGGAGAGTAGTATGACTTCTGTCATTTAACAGTTTGTCTTTGGTTGCTTCAGTAGAAAGGGCAGGATACCTGAAAAGATTGGAAGGGTAGCGGATTTTCAGGTGGTATGGTGCTAGAAATCAGAAGTTCCCTTTGAGCATGTTGCATGTGAGATACAGGAAGAGATGTTAACTGTCAGGAGGATGATGCATGAGCCTGGAACAAGGAATGAGAATTGAGTCATCAACACAGATTGCTTTAGTGTCATCAGGCTGGGACACATCACTCAGGGAGTATATTAGTTTCCTAGGGCCATCACAACAAATTGCCATAAATTTGGTGCCTTAAAACAACAGAAACTATTATTTCTTACAGTCTGGAGACTAGAAATCCTAGATTTGGCAAGGTCCAAGGGTAGAACCCATCTATGTCTCTTCATTAATTCAAGCTTTTCTTCTGTAGTTACATTATCCCTCCTCTTCTGTCTGTTGTGCCTCTCTGCCACTCCTTATAAGGATACTTGTCATTGCATTTACGGCCCACCTGGGTATTCCTGGGTAAGCATCTTTTCTCAAAATCTTTAAATTCATCCCATTTTCCCATATAAGGTAATAGTTACTCTTTGATCATATAAGGTAATATTCACAGATCCTGGAATTAGAAGAGTTTACCATTTAGTCGTCTATAAGCCGTCAGTGTGAATGGAAAAGAAAAGTAGCCCAAGACTGTGTTTTGGGTCATGCCAGTGTTCAGAGGTAGGGTGAGACCACCCAGACAGTAAGGGAATGGAGGGAGGTCAGTGGGATATGGGGAGGAGGACAGTCAGACTCTAATGCTGGAGAGGCACATGCTTCAATAAGGAGATGCTTAGCTGTGTGGAAGGCTGCCAAGGGATTCTGAATCCAAGGACCAACATTCAGTACTAAACTTGGTGAGATGGGGGTTGTTGGTGAACTGGCAAAATTGCATTCAGAGAGTGGCATGTTGTATCCACTGTGTTCCTCAAAGTTGAATCCAACTTCTACTGGAATATGACAACCCTGTGTTATCTGTTGGGTTAGTGGCCAGCCAAGTGCTTCAAATACAAGAAGTTGTTTCATTATTTCTTTTCTATTTGAAGTTCTATGGATGAATGTGCATGTTAATAATTTTGTTTCTTCAAACAAATTGCTGTGTGCTTAGGGTAGAAATTTTGTAAGTGATAATAAAAAATAAAGAGGATTATTTTATTAAATTTTAAAATTTATCTAAAGTGCTTTCATTTTTTTTTCCTAATACTTTTTGTTTGCTCACTTTTTGGAGGGGAGCTCTGGGACTTTTCTAAAAACTTCCCTGACTTAAGTAACCTGATAGCTTAGGACTCAGCAAAGAGTCCTGCTGCCAACAAAATGTCACTCTATGACTTTGGGTTGGGTCTGGCTGATGTGAATGACTGAGACCCTCAACAAGGCTGACCAACAATGCGGACAAGGAGACCTTCTCAGGCAGAGGTGGTTGTTGTCCTAAGAACATGCACACCAGTCCTTTCTGACAGCTGCTAATAATTGAGTAACCTGGAGTTCCCAAAGACAACAATAGATCTCCTAAAACCATATGGTAGTCTCAATACCATTGGCTGGATTGGAAGAAAAATACAATGAACTAAATTCTAAAATCCATTCTCAACCTTTTCATAGCATGTATGAACAAATGTTTTGGCTTACGTAAAAACAAATTTCTTATTTCTGCTTTAAAATTCTGCTTTTTCATTCAAAAAGCACGAACACATGTGTCAGGGCCAGTGTTCTCATGGCCACGTTAAGTATCTGTATTCCTCCTTATATAGATGTTAACATGTGAAAAGTGGCAGAAAATTATTTAAATGTAAGAAAGCTAAAGATGGAATCTTAATATCATAGTGATATTGTGCATCTTTATAATGTCTCCATTAAACTGGTGAGCAATCACACTGAAGGAGAACAGTTCTGAATCAGAATAAACTTAAAGTAAAATCATCAGCTTCATCTTAACCTAAAACAGGAAATTGAGAAAGAAAGCTGAGGAGCTCAGGATGGCATTGAGAGTGCTGGGATTGGCTCTACGAGTAGATTCAGGGGCAAAATCCTCCTGACGACTTAGGTCCCCAGTTTGTACCAGGAGGTTGTACTAACAGAGTTTGACCAGGTTCTTCTGGTTTTGATTTAAATAGCTATCTCTGCAGAAAGGGCCCTCTGAGCATCTTTACCAATTAAGATTTCCTCTTAAGGCTTTGACAAAGCTATTTGCATTTTCTATTATTCAGGTTGCCCAACTTTACACGTCAGTCAGCAGATATTGGACAGTGTAAGCATCATAAAAATTCCAGATTAATTCGAGGCATTGAAGACCTAGTATTAGTAGGTGAAATATGTTGTTAGAGAATAGAAGTTAATGTATCTAGGGAGTTGGGTAGAAACAGGGAAGATATACGTTCTTATTTTATAATTCTGAAACTCAGAATATGAACTGCCAACATAAATTGAGATCTGTACTTTTATCCCAGGTTTGATTCCTTATAGTTTGCTCTGCCAAAAGTCCAGATGAGATAAAAGTTCTTGAAAGTGAAAATATGAAAACTTGGTTTTACATAAACCAAAGCACTTGTTTACATATGCTATTAAGGCAGAGAATGACTTTTATAATGTAATTAATTGTATTTTTCTTCCAATCAAGTGAAAGTTATTGAGACTCCAATATAGTTTTAGAAGATGCATTTGTTTTTGGGAACTTGAGCCTATTTTATTATTAATAGCTGTCAGAACAGAAGAGACCAGATGTATTTGAAGGTTATTTTTTTTGTAGTGAGGAAATTTGTGGACTTTCTGGTTCAGCCAATCTGACAGAAAAATAGCTCACAAATATGTTAACTGGCTGCATAGGATAAATTTTTCCAGAGAGTGTAAGATGGATGAGAGTGAAGATAAATTTAAAAGGCTATCTCATCAGTTAAAAAAATAGACAATGAATGAAAGCAAATAAATATATTGCAATTATTAGGATTTTCATTCAGGCCTAGAGAGTCTCAACCTAAGCACTATTGACATTGTGGGCCCGATAACTTTTTGTTGTGGGGAGTCTGTCCTGTACATTGTAGGATGTTTAGTAGCATCTCTGGCTTCAACCCACTACATGCCAGTAGAACCTCGTCCCCCATTGTGACGACCAAAAAGTTCTCTGGTCTTTGCCAAATGTATTCTTGGTGGCAGACTTCTCCTAGTTTTGAACCATTGAGTTATGCTGCACAAATACCCCTAAAGTCACATCCCAGATATCTTCTCAGGATAGAATGAGATGAGGGGACAGGCTTATTGAGACCTTCGCTGCTGGACATGTTTGGGGGATGGAGTTCACTTGGGAAGCACTGTAATTATGGTGTAGCTTCTGGATGTACATTGTACTGCTGAAAAATAGATTCACTTAAAATCTAAAGTTCAATGAGCATATTAGGAATACTAAAAATACAAGTGATACAGGTGATCTTTTGAGTTTGTCTCCTTCCTCAAAACCTTGCAACAATGTGGAGGTCTACCACAATTGTCTCCAAGACTAAGTGTAGTAGTTGGCATTGGGGAGATTATTCTGAGTATAACTTTGCATTTGCTTAATTTTACAAATAGCAGCTACTTGAAGACCTACACAATCTTATATACTTATCTTCGTGTATTATAAACTAATGGTGCTTGTGTCAGAGACTATTTCCATTCATCAAACATCCTTATGTTTCTCTGAATTTCCTAGTCACCCTTGCAGTCAAGGTGGGGCAATGCAACTAAGTTTCTCCAGTGAAATGTGCATTGATTTGACTTTGAGGCTGAGGAAGTAACAGGCCAGAGTGCCTAGTCTATCTTCCCCCCACATCAAAGTGACTTGGGGGGTCCTGCAAATACATGTTGTCATGACCCAAAGAGAGAGCTGTTCCATGATTTCATTTTCTCTCTTCTCTTTTTCTGGAACAACTGCTAGTTGGATGTTGGACTTTCGGAGATCATCTGCTTAATTTTCTTTTATTTCCAAGAATCATCTCTTCATCTATTTTTCTGCTTTCTGGAAACCAGTTGGAATTTGACCACACAGAAAAGGAGGTTCAGCTAAGCCTTGAGGGTTCATGCATCACTACTGGTTGCCTTTCTTTATGGTAATGATATTATACTCAGAAAGCCACATGCTATGACATGAACAGTTATTTGAAATGGTGTCACACATTTCCTAGTACATTCTGCTTTGAAGGGAAGTCAAAAAAGATTGGTGGGGGTGCATTTTTTCCAGTAAATAAAAGATGAAATGACAAGACTCAACATTTGCAGAGAGAGAGAGAGAGAGAGAGAGAGAGAGAGAGAGAGAGAGAGCGCGCGCACGTGTGCAGTTTCAGGCATCCACCAGAGGGTCTTGATGGGGGAGACTACTATATATGTATTCCTATAGGGTTAGCATGAATCAGTAAAGTGCTTTCATAATTCCACCTGTTTCATCCTGTTTACTGGTCATATGACTGCTGCTAACATAAGTGGTGCTTATAGGATAAGAAAGAAATGCCTTTCCTCTGGGCAGTGCCAGCTTCATGTCAGGGCACCTGTTTGGTGAGCAGTGTGCTAGCTTTTATTCACAGAAGGAAACCCGGCCTGGGAGACCCAAAGCTCACCCTCCAGAGTGAACTTGGTCAATCCTATTGGCTTTCCAGCAGTCCCACCACTCTGCCTTGATTTTTTTGACCTCTTGCCATTCTCAGGTTGAACCCATCATGTGAAGGCCTAGGAGGGAGAGGGAACCAACTAGTACATTGTCTAGTCCTGACAGCCATGTGGATATTTTTAAGCCTTTGCAATTAGATGAGATCACTTAGCTATGATGAAAGAAATAAGAGGACAAAGGAATCCAGACTTCAGACTTTGAGAGGTCACTTGAACATGTGGGAATAGGCATAGGGGATGGAAAGAGAATTTACTAAGGGAGGAAAAAAAAGTGTAGAGACAGAGTTGTGAGAGGAAGGAGGAGAAGAGAGAGAGAGACAATCAAAGCCTATGCTTTCTGAATAGCTGAGGTGGTTATGTGATCGTCCAAGTCATTATAATAATTCACAACCCACTGAAAGTAATGCCAGTATTTCTGCCGTCTCACAGCTCCATCTCCTATCTCATAGGTAAAAGCCTCCGATGCAGATGCAGGAGTCTATGGCTTTGTTCAGTATTCTCTTTATGACGGATTCCAAAGCGATCAAGCCCCTCCAGCCTTCCGGATCGACCCACATGATGGGCACATCTGTGTGTCTCAAGATATCGACAGGGAAAGGGATCCTGCCACCTTTGATCTCCTGGTGAAAGCGAAGGATGGGGTAAGTCTTTGTGTATGAAATTTCAAACATTCTCAAAAGTGAACCATGGAGTGTACTTTGTAGAGAACAAATTATTAATAATTGGCTTCCCAAATTTCATATACCCACCACCTCTTGCCTTTGCTTGAGTTTTTTAAAGCAAATACTGGGCATTGTATCATTTTACCCATTAATAATTAGAAAATATCTCTAACAGATAGTGACTTTTAAAAACTATAATACTTTAGCAGTAATTCTATTATAACATCTAATATGGATTCTATGTTAAATTTTCTGGATTATCTAAGTATATATTTTAATAATTGGTTTATCTGAATCCATATCCAAGTAAGTCCCTGAATTTTTATTTTTGGCATGCAAGTGGTGTATTAAATATACTTATCACATATGTTTTTCTTTCTTTCCGTAGCTTGTCATTTCTTGTCCTTAATGGTGTCTCTTGAGGACAAATGTTTTTAATTGTAAGAGAGCTCATTTTATCAATTTGTTTCCCTATATAGCCAGGGCTTTTTTTGTGTGTCATTTTAGCAAGCAATTGCTAACCTTAGAGATATGGAGGTGTTTTCTAACAGTCTTTTCTAGAACCTTCTCTTTGTTTCACCTTTCAGATCTGTTTTTCAGTCTAATGTTGGGAAGGGTTTTTTCATTATTTTTCCTATATGGTATTCAATTAATCCAGAACTCTCTGAAACGATCTTTCTTCAATGTACTAGAGTCTCACTGTTGTGGAGAACCACGTGATTGTGTATGTGTGTGTCTCTCTGGACACTCTCTTTTTGACCTATTTGTCTGATTTAATGCTAGCAACAGATACTCCTAATCATTTAAGTTTTATAATAGATTGTGATATCATGTATTCTCTTAGCTTTATCCTTGGCTATCTCTGATCATTTGCATCTCCAAATACATTTTGGAAACATCTTGTTCAAATTCCAGTACGTTATAGCAAAGATAGACCAGTATGCACACTGTCATTGGGATTTTTTCCACTTACCTTATTTTAAAGGCTTTACTTGTTTCTTTCTTTTTATTTTTTTCATAAGAATATATTTTTTTCATGTATTTCAACTCAGATATATTAACAACTTTGAATAAAATCTTGCCAATAAAATCTTCTCCCTTTTTTTTTCTCCAAATATCTTCCTTTTAATGTATTTGAAAGAAATGGGGCTCATCCCATTCATTATGTGAGTATGCACAGGAAGAGTGATTTGAGGGTAATCTGAGGTGCCTGCTGGGTGCCAGCAGGTGCCATGGATCTGTTTTTTTTTTAATTTATTCTTTTTAGATATACATGACAGTAGAGTGTATTTTGACATATTATACACAGATGCAGTATAATTTACTTGTTTCTTTTTGAAAAGTCTACTTACTATTGCTTTGTGTAGATATATACTGATAATACCTCTATGGGCTGATCTTTCTCATTTGAAATTAATAGAAGACTCTACCTACTTAAAACATGAGTCATTGTGGAAAATTAGTCTAATTGTATTTATTACAAGTAAACATATAGAAACTAATATGAAATAAACTAATTTATATTCAATAAGATATTCATGTTCTATTTGGTTTGATTGTTGTTAATACCTGCTATATGGCTTCCGGAATCCTTGATCCTATGTAATAAATATGTAGGAAACAAAAGTAATAATAAACAGAGGAGTTTAGATTAATGTAAGTCTCTGCAATTATTTAAAGCCAAATATATCCACACAGATATTAATACAAGACTTTAAAAATGTATTCTTAATAGATTTGGGGACAATTATAAAAAGGCCCTCTGGAGATGAATATCCAGGTTAAAGTCAATACTGCAGGAGTCCAACACCTATTTCTAATTAGCTGGTTTCAGAAGATCTTATAATGATGTGTAGAAATGGTTATCTTTATACAAATTGCATCATTTAGTGCAGGAAGGTTTTTTTCTTCTTTTTCCATAGTTCACTAATTAGGAGCACTGCAGCGGAATAAGAAAAAAAAATCAATGCAATCAATTTGAACTCCCTTGCTTACTTCCATTTCCATACTCTACAGACTTACCCCCTAAAGAATGGAGTCCCTGCTGTATCATCCAAGTGCTACTTTAACCACCCATCCCCCCCTAAAGTGTCTCTAGACTGAACAAATGGGATACATTTTTTCCCCATCAAGAGGCACATTATTTTTAAAGATAATTATATTTAAAGATAATTCAAAGATAATTAAGAGAGATAACTGACTGTTAGGAGTTATATGTGGTATCCCCCCAAAATTTGCATTGTATGAGACAACACAAGAAGGTTTGGAGGAGAAATGACTGGGTTATAGCCTTAACCTAATCAGTGAATTTAGCCCTGATAGGATTAACTGAGTGATAAGTGGAGGCAGGTGGGGTGTGGCTAGAGGAAGTGGTTCATTGGGGGCGTGGCTTTGAAGTATATATTTGTATCTGCCAAGTGGAGACCCCCTTCTCTGCTTCCGGATCACTATGTGAGCCACTTCCCTCCGCCACACTCTTCTGCTGTGATGTTCAGCTTCTCCTGGAGCCCCAGGGAATGGAGGCAGACTTCAATGGGCTGAGACCTCTGAAACTGTGAGCCGTCAACTAAACTTTTTCTTCTCTACCATTGTTCTGGTCGGGTCTTTCAGTTGCAGCGGTGAAAAACCTGACTAAAACACTGACTATATGTAATCTTTTGCCAATTTTTAGAAATAAAAAGTGAGACAATCTTTACATTGATGATATTTGATGAGTCAGAATATTCACTTATAAAAACTCCTTGTTTTGTAAAAAGAAAACACTTCTTAAAAAAAAAAAGCACACAAAATATTTCTATTAGAATTGCAACACCCTCCCTATGGGTTCTTTATATTCAAATTCTCACTCCCCTTTTTCAGGTGATCTCATCTTTAGCCCAGTGCAGAACTTAGTTTCCAGAGAACTGCTCTGACCCTCCCTGTTTTAATGTAGGTTTTCATTATTATTTACATATGGTAAGAACTATAGATTAAGAGTAGCTGCGATTAAAAAAAATAGTGAATACAGAGCCAAGAGGAAGGCATGCCACCCTTGTGTCACTATGCCACAAGGGTGATAGAGCTGTGCAGGTTGGGGGAACATGTGCATACAGTGAAATAACAAGTTGGCCAGGAGGCGTAAGGAGAGAAAGCAATGTGAACTAGAGCATTCAGGGAAGGGCAAGGCAGAATTAGCAGTTTTAGTATAGACTGGTTTGAGTAGTTGAAGCACACTCTAGGACATAGAGACTGTACCAGTTGTCTAATACTTGATGCTGGGTTGGTCAGGGCAGGTGGACAGTGGCGTGGATATAAAAGCCTGATTAGGGTATGGGCTCTGGATGTTTGTTTGCATTTGAACAGCGAGTTGTTCACTGTCCTAGGACTGGGCTAAGCCTGGGAAGGGCTGTCCTCCAGGGTCATCAAGGCCCCAGATGTCAAAGCATCCGAATATAGAAAATAGGAGATGTGGTTAATGCACTACCCTGGGGGGTCTCCAGGAAGAGAAAGACTAAGGGCTCTTCAGAACTTCTGGAATATTGGGGCTGTACAAGAGAAAATCTTTGCAGCTACGTCAGTTCAATACCAACTTATTTTAAATAACAGCGATATTGAGGCAATTCACCTTTTGTCCACATGTAGCATCTTAAATCCTCAAAGGAAGTTTTTGTCTTGACACAGGCTACTTCCAACACTTTCTTCTCCTTTGCTACACGTTGTCCCTGGCAAGCTTCCCCAGCACTGCTCCGTCCTGGGCAGACAGCCCATGAACTCATCAGCAGCTGCTTCACTCTCCTCCCTGCTTCCCCATCCTCCTCCTTGTCTTCATCTTCATTTTTCTTGGTTTGCTTTATCTCCATTCTCTTCTGAGTCTGTCTCCTCTAGAAGATTTTTAGCTGTTGGTTCCATCTCCACCCAAGTCTGTCTTTCTTCAATCTTGTGGGACTCCAGGCATCAAAAGTCATTGAGAATCACCTGCTTCAAACATGCCCCCCAAACAGAAAGCAGCCCATGTCTGAGACCAGAGTGGCTCTAATGCCACACTGGTTTTTTCAAAACCATCTTCATCCTTCCAACTGGCCTAAGGCAAAAGACACTCATAAAAAGATGTCTATGGCCCCATCTTCTATGACAACCACTTTGGCTATCTCTGTGGGCTCCTGTGTGATGACTTCCCCAAATTCCTTCTTGCTATCAGCCTTGTCCTCCACTTTTTTGCCTCTCCTATTTTCTCTTCTCAGACCTAGGTTGCATCAGCCCCCCCAAAAGGCAGACATTGGAAAGGGCTGGCTTTACTCTTGGAGTAAACTCAATCCCAGTCTATACTCATTTGCCTTCTCCTTCCTCAGAGGAGAAACAGGTAAATGCAGCATGTTTGTCCATATCTTTATTGTTTCCAACAGCCTTTACAGATGTTCATGTTGCCCATGAGAGTGATAGACATATGGCAGCCCAGTCTGAGTGGAAACCCAGACCCTCATGTGGACAGCTTGCTTTACAGAAATATGGTTAAAGGTATACATATCCCTTGTTCTTTCATGGAAGAAGAATTAGCTATTTCTTCTAATTCCATCTGAGTCCACTCTGACCTTATGGAAGGATATCACTTGCTCCCAGGTATTGGTGGCCACACGTAGGACCCTGGGTTCCATGTAGTGGTAAAGCTTCTTTCCACTGGGAGAAGAAAACTGTCACCTTGAGACACCACCACTGCCTGGAAAGCACAGTGCCTTGACCTTTGGGTCAGGTGTCTTTTCTGACATTACAAATACAGAGCTCATGACACAAACATGTATTTTGATCACTGAAAAATTCACCTCTGCAAAGCATCAATTCATTATTGAGCATAAAAGGACACCTTGAACCTTGGTGAAGGTGAGGAACATGAAATTTCTATGTCTTTTAGCATGTATTGTTTGGAATCTGTGTCTTTTTAGCATGTATTATTTGGAAGTTTGTTATCAGGGGGGACCTTTAAGATCTACCCCTTTCCTGAACGCTTGGACACCTTCTCCATCTTGATGGCTATCTTCTTCTTCTTGCTTTTCCTACCCATCTTGTGGATATAAGGCCACATAGTGACCCAGGGAAGAAACTGTACCTTGGAATCCTCCAAATGATGTCTTCATGGGAACAGTGCTTGGCATGAGGCAGGGATGCATCTTAAGACAAATTCTAGAAGAATCCATTCTTTCCACCTATCATAGACTTTTAACAGTTTCCTAACCTTCACCCTGTTTGGACTTAACACTGCCTCTAACATTCTTTATGTTTGCCTCAGAAAGTACAGAAAGAAAGCCACATATGTGCTTTTATGTTGAGTGTGTCTATGTGCACACACAAATATAATGTGTACACACACACACACACACACACACACATATATATATATACATGTAAATAAGTATAGATGCACATGTACATATATGAAGTTATCCAGTATATAGCATTCTTCTGTGATAAACTGTGAGTTTTGACAGGGTGACCTCTGCATTTGTCATAATTATTCTGTGTAATATCTACTAGCCTTGTATGTCCCTCAGAAATCCATCATCAAATAGGTCAGAAAAGATGAAGATAACGAGCCTGGTAATGACCCAGCAGGCTGCCCCTGAAAACAATCCAGATTGCACCCAAAGGAAAGATTAGCTCAGACAAGATATGTTAGGTTCAAAATGTTGCCATTCAGGCCATAATGAATTCATTCAAAACAATAAACTGACGCTTGACAGAAGTTCTTTAATTTTACATAATCACCTTGACAATCTATGGCTTTTCCTCTCATCCTTTCTCTTTCTAATAAATGTCCTCTAAGCCCTTGGTAGGAAAATTGCTGGAAACTCATTTACTGGTGGTTCCTAAGAGATTTTTATCTGTTAGTAGAAGAATATTTCTTATAAAATAACCCAGATGTTCTTGGCTTCTTTGTTGCTGCTCTATTTATCTTTGTGGCGACTGTCAATATTTTTTTTAACTCCATCACTTCTACTCGACTGATATTACATCTGAAATACTCAATTATTTTTTTCTGTTCCTGCTACTGCTATTCATCTCACACACAGTAGCCATGGTGAAGACGCTATAAAATGAAATAATGGGATCAAATAATTGCCGATCACATGGTTTTTCCCAATAAAATTCTATAATATGATTAATTCCAACCTTATATCTAATTTTTATTTTTTTATCCATGTATTTTCACCAAGTGGAGCTCTCATTTTTGGAACATGTATTTATTAACATTGTTCCCTCATTTTTTGCTGAATTCTGTAGCTGAAATGTGTCTGAGATGTAGCTATTTCAACTCTGTCTCACCTTTCTAGGCTTAACAGGATTGTGTCAGACTAATAATATAAAAAGTAAATTGACTCAGCTTCTCACCATTGTTTATATTAATGACAAAGTTGGCTATTAAGGTTATGCTATTTAGTGTGTGTGCAGTGCAGATTGAAACCCAAAAGCAAACTTCCCAAGTAAAGGGCATGTTCATTTTAATTCTAATAGCTTATGTAATCTCACTTTCTAAACAGTGTTCAGGTGCTTATTTCTCTCTTTTGTTTCATTGATTACCATCCCCCACCCATTTCAGAATGCCATTGGGCAATTGTGCCTCATGTTTTCTAGTTCAATTTTTCTGCACCATATCTGAAATGAATTGCCCACCATTCTTTCATATATTTCATAGACTAATTCCAAAATGTCTTAGATACCACTTTACTTCATTCTTGTCTGCAAGAGTTTAACCCTCTCTACCTTCTGTTACTATCCATATTCTCATCTGCATCCTGCTGAGTTCATGCCTTAATTTGAATCTCTTTTGTACTCACAATTTATGTCCTTCTAAACTCTTCTATTATGCTCTCTAAACCCCATGGTCCATCATTTAGCAAATCCCTTTATACACTCAGCCTGGTCTCTCTGTTCCTTTATCTCCTTGCCCTGATTGAAAATAGTCCGAGGATACCAGGTCCTTCCTGGCCTCTGAAAGGGAAGACCAGAATTCCATAAATAGAAGCCAAGAGGTAGTTAGATAGGGCCCTCCTGATGCTCAAGGATTATCTAAGTCTTTTCTATTCCTTTCTTGAGAAATCAATTTGTTTTTGAGGTTCAAGTTGTCAGACTATATCACAGACATTTCTTTTTATTGTTATGTTTTAAATCCCTTTATCACTTTGGGATTTTTTTCTACCTTGCTCACAGTCTTTCTCTTCACCACTGTATTCATCAGCTTTCCATTACTATAACAAAATGCTTGAGATAATTAAATTATATAGAGAAATGGTTTGTTTTGGCTCACAGTTCTATAAAGGTTCCAGTACAAGATGGAGTAACCCCATTGATATGGGCTTTTGGTCAGGTAGCAAATCACAGCAGAAATGAGTGGTGGAGCAAACTGATCACCTCCTGAGCCAAAGAGGAAGAGGCCAGGATCTCACAGTCCCCTTCAAGGGCACATCTCCAGTGATTTAAGGATCTCCAAGAAGGCCCTACAGCCTGAAGGTCCAGAGCATCTCTCAAGAGTGCCATTCTAAGGACCAAACCTTTAACACATGGACTTTTGAGTCCATTCAACATCTAAACTATAGCAGCCACTGTTTCCTCACCAATCTTGGAGCTTTCAATATCTATAACTATCCTATACTCAGAATATCACAGCTCCTTGACTTTCTCATTTGCAAAGATCATCACCTAATTACTGGTGGTGAAATGTCTGAAACCTTGATTTCAAGCATGCTACTTTCATGATAAGCATTTTTATCTTCCTGTCTCACTTACTGGGGCACTTCTACTCCCATCTTCCCATAGGAAGATCAACTGGTTTATTACCCATCATTGCAGTCATTCAGTTGCAAACACCCTTCCCTAGAACTCTCCTGGTAAAACCTTAGCTTTGTCTAAACTCAACTCTTGGACTTTTCTGCATGCGCATCTTAGCAGGCAAATGTGCCTGGAGAAGAGGAGCCCATCTGCTGGAGATAGGAGGGTCTTTACCTTCCTGCTACCAACTCCAATTTCATATACTTTCTTAGAAAACTATTTTATTCCTTTTTTCTCTTCCATATTAAATCTACTTAAAATAGTTGTCCCTGTTTTCTCACTTATGCATTTCCTTTGATGGATTCTTCCTTTCCAAAAAAACTGCTTTTATCAACAGGATTACAGTTGTGCTGTATCTTGGCATTATCGATTCATTAATTTTTAACTTCTTCAACCTTTCAGTGATTTGAAAAATATTCTTTGAATGCTGCTCTGCTTGGCTTTGTAGACACCCCAACTTACTGCTTTCTCTTTACTAAGCTGAACCTTCATTTTTCTTCACCTTTGTTCATAAAACTTAGACTGGATCACATTGACATAGAAAGCTCACTAGGATGCAAACCACGACGCACACAAACTAAGAGATGTGAAGAATAGATATTAATATTCTGCTCTTTGGGAGTCCCAGAAGGCAAGAACAAAGAGAATAGAGAGTAGACAATTGCCAAAGTAGAAATAACAGCAGAAAATTTTCCATATCTGCTGATTGCCCCCAGGCAACCTTCCGGCCTCAGAGATATTGTTTGCTTTCAAGCTTGGAGTTTTCCCAAAGTACTCCCGCCTCTCACAGCATAATTTGAGGGCATTGGGATTTGGGTAGATTGCTTAGGAGTTTCTTCTCATAATTTTAAAAATCAAATGATTAAAATTAAATCAAAGTGACCCCCGACTTGTTGGTAGAAAGAGAAGAGGTTAAAAAAATTAATAAACACTCATGTGTGAGATGTATTGGTTACCTATTGATGCATCACAAGTTATTCCTGAATTTAATAGCTTAAAATGACAACCGTTTATTATCTCATGTCGTTTCTAAGGTCCGGGAGTCTGAAAGTGGCTCAGCTGTGTGGTTCTGGCTCAGAGTCTTTCATGATGCTGTGTTATCAGAAGTTTCCATCTTCTGGACAGAAATTTTGTAATACAGCCTAGGGAAGTGGGCTCTGAAGGGGATAGAGGGAATGAGTTTAGATCTGCTTTCCTGACAGCATTCAGTGGGATACTGATATCCCAAAAAGGAACCTTCTAAAAAGGGTTCTGTGGTCTAGAAAGAGTGGGTTATAGGGATATAGCTTGACGTGACCACAGCCATCTTGGTTGTAACATTATCCCAATGCCTGTAAGACAAATGAAGTTGTTCAAAGTGGGTCAAACATCTTGCGTGCTGGCTACTGACCCCTGTACTGCATTTTAACTGACCTTGGACACATTAATAGTTTTTGAGAAAGGCCAGGGACATTCCAGTTGGCAGCAGCCCTCTTTTGTCTAGCTTAGCATATAAATCCCTCCCTCTTGCCTCAGGGTGTGAGGATAGACCTTCTTGCTGATACTCAAGACGTGCTTCTTTCCATAAATTCCCAGTAAATTGCACCTTGTGCTACCTGAGATCCATCTGCCTGTTTCTTTCATGTCATGGCACTGTCTACATGTGGTGGCTCATTCTCATACACCAGGACTGGGTTTCTCCAAAACAGTGCCGTGTTCATTTCTTCTAGAAATGTGCATACAATAGGCTCTGCGAGAAGTTCTGAGAAAATGAACCCTTATGACTTGGTGAATTTGGCATTTCCCCACCTTTCTGACTAAGGAATCTCTTTATTGATTTATGAACTTTTAAAAATACATCTCTTCCTTACTACCCAGGTATCTCTCTCTAAAACATAGATTTGATCACATCACTTCATTAATGCCAGCATTAGTGTCATGTTGGAGTTTAGGGAGAATAAGTGAGTATTTGACTTTTTTAAATTTTGTTTTTGTGATATTTTTCATATAAATAATATATCAGCACAGCAAATGTATACATGACTTGTTAACAAATAAAAACATATGTATTGAGGGCATGCACACCACATGTTTTTTACTGATGGTGAAACCAAGTTCGAAACCAAACTCGGTTCTGGCTTCTGCTGGTGGATGGGGTCTGTGTAAGGTAAGGGCCTGTGCAGCTGAGAAAGCTCCTTTTAGTTTGAGCAGCTAATCACAGCAGGGGCTGCCTGTTAGTGTCAGTTGGTCAGCTCAGAGTGTCACAGCCAACAAAGCCTGATTCTTTTCCACTAGTATCCAGTGGTGTGTTGCCTCTCTAAATGGTGGCCCATGCCCTCCACATGTTGCAACAGACCCCAATAGAGCACTACAAACTCTTACCAGGTTCTTGTTTTGCAAATGTAAAGAGCTAAACTCATGGGACAAAAGAAGGCAAGAATGAGAGGAGAAGGATTTATTCAAGTGTGAAAAATAGAAATTGAACTCTTGCAGGAGCAAGAGGAGACCCCCAATAGGGGTTGCTGCCAGTGTGTGTTAGTCTAGGGTTTTATGTAGCACATGGGTCAATGCTTTTGGTTCAAATTTATGCTAATTGGGGTTTGGAAAAGTACTAAGGCTATTGGTTATCTCTGCAATCTCATTCAGGTCTGTTCCACTTCTGTTTTTCTCCTGCTGATGGGGAAGCAGGGGTCAAGGTGGTGGGAGCGTGGATGCTTGGGGTTCCACCTGTCTTGCTGTGTGGAGTAGGCATCTGCACCAGCCCAGGCCAGATGTGGGGTGAGGGGTGGTGACAGGTCTGGTCCCCCTAGCTCAGCTCTGCCCTGGATCAACATGCCTCAACCCGTACCAGCATGGCGGGCTCCGTGCAGCCACAGCCAAGCTCCATTTCTCTGCAGGGATTAGTGGGCTGGCCGTGCAGCTTGGCAGCTGGAGAACCGTGTCCATGGAAGCCTTCAGCATACAGAATACAGCCCAGATTTGTTAGTTTTTGAAGGGTGGCTATAGGGTTGAAGTGGCCTCTAATCTGGTACTCACAGCTCAGGCGAATCATGCCTCTACACCTGAATTGCTTCCCAATCCTTAAACGGAGAAGTTTTAAAAACTCATCTGGTGACAAAGCTTATTTGACATTACATGAAGCTAATCACATTCTTAAAATCCTTCTAAGTATGTCTATTCACCTGCTTTGTTGCTCTTGTTATCCCAGACCCCGCTATTTTCTGTTACCTTTCTAAAATGGAAAGTCTTAATTCTAAGACAAATCTCTCTGACTCCAATTATTTAACTTGCAGTGTTCTTCTATTATATTCGATGGTTATTAATCATTAAAAATGCTTTTATCTGTATTGTGCCACTCATTTCAATGACAGGTCTGCAGATGACCCAGCTTCATGGAAGAGGTGGCTTAGCTTTGGGCCACCTGAATTTCTCAAGGCTATGCGCCCAGATGTTGGCACAGCCAGACACTGAACCCAGTCTCTTGGCTCTGAATTGTTCTGTCCTACCACAGACCTAGCCACCTAGAGTCTGTCTTATAGACAGTGAGTTCCTTAAAAACAGGGGCTTTGTTTTTCTTTTATTCTGTAAGGTCAAGTCCCTGCAAAGCCAGTCTTACAGGAGAGGTAGAATGTATGCCACAGCAGAGCAGAGTAAAAGAACCTCAATTTAAAAGAAGTCACCAGAGACTTTGAGGATAGACGAATCTTTGTTCTAGTTGCAGATGTGCTATTTATAGTCTCCTTTACCAACTCACCAAGCTTCTCTATGCTTCAATTTCTTATCTATGATAGGAAGAAACCCACAAAAACCTTAAAAAGGGAGACTATAACAATTGAAGAAAAAATACATGTCAGATACACCTAAAATACACATAAATGGTTATTAAAATAGGAAAATACCCCCTTTGATGAATTCAGCAGGTAAAAAAATTGAATTTCTAGAAAAGGGAGACTGAGGTGTCTATTTTCCCTGCAAAATTCTGTTCACTTTGTCTAACATTTGCTGATTTTTTTTTTAATAGCATTGCCTGGTTGAGGATGTTCTTGGAATTAAGTTCTTTGTTCTTAAGGATCTTAGAGTGGAGAAATGTTCATTTCTTCATATTTTCCCCCACTCTTTTGGTACTTTGCTCATCTGCCTTAGCCTGAGTGACTGCTTGAACTTGAGGAGAAACTGAAGAGGAAGAAGGAAAAACACAGCTGAGAAGGCAGGCTCTTTGGAGGAAAAGTAGAGTACATGTCAGATGTCATGGATTTTCTGTTTGCTTATAATCAGTCTGTGGTCCCCTCTTCATGCACTTACTCAGACACCTGCAGGTGATTTAACTTTGCTGAAGGTGCAGGCCCGTCTGTATTGCCTGTTCACTGGCCAGAAGGATGTGTGACCACCATTCTATTCCAATCATGACTAGTCCTCACTTCTCCTGTTCTAACTGGTAACTGGCAGGGAGGGCTGTGGAACTTTACCCAACTTAGAACATGGAAAATCACTATTGCTAAAGATTTGTTTCTCAATTCCTTTTTAGTCCTCAAAGTCTGGTATACATGGACCTTTGAATTATAAGAGACATTTCCAAATCCATTGTCAGTTTCACCCTGAACAATGCCGTCTTTCTTGCCCTGCCTCACCCTCCACATGAGCTTCCTCCCATCCGCACAGCGGCAGGCCTCTTTTAGTCTCATGCCAAGCCTCCTTCACTGTCATTCTTGTTCCTCTTTGCTCAGTGCCTCCCTGCCGCAGTGGGAAAATGGAACAAAAAGAACAAAAGAAAAAAGAAAAAAGGAGGGGGGTGGATAAATGAGGAAATCCAGGCTCCTGTGACTTACCAAGGATTTTTGTCAAAACTGGAAAGTGTCAAAATGTACCAGAGAGCAATGGAAAATGGGGCCTGAAAGTAGGAACAGATGTTATGCTTTAGAAAAGGAAAAATTGCAGGGGGCAGTGTTCTTCTATTTTGTTTGCTCCCCTTCTCTTTGGTTTTACATGGAGGTGACACAAAATAAATAGTCTGGGATCCACTTCTCACTGCTTTGTGCTCTGTGTCACCTTTCTCAAGCCTGAAAAATTCCAATTTCCAAAGCAATCAAAGCAATAGTGACCCCAAGGACATGGAATAAGTCCCTTCACTGTTCCTTCCTTGTCCAGGCTGGTCCACTCCTGGCTTGGTGTTCTGGGAGCATCCTCACTGGGACCTTTCTTTGCGGCCCTCCAGTCTGTTGTGAGCACTGTAGCAGGACAACAATTAAAAGCAGAGTGTGGTGGTGCACGCCTGTAATCCCAGCTACTCAGGGGATCGAGGCAGAGGGTTGCAAGTTCAAGGATAGCCTGGTCAACTTAGCAAGATCTTATAAGGGTGTAGCTCAGTGGTAGAGCTCTCGCCTAGCATGCATGAGGCCCTGAGTTGAATCTCCAGGACTGCAAATAAAAGACCAATACATGCATATTTGAATATCTATCTATCTATCTATCTATCTATCTATCTATCTATCTATCTATCTAAAATTGAAGTTGAATAAACTGTTCCTGTGCTTAAAACTCTCCAGTGAAGAAGTTCACAGAGCCTGCATGACCTGCCCCTACCTGACATCAGCCCCAGGGAATCCATTGCTGTTCCTGAACAGGCCACAGGGGGCGCACTGTCCTCTTGCCACAGGGCCTTTGTATCTTTCCTCTCTTTTTAAATATTCCAGATAACTGAAGTCAAGCTCCTTCATATAAGTCTATACTCAAATCATTCATACCTCTGAGTGACATTTTTCATTGGTGCATCCACCTCTGATACTTCCTCATCCCTTTTCCTTAGCACTTACTAACATTCACTTCAAATTATTTTAGAGATAAAAGTGATTTTAGTTTTGTTTTTTTTTTCAGGCATCAGAACAACTTTCATTAAGTATCTTTGGCCTTTATTCTGAAATTTTTGCTTATAAGCTCTTTTAATGGTAATCTCATTCTTTTTTTTTTTTTTTTTTAGTTGTTGATGGACCTTTATTGTATTTATTTATATGTGGTGCTGAGAATTGAACCCAGTGCCTCACACATGCTATGCAAGCACTCGACCACTGAGCTACAATCCCAGCCCTATCTCATTCATATTTAAGAATCAGCAATGAAATATAAATACATGCCATCATATAGGAAGTCATGTCAAGATTAAAAGTAAAATGAAATATACATATGTGTGTGTGCACATATGTGTATGTATGTGAGGGAATATATGTGTATACCTGTATCTGTACATTGATATTTTGTTGTTTGAGAAGTCTGTTATAAGATCATTGTCATTTATGCTTTATGCCAGTATATTCAGCTCACTCATCACCACTCATTCATCCCACAGGGAGGGCTAAGTGCCCAGGCTTTTGTTCGTGTGGAACTAGAGGATGTGAATGACAATCATCCTGTGTTTGACCCATTGACCTATCTGACAAGCATCAGTGGCCAGACCCAGCCAGGTACTGAGATCATCAGTGTCCGCGCCACGGACAGGGATTCTGGGACATATGGCACGGTGGCTTACGAACTCGTTCCGGGAGACCTCTCATCCCTCTTTACCATTGACTCTACCACAGGTATGTGACCGTGGGGGTAGTTTTATCCTCTGGTTCGTTAGGTCTCAGCTTAATTGTTTAATGATCAGAAACTTAGGAAAAAATAATTTTAAATAGGAAGGATGCTGCAGGATTCAACTTTCCAGAAGTCACTGAGACTCAGAGAAATGGACCGGCCTTTTGTCATTAGGTCCCACCTTTGCTTCTACTTGATTTCATGTTTTTTAATGGGCTCAGTTTCCTATTAGTGCTAATAATACCTATTGTGCAAAGTTGTTGTGACAACCAAAGGCAGTAAATTACACTGAAGCTGTTGGCCAGTGGTATATAGTTATCTTACAAATGTCCATCTCCCTTTATTTGTACGAACATGCCATCTAAGGGAGACTTAGCATCATTTCAGTGTCTTAATGGATGGTATCAGTGCAAGGAGACCAAGTAGACACCTTTCTTCGTGCTAGGTCTGGTATTCCCTTTCAGTCTTAGTCTCCTTGTTTCTAAACTCTTACCTAAAACTCCTTTCATTTCTCTAACATGGTAATTAATTACATATCTACCAAAGAAGCCCAGTGAGCAAACCAATTCTTGTAGAAATAATAAATATTTCAGAGGTCACCTTCCTTATTACTTTGTTGTAAAAAAATGATGTTTGAAATATTTGTTCATAAAAATCAAAATTAAAATTAGATAATATTATTTTATTTTATAATACTTTTGATATCCTTAGAGATATTCTAGTCTAAAACTGAAGCTACAAAAGAATGAAATGATTTTTTTCCCTTCTATATTCCTTTGCACAATCTGAGAAATATGTTTAATGTGTTTCTATTATATGGGAATGATCCTGCCTGGGACTATAGTAGACTGTGTATTGTCACATTGGATCTTCACAATACCTTTATGATCACCACATACATTAGAAACAGATGATAATTTACTCAGGAAATGTGATCTACTGTGTTAGTTTGCCCTCTCTGGGCTCTCTAGGTAGAGTCACCGCAGCTTCCAGCAAGAGAGTGCTTCATCTGGCTCATGTGACAGGCTGGAGGATCAATTGTTTACACTGGCAGTCTTTATAAGGCAAACTTTTCCTTGCTTGAAATAATCCACTGACGTGGACTTTACCATTTCAAAGATCAGAAGAAATTCTTTTGTAGGAAATTAGTCTGCTTATCTCGGCTTTTTTCAAAATTCATCTTCACCGCGGACCTTAAATGCCTGTCAAATCATCAGGCCCTGCAGGGCACTAGTGTTGCCAAAAATATATAGGTCAGCCAGTAATCAAGGTAGGGATCTAAGAGCATGAGGCAGATTGTTTTTAAAAGACATCAACACACTCATCATCCAGTTTCCCCTGGAAGAGCTGGAAGAATGAACTGTATTCTGTTTTTAGAAGAGATCTCTGTCACTGTACTGCCCCCATGCTTCCCTTCCTGGCACGGGCTACGAGACAAATGCCATTGTTAATCATGGGGAACGCTTTTCATGTGTGTCATTATCTAGGGAAAGCATCGTAGTAATTTTCTTTCTTTTTTTTTAAGAGTAAAGACCAAATTTGTAATGGAAGTAGCCTTGAGTTACTATTGTTGGCAATTTTGATGCCGTCCATCTAGGTAGAAGGCATTTCTTTGACAAACAGGGCTTGGAATTGGGTCATACTTAATCACAACTCAGGAGAGATGGGTGAGACCTGGTCATGGTTGACTTTAACCTTTAGAGGAGAATGAAGCAGTGTGATGACTACTGTGGGAAAGAATTTGTCTAGGCAACCAGCAGTCTCCAAGATGAATGGTTGAGCTCCATCAATCCATCAGTTGAAGCAGAGAACACAGTGTATATATTTATGGTGTCTCAGGTATGCTGTGTTTTATGTCCACATCACAAACTGATCAAATCAAGCTAATTGACCATCACCTTGTGCACTCTGGATTTTTTTTTTTTTTTGTAGTGAGAACATTTAAGATCTCCTCTCTAAGCAATTTTCAAGTATAGAAGATTATTATTCATTGTATTCAACATATTCTGCAGTAGATCTCCAGATAAAATGTCTTCTTTGAAGGCTAAATGGTATTCCATTTATGTCTATACCACATTTCTTTATCTGTTCATCTATTGATAGACACACTAGTTGATTTCATACCTTGGTTATTGTGAATACTGCTGCTTTGAGCATTTAGTGCAGATATACTCTTTGACCTACTGATTTCAGTTTCCTTTGAGGATATACCCAGAGGTGAGATTGCTACTGTTGACTTTTCGAGGAAACTCTATGCTGTTTCCCATAATGGTTGTGCCCCATTTTCTATATAAGGATGTTCTCTGAAAATAGAACCAGGAGCAGCATTGGAATATGATTTTCTTCTTGTGGATTCATTTCTTATTGTTGTTGTTGTGTTTTCTTGCTTCACCCTAAGGCCCATCTCTACCAAGGCTTCCAGTATAAAAATAGCCCCCAACAAACCATCTCTTTCAATAAGTATTCATGGAATAAATTTACAAATGACATTTATTAATAATCAAAAAGTGATGTAAATCTTTATTACAGACTTCTAAGAAATTGCATGGGAGTTCCATTGATAACATAGTACAAAACCTAATTTAAAATCCCTTTTGTGATTAACAGCATCAAAACTGACCCTATGGCTACCAGACTCTCCCAGTCTCTATCTAGCTTACCTGTGTGGACACTGGTATTTTTTCTTTCCTTTTTAAAAAAATTACCTCCCTTTGTCTCTGGATTTATTCTTTTTTTTTTTCTCCTTTCAGTGGGAAGTTTTCAAGCTAGTCTTGGTACTTTTCAATTATTCCCTTTCTTCTTTAACCTGAGCTCCTACACAGCTAGGTAGAGGAGAAATAAAATAACCTGAGAATATTGAGCAGTGATGAACCCAATTATGCATTGTCACTTCCTCTTTCATTACTTTAAAATTCTCTCTTAGAGACTTTTCTGTCTTGGAAACCTTTGCTCATGGCTTCACCCATCCTTTCTTTCTGAGGATTTCTATGCTAGGCGTGCTATTTTAAAAGCTCACATATTTTGTATCACAGGCTCATGTTTTCCTGAAGACAAGAGATTGCTCATTGATCTGTTTGTGCCACAACCAACCCTCATGCATTAAAAATAGAGCTCTTTGACTTATTGTGTTCATCTGGGAAGAAAAATGTTTTGGAGAAAACTGGAAGGGGGTGTGACCATGTCATGGTTGTTTTCACTTGTGGGTTTATCTTCCTGTTCTGTTTCTGGTTTTCTAAGTTTGTTGTTGATTCAAAGAACATTTTTGCAAAATGCGTTTAGGCACCAGGAGAGAGATATTGAATGCTCCCTTCGTTTCTTATTCTCAGCCCGTTGGCTAGCTTTGATGTGGGCATGAAGCAGACCACACTGTTTGGAATTTCAAGAGGAAGAAACACAAGAGACAGTTATTAATAGCTCTTTTTTCATGTATTTTTAATCTCATTTTATAAACTCTACGTAGGTTTTTTTTCCTTCTATTTTTTGAAGTACTCTGATTAGTAGCATAAAGAAAATAATTTCTCAGTCTTTGAGATTGTCCTTTTAGTAATTTTTTGGGGGTGGGTAACCAGGGATTGAACTCAGGGACATTCAACCATTGAGCCACATCCCCAGCCCTATTTTGTATTTTATTTAGAGACAGGGCCTCATTGAGTTGCTTAGTACCTCACTTTTGCTGAAATTGGCTTTGAACTAGTGATGCTCTTGCCTCAGTCTCCCAAGCCATTACTTAGTAATTTTACATTAAAGAAAAATATGACTTCTAATTCAAATTATTTTCTTTTTCTTCATTTTATTTTATTTTTATTTGATCTTATTAGTTATACATGACAGTAGAATGTATTTTGACATATTATACATATGTGGAGTATAATTTCCCATTCTTCTAGTTGTACATGATATGGAATTACATTAACCAATTCATATATGTACATAGGAAACTAAGGTCCAATTCATTCCATTATCTTTCCTATTCCCATCCCCCCTCCCTTCTAATTCAGATTCTTTTAATGTGACGAATAGGTTTCAAGCATTTGGGTTGGTTGTTCTCTATCACACGAAACTACCTTTTATTAGGTCTACCTTTGGCTAAATTCTTGTGGTTTGCTTCTTTTTTATGGAAGCAAGTTAATGATATAAAGACAAGTGAATAATAATTCTAAAAAGAGCGTAACTTAGGGCAGGAAATGAAAGGAAGTCAGTCCGTCTGTGTGATGCATATTTTTTCAATGCTTGCTATGTACCTGCTGTTTGGGATACATTAGTGAATAACACAGATGAAAATTCCTGCTCACACAGTGCTCACAGCAAGAAACTTAGGTGGCTTAACCTATGGGCTGTTCTGTATTTAGTTGTGGTGTACACCAAATCCAAGATTAGCACTACAAAAGGACAAGTAATTAAAAGGGTAACAAGCTGCCAGAGAAGGGCAGCTGTACCTCATGTTTGGTTGCCTCATTATGTGGATTTTTAACATGGACATGAAATAATGTAGCACAGACTCTGTTTTTCTTTATTTCAAGGGCAGATTCTTTCCTAATGTTAGTTTCATGGTCACATCTCATACTATGTAACGATTCTTACAATTCTTCATGACTGCCACTTTCCTACATTTGACATTTAACAGTCTCCTATATAGTTAATCAATTAATGCCACACCTCATTTCATAATGGATGTGAGCCTGCGGGTGCCAAATAAATGGTGACTTTCTTTTATTTGCAAGACAGATTGTAAAATTAATCTCAAGCACCTAATGACTATGTTACTTTCCTAGGAAACAAAACCAGAAAAAAAGAGAATTTTCTCATGAGTATCTTTTCAGTACAAGATCACAGACTCACAGAATGGAAAACTTTACAAATCAGCTGCCTCATTTAGTGGAGGAAGAAATTGAGTCTGAAGGGATTTGACCAAAGATGTACTGCTGGCTATGGAAGAATTGGTCTTGAACTTTGTCCGAGATCTGTGATTCATCCCTGTACCTGTCTCAAGCAATAATACTTTCGAATTGCTTTTTTGCGCCTTGATCAAGTTTATGAGATAAACAAGGCAGATATTTTTATGTCCATCTGCAAATGAAGATACTAAACACCCTGAGAGTCTTAATTACTTA
The DNA here is from genome assembly GCF_964194105.1 of Spermophilus citellus. NCBI lineage: Eukaryota > Metazoa > Chordata > Mammalia > Rodentia > Sciuridae > Spermophilus > Spermophilus citellus. The sequence goes on from NC_138189.1 coordinate 126,395,232, forward strand.
ATTCAAGGGCATTGTAGTAAACCTGACACCTGAATTTATTTACTTTCCAGGGCTTTTTCTATTATTACAATTATTTTAAGCTGAAGACAAAAATAAAATAAATATAGATTGATTCAACTAAATAAAGCAGAAAAATGATCCCTCGTGTATCTTCCTTGGAAAGCCTAATTGAAATGACAAATTCTCTGTTGATTTTTATAATTACGTTTTTCAGTGGAATAAACAGAAATTAGTAGAATCTTTCAAAACACATACATTTTTATTATGAAGTTGGTTTAGTTGTTAATATGAACTGGAATGTTGAATTCATTCTAGTTCTTGCAGCCAACAACTTAGCCACTGAGATTTGTGTGCAAAATAAATACTAAAATATCACTTATTTTGTGAATGTACTTCTATATTCTCACTTACTGAGTATAGGAAAGACTTTATAAATATCAATGATTAATAAAAATTTGATATTGATATCTCATAGTTTTTGGTTTCACCTGTTCTTGAGAAACCATGTTTATAGGCTTTGTATCTGGTGAAGGTCATGGTTTTGTGTTTATTTGAACTTGTCACATCTATGCCATAGCTTACAATTTTAGCAATAACCTACAGAATATTTTTTTAACTATGTATTTCTACCTCAGTTTAGAGTATTCAGAAAATAAGTATTGCTTAATTAATAGAAGAGCATGATAATAGATTAATATATACTATATGTAATATATATAAGATAGATTTTAATTGAGAAGATCTTTGTCTTCAAGTTCTTTTACTGCACTATCAATTTTAAGAATATTTCATCCCAGCAATTTTCTCTGCTCAAATAAAAAGTGACAAGATGAAGAGCAGAGACATAAATAGTATGCATTATAATTAGTATGTAAATCCAAACAGTCATTAAAACATAAAATAACCAGTGCTCTGTAAATTAATCAATGTCTGTATTTTAAAGTTGGTCCCTGCATTAGTGGTTAATAATAATTTGCAAGAGTCATGAAAAATGGCACTGTACTTTAAAGTATTAAAATATAATATCATAAATTTTGAGTTGATAAATATATAGGCAAAGGCAGCTCTTCATTTTCTGGCCCCCAACTTTTTTTTTTAACTTTTTTTCCCTCCCAAATATCTTGGATAATATCTCATAGAGAAACATTTGACCTTCATTTGCAAAGGTTTCAAATCATTTCCTTACTCTAAGTCATCAGGTTTTACCCCTCAACTTTTAATAGAGAGCTCAGTCTACTTAAGAATCTTGGATTCAAATGTACAATTTTTATTTGTCAATTACACCTCAATAACTCTGACAAAAAAGGAACATTGAATTCGAGCAAGAGTTTTGTTGCTCCTCTTTCTATTCAAATGCTTTTAAAAAGTGAATGTTTGAAATATTCAGTACGTAGAACCTCATAATATCCTCTTCTAGGTAGTGAGCATTCATTCAAAGAAATTTATTGGACCTGGATGTGCCTGCCAAATATTTACTTCTCTTTGTCCTACTTTTCTTAGACTCAGTAGCTCTCCTTCGGGTCAGCATACTTTTGAGATATATCTTTATATTTCACATACAATCAAGTCTGTGGACTATAGAGTTACACTATCTGTCTGTGTCTCTCTGTTTTTTGTTTGTTTTTGTGATTTAGTTCTGGGAATTGAACCCAGGGCTTCCCATATGCTAAACACATGTTCTACCACTGACCCCCATCCCTGTCACTCTGTCTCATTAGGGTGACTATCTTTGTATTCCATGGAAAAGAAACACTAAGGGCAAACTTCATGTATTGATAACAGTAATTACTGAAGACAGTGGAGGCTCCAGAAGGAAGCCAAGCAAAGTGTCCTGGACCAGATGGTAGGAGTCCTGTGATACTTGGCAGGAAAGCTCAGATTTGGATGGGCAAGTTGGAGAAGTATAGATGGCAATTCCAGAGAAAGGAACAAACTAAATAGACATGGAGATGAAAATTACTAACCATTTGGAACAAGAAACTAAAATGTTAAATTTGGGCTGAGCCACCAAAATACAGAGTAAATTCTACAAAGAGTCTAGACTCTAGGCAGAATTTCCAAAGGAGATGCACCTTGTCAAATGTATGAAAGGTTGATAGTCTGGATAGAGCTCTCCTTGGTTTATGGGTCCCCCAAGGTGGGGACCAGCACCTTATGACTACTCAAGAGAATATAGTGCGTGTCCCCGGTAGTATGGGGCTGACCATAGACTCATGTGCGACTGTCACCTGATAAATGTAAAGAAGAGATGGTTGGCATCAGAATAATGGAGGCATTTCTAAAGTAGAAACAAACTTCACTTCCGTAGTTTGTGCAGAAGAGATTATTTAATTATTTCCCCAGGATATAGAACATTTTTGAGAGAGAGGTATGGAGTGTTTTCCAGGTTCTGTCTACACAGGACCAAAGATTATACTGCCTGCCAGCTTTTTAGGAGAGACGGAAGTAGTAATGAACAGCCTAAATAGAGATGTGTTCACCTCCACCAAGGCCACTTCAGATCAACGGCTAGACACAAAAATCCTTGCTATAGTTTGGATCTTGGATGTTGCTCAAAGGCCCAAGCGTTGAAGGCTTAGTTCTCAGCCTGTGGCATTGTTAGGAAGTTGTAGGACCTTTAGGGGGTGAGGCTTAGTGGAAGTAAGTTATGTCATTGTGGATGTGTCCTCTCTGTGTTTTCCAGCTGCTATGAAGTGAGCAGCTTCCTCCACCATGTGGTATGATGAGCTGCCAACAGCAACAGGGTCAGTGGATCATGGACTAAAACCCCACAAACCATGAGCCACAATAAATCTTTTTAAGTTGATTATCTCAGGTGTTTTTAACACAGTATCTACAAGAGTGTTATGGGTTTAATTATTAGGTGTCCACCAAAAGTTCATATGTGATACAATACAAGAAGGTTTAAAGGTGGAATGATTGGCTTATGAGACCCTCAACCTGATCAGTGAAATAATCCCCTGATTGGGATTAATCAAGAATGACTGTAGGCAGATGTGAAGTGGGTCATTGGAGGCATGCCTTTGGAGGCTCGTTTTCTCTGTTTCCTAGTGCCATGTCGACAGCTGCTTTCTCCTGCTACATGCTTCCGCCATGATGTTCTGCCTCACCTCAGGCCCTGAGGAATAGAGTAGACCATCTATGGACTGAACCTGTTTCAGTCAGCTTTTTTTGCTGCTGTGACTAAAAGAACCAACCAGAACAACTATAGAGGAGGAAAAGTTTATTTGGGGGTTCACAGTTTCAGAAGTCTCAATCCACAGACAGTAGGCTCCATTCCTTGGGACTCAAGGTGAGGCAGAATATCCTGGCGGAAGTATGTGGTGGAAGGAAGTGGCTCACATGATGATCAGGCAGTAGAGAGAGACTTAGCTCAGCTCACCAAATGTATACCCCAAAGACATGCCCCAATGACTCACCTCCTCTAGCCACACCCTACCCACATTCAGTTACCACTCAGTTAATCCCATCAGGGGATTATTTCACTGACTTCTCCTCTAAACCTTTTGTATTGTTTAGCTTTTTGGGGACACCTAATATCCAAAGCATAACAGAGCCCTCTGAAAACGTGAGCCCCAAAATAAACTTCCTCCTCTAAAATTTCTTGTCCTGTTTTTTGATCACAGCAATAAAAAAGCTGACTAAAGCAAAGAGAAAGTGAGTTTTCAATACTGTTTACACTGAAAAGTGATGATGCTTGGTCATTATGATAGTGTCCATCAATTTAAACTTTCCTGCCTCCCCTGCCCTCATCCTCTGGCCTCTTTCCCCCCCCTTCCCCCTTGCTTCAGTCCTGTGTGGTTCGGGAATTCAGCAAGTTGAGACAGTAGAAGAGCTAAATGAAGAGAGAATTCAACCACTTTTTAAATTGATTTAAAAAAAAATAAATGACAGTGGAATGCATTACAATTCTTATTACACATATACAGCACAATTTTCCATACCTCTGGTTGTATATAAAGTATGTTGACACTAATTTGTGTCTTCATACATGTACTTTGGATAATGATGTCCATCACATTCCACCATCCTTGCTAATTCCTTGCCCCTCTCTTTCCCTCCCACCCCTCTGCCCTATCTAGAGTTCCTCTATTCCTCCCATGCTCCCCCTCCCTACCCCACTATGAATCAGCCTCCTTATATCAGAGGAAACATTTGGCATTTGTTTTTTGGGGATTGGCTAACGTAACATCATCTTCTCCAACACCATCCATTTACCTGCAAATGCCATAATTTTATTCTCTTTTATTGCTGAGTAATATTCCATTGTGTATATATGCCACATTTTTTTATCCATTCATCTACTAAAGGGCATCTAGGTTGGCTCCACAGTTTAGCTATTGTGAATTGTGCTACTATAAACATTGATGTGGTTGTGTCCCTGTAGTATGCTGATTTTAAGTCCTTTGGGTATAAGTCCTTTTGGTTCCATTCCCAGATTTCCAAAGAATCTCCATACTGCTTTCCATAATGGCTACACCAATTTGCAGTCTCACCAGCAATGTATGAGTGTAGCTTTTCCCCCACATCCTTGCCAACACTTATTGTTATTTATCTTCATAATAGCTGCCATTTTGACTAGAGTGATCGAGGTGAATGGAGAGCCTACATCATGGGAGCAAATCTTTACCCCTCACACATCAGATAGAGCACTAATATCTAGGGTATATAAAGAACTCAAAAAGCTAAATACCAAAAAAACAAATAACCCAATCAATAAATGGGCCAGGAACCTGAACAGGCACTTCTCAGAAGAGGATGTACAATCAATCAACAAATATATGAAAAAATGTTCATCATCTCTAGCAATCAAAGAAAAGAAATGCAAATCTAAACTACTCTAAGTCAACCACTTTTGACCTTCAGCCTCATTCAAAGTTTAAACTTAGAATTTTGATTATTCTGTAGTCCTTTCTATTTTAATTATTAAATCGAGACATCAAATAACAAAAAGAGTTGTAATTGGTTGATAGTCACTGTTGAAATCATGGAGATTCCTGAGTTTTCACAGCTAGAACTTCACAATGTAAATTTAAAAAGAATAAAACAGTGTGGCCTCTGATGGCATCTCTTCAGGGTTGTGTCTGAAGAGGAAAACTGGGCAGTGAATGAGAGGATGGGAAGCCACCATGAGGATGGGAGGATTGTGAAGGAATTGAAGAGCCTGACAGAAAGTTTAAACCTGATTGTTACAGAAGTTAAGGTCTGATGTGGGCTTTTGAGGTTCCGTATGATATGATGAAGTGATGTGTAAGGAGAACACCCTGGAGGCAGCGTGCCAGGTGGATGATAGAAGAGAAGATTTGAACAGGAGAACTAATTGTTGTAATAATCCAGGCTTAAAGTAATGAGGTCTGTGCTTAAGGAGAAAGCAATAAAAACAGAACAGAAATAATTATTTATTTAAGAGAAAAATAATGAGAGTGGTGAATAATTCGATTTATTAATGAAAGGGGATACATCACATAGGATTTTTATATTTTAACTAAGATAATTGATGGTCCAACTGGCATCAAATTGACAGACGTCTCAGGGGAAGTGCGACCTAGGAAACGGCATAGAGCAACAATTCAGGTGAAGGGATGAAGGAAGATTCTAGAATAAGGTGACTATTGACGCCATGAAAACATGAATATTTTGAAGGAAAGAGCAGTTTTCAAGGAAATTTTGTTTTCACAAGTCATGAAGGTGATTTTGATGCAGCTTGTCAGGGGACACCCTTTGAGACCTGGCAGGAAATAGAACAAGGAACCTATTTAGAGAGATGCTTAGAAGCCTGAGAAGAGACGAAGAAAGATAGATGGAGAAATCTAAGGGGTTATCAGGAGGGGGGACATGGAGGAATTGGTGAATTCTAGATAGGGCAGAGAGGTGGGAGGGAAAGGGAGAGGGCACGGGATTAGCAAGGATGGTGGAATGTGATGGACATCATTATCCAAAGTACATGTATAAAAACACGAATTGGATGTCAAGATACTTTATATACAAACAGAGATAGGAAAAATTGTGCTGTCATTTTGTTTAATCAATAAAAAGTAAAATTAAATAAAATTTTTAAAAAAGAAAGAAAGAAAACTACAATACAACTAAAGGGCAGAGTCAAAAGGTGAGGGGATCTCCTGGATCTGACAATCCAAATTCCAAGGATGGAGACAACCTGCAGTTAGCCATGTCCCCTTCACACTGTCTGCACACAGCCTTTTGTTTCGGGTGAATTTCCTATAACACTTGGCTGGATTCATTCTCAAAGTTTTGCCTCTTAACTGGAATATTTTGTCTGCTTATATTTCCTAAAGTTTCCCAGTTTAGATCTGCCACTCATTTTCATTCTCACTCCTGTTAACACAGTTCCTTGTATTATTTGTGATTGATTGACTGTGGGCTTGGATTTTAATCTGAGAGAATCCTTTGAGTCCTTGGGATTTAGGTGGGTTCCTCTGGAAAGGATTTGTATTTATTTTGCCCATGCCCTACAGAAATATGAGTCCACATAGTGTGTGTGTGTGTGTGTGTGTGTGTGTGTGTATGCACGTGTACACACATGTGCATTGCAAATAAATGTGCATGCTGGGGGTGGAACCAAGTACCTGGTACATGCTAGGCACATGCTTTACTCTGTGGCATACCTCCAGCCCCAAGTCTTTACCATTTTAAACCAAATTCTGGGCTTGAAATTTTTCACACCATCCTCTATTGTGAATTCAGGCTACAAATTAATGTAAGAGCTGGTTTATGTTTAGGAATTCTCAAAAGGAGTTTTTACCAAGACTGTTTAACAACACTTCAAGTCAGGCAATTTTCTTCTCAGTCCATCGGGGATGAAAGGGTTTATTTCTAGCTCATCCTTCAACTGAAATGTTTGTTGACTTGATCTTATTGGACAAATTCTTGAGATGCTCTCCATCCCTGGCCTGCCTTTATCCACAGACTACTTGGGTCTCTTTTTTCTGCCTCCTGAAAGTCATTTAAAAAAAAATAAACTAAAATAAGGGGGAAAATGGGTGTAATCACATGAAATAGAAGGGAGATCAGTAGAGCAGAGGAAGGGGATTGAGGAGTAAGGAGGAAAAATGGGCAAAGGGAAGAACTGCAGAATGAATTGATTTAACTATGCTCTGTACATATACGAATATGCCACGGTGAATTTCACCTCTATGCATATCTGTAAAGCACTATTTAACAATTTGTAAAACTATAAATAAATAGAAGGAAGTCCAGTAGGGTAGAGGAGGGGAAACAGGAAAAGGGAGGAAGTAGGAGGGAGGGAAAGGGGAAGTAGTAAGGACTGACGTGGAGTCAGTTATATTTCATGCATGTATGAGTATGTCAAAATGAACCCCAATATTATTTATAACTATAATGCACTAATAAAAATATTGAAAAATAAACTTCAAGGTCACCTGTGTTTGGGAAATGCCCTGAAGGCCAAAGTTCAATGCAGTATGTTGTCTAATCTCTAGGTTCCTGAGGTCACTTAACTGCTTAACAGTTTGTCTTCTTTATTGTTAACTTATTGAAGCGTATCCAGAGGGCGTTTTCATATTTTATGTAGCCCTTGCTTTCCAGAAGAGAGTCAGAGTACCTAGTACTAGAAACAAAAATTCCTTTTAGGAGTTTTCTCAGTGGTGGTCTATAAGATGTGCATTATCTTTTTATCTTATTTCATGCATGTGATAGTTGATTTCAGCATATTACTTGGGGGTCATGAAAGAGGCTCAGGAAGAAGCTCTGCCCTTATCATAAATGGAGAACATTTACAAACAAGACAGGTCAGGAAGTGTTCATCTCAACCCTTGACTCACTTGGAGGGAGTGTCCCCCTATGCCCCAGAAGATGGAGCTTAGCAGGAGTGAGGATAAATGAAACTGTTGCTTTTCATAATCTTGTTGGCTTTGTTGGTTTGAAGAAGAATCCAGATTTAGTGTCCATTGGGATGACTTGGACCAGGGGTGAGCTAGATAGGATGACAAATCCTTGAAAGCCCATAATGGAAAGCTAATGCTACAGATAACCATAAAAACCCTTGTATTTCTGGACAAACATGCAATCTGTTATGGTTTGCATATTAGATGGTTCCCAAAACCTCACGTGTGAGACATGAAAGTTTAGAGGTTTAGAGGTGAAATGATTGCGTTATGAGAGTCTTAACCCAATCAGTGAATTAGTCCCCTGATAAGATTAACTTAGTCACAACTGTTTGGCTGGAGGAGGTAGGTGGCTAGGGGTATGCCTCTGGGCATATATTTTGTCATTACTGAGCAGAGCTCTCTCTCTCTCTCTCTCTCTCACTTCCTGGTGCCATGTCACCAGCTACTTTCCCCTGCCATGCTCTTCTGCCATGATATTCTGCCTCATCTCAGGCCCCAAGGAATGGAGTTGGCCTTCGATGGGCTGCTGAAACTTTGAGTCCCCCAAATAAACTTTTACTCCTTTAACTGTCCTTGTCAGTTCTTTTGGTCATAGCAGCAAAAAAGCTAACTTGTTTGTGCACTGTGTGTGTCTGTGTGTACATGCTTGTGGAGTTAGCTTACTCTACATTCTTGTAAGTTAGAAGTTCCGAGTTAAAACTGTGATTAAATTGCCTAATATGTATAATTCATAGAAATAGCAAATGTCTGAAAGCAATTGATCCCTTCATTTAAGGTTGAATATTTCAACACCTAACACTATTATTTAAAGAAGGAGGCATTCTTTTGGGAGAAACTATTCATGAAGGTAGTATTTTTCAACCTTTTTAACTCAATCATCAGTAGTTTTCTATTTTAGTGTGTTTATGGATACCACTCTAAAAGTTGTTATTTGTTTCTTCAGAGTTGTATTATTTTTCTGAAATCCACCAACAGTATGATTTCTAGGCTTTTGCCCCTCAAAGTTTTACATACACCCTCCCTTTGGCCACTCCTCTTGAGAAGCTATACTGTAATTGCTTAGCAGCATTTGCTGACAAGATGACCATCTTTGGGGACATAACCTCGGCTGAGTCCCTTAAAAGCCTGCCTACCATTTTGTTTCTCCTTTTCTGTTGCTTATCTTTACCCAGACTCCTCTGCTTCACTTGGATAATGCTGAATGAAAAGCAAACCCACCATATATTCCTGTGTCCAAATTAACTTGTCTTCATTGGAAGGCCTTATCTTCAGCTCTGGCTTTTATGTCAATGAACTTGAACTAGAGCTTTCTGAAGATTTACCCAGGGGGTGTCATTCTTCCTGAGCCTACAGCCATCCTTTCTGCCTTTTGTATATTCTTCCTGTATACAGTTAATTTCTTAAAACTTGCACTTTTGTAAAGCTCAGATTTTTAATGGACACTAATCTGTCACTTTTGTTGAAAATGAAGGTTAAAAACAATCTTTGAAGAATTTTCTGACATTTTCTACCTAAAGTTAGCATTGGTAAATTTATTTTCCAATATATGAAATATATGTAATTATGTATTTTGTGATGATATTGGTAATTTAAAAGTAGTAAGTATTGTAAATAAATATTGTAAAAAAATCATAACTTTTTAAAATTGAAGTTATGGATTTTCCTTACATGTAGATTAACTAAATTGTTTGTGCAACTTTTATTTATTTTTTCTTTTTTTATTGTTGGTCGTTCAAAACATTACATAGTTCTTGATATATCATATTTCACAGTTTGATTCAAGTGGGTTATGAACTCCCATTTTTACCCCATATACAGATTGCTGAATCACATCATTTACACTTCCATTGATTTACACATTGCCATTCTAGTGTCTGTTGTATTCTGCTGCCTTTCCTATCCTCTACTATCCCCCTTTCCCTCCCCTCCCCTCTACTCTCTCTACCCCCTCTACTGTAAATCTTTTCTTCCACTTGTATTATTCTTCCCTTACCCCTCACTTCCTCTTGTATGTAATTTTGTATAACCCTGAGGATCACCTTCCATTTCCATACAGTTTCCCTTCTCTCTCCCTTTCCCTCGCACCTCTCATCCCTGTTTAATGTTAATCTTCTTCTCATGCTCTTCGTCCCTACTCTGTCCTTAGTTACTCCCCTTATATCAAAGAAGACATTTGGCATTTGTTTTTTAGGGATTGGCTAGCTTCACTTAGCATAATCTGCTCTAATGCCATCCATTTCCCTCCAAATTCTATGATTTTGTCATTTTTAAATGCAGAGTAATACTCCATTTGTGAACGTTTAGTGCGTTCGGGTCCCTGGGTAAGGGTCGCGAAATAACCAGGACACAGGGGATGCAGAGCCAAGGCAGCAGTTGCAACTGCATGCTGAGATTTATTTGCAAGTTCCTTTTATATTCTTCTTCTAACAAAGCAAGCAATAAACACTTTACCCACATTGCCCAAATATCATGCCTCAGCCGGTACACAGAGCTAAATTCAGATCGTTCCTGTTCATATGATAAGTACCCTCCCAAAGTTCTTTGTAAACATTATCTAATCCCCTGAAGATGCATTTGTTTCTTTAGAATGTACTATTCCCAGGACAAGTATGCAGGAAGCTTCTTCCTCTTGGCCAAACCATGCAGAACTTGTGACTTGCGATAAGGGGAAGAGAACTTTTTCTCCTCCTAACTGAGGTTTGCCTCAGCTGACCTAAATCACAACCACAGCTCTTGCAACCTGTCAGGCCTGAGGGAGCTAAACTCTGCACACTCGAACCCCAACATTCGTTGTGTATAAATGCAACTTTTTTTAATCCATTCATCTATTGAAGGGCATCTAGGTTGGTTCCACAATCTTGCTATCGTGAATTGTGCTGCTATGAACATCAATGTAGCAGTGTCCCTGTAGCATGCTCTTATTAGGTCTTTAGGAAATAGACCGAGAAGGGGAATAGCTGGGTCAAATGGTGGTTCCATTCCCAGCTTTCCAAGAAATCTCCATACTGCTTTCCAAATTGGCTGCACCAATTTGCAGTCCCACCAACAATGAACAAGTGTACCCTTTTCCCCACATCCTCGCCAGCACTTGTTGTTGTTTGACTTCATAATGGCTGCCAATATTACTGGAGTGAGATGGTATCTTAGGGTGGTTTTGATTTGCATTTCTCTGACTGCTAGAGATGGTGAGCATTTTTTCATGTACTTATTGATTGATTGTATGTCCTCCTCTGAGAAGTGTCTGTTCAGGTCCTTGGCCCATTTGTTGATTGGGTTACTTGTTATCTTATTATCTAATTTTTTGAGTTCTTTGTATATTCTGGATATTAGGGCTCTATCTGAAGTGTGAGGAGTAAAGATTTGTTCCCAGGATGTAGGCTCCCTATTTACCTCTCTTATTGTTTCTTTTGCTGAGAAAAAACATTTTAGTTTGAGTAAGTCCCATTTGTTGATTCTAGTTATTAACTCTTGCGCTATGGGTGTCCTATTGAGGAATTTGGAGCCCACCCCCACAGTATGTAGATCATAGCCAACTTTTTCTTCTATCAGACGCCGTGTCTCTGATTTGATATCAAGCTCCTTGATCCATTTTGAGTTAACTTTTGTGCATGGCGAGAGAAAGGGATTCAGTTTCATTTTGATGCAAATGGATTTCCAGTTTTCCCAGCACCATTTGTTGAAGATGCTATCCTTTCTCCATTGCATGCTCTTAGCCCCTTTATCAAATATAAGAGAGTTGTAGTTTTGTGGATTGGTTTCTGTGTCCTCTATTCTGTACCATTGGTCCACCCGCCTGTTTTGGTACCAGTACCATGCTGTTTTTGTTACTATTGCTCTGTAGTATTGTTTGAAGTCTGGTATCGCTATACCACCTGATTCACACTTCCTGCTTAGCATTGTTTTTGCTATTCTGGGTCTTTTATTTTTCCATATGAATTTCATAATTGCTTTATCTATTTCTACAAGAAATGCCGTTGGAATTTTGATTGGCATTGCATTGAACTTATAGAGAACTTTTGGTAATATCGCCATTTTGATGATGTTAGTTCTGCCTATCCATGAACAGGGTATATTTTTCCATCTTCTAAGATCTTCTTCAATTTCTCTCTTTAGGGTTCTGTAGTTTTCATTGTATAAGTCTTTTACCTCTTTTGTTAGGTTGATTACCAAGTATTTTATTTTTTTTGAGGATATTGTGAATGGAGTAGTTGTCCTCATTTCCATTTCAGAAGATTTGTCGCTGATATACAGGAATGCCTTTGATTTATGCATGTTGATTTTATATCCTGCCACTTTGCTGAATTCATTTATTAGCTCTAATAGTTTCTTTGTAGACCCTTTTGGGTCTGCTAGGTATAGAATCATGTCATCTGCAAATAGTGATAATTTAAGTTCTTCTTTTCCTATTTTTATGCCTTTAATTTCTTTCGTCTGTCTAATTGCTCTGGCCAGTGTTTCGAGGACTATGTTGAACAGAAGTGGTGAGAGAGGGCATCCCTGTCTTGTTCCAGATTTTAGAGGGAATGCCTTCAATTTTTCTCCATTCAGAATGATGCTAGCCTGAGGCTTAGCATAGATAGCTTTTACTATGTTGAGGTATGATCCTGTTATCCCTAATTTTTCTAGAGTTTTGAACATAAAGGGATGCTGTACTTTGTCGAATGCTTTTTCTGCATCTATCCAGATGATCATATGGTTCTTATTTTTAAGTCTATTGATGTGGTGAATAACATTTATTGATTTCCATATATTGAACCAGCCTTGCATCCCAGGGATGAATCCTACTTGATTATGGTGTACAATTTTTTTGATATGTTTTTGAATCCGATTTGCCAGAATTTTATTGAGGATCTTTGCATCTAGGTTCATTAGAGATATTGGTCTGTAGTTTTCTTTCTTTGAAGTGTCTTTGTCTGGTTTAGGCATCAGGGTGATGTTGGCCTTATAGAATGAATTTGGAAGTTCTCCCTCTTTTTTCTTTCCTGAAATAGCTTGGAAAAGTATTGGTATTAGCTCCTCTTTAAAGGTTTTGTAAAACTCTGCTGTATACCCATCCGGTCCTGGGCTTTTCTTAGTTGGTAGTCTATTGATGGTTTCTTCTAGTTCCTCAATTGTTATTGGTCTGTTTAGGTTGTCTATATCCTCCTGACTCAATCTGGGCAGATCATATGACTTAAGAAATTTATCGATGCCTTCACTATCTTCTATTTTATTGGAGTATAAGGATTCAAAATAATTTCTGATTATCGTCTGTATTTCTGAAGTGTCTGTTGTGATATTGCCTTTTTCATCCCATATGCTAGTAATTTGGGTTCTCTCTCCTTCTCTTCATTAGCATGGCTAAGGGTCTGTCTACTTTATTTCTTTTTTCAAAGAACCAACTTTTAGTTTTGTCAGTTTTTTTCAATTGTTTCTTTTGTTTCGATTTCATTAATTTCAGCTCTGATTTTAATCATTTCTTGCCTTCTACTTCTTTTGCTGTTGTTTGGCCCTTCTTTTTCTAGGATTTTGAGATGAAGTATGAGATCATTTATTTGTTGGTTTTTTCTTTTTTTAAGGAATGAACTCCAAGCAATGAATTTTCCTCTTAGAACTGCTTTCAATGTGTCCCATAGATTCCGATATGTTGTGTCTGAGTTTTCATTTAACTCTAAGAATTTTTTAATTTCCTCCTTGATGTCTTCTAAAACCCATTGATCATTCAGTAACCTATTGTTCATTCTCCAAGTGATGCATGATTTTTCCTTCCTTCTTTTATCGTTGATTTTCAGTTTCATTTCATTATGATCAGATAAGATGCATGGTATTATCTCTACTCCTTTATATTGTCTAAGAGTTGCCCTGTGACATAATATATGATCTATTTTGAGAAGGATCCATGTGCTGTTGAGAAAAAAGTGTAACTGCTTGATGTTGGGTGGTATATTCTATATATGTCAATTAAGTCTAGGTTGTTAATTGTGTTATTGAGTTCTATAGTTTCCTTATTCAACTTTTGTTTGGAAGATCTGTCCAGTGGTGAGAGAGATGTGTTGAAGTCTCCCATGATTATTGTATGGTGGTCTATTAGACTCTTGAACTTGAGAAGAGTTTGCTTGATGAAGATAGCTGCTCCATTGTTTGGGGCATATATATTTATGATTGTTATGTCTTGTTGGTGTATGGTTCCCTTGAGCAGTATGTAGTGTCCCTCTTTATCCCTTTTGATTAACTTTGGCTTGAAATCTATTTTATTTGATATGAGTATGGACACTCCTGCTTGTTTCCGCAGTCCATATGAGTGATATGATTTTTCCCAACCTTTCACCTTCAGTCTTTGTATATCTTTTCCTATCAAATGTGTCTCCTGTAGGCAGCATATTGTTGGGTCTTGTTTTGTGATCCATTCAACTAGCCTGTGTCTCTTAATTGGTGAGTTTAAGCCATTAAAATTTAGGGTTATTATTGAAATATGGTTTGTTCTTCCAGCCATATTTGTTTATTAATGTTACTAAACCTGATTTGTTTTCTTCTTTGATTATTCCCCCCCCCCTTATTGTCCTACCTCCCACTGTTGGTTTTCATTGTTATTTTCCATTTCCTCTTCCTGTAATGTTTTGCCAAAGATTTTTTGAAGAGACGGTTTTCTAGCTGCAAATTCTTTTAACTTTTCTTTATCGTGGAAGGTTTTAATTTCATCTTCCATCCTGAAGCTTAATTTCACCAGATACACGATTCTTGGCTGGAACTCATTTTATTTCAGAGTTTGAAATATGTTATTCCAGGATCTTCTAGCTTTCAGAGTCTGTGTTGAAAGATCAGCTGTTATCCTGATTGGCTTACCCCTAAATGTAATCTGCTTCCTTTCTCTTGTAGCTTTTAAAATTCTCTCCTTATTCTGTATGTTGGGAATCTTCATTATAATGTGTCTAGGTGTGGATCTCTTATGATTTTGCACATTCGGCGTCCTGTAGGCTTCTAGGATTTGGGATTCTGTCTCATTCTTCAAGTCTGGGAAGTTTTCTCGTATTATTTCATTGAATAGATTGTTTATTCCTTTGGTATGGACCTCCATGCCTTCCTGTATCCCAATGACTCTTAAGTTTGGTCTCTTTACGTTATTCCATATCTCTTGGATGTTCTGCTCATGGTTTCTTAACTGTCTTGCTGAGCTGTCTATGTTCTTTTCAAGTTGAAATACTTTGTCTTCATTGTCTGATGTTCTATCTTCTAAGTGTTCTACTCTGCTGGTAGTATTCTCAATTGAGTTTTTAAGTTGGTTTATTGCTTCCTGCATTTCTAGGATTTCTATTTATTTGTTTTTTAATACCTCTATCTCCCTGTATAATTGATCCTTTGCTTCTTGGATTTGTTTATGTAATTCCTTGTCAAAGTGATCTTTCATTGTCTGATTTTGCTGTCTCATGTCTTCCTTGAGACTCCAGATCATCTGAAACATGTATATCCTGAATTCTTTATCTGACATTCCATCTGTTGCAGCTATTACCTCTTCTAAAGTTGAGTTGACCTGCATTGCTTGTGGTTCTTTCTTGCCTTGTCTTTTCATACTGCTCGCGTTTCTTTCTGCTTGGTAAAACAGTTGTGTTTTTGAAATTTTCCCCCTATTTATTTATATTGCTCTTGTATAGTTGAAAAATCTCCCTTGCAGAGCGGGTAGTGGCTGTGATCCTCCTCCAATTGGGGTGATTTGTCTACTACGCTGGCGGGCCGCTAGGCCTGCTCTGCCGGTCGCTCGTAGGTCTGCCCACCCTGCGGGCACGGGTGGCAACTCTGCTCTGGCCCCACACCAATTGTGGTGACGTGACTACCATGCCCACGGGTCATTGGGCCTGATCCGGATGCGGGCGGCGGCTCTGCTCGGCCCCTACTCCAATTGGTGTGACGTGTCTACCACGCTGGCAGGCCTCTGGGCCTGTTCCGCCGGTGGGTCGCAGGTCTGCCTACCTTGCGGGCTCGGGTGGCACCTCTGCTCGGCCCCCACTACAAATGGGTCTACCTGACTGCCACTCCGGTGGGTCGCTGGGCCTTTTCCGGACACGGGCGGCGGCTCTGCTCCGCCTCCACTCCGACCAGTGTGACGTGTCTGTCTCGCCGGCCGGCTGCTGGGCCCGTTCTGCCTGTGGGCTGCCGGTCTGCCTACCTTGCGAGCTCGGGCAGCGGCTCTGCTCGGCCCCCACTCCAAATGGGGTGACTTGACTGCCACGCCGGTGGGTCACTGGGCCTTTTCCGGGCACAGGCAGCGGCCCCGCTCAGCCCCCACTCCAATCGGTGTGACGTGTCCACCACGCTGGCAGGCCACCGGGCCTGTCCCGCCGGTGAGTTGCAGGTCTGCCTACCTTGCAGGCTCGGGCGGCAGCTCTGCTCGGCCCCTACTCCAAATGGGGTGACTTGACTACCACGCCATTGGGTCGCTGGTCCTGTTCCAGGCGTGGGCGGCTGCTCTCTGCAGCCCCAGCTGCAGTTGGGGTGATGTGATACCTCCCCGGCGGGTCGCTTGGCCTGTTCCGGGCGCAGGCGGCAGCTCCACTCTGCCCCTCTGGCCCCCACAGCACCCAGCAGGACCCGGACCAAGAAGCAGTTTCCGCGGGTTCCCCAGCCCTGGGCCAAAGCAGCTCCGGGAGCCTGAACCCGGCTGCTCAGAGCTCGGTGCACGCTCTGCTAGGAGCAGGCTCCGAGAATCAGTCTCCGCGGGTTCCCCAGCCCTGGGCCAAAGCAGCTCCGGGAGCCAGAACCCGGCCGCTCAGAGCTGGTGCACGTCCGCTAGGAGCAAGCTCCAAGAAGCAGTCTCCGCGGGTTCTCTAGCCCTGAGCCTGAGCAATCTGTCTGTGAGACGCAGGCAAGTAACAGCCTGAAATCACCTGTTCCGTAGCTGAATGAGCTGAGATCAGTAGAAAACAGGGATGATTACGTCAGCTCTCCAAGATGGCAGCCCCTGGCCTCCTCTGTGGTCCGACCGGTGTGGAGAACCGAACTGGACTGCTTCTCTCCTCCGTCTCAAACCCAGAACTCAGCACTGAGCACAGCCATTGCACCGCTGGCAGGAGCCCACAGAATCCACAGCACTGCACCTCCTCGCCGCTTCCCAGCGCATGCCGCAGACTCTAGCCGCGGGGCGATCAGCCGAACAAGCAGTGCGACCCTCCGTGCGGAGAAATTGCCCGCCACCGAGCCCCCACAGCTGATCCTCGCGCGATGAAAATCCCTCCACTAGATTCTGGAGCACCTCAATTTCGCTGGAAATTCCCAACAAGACAGCCTTCAGCTGTTTTAACTCATCATTCTCCCGCACAGTGACGCAGCACATGGGGGTGATGCGCTCCCTTCGCCGCCATCTTCCCTGTCCCCCTTGTGCAACTTTTAAATTGGACACTTAGAGTGACTTTAAAATGAAAATAGCTGATTTAGAAGAGCTATTTAGCATACAAAATCAATGTCACTATAAGCCAAAGTATTAATTCTGTTTTGTGTGTTTTGGGATCACTGTGTAAATGACTCAAATCAGCCTTAGAAGGTAAAATGAAGGATGCACAATTTCACTCTCAAATTGAAAAATAAATAAATAAAACTTGGAATTTTTACTAATTATTTTTGGATGATATATGTTACTTCTTTGGGGAGAAATGCTTTCAAATGATTTCTTAAATGTTTGATGCTAGATATTAAACATGTAAACTAAATTATAGAATACAATCAAATGTTTTATGTTAAAATAATTAAAAGAAATTCAGCATAATATGTCATTGAATAATAAAGTTATGACACTTGACACTTGCTAAACATTATTCCTTTTTCTTTGAGTGTAGTATCTCATCTGAGTTCCATAAAAATTCCATGAAGTAGATCCCCTTCATGTCCTGTGTTTCTGATGAGGAAGCAGACACTCAGAGAAATGTGGTGACCTGTGTCTTGGGGCGTCATTAGATGGAGCAGGAAGGATCAGTGACTACATAAAAAGGGGGAACTTCAAAGGGGCAGAGTCCAGACTTTGAGACAGAACCAAGTCTGTTAATAAATGAAAGGAAGCCCGATATGTTGGCGCATACCTGTAATCCCAGAGGCTCAGGAGACCAAGGCAGGAGGATCATGAGTTCAGAGCCAGCCTCAGCAACTTAGCAAGGCCCTAAGCAACTCAGCAAGACCCTGTCTCTAAATAAAATACAAAAAAATAGAGGACAGCGGATGTGGCTCAGTGGGTAAGCCCCTCTTGGTTCAATTCCCAATACCAAAAAAAAAAAAAGGAAAGGAAGATGAAAACATTTTTATTTATCATCATCTCATATGGATTTACTGGAATTAGCTGTGCACATTTTAAGTTTTGTTCTAATGTAACTCCAAAATAAAATTAGACTTTTGACTTATTATTTAAATATAATTCATCAATTATCTTTTTGTTTACTTTCTGGAAAGTAATTATTGCAGCAAGCTGAAATATGTATCATGTGAATCAACATTTGGTTACAACTGCCATGAAGAAGGAGACAAAAATACATGAGTTTCTCTGTAAAGGCTGTAATTTCCCTTAGCCATTGAACCCTAAATAGATATAAAAGAATAACAATAATAGAAACATGGGATGATTCAGCACATTTAACCTTATTTAAAAAAAAAAACAGTTTATTTCCGTTGCCATAAATATTCCTATGAAGTAAAAAGAAGGCAGAAATAATGTGCTTTTGGTGATACAAGGATATAAAGACATAGTCTATAAATAATAATGAATATTGTTAAATAAAGTTTACAGGAAGCTATTGGTTAGGACTGACTCCTGTGCTGGACTCAAAAAACCCAACCAAAATGGAGTCACTCATGTTAATGTTCCACATTCCCAGTCAGAAACTAAGTTGTTCATATGATCTTCCAGGAAGTCAGAGGAGAGGAAGATAAATCTTCAGTCTAGCCTGTGTGAGCCAGCATGGCATGGAAGTGCCTTCTCTACTTTAGCCTTTAGACTAGAGTAACTTTGAAATGACCAATCTTCTTGTTCTCAGTCTCTGCTCTCCTCAGGTCTTTATAAATCCAGTCTCCTCTGTTGAGCTCACTGGAATACTCATTCTGTTTTATAAAATGAGGTGTGGCCCAACTATTAAAATAAATAAAAGCCAGTTAAGGTCTCTAAACTAAATTTGTCATTTGACAATATTTTTGAGCATTTACTATGTGCCAGAAATTTTTCCCCTTACTCTACCCATATTATATTGACTCATTTAACCATCATGCCAGACCTTTGCTGTGGGAACCATTTTTATCCCCACTTTATAAATAAGTAAATGATCCACAGAAGAGAAGCAGAATTATCAGAGGATTTCAGATGACCACATGAGAGAACAAAAAAACTAAAACTTCTGGTATTACACCTGTGTCCACTGGACGTGTATTTGGGCTCCCCTGAACACGACTGGCCCACAGACATGTTGGCAACCTGTATCCATATCTAGGTTTATATAATGAGGGACGGTTATTTAAATGATCTTGAAATATTTACTTAAGGGGACGCATTGTAAACCCCATAAAAGCATATAAGAACTAGGACTTATACACACCTACAAATAGGAAGTATACATCCATCCAAGACTAGTTCAGATAAAGCCTTGAGTTAGTAGTTTTACCATTATATTAGAGGAACTATACATGTTGAATGGAATAAAGAGCACTGCAGCCCCTCTCTAAAGGATCTTTAGTGCTGCATCAGCACTTGTGAATTTCTTATGCACTCTATTTGTAGAATTTCACATTATATTGATGCTGCTCCAATTGCCCAACTTTATCTTTACCCAGAAGATTATTTATTCACTCATTATCAGTTCAGAATTATCAGTACACAGAATTGCCCACTTTCTAGTCCTTATATACAGTCCATATATAAATATAACTAGAACATATAAATAAATATATAATATAGTTATATTTTTATATGTTCATTTATATATGTTTGTTTATATATGTTTGTTAGTACTGAATCGGGCATTTATGCTAAGTGATGTATTTCTATATAATATTTAATTTGATCCTCATGATAGTTTTGCACAATAAATGACATTGGTCTGATTCCATAGTCTGTTTACAAATGATAAACAGAGGCTCAGAGGGTTTATAAAATTGCTCAAGGTCAAAGCAGGAATTGATAGAACCAGGATTTGAACCCAGCTATCTTTGATTCTAAGGCTGTCGCCACGGTCTTTTATTATTCTATAAACTCTTAAGAATAGCTTTCTTGCCTTGCTTTTAAGGATAATCTGCTCATATGGAAAATGTCTAAGATGCCAGTTTTATGTACAAAGTCTGGTTCTGCTAAGATTTAATCAAAACAATTCACAAAGAAACCTAGTACTGAGAACATAAAATTAGCATATAGAATCAGAAATCTAACATTCATAGCATTTAAAGGCAAGGATAACAAATATCACAAACTTTACTCATTTGCTTGGGGATGGCTGATTGCAGGAGGAAGACCAATATTTTCAACCTGAGATAATGATTACAAGTTCAAAATGTATCACATTGATTAAATTGGTCATCTCAGTGTCACAGAAATACCTTTCGTATACCACACTAAGTGGGCTCACCAGATTTGGATTCATACAAATTTTAAGCCAACTTTTTCATTAAAAAATCAGGGTACTTTTAATGCCCAGTTTTGTGACACAATCATGCAGTTTATTAGGATAAATACTCCATATCAAGCCATGAGGAAAGGGTCTATAATGCAAATGATTCGGGTTAAATATGAACAGCATTTTTTTTTTTTTTGCTGGGTATCAGAAGTTAGGAATTATTTTTCTGTAGTTCTTTCAACCAAAGAGCCTCCCAATGGCCAGGGACAGGTCTTAAGTTGAGGCAGCTCAATAAACAGATGGCTTTTCAGGGTCCCCTGGATTCTGGTTTAAGCAGGAAGGGATATATAGGCACCTGTTTAGTCATTTCCTTTGTTAAGCTGGAAATGAGGTAGAATTCAAGTACAATGTATTAAAAATATTTATATATGTTTGTTAAATTTGTAGATGTGTTACCCACATAAAATGAGCAAATTGTTGTGGGTTATTTTTCCTCTGTAGTTACTAATCCTAAGTGTAATAAATCAAGAGCTAGAAGTCCTTCATGAGGGTCAGGCCTGCCGCTTGCCACCTGAACTAGTATTTCTTCGAGCTTATCTGTTCTATTCTATTATCTATCCTTGCATTAGTACCACAGACTCCTAATGGCTACAGGCATATGGTAATTGTAATATTTGGCATGGAGTTCCTCCACCAGGTTTTTCTTCTGTTATGGACTGCCTGTTTGTGCCCCTCCAAAATGCATCTGTTGAAACCCTAACCCCCTAGTGAGATGGAATCAGGAGGTGATGGAATTTGAAAGTTAATTATGTTTAGATGACATCTTGAAGGTAGAGCCCCCAAGAGGGATTTGTGTCCTCATAAGAGAAAGAGATCAGAGTCCTCTTTCTCTGTCATATGTGGGGATATAATAAGAAGATGGCCATCTGCAAACCAAAAGAGAGTTCTCAACAGACATGGTATCTTTGTGCACCTTGATTTTGGGCTTCCTGGAGTCTAGGACTGTGAGAAATACATTTCTGTTGTTCAAACTCCCCAGGCTATGCTGTATTTGTCAGAGCAGCCTAAACTAAGACATCTTCTTTCCTCCTTTGAAGTTCTTCTGATTAATCTCAAGCAGTGATTTTTCCACAGTGGCTTGTTTATTTACCTTTTAATTCATGAAGCAGCTTCTCTGAGCGTGGGATTGTGACAGGCCCTGGTTGGTTAATGGTGATTAATAAAGACCCAGTCCTTGCCTTCATAGACCTTAAGATGTAGAGAGGGACAAAGAGAAAATAAGAAAACAGGCAGATACCTGCAGATTGTGATCTTATAAAGGAAATGACTGAGGAGTAGAGACAATAAGGGCCAACTTTATATAAGATGATGTCTTCATCTGTTTTCTGTTGCTATAACAAATTACCCAAGATTGGCTTATTTATTAAGAATAGAAATTTGTTTGGTTCATGGTTCTGAAGGTTGAAAAGTCCAACACATGATATTAGCATCTGCTTCACATCTGGTGAAGGCCTTGTGCTGCCTCACACATTGGTGGAGGCATCACATGGTGAGACAGAGCAAGCAGACTAGCTCCTGTCTTTCTCCCTTTCTTGGAAAGCCACTAATCCCATGTGGGGCCAGGGGCTCTACCCTCATGATGTCATCTTACATAAGGCCCTACTCCCAAAGGTCTTCCCTCCAAATACCATTAACATATGAATCTGGGCATTAAGTTTCCAGAACATGAGCTTTGGGTATACATCCAGACGGTAGCAGTGGCATCATCTGTAACTGTAGTTTTTGCCTGCTCAGCATCTGCTCATTTATTTGCTTGGAAGACAAGGTCACTAATCCAATATTGATTATTTTCAAGCCATTGTAATTATTTCACCTAACTAGCAATGTAATCCAGGCCGGTCGGAATCAGTGAGATCTATAGCATTTGGGACCCAATCAGGAAAACAGAAACATGTATTGTAAAAGATATAATTTAATATGGGCCCTTGGTTAAGTGGGTAGTGGAAGACAGACAGAGCAAAACAGGAACAGAGGTTAACCCAGAGACATTGCATGAGGCTGGGGAAACTGAGCTCCATGTTGGACATGATTAAATCTTAGTGTTGGCAGTAGGCCCTGTAGAGCTGGGATCTAGACATCTTCAGAGGGTCCTGCCACATGGATGCTGGTGCCCCCGGACACCACTGTAGCTGCTTCCAGACAAGTTCTGCCAAGGGGGAGTACTGGCAGGAAATTGGACATCAGAGGCTAGGAGCTTTGTGGATAGTGTCCTCCTGTCTTTTGGCACCAACTACACCATTCCCTTCAGAAATGCAACTGTCAGCCATTCAGTGCCTTCTTGGATAGTAAACATCACCTTCTCTGTGCCTTCTCAGAGTGCAGCAGCCACAGCACAGTGTTCTGAGCCTCTCTTGGCTTTTTGGACATGGCTGTAAGTCACCCTATGAGACACCTAAGTATCAGCTGCAAGGAGATGCCTCAGAACATTGGGTACCACTGATAAGGTCTCACCTGGGAGCTTCAAGCCACACCATGGCCCTTCCTCCTCTTTCTTTTGATAAAGGTAGTAAAGCTGCCTCTTCTGTTTTGATCCTGATGACCTAGAGAAGGTCACAGCCTTCTGTAGTTATCATTCACCATCCCCGCTGGCTCTTTTAGCTTTTCTATTCCCATTAATTAATTAAATAACCTCTAAAACTTCTAGTATAGTTTCCATCTTCCTGACTGGACCATGGCCAGAAAAAATAAACCACATTTAATATATTTAAATAAATAGAAGAGGAGATTGAATATGTAAGTATATACATTGGGAAATGACCTAGCAATTCCAATAGGTCTTCGTAAGCCTTGGTCTGTTTTATACCAGTGCAATGGATCCCTGCAAGTTCAAAGACAAGTACATTAGCCAATTGTGTTGATTTCTTTTGGGTGATTATTCTTAGTTGAGTATAATGTTTTCATTTAATAAAAAAATGAACATAAAAAAACTAGAATTATGGAAATAGTTACCATAAGAATTGATCACTTTCAGAAAGGAATTAACACTGTCTGACATTGCTAGGGGAGTTATCATCATCCTAATTTATAGATGAGGAAAGTAAAAACATGGCAGGTTGGATGATTTGTCTTTGGTCATACACAGAAATCAGTGGGGTTCCTTGTGTTTTGAAACAATTACTTAGTGCTTGGCAATTGGTGAACAAGTATTTGTGCAACAAATATTAACTATCCCATCATTAGACAGGAATGTTGGGTAGATTAGCATAATATGTACATATATTAATGTAACATCATGCCTACCTTTTTTGAACATAATGTACAAATGTATATATACATATGTGTATGTATTATGAATGTGTGGATATGTACACATATATATTTATGTGGGTAAACATACACACACATATGTATGTATATACTCTCTACTTCTAAGACTTTTATGAAATGAGAAATGGAGAAAAGTTAAAAGGGGATCCCCCCCCCCCAAATCCTAGTGGAAAACCAATATTGGAGGACTTACCTTGTAAGTTCAGGCACATTTATAGTTTTGTTTGTTTTAAAAGGCTTGAAAACATTTTCCCTTTAAGGTATTTCTCTTTAGGAAGTAGAATTTCTGACCCTTCTCCTATGAACTCATTTCTCTGAATGGCCACCATATGCAAAGTTCATGCAGAATTTCACTGTTTACACATTAGCTACAAATTTTGTTGTCACTTGCTTGCTTAGAACTGATAGTCCTAGCCGGGTGCAGTGGCACAAGCCTAGGGTCAGGAGGCCAAGGCAGGCAGATGGCCAGTTCCAGGCCTGTCTCAGCAATTTAGCAGGCTCTAAGCAACTTAGTGAGACACTGCCTCAAAATAAAATCTAAAAAGGGCCTGGGATGTGGCTCAGTGGTTAAGCATCCTTGGGTTCAATCCTCGGCATTCCCCCTTCCAATAAAAAACTAAAAGAGTCCTTACTTACTTTTTTTTAAACTCTATTTTATAGTTTACCATATGATACTGTGGCACATTTTGCTAATAATTTGAGTATTTGACGCAATATTTTTTATGTTCAAACAGTTTTATAAAGACAGTTTCCATAGAACATGTTTATCTGAACCTCAGGGAATCATTTAATGGAAAATATCTCTCCTAAACAACTTGCTAGTCCTAAAATTTCATCCTTGAAGATTTTTATATAATAATGCTATTTTTTAGACAAGTGTCTTGTGTAATTATTTTAAAGGCATGCAATTTAATTTCCAATCTAAATCTTTACTATGGTGTTCACATTTCCTTTATAGCTCTAAAGAAAGTTGGTATAGGCAGTCATGCATCACATAATGATGGGGATACATTCTAAAAAACATGTGTCGAATGCACTTACACAGACTAAGATAGATGTAATATGTTATGCTTTGGATATGATGTACCTCAAAAGCTAATATGTGAGACAATGCAAGAAGGTTTGGAGGAGAAATGATTGGATCATAGCCCCAACCCAATCAGCGAATTAATTCCTGATGGGATTAACTGAGTGGTGACTGGAGGCAAGTGGGGTGTGAGTAGAGGAAGTGGTTCATTGGGGGCATGGCTTTGGGGTATATATTTTGTATCTGGGAGAGTGGAGTCTCTCTCTGCTTTCTGATCACCATGTGAGCTACTTCCCTCTGCCACACTCTTCCTCCATGATGTACTGCCTCACCTTGAGCCCCAAAGAATAGAGTCTGTCTTCTATGGACAAAGACTTCTGAAATCATGAGCCCTCAAATAAACTTATCCTCCTCTACAGTTGTGTTGGTTGGGTCTTTTAGTTGCAGCAATAAAAGTTGACTAAAACGCAATGTCATTACACAATATGATCTTATAGGACCACTGTCACACATGCGCTCAGTCATTGATGAAAATGACATTTTGAGGTGCATGACTGCATGTGTCTTTTTTAGTAATATATTTTATTTTTCTAAATATCCTTTGAACTTTATATATTTTCTAAATACTAAGTTGACATACACTCATTGTGAAATATTTTTAAAATATAGGGATATAGCCAGGTGTGCTGGCAAACGCTTGTAATCCCAATTGCTTGGGAGGCTGAGGCAGGAGGATTTTGAGTTCAAATCCAGCATCAGCAACTTAGTGAGGCCCTAAGAAACTCAGTGAGACCCTGTCCCCAAATAACATATAAAAAAGGGCTGGGGATGTGGCTCAGTGGTAAAGCATCACTGGATTCAATCCATGGTGAAAAGAAAAAAATATATAGGGATATAAGAAGTAGAAAGTGAGATGTCTTACTGAATAGAGTGTCACACATCTGTGATCCCAACAGCTTGGAAACTTGAGACAGGAGGATCGCAAGTTCGAGGTCAGCCTCAGCAACTTAGTGAGGCCCTAAGCAATTCAGAAAGACTCTGTCTCAAAATAAAAATTAAAAATGGTCCAGGGTCATGGCTCAGTGGTTAAGTACCCTGGATTCAATTCTTGGTACCAAAA
Organism: Spermophilus citellus; assembly: GCF_964194105.1. Lineage (NCBI taxonomy): Eukaryota > Metazoa > Chordata > Mammalia > Rodentia > Sciuridae > Spermophilus > Spermophilus citellus. The sequence goes on from NC_138189.1 coordinate 126,421,125, forward strand.
AAAAAAAAAATGGAAAGAAAGTAAGCTATCCTATAATCTCATAATCTCCACCCCCAAAGGTGACCTTTCTTGGCATTGTTCATCTTCTTCCATGTTTCCCAGTGTGCTTATTTTTGTGGTTACCTCTATAGTATAAGTGTCAGTGTTTATATGAAAACTGTATGTATTGTTCTGTACTCTTAACATTCTCGCTTAGCAGGGTTTCATGTATAATAATGCCCTAAGTGTTATCAGAAATAATTTAGGATTGAGCGTATAAAAAAAAGAGAGAAACTGTTTTAATTTTTCATTTTTATTGTTATTAGTGAGTTGGAGCATTACTGTATTTATTGACATTTTGTCTTTCTTATCTATACTATCTGTGCTTATCTACCGTTAACGTTTGGTTTCCTTGTATTTTTCATCTAAATTGTAGAAACCTTTATATTATGGACATTAAATTGTTTAAATATTTTTCAAATAATTTTAATGTTTTTATTTTATTAACAGATCACTGAGTGATTAGTGAGTAAGAAAGTGAATGATAAGAAATATAAAAACTGATATTTAATGTATAATGTATTCAGTTTATAGGAGGCACATATTCCCAGACCACTATAGCATCACAGAAGGGTGGTATCTGGCTATCTGGAGGCAAGCAAAAGCTACCTGCATTAGGTGAGACTTGAGCTGCACTTTAAAATATGACTAGAAATCATCAGGTTGATGAAGAATTGTTCTGGGAAAAGGATATGGTAATTCAAATAGAAAAGAGCACCATCTAGTCTACAAATTATAAGTACTTCACTTTGCTGAAGGAAGAAAGTCTACATAGTAAGTCATGAGATGGGGCTACAGAAATGGAGGTTGTGCCAGCTTTCTTATCACTATGACCAGAATACCTAACAAGAGCAATTGAGAGGAGGAAACATTTATTGGGTACACATGATTTTAGAGGTCTCAGTCCATAGACAGCCAAGTCCATTTCTCTAGGCCCGAGGTGAGCATATCATGCAGAAGGGACCAGTGGAGGAAAGATGCTCAGCTTTTGGTGGGGTCAAGAAGCAGAGAAACAGGGGCTGGGATTGGGGCTCAGGGGTAGAGCACTCGCCTCACACATGTGAGGCCCTGGGTTTGATTCTTAGCACCACATGAAAATAAATAAATAAAAATAAAGGTTTTTTTTTTAAAAAAAAAAAAAAGCAGAGAAACAGGGAGAGAGAGGAAGAGACTACAGGAAGAGCAAGCCTTTCAGGGCACATCCTGGTGACCCACTTCCTCCAGCCACGCCCCACCTGCCTACAGTTACCACCCAGTCACATGGATGATGACATTGATGTTACACATTCAAACTTGGATGGATTGATTAGGTTACTGCTTTCACAGTCCAATCATTTCACCTCTGAATATTCCTGCATTAATACAGGAGTTTTAGGGCAACGCCTCATATCCAAACTGAAACAGATGAAAGAGGGCTGATTTATGAATAGTTTGGTATGTTCAGATGAGGCATTTTAACTGTATGCTGAGAACTTGGATAAATCTGGATTTGGATTTCAGGAAGACTGTTTTCATAGAAGTCTGAAAAATAGCCCAGAAAGAGTCAGTCTGTAGGTAGGAAGACTAGTTGTGCCTATTTGAGAGAGACATTCATTTTTTTCAATGTCACAATCTTCAAAAGGGCAAAATGAAATCTTTCGAATTTTCCCTATAATAAGAATTGAGAACATGTCTGCTGAAGTTGGTCTAATAATAGTTGGTATCATTAGTAGTGTTTTGTAGTATCCTAATAGTTTGGATTTGGACCTGCTTGGCTTGGTCAGATTGACCTGGAAATTGTGTTCACTCTGGAGGCCTCAATTAAGATGATCAACTTGAAGCATGTTCAGGAGAAGCAAACCATTTGGGAAATGATTTAAAATCAAGTTAGATAAGAAACTATTAAAGAACAGGGCAACTCAAGTATGTCTCAAATCATCACATTGCACACCTTGAACTGGTACAATTTTATGTATCAATTATACCTCAGTAAAGCTGGGCAGGGGGATAAAAGGGGGGATATTATGGTTGGAGGAAGTCAGGCAAGATGCGTGACTTTATAATACTTTATGCCAAAGAGAAATAATGCATGTTTCATTAAACCCTGAACAGAAATAGGACATAGGAACAGATTTTGAAAAGAAACAACTAAAATTTTCAAAACTGGGTACTTCTGATGTGTTTACCAGCTTATATACTGGCAAAAAAATTGCAGTATTCCATTCTTAAACTGATAGGATGATTGGTTAGACCATCAGAGTCCATAAAGTGCAACTGTATTTATTTCTATGTTTATCAATGAGTTTGCATGTATTTTCTTTCTTGTTAAACAAAACCAATAGGTTCATTTCCAAAGTTGGTTCCATTGTATCTATTTTCTTGCTTTCAAGCCAGTTACACCTTTAATATTTCAATGTTAAATAATTAGTCATCTCAATTATTCAATCTCTCCCCAACTTAACCATAAATACCTCCTCCTCTCACACGCAATAGTCATAAGCCTCAAATACCACTCTTTCCCTCATGGTTTTAACACTTATTGAAGTTTCCTTACACACAGTTCTTGTATTATATCTTCTCACCAGCAAAGAGTAGAATCAATTGAAAAACAGAACTGCCCCATATAATATTGAGTCCAGGAATGCCTGGAAGATTCATTTCAGTTTTCTCCTGAGGTCTTAGTGCCTGGCACCTGGGCAGGTTGTAACTACATGTTACCCATGTTAGCCCCACCTGAGGACACATCAGACTCTGACTCCATCATACTGAGCTGGTGATGTGATCATCAGGCCTGAACAGGCACCAGAATTTATGTTCTTCTGGTTGAGTTGACATGCTTCCAAAATGTCTAATGTTTAAGCCCAGGGGGAATACTTTTCTCTTGACAGAATCTGTAGCATCATTTTTCAAATACGTACAAGTTCTTTGGTTATAAGACTAGTGTGTCAATTCAGTTTCTCTAGAAAGATAGAACCAATAGAATGGGTGTGTTTTGAATATGTGTGCATGTGTGTGTGTGCGTGGATATACACACATGTCGATGGCCGTTTACATGTGATAAATACATATGCACATCTATGAGGAGATTTTTTGTAAGGAATTGCATTGTGCAATTATGGAGACTGACATTTCCCAAGATCTGCAGGATGAGTTAGAAAGCTAAGCCAAGGAAAGTCAATGGTTTATTGCATACTGAAGATCAGCAGGCTTGAGACCCAGGAAGAGCTAATGTTTCATCAGAGTGTGAAGGCAGAAAAAAATAACCAGTATTCCATTTTGAAGACAGACAGGAGGAATTCCCTCTTAATTATAAAGTGGTAAGTTTTTAGGTTCAATTCAGGACTTCAACTGATTGGATAAAGCCCACCTATGTTAGGGATAACAGTCTACTGTATTCACTCTGAGAAGTCAAGTAATATCATACAAAAATATGGAATCAAACTAGGTGCCCTTCAAAAGATGAATGGATAAGTAAAATATGGTATATATGCACGATAGAATATTACTCAGCCATAAAGAAAGATGAAATTATGGCTGGTTAGTGGATGGAACTGGAGACTATCATGCTAAGTGAAATAAGCCAGTCCCAAGAAACCAAAAGCTGAATGCTCTCATTTGATATGTGGATGCTAACATACAATAAGGAGGTAGGGAGGGAAGAATAGAAGTTTATTGGATTAGACAATGGGGAATGAAGGGAAGGGAGAGAGGATGGGAATGGGAAAAATAGTAGAATGAATCAAACATAACTTTTCCACGTTTATATATGTGAAATGCCACATCATGAGCAACCACAAGAATGGGATCCTAGTTAGAATAAGTCATACTCCATATATATATATATATATATATATATATATATATATATATATATATGTTAAAATATACTCTACTGCCATGTATATCTAAAAAGAGCACATTTTTAAAAAGAGAAAAAATTACTTCTCAGAGTCACACTCAGAATAATGTTTGATCAAATATCTGGGCACCCCATAATCCAATCAAGTTGGGGCATAAAATTAAATAGCACAGCAGACTTAACAGATTAGGTGTTATAACTATCAGTATTTATTACATATTAACTGCTTATTAATTATTTCTTGCCCCCATCCAGGGATTATTTACTTAACATCATCTCTTAGTCATTTGGAACCGACTACTCTTTTTTTGATGGTCTGTGCCCAAGATGGTGGGGGGCTTACAGCTGCAGTTAATGCTGACATCACCATAAACATCCTCCAGACAGCTCTGGCACCCGCAGAATTTGAAAGGCCTAAGTACACATTCTCAGTTTATGAAGATGTGCCTGAAGACACTCCTGTTGGAACAGTGAAAGCCAGAGAGTCCTTGAGTAAGTACTGCTGCTGCATTAAAAGTCCATGACTGAAAATCTTGCTGTTTTTTCTTGGGCTGTCCAATCTTGAAGAATGCTTTCCTTCTCTCCAGGCAAGATGAACTGAGGCAGCACAAGGTATGGCTTGCTCTGAGTTCTCTCAACATTGTTTCTATCCATCCTTCAATTCCCTTACTAATAACAACAGAAATAGGTATTTTCAAAAGGAAGCTTAAAACAGTGTAGAATATTTATGTAGAAAGTGTATATGTCCTCCCCAAAAACACACACTTAATTTTTTTTTATTGGTTGTTCAAAACATTACATAGTTCTTGATATATCATATTTCACACTTTGATTCAAGTGGGTTATGAACTCCCATTTTTACCCTGTATACAGATTGCAGAGTCACATCAGTTACACTTCCACTGATTTACATATTGACATACTCATGTCTGTTGTATTCTGCTGCCTTTCCTATCCTCTACTATCCCCCCTCCCCTCCCCTCCCCTCCCCTTCCCTCTCCTCCCCTCCCCTCCCCTCTTCTCTCTCTACCCTCTCTACTGTAATTCATTTCTCCCCCTTGTATTATTTTTCCCTTTCCCCTCACTTCCTCTTGTATGTAATTTTGTATAACCCTGAGAGTCTCCTTCCATTTCCAAGCAATTTCTCTTCTCTCTCCCTTTCCCTCCCACCTCTCATCCCTGTTTAATGTTAGTCATCTTCTCATGCTCTTCTTCCCTACTCTGTTCTTAGTTACTCTCCTTATATCAAAGAAGACATTTGGCATTTGTTTTTTAGGGATTGGCTAGCTTCACTTAGCATAATCTGCTCTAATGCCATCCATTTCCCTCCAAATTCTATAATTTTGTCATTTTTTAATGCAGAGTAATACTCCATTGTGTATAAATGCCACATTTTTTTTATCCATTCATCTATTGAAGGGCATCTAGGTTGGTTCCACAATCTTGCTATTGTGAATTGTGCTGCTATGAACATCAATGTAGCAGTGTCCCTGTAGCATGCTCTTTTTAGGTCTTTAGGGAATAGACCCAGAAGGGGAATAGCTGGGTCAAATGGTGGTTCCATTCCCAGCTTTCCAAGAAATCTCCATACTGCTTTCCAAATTGGCTTCACTAATTTGCAGTCCCACCAACAATGTACAAGTATACCCTTTTCCCCACATCCTCGCCAGCACTTGTTGTTGTTTGACTTCATAATGGCTGCCAATCTTACTGGAGTGAGATGGTATCTTAGGGTGGTTTTGATTTGCATTTCTCTGACTGCTAGTGATGGTGAGCATTTTTTCATGTACTTGTTGATTGATTGTATGTCCTCCTCTGAGAAGTGTCTGTTCAGGTCCTTGGCCCATTTGTTGATTGGGTTATTTGTTATCTTATTATCTAATTTTTTGAGTTCTTTATATACTCTGGATATTAGGGCTCTATCTGAAGTGTGAGGAGTAAAGATTTGTTCCCATGATGTAGGCTCCCTATTTACCTCTCTTATTGTTTCTTTTGCTGAGAAAAAACGTTTTAGTTTGAGCAAGTCCCATTTGTTGATTCTAGATATTAACTCTTGTGCTATGGGTGTCCTATTGAGGAATTTGGAGCCCGACCCCACAGTATGTAGGTCGTAGCCAACTTTTTCTTCTATCAGATGCCTTGTCTCTGATTTGATATCAAGCTCCTTGATCCATTTTGAGTTAACTTTTGTGCATGGCGAGAGAAAGGGATTCAGTTTCATTTTGTTGCATATGGATTTCCAGTTTTCCCAACACCATTTGTTGAAGATGCTATCCTTCCTCCATTGCATGCTTTTAGCCCCTTTATCAAATATAAGAAAGTTGTAGTTTTGTGGGTTGGTTTCTGTGTCCTCTATTCTGTATCATTGGTCCACCCGCCTGTTTTGGTACCAATACCATGCTGTTTTTGTTACTATTGCTCTGTAGTATAGTTTGAAGTCTGGTATTGCTATACCGCCTGATTCACACTTCCTGCTTAGCATTTTTTTTGCTATTCTGGGTCTTTTATTTTTCCATATGAATTTCATGATTGTTTTATCTATTTCTACAAGAAATGCCATTGGGATTTTGATTGGCATTGCATTAAACCTATAGAGAACTTTTGGTAATATCGCCATTTTGATGATGTTAGTTCTGCCTATCCATGAACAGGGTATATTTTTCCATCTTCTAAGATCTTCTTCAATTTCTCTCTTTAGGGTTCTGTAGTTTTCATTGTATAAGTCTTTTACCTCTTTTGTTAGGTTGATTCCCAAGTATTTTATTTTTTTTGAGGATATTGTGAATGGAGTGTTTTTCCTCATTTCCGTTTCAGAAGTTTTGTCGCTGATATACAGGAATGCCTTTGATTTATGCATGTTGATTTTATATCCTGCCACTTTGCTGAATTCATTTATTAGTTCTAATAGTTTCTTTGTAGACCCTTTTGGGTCTGCTAGGTATAGAATCATGTCATCTGCAAATAGTGATAATTTAAGTTCTTCTTTTCCTATTTTTATGCCTTTAATTTCTTTTGTCTGTCTAATTGCTCTGGCCAGTGTTTCGAGAACTATGTTGAACAGAAGTGGTGAGAGAGGGCATCCCTGTCTTGTTCCAGATTTTAGAGGGAATGCCTTCAATTTTTCTCCATCCAGAATGATGCTAGCCTGAGGCTTAGCATAGATTGCTTTTACAATGTTGAGGTATGTTCCTGTTATTCCTAAACCAGACAAAGACACTTCAAAGAAAGAAAACTACAGACCTATATCTCTAATGAACCTAGAGGCAAAAATCCTCAATAAAATTCTGGCGAATCGGATACAAAATCGTATCAAAAAAATTGTACACCATGATCAAGTAGGATTCATCCCTGGGATGCAAGGCTGGTTCAATATACGGAAATCAATAAATGTTATTCACCACATCAATAGACTTAAAAATAAGAACCATATGATCATCTCGACAGATGCGGAAAAAGCATTTGACAAAGTACAGCATCCCTTTATGTTCAAAACTCTCGAAAAAAACACACACTTAAAAAAAAATTCTTACAAAGATCCATTCCATTCTGTTATACTTTTTATCACTGTAGTATAAAAAATGCAGCTTTCCAGGAAAACTGTACATCATCTGGCTCATTAAATAAGTTACATAGTATTTCAACTTAGATGTGTTTTCTTTAACCATTGCCTTTTTGCTGTCTATTTGAATATTTTTAAAGTTTTGATAGTCCAAATACCATGTGAGCAAATATTCTTTCATCACTCCATTTTACACAGACAGAATGAAATCCTAAAAGGGAATTACGTCTCCAAAAAGCTTGCCTTCCTCCTGGTCCCCTCCTTTCCTTTCTTCTCTCCTTCTCCTCCATCTCTGTGGGGGTTATGGCCCAGGCCTGGGAAGACATCATACAGAAACATCCACAGAAACTTAACTTGGCTTCCTTAAATATAGAGAAGATGGTATGCAAATTATTTTCTGAATATCTTTTCTTTTTACCTAGTGCAAAAAGATGAAGAAAGATAGTAAAACCTGCAGGTTGCTCTTTGTTCCCTGGATGTCCCCTTTGCCCACAAAACAAAACAAAACAAAACCCTTTAATCTATGCACCCCCTTTTCAACAGGCTTGGAGAATAGAGGAAGAAAGCAGACAGACATTCCACAGTGCTCAGCATCTATGCAGTATATGTTAATATTTGAGCATTTCCAGCATCTGCATTCCTGTGGTGTATAATGATTGCATTTCCTCCCTTTTTCAGATTCCTCAGAACCAATCTTCTACAGGATTTCCTCTGGTAATCTGGATGGAAAGTTCTCCATTCACCCTTGGCTGGGCACTCTTCGCACCCAGAAGCCTTTAGATCACGAAACACAGCCCGTGGCTGTCCTCACCGTCCAGGCGCAGCTTGGCAGCTCCCCGGTCTGCAGCAGCACAGAGGTCAACATCACCATAGTGGACGTCAATGACCACCAGCCCGAGTTCCTCAGAGCCTCTGATGAGATCAGGATTTCGCAGACCACCCCGGCTGGCACAGCCGTGTACGTTGCACGTGCAGAAGACCAAGACAGCGGGCTGAACGGGCTCATCCGATACAGCATTGCAAGCCAGAACCCAGGCATCTTCACCATCGACCGAGGGCTGGGGGTGGTGTACCTCCGTGGGAGCCTGGGAGGGGAGGTCCTGCAGAAACACACCCTGACCCTCATGGCCGAGGACCATGGCGCCCCTCCCCGGACCTCCCTGTTGATGCTGACGATAGTCATCGAGAAACCAGAACAAACCCCAGCCTTGACTTTTGAAAACTTGGTTTATCAAGTGGAAGTCAGTGAATCTCTCTTGCTGATGACACAAATACTGCGAATACAGGCGCACCCCCAGCACACGACCTCGCAGATGATGTACTCACTGGAGGCCAGTGTAGACGCTGCTGCGTTCGGAGTCCACCCCTACACGGGTTGGATGTATCTGCGGCGACAGCTCGACTACGAATCCACACGAAAGTACCGTTTTAGAGTGTTCGCCGGGATCCCCGAGGACAGATCCTTGAAAAATGTGAGCGCTTCAGTAATTGTTCATGTCCTGGATGAGAACGACAATTCCCCGACCTTCTCGCGTGATGTGTTGTTTTTGAAAGTTGAAGAGAACCCTATTCCCCCAGGGGTAATAGGCAAAATTACAGCCATTGATCCAGACTCTGGAAAGAATGGACAGCTATCCTATTTTCTTTTGTCTGATGGAAAATTCTTCAGGATAAATCCTAATACAGGTAGCATTTTGTAGCTTCCAGTTACTCCTTTAAAGTTAGGATTGAAAAAAAAATTTAGTTATAGCATTAGTACAAACATTCAGATAAAATGAGTTTTTAGTAGATGAAGTATCTGATTATAGTATTGTGTAACTTTAAAATGAAGTTAAAACCGAAAAGAATTGCACCTCTAATGATTCATTCTTCTCTTGGTTCTGCTCATATATTGCCAATACCATCTTGTGCCATATAATGACACTTTGGTCAACAGGGAGCTGCATAGACAACAGTTGTCCCATAAAATTATAATGGAGCTGAAAAATTCCAATTGCCTATAATTTGTACTGTACTTTTTCTATGTTTAGATATATTTAGATGCACAGATTCTGACTATTCTGTTACAATCACCTGCAATATTCAATAGGGTCATATGTTCCACAAATTTGTAGCCTTGGAGCAATAGGCTATGCCATATAGTGTCTATCATCTATGCTTCTGTAAGCACATTTCTGATGTTTGCATAGTAAAGAAATCAGCTAGGAACACATTTCTTAGAACATATCCCCATCACTAAGGGGTGCATGACTATATAAGCTTCTTACACTGAATGAGAGGTACAGTCAGAATTGGATTAAATAAATCCTGGGAAAGGTTTGTTTTCTTTGCCAACCAGTTTTTTTTTTTTATTTGCAGATTTTTTTTAAAAAATCACTTCGGCATACATTGTGAAATATAAATGTCACCAACATAAAGTTAGAAAGTAATCCATTAGCTGAGATTTTAAAATCACCCCAGGGATGCACACATGTCCCCATTCTCATTTTATTAAGGGAACCAGGGGGAAAAGGGGGAATAATTACAGTGGCATAATTATTTTTTTGAAGTCTTTAATTTAAAAATTAAATATAAAACATTATATTTAAAAATTTATGCTGTATGAATTTACAAGGACTTTAATCTCTGCAACAAGATGTGTTTATTCTGCAAATACAGGGCTGGGAAAACTGAGAATGAGATAGCTGTAGGAAGGTCAAAGAGCTAGTCAGAGGTTAGAGGAAGCCACCAATCCCAGAAGGCTTGAAATAGGTCACGTCCTAGCTAATGGTGTCCCTACCCTTTAGTGGGACAGGATTTGAATTCAGTTCTAATTAGCTTCTAGCCTTTGTTCTTCATGCCCCACATGTGAAATGGGAGAAGGTGCTTCTTCCTTCTATAGGTGGAGCATCTCATCACCACACGTGGCTTCCAGGAAGGGTACAGACTGGATTTCAACCCCCAGTCACTTTGTAAACTGGTGCGCCTTCTGGAGGGCATTGGCTGCACAGGTGTGCGGGAAAGTCCTGCTGCCGCTTCATTCCATATGGCTGCTCATTTCCAGATCTTCTATTTCACTTGGATTTTTTTTAAATATGCAAACTACAGCAGGTTACCCCATGATCTCTTTTCTCCTATAATTATTAAGTACCCAGATTCAGAAGACCTAGTGTTCCATCATGATTTTGTTCATATCAGAGCTCAGTGCCCTTGCCTTGAATAGAGGCAATAATTCCTAACATGCATCACATCATGCTCTAAGGTTGTCAGTGAGATGAAGTACATGAAGGGGATTGAAATCCAATGTCCTGATAAACTGTTCTCATTTGCCAGGGACAGTGTGGCAAGGCAGGGCTGGAGGGCATCCTTCAGAGCGGGCAGGGAACCTTGTCTCCTCACCCTGGTACACCAAGCAGTCTTCTTATTGACATGGATGCCAGTTCCCATTGAACCCTGACTTGGCATCACCAGTGCCAGCCCCAGGCTGTGGCTCAAAGTCCTTTTACCTATTTTTTGAGACAGGGTCTCACTAAGTTGCTTAGGGTCTTGCTAATAGACCTCCAAATAGCTGATATTTGTCCATCAGAGTTGGTTCATAAAACAAAAAATCTGTTTGTCATTCAGGATTTGGGGTTTTTCAAAGAATTACAAATTAGAACTTTAAAATACAGTGATGATGTGATTTTTATTAAAATCACAGTTATAGTAAACACTCTTTAAATAGACTTTATAAAGTAAATAGTAGCAGTAAACTCTGCATTTAATCTCACCAATCCAGAGACTTATCCAAATATGAATTTTCTCCTTGTTTCAGCTTTTTTATACAATGGTATTTTATTTGAATTAAGAGGAGAATATCTTAGCAACGAGAATGTTGGTTGATAGTTGCTTCATGTTTACTTTCTCACAAATAGATTTCTTGAAAGACCTTAGAAAACTAGTGCTTTGCTGAGCTCCACAGCAGGAGATGGACTATTGGAGAGAACTTGGCTTCAAAGACCCTTGGCAATACGAAGAGGCAGTTACAATTTTTTTTTATTGGTTGTTCACAACATTACAAAGCTCTTGACAAATCATATTTCATACATTAGAATCAAGTGGGTTATGAACTCCCATTTTTACCCCAAATACAGATTGCAGAATCACATCGGTTACACATCACATTTTTACATAGGCAGTTACAATTGTATGCCTCAGTCTCCATGGCTAAACCATGTAGGAATTTACGAAATACAGCATAGTTGTAGGCAAAAATATATAAAATAAGGATTATAAAGCATTAATCGCTCTTTGGGAAGTCACTACTCATTGTTACACATATGCTTTGTGGGACAGAAATAAATACATGTATATATGAATGAAAAACCATTGCCTAAAGAATATGATTTTCAGGAAAACATTTGCCATTATTTTAAAGTAATGATAACAACTGCTGAGAGTGTGATAATTCACAGCTTATGAAATGCTTTTTTCTTATGAAACAATTGCATTTGTTTCAGAGAGCAGCCCCAGGAGGTAGGCTCAAAGAGCATGTTAGGTGGCGGACCTTGGACCCAAAGCCAGAACTTATAGCTCACATGCTTTCCATTGTTCTATGTGGCAGCCTATAATAAACAGTTATTTTAAGTCTTCCAAATCATTTTTGTGTGTGTGTGAATTCATAGTTTCTTAGTTCAAAAGGTTGACGGCAGATAATTTGAAATACCAAAGTAACCAGGGGCAACTTCAGGAAATTCTTCCAACAGTAGCATGAGCCAAACTAAGTATGTGGTCTTGGGAGTTGTACTTCTGCTCAAAGCTTCATCTTTGATTTTCCTTCTCTGGATTATTTTGGGTGTGGTCTGTGATACTAGTGTCCTTGTCCTTTGCTCTGCCCTGTATTCCTCAGGAGAATTGATCGGCTGGTTGGCATTGGATCGTGAGCATCAGGTGCACCATCAAATGACTGTGCTGGTGACGGACCATGGCTCCCCACCACGAAATGCCACCATGGTGGTTTATATCACAGTTACCGACATCAATGACAACAGGCCATTTTTCCCACAGTGTGTCCCTGGAAAAGAACTTCACATCAAGGTTTGTGAAGTAGCCTTGCCGTGGATTTGTTAGTCATTTAATGTTTTGAGCACCATCTTGTGGTAATTCATGTGAATTTATCAAACTAGCCTTGGTGGGACATTGCATAGATTTCTAAATAGAAATTGTAAATATGTGGGGTTTTTTTTCTTAAAAAAAGACATTTAGAAAAAAGAGAATAGATATTTATGCTCTTTGGAATCACCTCCAGTTGTTTTATAAGGAGGAATGTATTCCTGCCCTTTGCATACAGATATGATTACCTCGGTTCAAGTAATGCTCACACATGGATTATTTAACCACTGGTTTGCTTGCACCTTTTTGAAATCCTTATAAGCAAATGATGCACATCAATAAGATCGGAAGTTTAGAGCATGGAACAATCTAAAATTCTAAAATGGTCATTTTAAACTTCTAATTACATTTATATCATGTATATTTGTATGTTTTTGCATCTTTTCCAAAGTGTACAGTATAATTAGCATATTAATTCATGTACATAGTAAGTGAATATATCTTGGAGGTATTTGTATACTTGTAATTTTTTTCTTTTTTCTTTTTTTTTTTGGTACTAGGGATTTAACACAGAAGTGCTTTACCACTGATGTATTTTTTAATTTTTCTATCTTACTTTTTATTTTTTTGAGACAGGGTCTCACTAAGTTGCTTAAGGTCTTGCTAAATTGCTGAGGTTGGACTTAAACTTTAAATCCTCTTACCTTAGCTTCCCAAGTTGCTGGGATTACAGGCATGTGCCACCACACCTAGCTGTAATTATTTTTAATGGATGCATTGTACGAATAAAAAGTTTGAGAGCTACTGCTCTAAAATAGTCAAATTAAACAAACTGGGCTCAAATATACACACTGAGCAACTGAAAAAAAGCTATTGAAAATTTAATAACTTTAAACTAATCTTCTGAAACCATATTTAAAGAAAAATCCCAAAGCCAAACAGTATCAGGTAATTATATAATTTGCAATTCTATTATATTCTGTGCTTAATTGGAGAGTTGAACTCCACATGTGCATTTCAATATTCCAGAAAAATTTCTATTAAGAAGATATGTTTCCTGTGAGAGGTATGTTTCCTGAAATAAAGGGCCATATTTATCTTAAGCATATTTTGAACTATAACAACTACCTTTTAAACAATGACCTGAGAAGGTGAGAATGAGATGCTAAAATTCTTTAAAAACATCCAAAATAGATAACTGTTTTGTTCATTTGATTTCCATCATTTTAATTTATTTATTTATTTGCAGAATTAGTTCAAATGCCCATGATAATTTGTTCAAATTGAGTGAAAGATTTAAATTTGTAAGGTAGATCCTTTTCATGGACTTCCACCCATGTAACTTTTCTTATGGGAGACATTTAGATGGTACATGGATTTTAAAACAGTTTTTAAAAAGGCATAGTATAATGTGTCCTTTCATTTAAAGGCCCACTGATGCTTCTTTTTAAAATGTTGCTGTCTTTTTTGTAAGCCATGTGTTTTTGTGACAGGTTTTGGAAGGTCAACCAGTAAATATGTTGGTCACAACTGTTTTTGCAAAGGATCTTGATGAAGGAAGTAATGCAGAAGTTCTATATTCAATCTCTGCAGGTAAAACTTACTAATATTAAGTCTGAATGGTTTTCAGAATTTCCTGTCATTTATAAGCTCTCTATCTTCTTCTAGGAAGTGGCATCCTATTTTAATTACTCAGAATTCTCTAGTTAAATTTGAGTATAACAAAATTAAAAACAAAATTTATTTGCTATTGCCAAGAATCACTTCATTTTAAAAAAATAATCTTATGAGTTTAGTGAAAACTTTTCTATGTCCTAAATAGAAACCATCCACCTTAAATGAGTAATTTGTACTAATCCAAGGTACAGATCAACTATTACCAGAAGGCAAGTAGTAGCTAGTAGATAAGAAATGGTAGTTAGTGTGTTACAAGTGCCAAACATCTATGAATCTATATGAAGAGGGACTGCTCTTAACATCAGTGTAAATTATACCTACTGGTACTATACCATAAATTATTACCATATATGTGTTGTGTATGTGGGAACTTCATTGCAACAGTTTTACTTTTATGTCTTAATTTTGCAGGCCTCAGATTTTTTCTGGTGATTAGGTTTAGTTTGCATTGTATCTTAGACCATTTTAAAAGACATTTGGTGCTTTGTCTTATTTGACACAGACAATAAAACAAGAGACAATATTGCCATTGCTTGCAGATAATTTGACTGTCTTCATGGAAAACCCAAGATGTACTACTATAGGCAAAGTATTGGAATTAATAGGGTGGTATATTTTTTCCCAGAGCCACGTACAAAACTCACTAGCACTTTTTAAATTAGGCAGTTTTTCAAAGATCTCATTCCTTGTAGTGAATCCATAAAGAACCACAGGGTGAGGGCAGATTCACTGCAAAGCTAATGAAGCTTAAGTTTCAAGGTCCTTGACTATGTGGCCTTCTCCAGGAAAGGGGGGTGGTAGGCATTTTATACATTTTTCTCTAGGAGGACCCCTTAAATTATATAAACTTCAGAACTCCCTAAATCAGGATCTGTGCCTATTAAGAGGCAAAGGGAAAATTCCAATAAAACATGTATAAGACCTGTATGAAGAAAGTTACAAAATATTAATGAAGATAAATGAAAAAGGCAAATAAAATAGCCGACCAATGAAGTTAAAAACTGAGTCATATTCATACTTAGGAAGTCTCTATATCCAAAAGATGAAAATGATTTAAATATATAAATTTGGTGTATTTCCAATTGAAACCTCACTGAATTTTGGTGGAATTTGACGAATTGATTCTGGAAGTCAGATGGAAGAGCAAAAATCACTGAATAACTAACACAATGTCAAAAGAACAACTAGGATATTTACCCTCTGTAATTAAATCCCAGTGGCTTAGAAGAAGGCTTGGTGAGGCAGGAGGATCATGAGTTTAAAGCCAGCCTCTGTAACTTAGTGAGGCCCTGAGCAACTTAGTGAGACCCTGTCTGTAAATAAGATATAAAAAGTTCTGGGGATGTGGCTTAGTGGTTAATTACTCCTGAGTTCAATCCTCAGTACAAAAAAAATTCTGTAATTAAGACAATATTGCATTGATTCTTTGATTAACAAATAGACCTGGGGAAGAATAGAGAACTCATCTCACATAAATGGAGACTTGTATGAAAAGATATACTATCAGCAAAATAAAATTATATATCTACCTCTCAATCTATCAAAGATGAGGTGGTTTAAGTAGGAAAATCCTTGAAATCTTGCAGAAGAAAATATGAGAGATTGATTTGACATTAGCATTGAGGGCAAAGAATGATTTTTAAGCAAGAAAAGCAAAAATTTACAAAGAAACAGATCAATAAAGCTACATTCAAATTTTAAAAAGGAGCCTGAATCATCAAAAGCATGTTAAAACACGCTCAGCCTTGTTGGCATAACTACTCTGAAGAAGAGTGGATGATATCTGATAGAATTGGAGGTGTGCTCCCAGTGAGCCCTTGAAGTTTCATTTCTACCTCAGAGAAACTCAGATACGTGCAGAACAAGACCTGTAGCAGAATATTTATTGAAGCATTGCTTGAATTGCTTACATAATATGGTAAAGTACTCTACAATGAAATTGAGTGTATGGAGCTGTGCATACATGATTCTGGAAAAACCTTGAATTTTATGTAAAAAAAGGCAGGTTACAGAAGATAAAAACGTATCTTACTCTATAACAGTGGTTCTCAGTTCATTGTGTCACCTCTTTTGGGGGGAGTTCCACATGTTCCTCTCATCACCTCCTGGATCCTGGGAAGTTCTCTTTTCATGTTCCTATGCCCACATCCTGATTTCTTTACCTGTAAACATTTTAGAAGCTCTTTCCTACTTTGCAGGTCACGTGAACAGTGTTTTGGAATAGTGATTTTGCAGAGATAATGAGCCTACTGCAGCAGATCTATCTAATATTTTCACTTAATTTTCCTTTTTGCAAAACTGGTACATTATAATTTTACATAATAGTGGGATTAGAAGAACTATATTTAAAGACAGTTATTCT
Source organism: Spermophilus citellus (assembly GCF_964194105.1). Classification (NCBI taxonomy): domain Eukaryota; kingdom Metazoa; phylum Chordata; class Mammalia; order Rodentia; family Sciuridae; genus Spermophilus; species Spermophilus citellus. Next base: position 126,437,670 of record NC_138189.1, read on the forward strand.
TTCTCCTTTTAAATTTTATTCGTAATTTTTTGTCTTCCCATTAATTACTGCTCAGCTTTTCTAGTCTCGTAATTTATTCTAATCTGGTCCCAGGAAGGAAAGTGGCTTTTCAAGTGTGCATTCAAAGATCTTCCTCTGGTAATTAGGTCCATAAGACCAGTAAGATCTTTGTATTATATTTTTTCCTGTTTTATTCTGAGCAGGGAAAGAGAACATGGTCCACCTATGAAAAGCCACAGGGGTGAAGAGGAACACACATGCACGCATCCTTACGTTGGGCTATAATCCTGCTGTAATACCACTATTTAAAAACAAGCAAAACCATGTTATGCATATTTTTGAATGTAAGGAATAGATACATAAACCTTCACTTCAGTTAGGTAAAGTGGCTTTCTATGGATAAAGAAGAGAGGAACGAGATCTGGAGGTATATATAGGCCCACTGATTTCTTTATACTTGGTCATTTCATTTAAAATCTTGAGGAAATGTTGAGAAATGATCAGCCTGGTTTCCAAAATAACTTTTAGGATGTAGCAATGTAAAAATGCAGTAACTTTATCTCATTACAAAATAGAGGCAACTACAAAATATAATAGAGAAACAAGATAAAAATTAGTGAAACGGGAACAGAGATTTGAATCATATTCATGAGAACATGCCACAGTATTCTGGTGAGACTAAAGTGAGTGCCTTATATCACAGAAATCACAACTAATAAATGTTACATAACTTTTTGCTCAATATTTGAGTTTCTTAAAGGCAGGAGTTCTTTTTTATTTGACTTTATATGTTTGATAATTGGTATCATTCAATACTAGTGACTCAGCAATTGTTTAAACAAAGAATGGGAGACTTTATCCGATAGGGCTTTGTCTGAGGCTTTGTTTTGTTTTTTCCATTTTTTGGTGTGTTCAGGTTTAATTAAAGAATAAAATCTGCTATTTAACTCAAGACCCTGTGGTATCAATCTGAATTATAAACATCTATATGAACTTATGATATATTTTTGTGCATAAGTGTGTCTGTTCTCTGTCCACTGAAAAGGCTTAAAATGATGATCAACCCAGAAATAATGAACATCCCTAATGTCCAGAATATGGTCTCCCCAAACCATTTTCCACCAAAAGGAACCAGAAGTCTTTAGAGAAATGACTGATTATAGATGTTAGACAAGAAATCTACAGGAAGAGTCTGCACTATTTTGGTTTTTGCTCTGCCCATTCCAAGGAGTTTATGAAGATCATTGGAATTGCATCCAAGTGGTCCAAGAATCATCTTTAAGATGATCCCAGTGTTCAATAATATGATCACCATTAATGATAATAATGACAATATGTTGAAGGAAATCTGTTTAATATCATGCTTAATAATTTGTAAAAAAAAAAAAGACAGAACTGTACTTATAGTTGGAACATTGGAGGATATTAGTAAACCCACCAATTATTTCAAAGATAGTTAAAAGTTTACCATCAAGCATTTATCTTGTCTTTCCTGTAATAAACTGTTCCTCTGGTTTATTTAAAAAAATAGATGAAAGGCAATTTCTTTTATTGAAATATTCCAGCTCATAAATGAACATACAGCATGGTAATGTTGTATGTTTTGCAGTCCTTATGAGTCCATAGATCTAGGCTGTGAATCAACAAGGTCAACATCAAAACCAAAAGGCAGCCAAGCAGGTGCCTTTGTAGGAAAGCACTGTTTGTGCTGTTGTCTGGCCGAGAAATCCACAAGAGTCACATCAGTTTTCCAGATTCCCCTTCCAATTCGACAACCAGAGGAAGATATGAAGCCACCTGTCAGCAATGCAACAACCCAATTTAAACCATGAGAAACTTCAAGAGACATGATTCAGCTTCTTCACCAGATGAATTGCAAGGGTGAAATAGAGAGATATACGGCAGGAATGAGTGACTTCAAGAAATATGAACTCTACAAACTTTATTTTGATGCTAATTTGAAGAATCCAACCAAAAGATATTTATGGGACTATCGGAAATCTGAAAACTTCCTGGATATTGAATGATGTTAAAGGATCACTGTTATTTTTAAAAGTATTTCATGGTACTATAATTATTTAAAAGCATTCATTATCTGTTAGAGATGCATGTTGAAGTGTATATAGAAGAAATGATATGATTTCTGGAAATGTTATGATTTCCTTCTTGTTCAGAAGGAAATGAGGGATGGGAAATATAAAAACTAGGAATAAATGAATTAAGATTGTCCATGAATTGATAATTATTGAAGCTAGGTGGTGAGAGCACAACAAGTTAATTATGTAATTTTATTTACTTGTTTAATATGCTTGAACATTTTTTAAAAATTTGTTATGTTTCTTGTGTGTGGTCTTCTTGTCTTGTTTAATTTAAATTTATTTGAACAGATACATGAAAACATAAAAGATGTGCTTATTAATGTGATAGCATATGACATTTCGATACATTGTATAAGGTTTGAGTCTGTCACCTCCAAGATGTTCAAACTGTCATGGAACTTAAGGCAAGTACATATTCCAAATGATCATAGATACATTGGATTAGTTGGTTTTCTGCCTGGTCAATTAACATTTGTTTCTTAATTTGTGTGTGTGTGTGCGTATGTAGAAAATTATTCTCATCACTTTAAGATCGATGCCAACAATGGTGAAATAAGAACCACCACGATGCTTTCACATGATTATCGACCTTCCTACAGGATGACGGTTATCGCCAGTGACCAGGGAGTACCTGCCCTTCACGGAGAGGCAATTGTTAATATTCAGGTAATGTTGTCACCATAAAATGTGAAAGAATATTCTGAAGGTTTTGTTTGATTTGTATACAAGTGTAGAGAGTGAAAATACATTCAATACACGAATACTATTTTAAGATCACTCTGCACATGTATTTATTTCTTTGTGATCCCTAGGAATTGATTTAAATCCATATAACTTTTAGAATTAGTTTGGGGCAGTTCTTGACAAGGCATTCATCTCTCCGTGGGCATTTAGGTTGCTTTGTTTATGTTATGTTTTTTCTTTTATTATATCCTAATGGGAAGGACCTGGTAAATTGTGAGGAGAAATTTGTATGTAAACAATGTCCATATCACAAAATTAGTGTTTTGCAATCTTTAAAGCTTAGAACAGTTGCTTAAGATCCATAAAAATATGGATTAAAAAATATGGATTATAAAAGCCTTAAAAAAGGCTTTACTTAAATCAAACAAGTTCTATGAAGTCTTCAGATAAGAAAAGCCCTCCAACCAAAGTTAAGACCAAGTGACTGCATAGGTAGAGTTCTTTGTTGATGCACACGATAATCAGTGATGTTAATATAAATATATGTATATAATCAAGAATATATTTCCCCAACAATTCTGTTTTCAGATTATATTCTTTATGGATTCAAGAAATAAAGATTTGGAGAAAAATCTACATGGCTATATCTCAATTATTTTTTAAAATTTCAGACAAAGATACATGCTATTTACATGTACAAAGATGTCATTATGGATAAATTGATCTCTAGGATTTACAGTAATTTGGAGAACTAGCTGTCCCACATTTCCTTTGAAGAACCACAAGGTTATATTTCAGCTTAACCCCAATATGGCCTCACAAAACTACCATTTCACACATCACAAAAAGTGGAAAATCATGTCATTTCCTATGTCCTAAATATCATGCAATTTTTAATCTTATGAGGCATGTTTTCTGACCAATTAACATGTATATATTGCACAAGTAGGAATTAGTTTCCAAACTAATATTGTAACATATATTAGTATTTAATATTGTAACATGCCATTAGTATTTAATATTATGTTACTATATTATTAATTGCTTAAAAATACTCCAAACTAACAGCTCCTTTTTATTCTTGTTCCAGGTGATACCACTCTACAAAGGGAGAGTTATCATTTCTCAGAACATCAGACATTTGGTTATACCAGAAAACTTGAAGCCGGCAAAAATAATGAGCTTGATAAAGTCACCCGATCACCTTCAACAGCATCACAATGGAAAGCTACACTTTACCATTGCTGCCAATGACAAGGATAGTCACTTCGAAATTCACAGCTCAACGGGAGACTTGTACCTTTCTAAGGCACTTGATTATGAAACGACATCTCATTATCTTTTCAGGGTGATTGCTGAAGATCGGGGCAAACATCCTCCCCTGAACAGCACCGTCTTCCTCAGTATTGATGTGGAAGATCAGAATGACCATTCTCCATCTTTCCAGGATGAGTTCATTGTGATAAGTGTAGAAGAGAATGTGCCCGTAGGAACTCTGGTGTACGAATTCCATGCCAAAGACGGCGATGGTAGCTTTTTGAACAGTAGGATACAATACTTCATTGAGTCCCACCATCCTGGAATGAATCCATTTCTCATCCACCCCTCATCTGGCATGCTAGTCACAGCCTCCCCGCTGGACAGAGAGAGTACCCCAGCTGTCATCCTGACAGTAACCGCCTCCGATCAGGCTGTGAACGTGACAGACCGGCGATTGAGATCACTGGTAGCAAAAGTGGTGATTTTGGATGCAAATGACCACAGGCCCACTTTCACGACTTTCCCCATCGTCTATGTCAGAGAGGATGCTGCGGTGGGCTCCGTGGTGCACCACGTGAGTGCTCAAGATCCAGATGAAGGAAGGAATGGAGAAGTAACATACAGCATCCTCTCAGGAAATGACCACATGACCTTCCTGCTGGATGAGTTGTCAGGTACAGTGTCCTGTGTGTCACTTTATACATTTTCTATTTAATTTTGCTGTGGTAAGAAAACTTAACACGAGACCTACTTTCTTAACAAAGTTTTATTTGTATGATACGTTATCTTTGACCATGGGTATCATGTTATACAACAGATTTCTAGAGCTGATTCATCTCATTTAACCAAAACTATGATTTCTCCCTTTCTCCCTCCATCCAGCTGGACAATCCCCATTGCACTCTTTGACTCTATGAATTTGACTATTTCAAGATACCTCCTATGAGTGGAATAATGAAATATTTATATTCTGTCATTGGCTTATTTTACTTAGCATAATATCCTCAAAGTCCATCCATGTTATCACATATTAACAGAAATTCCTTCTTTTTTGAAGGCTAAATAGTATTCCATTTGACTCCAGTTCTTTTGGATAAACATCCAGAAGTGGGAATTCTGGGTTTTGTGATGATTTTCTTTTTTTTCTTTTTTGAGAAATCTAGAAATGTTTACAGCTGAAAAATTTTGCATTACTACCAGCAGTATTCAAGGTTTCAGTTTTTCCACATCCTTGCCGACTGTTCTTGTCTTTTATTTTTTGACCCCTGCCATCCCAGTAATTATAAGGTGATATTTCATTGTGGCTTTTAATTGCCTTTAACTGATGACTAATGATAGTGAACATTTTTTTTTTCATTAACTTGCTGGCCACTTGTATGGCTGTTTTGAAGAAATACGTATTCAAGTTCTCTGTTAATTTTAAATTTGGTTGTATTATTTTTTCCTTATAATCGCAGGAGTTCTTCATATAGTTTGAATACGGAGCCCTTACTAAATGTGTGTGGCTTTCCAGTATTTTCTCCATTCCATAGGTTGCCGTTTTTGTTTGTTGTTCAGAAGCTTCTGAGTTGGATGTCTGTAGTCTGTGCTTTTATTATTCAACTCATGAAATCACTGCCAGGACCAATGTCATAAAGTTCTTTCCTATATTTTCTTCTAGGATTTTTATAGTCTCTGATTTTACATTTGAGTACTTAATGCATTTTGAGTTTATTTGTACATATGGTGTAAGATAAGGGTCCAACTTGATTCTTCTGCCTGGAGGATACAAGATTTTCTCACATTTCTCCTTCATTTCTTGAAGAAACTATCCTTTCCTCATTGTGTATCCCTGGCACTTTTGTCCGAGATTAGTTGACCGTACATAAGTAGATTTATTTTTTGGCTCTCTACTCTGTTCCACTGGTATATCACTGTCTTGAGGCCAGTGCTATATGGTAGCTTTGTAGTATATTTTGAAGTGAGTAAGTGTGATTCCTCCAGCTGTGTTCATTTTTCTCAAGATTACTTTGGCTATTTGGGATTTTATATGAATTTCAGGATATTTTTCTGTTTCTGTAAAAAGTGTTACTGAAATTTTAATAGAGGTTGCATTGATCTATAGATCACTTTGGATAGTTTGACTGTTTGAACCATATTGAGTCTTCCACTCCATGAACATGGATTATCTTTCCATTTGGTTGAGCCTTCTTTAACTCTTTCATCAGTGTTTTGTAAATTTTGGTATAGCAGTCGCTCACCTCCTTAGTTAAGTTTAGCCCTAAGTATTTTACTCCTTTTGGTGCTATATTAAGGGAGCTGTTTTCCTAATTTTAAGTAGCTTCTTATTAGTGTATAGAAATGCAGTTGATTTTGTATGTAGATTTTATATTATGTAACCTTACTGAAATTATTTATTATAAGAGTTTTTTTTTTGTAAAATCACCAAGGTTTTCTATTTAATAGATTATGTGTTCCGCAAACAAGGATATTTTTATTTCTTTTTTTTTCTGATTTGGATGCATTTTTACCTCTCTTTCAATTAAAGCTTCTTATCACCTTACTTTTATCCTTTTAATATTCCTTCCTTTTAAAATAATAGTTCTCAAGATGCATATGCTTTAAAAATGTTTGAGTTGTTACACTTTTTAACTTATATATGATAAGTGCAGAGGTAGTACTTTGAGAACGAACTTTAATTTGCCTGTTTGTTAATAGTAGCTACACTGCAGCTAGCTCACGTCTCATAGGCTGAATATACAATAGCAGACTTCTTTGCCCCCATCATGGGACCTTGCAGTAAGAGATGAAGCTAAAAGTAAATCAAGGCAGGAACATGACAAATCAACACCACTATTTAAAGACTTAGACACAGAAACTTATCTTTATATTATGTAAACAAATGTTTGTAAATAATTGAAAATAATATATACATGTTTTAATGGTTGAATTCATGTGGACATTAAGGGTGTTGCTTTTCACATCTATTGTACCCTTTTGTGTTTAGAAGATCACTGTCAAATACTTTGTGAAAATGTCTCCCACTGTGACTTCAATTGTTTGCTGCCACTTTGTTGACACATAACAACTACTCTAAGTTTTGATGTAACTTGATGAAAGAGTATATATGTACAAAGAGTAGTGTTCTGAATTTGGAAATGAATTTCCTTCTCCTTGCTTTTCAGGGAAAATTGAAAAATTAATAGACTTCTATCTCATTCTCTAAAAAAAAAAATTCTATATAAGCCTCAAGAAAAAATCTCAGATGTACACCATTTGGCCCAACTGTTAATAAGAGCATTATTTGGAATGGAACTGAATGTACAGGATTTGGAAGTCATGATTGTAGTCTGGCTCTATTCTGTTGGAAATTTTCATCAAAATATTTATTAAATCCTGTGCATATGGTTCCATTCTGAGGCATGCATAGACACCACCTAAATGCCCAACTGACAGGGAGATAGTCCAGACACAGGCTGGGGCTCTCCCAGGACCTATTTCAATGATACTTAAAATGTTTTCCAACATGACCAAGGAAGGTCTATTTCGGATTGTTAAAGAGAATGAATAAAATTAGAATTGTATCTCAGTATCATGGTTTTTGAGCAATTGCAATGGCTGTTTCAGTTGAGATATTTTTCAAAGACTTAAAATGGTAATAGCCAAATGCATCCATATGAGGTGAAATTTTTTCCTCTCACAAGATTTATGTTTCTTATAGAGAAATGGCTTTAGTGGCTGTGAGATATGACGTGATGAGTAATTATTGAGAAACTATTTTTATAAAGTTTGTTTTCATAAACCTCTTGAATTATTTGAAGAAAAGTTCTTAAAGGATGAGAGAAGAAATCAGCAGTCCTAAAAGAAAAATGTGACAATTGGAATCTTACAATGACTAGCTTAGTGAAGCACTTTACTCATATGGATTATGTGCTTCAATGGCAATATGATAAAGCCATGTTATAGCACCCTTGCTCTTTATTGTAAAAAAATAAAATAAAACAGTTAACTCAGATTAAGTGTAAAGAAGCCAAAACTCTTTAACAAAAATCAACATCTCGCCAGGCATGATGACACATGCTTGTAATCCCAGTGGCTTGGAAGGCTGAGGCAGTAGGATTGTGAGTTCAAAGCCAACTTCAGCAACTCAATGAGACCCTAAGCAACTCAGCAGGACCCTGTCTATAAATAAAATAAAATAAAAAAAAGAGGACTGGGGATGTGGCTCAGTGGTTAAGTGCCCCTGGGTTTAATCCCCAGTACCAAAAAAAAAAAAAAAAAAAAAAAAAATCAAACATCTTTATGTAGTCATACTCACATTTTTATAACACAATCACTTTTAAACATGGAGTATCATGTGACATGAAAATATGTGTTGTTAATATCACAAATATCGTTTAAGTGAGGGAAATATTGGGTAAGCAAATAATTTTATGTTTTTAATCAGTGTATTATAATTATACATAACAGTGAGACTCATTGCAGCATTTTTGTACATGCATAAAACATAATTTTCTAATACTTCTCCTTTTTCTCCTCTCCTCCCTCCCCTTGGTGCCTTTCCTCTACTGTACTGAACTCACTTCTCTTTATTTGTCTTTCAGTTGGCATATTATAATCATGCCTAACAGTGGGTGTCACTGCGATGTCTGTACGTGAACATTGCACATTGGTTGATTTCGTTCCCCATGCCTCCCCTTTCCCTTCCCTCCTCCCTCCCCCTGGATATCCTTCCTGTACTCTACTCCCTTCTACTTTTTGAGGTTCTGTGTTTTATTCCTTTCTTCTCTTTATCTTCTACATATTCAACCCTTGACTTTCTGAGTCTGGCTTATTTCACTTAGCATGATGTTCTTCAGTTCCATCCATTTACCAGCAAATGACATCATAATTCATGCCGCGTAGTCCTTCTGGGAGACCATAGATGGTTTTTGAATTTTCATTCATCCCCATAAATAAATTGATTTTTCTGACTAAAAAATGTGAACTGTTAATTCTGGATAATATACGAATTTAAAGTTGGTTTAATATATTCATTCTTTAACAATGAAAATTGAGTGTTGGGCTAGGGATGTGGCTCAAGTGGTAGCACGCTCACCTGGCATGCGCGGGGTGCTGGGTTGGATCCTCAGCACCACGTAAAAATAAAATAAAGATGTTGTGTCCACCGAAAACTAAAAAATAAATATTAAAAAAATTTTAAAAAGAAAATTGAGTGTTTATCAATTTAAATAAGTTTGACATGGGTAGAATGAACATAACCAACCTAAGGAATATTCATAACACACTGCTTTTTTTTTTCTCTTTCAAAACAGGCTTACTAACTACAATTCGTCCTTTGGATTATGAACTAAAAACTCAGCACATTCTGACCCTTCTGGCCCTGGATGATGGCACACCAGCACTTTCTTCATCACAGACCTTGACAATCACTGTTCTTGATGTAAATGACCATGCACCAGAATTTATGCAGCACCTGTATGAAGCTTCAGTTAAAGAAAACCAAAGTCCAGGGGCATTTGTCACAAGGGTTGAAGCTCAGGACAGAGATTCAGGTAATAGAAGAATACAGAAACTGGGTAGTTAATACAAAAAAAGGCACTCAAAAACTACCATTAACATAGTTTAAAATAGTCACGGCTCAAAGAAAATGAACAGTTTCTAGTTGTCTCAGACTTCCAATGCTTCCTTCATTTGAATACACATAGCCACACACACATCAAGATAACTGTGCCTTTTATAGCTTTTGGTTTTTTTTTTTTTTGGATCTTTATTATCATTTATACTAGAGCAGTACATAACTAATTAACATGCGACTTATTGATTTGATCTTGATAGTAAAAAGAATTATAGAGGAAGAATGACATTTATTTCCCAGCGTAAGAGATGGCTCGAGTAAAGAAGACAAATAAATTTTTTTGTTTCCTCAATATTTTAGCAGAGTGGAAGAGCTAGCATCAGATGACCTGGGTGAGAATCCCAGAATTAGCACCCATTTAAGCTGTGGAATGGAGAACAAGTCACTAATCCTCACTGTTCTGCTAATTGTAAAATAGGGCTAAAAATACTGTCTAATTTATAGTTCTCTTATGAGAACCACATTTTAAAAGGTTTATAAGGTATCATTCTGTACAACTCTCTTACGAGTGTGAAAGAGTTATTACATGTATAGAGTTTAGACCAGTGTCTGACACAATAAATGGCCAGTGTTAATTGCCATCACTTCTATCATTACTGTTATTATTAATATCAACTAAAGACAATAACAGTGAACAGAGTGAACAGTTGCCCTGGCTAGGAATTTATAAATTTCTGAGACTTGCTTTTCAATAGCACTGTAACTCTTTTGGCATTTAAGGTTTGGCAACTTCAATAATTAACTTGGTTTTTCTTTTAAACAAATCAATGATTAAAAGTATAGAGCAGTGTTTCATATTAGCAGCATATTCTCAATTTTTCCATCTGTAATTTAATAAGCCAGTCTTTTAAATTTGCATTTGTACATAGCAAGGGGCGTTATATATCAATATAATATTTTATTCTATTCTTTTAAGAATTGTAAAAGATGTTTCTATGGAAACAATAGTATCAACAATAATATATTACCCCTTGCCAAGTTGTTAAGTCAAAAGACTCAAAGATTTTCTTCAACTTTTAAGCTGAATTACATACTATTTGGCTCTTTTGCCATATCTTTTAATGAAGTACATTTTACATGAATTTGTGTTAGATGCTAGAACAGTTTCAAAGGCTAACCTAATTTTCTCTCTTTGACCAGAGCGGGGCAGTGTGATCAAAGAGTTTTCCTTCCTATGTTCAAAGATATAGAACTAGAGCAAGCTCACCGTTGTCCCAGGCTGTGCTTCAGAATCTGTTCAGGACGTAGCCAGAAATGATAATTTTTAGAGTGTTAGCAACAATGGAGAATATACACTAGCTTTGTGCTTCACAATAATTTCAGTTCTGTGAGGTTCTCTTAGAGCCTCCTCTGTTATAAACAGCAATGCAGAGCTCCGGGTAACATAGAAGCCACTTTTGAAAGTGTACAGACACACATTGAACCTATTGCTGATGCTGTGTGATTTAGCAATCATGTAAAACTCTTTCTTCCTTTATTTTTCATGTTTTATATTTTTTGCAATGGGCTTTACTGAAAGTATTTTTTTCCTTTAATGTTTGAAAGGGAGAAAACACTTTCTCTCAATATTTTGCATGTATCAACTAAAGACTACCATAAATATACTCTTCTAATTTTTATTGTTAAATTGCCTAGTGTTAGTGCTGTTTTCTTTTAGTATAAATATTCTGCATCCTGTTAGTTATAATTGAATGAAAGCTCATTTATTCTAGAGATTATGATTGCTGACTGCAAACTCAGATGCACGATTATTATTTTTGTTGCTTTGCATAAATGGATATTTACCACAAACATTAACATCTTCATGAGTCTCATGTACCTTTGCATGTTTTGGAGATGGTGTTGATTTACTGGAAATCTCAGTGTTTTTAGTGAGGCCAGATTGGTTAAGAAGGTGGTTATGTAAATACATGTAAATACTGCTATGTGTGCATTAGCTTTTGAATATATTTTCTCTCAATACAGTTCTAAAATTTCTACCTAGTGGGTTAAAACAATGAAAGAGGATTATGCATAAGAAATGACGTAGTCAAGATTCTAACATAACATAACTGGCAATGCATTGGAATTTATGAATGGTTTACTTTATAGTATGTATTTTAAAAAATACTATAGCGTTACTTAAAACCAGCGAGCTTAACATATGTTTTCTAGCATTCTACAATGCAGTTTTAAAAAATGTAAGCATACAGAGTTGTTTGGCATTCAACACCCACAGGGATTTGCGCACTGAATGTTTATGATGTATGACTCACACTAATTCTAACAGGAGTTTCTTCTTGTATTAAAAGGAAAAAACAACTACCAGATTTTAACTAAGGTATTAAAACTGCTGCAGCATTTGGTGCTCCCAACAAGAGCTCCATTGTTAGTGAGTGAAGTCTTATCCCTGTAGTGCCCTTCCAACTCCCTGAATGAAGAGGTGCCCACCAGGGAAGATGGCTCACATTGCTCAGTAGTGATGAATACAAAATAGTTTAACAGTGCATTGCCACACAGAAATAATAGAATTCGTTAATAAGATGTTACTCTCTATTCCATAAAAATATGTTCTCTGTCTGGGGTCATCTTGAATAAACTTCTCATCTGATCTCCTGGAAGATTTCACCCTGAATCAGATATACCACTGCACCTTCCAAACCTATATTTAGAGACAAAGAGAGACATGATATTTCTTTGAATCCAAAGACCATTAATCCAAGGACCATTAATTAGAGGATGCATCTAATTTCAGAAATTGAAAATGTATAAAACATGTGTCTTAGAATTAATGAAAATAAATAAAAGCTCTTTGCTTTAACCTTAGAATTACTTCTACCTGACTGATGTCCTTAACCTCATAGGAAATTATAAGGTATCATTCTGTACAACCTTTAAAAGGAGACTTATTTATGCACAAAGCAAAGGATAAGGATGTTGTGTTAGCACTTTCCATTGCTGTGACCAAATAACCTGACAAGAACAACTTATAGTCAGAAAACTTTATTTGAGACTCATGGTTTCAGAGGTTCAATCCATGGTCAGTCAAATTCATTGCTGTGGGCCCAAAATGGAGCAGAACATCATAGTAGAAAGGCATGTAGAGAACAGGCTCTCAGCTCATGGCAGCCAGGAAACAGAGATAGAAGTGGTGAAGAGCCAGGGGACAAGATATAATTCCCAAGGCACCATACCTCACCTGTCATTAAAATCATTAATACATCAAATGGGTTAACCCACAGGTGAGGTTATATCTCTCATCACTGCCTAAGAGCCCTACCTCTGGGTGGCACATACCTTTAATCTCAGCAATCTTGGAGAGACTGAGGCAGGAGGATCACAAGTTTGAGGCCATCTTTAGCATCTTAACAAGAACTACCTTAATATAAAAAAATAAAAAAGGGCTGAGGGTGGAGCATAGTGGTAGAGCACACTGGGCTCAATTTCCAGTACCAAAAAAAAAAAAAAAAAAAAATCCCAACCTCTGAACTTTGCTGTATTGGGAACTATGCTTTCAAAACATGAGCATTTCCAGGGACATTTCTAGATCCAAACCATCACACATGTTAAAATATTTTAATATATGCCATTTTGCAATAACAGTTTCTCACTGTAGTAGAAACTCTAGTTGGCTGTTCATTTTTTTTAAGGCAATTTCTTTATGGGGTGATATTTCCCCAGTGTCATCTACAGAGGCCAAATATCCATCAACTGTTCATCTGCACTTTATTAGAAGTTATTGGTTGACATGCTCTTCAGTTTTTTTTTTAACCAACAGTATTTACCCAAAGTTTTAGATTCTGTACAACCCAGCAGTGCAAAGATCCATATAAAGTGGGACCAAATCAGTGTTACAGCCTTTGTACCCCAATTCTAGCAACTCTGATTTTACCAAAGTCCTAACAGAGGGATTTGGAGATAGGCTAGACCACTGGGCATTTCAATGTTAAATGCCCCAATCTGAGGTCATGAAACATTGCTATGAGAAGTCACAATTACATGCTGATTGAAATTACCACCTACATAGAGTATAGTTTTGCTAATCCACATGTATTTCCTAGGTTTATGACAATATAAGCAGAAAACTCTTGCTATTCTCTTGAAACTATAAGCTATCTATGACTGAGAGTTGCACTTGACTTCCGGCAATGTGTTGAAATCTAACCCTGTTCATGGGTGTTCACAAATATAGACATCCCCTTACTGGGTACCTGTTGCATCTGCCAGTCAATTTGGGTCTGATCTTCAGGGAGATTCATTTTAGGGCTCCCATAGAAACTTGCCAGTTCTCTTAACTATGGCTGACTTGAGCTGCAAGTTCAAAGCTTCAGTTTGTAGTTTTCGTTCTTTAAGTTCCTAGTACATTCAGAATATCATCTTGAGTCATATTTCTTTTGCCATTATCTAGTCAAAGTTAGCACCACTTGGTCTCTAACAAATTTGAGTCCTTTAACAGTCACTCTTAACACCATGGAACACAGGTGATAATTCAATCGTGACCTCACCCCAAATGCTAAATTACTAGATTCCCATTTACCACAGCAAGGAACTCAGCACTGCATGGAAGGCTAAACACAGAATCAAACCAATTCCAGAATCCCTATTACCTGAGAACTGCTTTTGCCAAGTACTCTATCAATCACTTTTAGTCAGGGAAACGAGATGCTACAACACGGGTGCTGTACAGTTGAGTTACCAGAAAGAGAATACTAAGGGAATGTAGAAAAAATAACTCTGGAAGCACTGGGCAACACAGAGAGGAAGTTGGGGTTTTTAGAACCTAGGAAGGGCATGAGAAGGGGCCTGTTTCTCCATTGTACCATCTGTTGGATAATCAAGGTGGGCAGAGAGATGGTGGCATGGTTCTGGACTGAGGTTTTGCTGGACATCTTTGGCAAAAAGCTTTAGGACCTGAGGAAATAAGCCAGGTTACTAAAGTGACAGTTCTTGGAGCCGGACTGGATAGGGTAAAAAGTGTCATTGAGGAGAGGTGTCTTGGGGACATAATGAAGCAGACACCGGACCCAGGTATTGTTGTCTAAGAGGAGATGTGCCGTGCGGATGTGTGTCCACACACAGGCACACACACACACACACACATACACACACACACACACACACACCCTTCAGTAAGTGTGTGTCATTAGCCTATAAATATCTTCAGATGCAGATTTCTAATTGAATTACCCAGGAGATGAAATTAAACTAAATCATCTCTATTCATTTTTGTCTTCCTGGTTCTCAAGTCTGATGGGGCCACATTTGTTCTGAAGGATTAAAGAGTGTGAGGAGAAAAGAAGTAACTCAATCAGTTGAAACCACCAAAAAATATGGGAAGAATTATTTTTAAAATGCATAATAATGTGTTATCATATGTCTCACTCCAGATAGGACATTGACTACTAAGTAAAAAAAAAGAAAAAGAAAAAGAAAAAAACAAACAAAGCAAAAATAAACATATAAGCAATTCTGTGGTCTTGCCTACTGAGGTTGAAAATAAACAAAATCTTATAACTGAGCACAGGCTTTTAAATAGAGGGTTGATCCACAGAAATTGTCATTTGCCCCACAAGCTTACAATTATGCCATTAAATCACGATCAGGGGGTGTTAGAAGGAGTAATTAGGAGTACGTTGTAGAATTGTACACTCATAAGAAAAATTTTATGGGAGGGAAAAAATCCTAAGCATTCACCGTGGGGAAGTCTCATAAGACTCTTGAAAATAAAGCATTTCAGCTCATGGGGCTTTTATTTCGCAAGAACAACCAAAGAGATTTTCCTTCACCTTAATTTGAAAGCTGTTTAAGAATCTCACCTTCCTCATCTACAGCCTGACATGTTCAAAGGAAAATGAATGGGAATACAGTCAAGTTTATTCCACAGAGATGATTGCTAGGTTTTTCTTTTGATTTTCCTTAAGGAATCAATTCCAAGCTTCGGTTTGAAATCATGCCAGGGGCTTCCTTTGGGTTGTTCGAGATCAATCCTGACACTGGAGAGGTAGTGACAACTACCACGCTTGACAGAGAAGTTCAGGATGCTTTTGTCCTTCGAGGTAAGGAATCTCGCCCCCACCCACCCAAAAGGTCAATGATATATGCAAAAAACAAAACAAAACAAAACAAAAAACCCCACCAAAACCCCAAAAAGATCCACAGTGAAATTTTACATTTTATTAACGTATCTTTAAATATTATTGACCCAGTGTTACCTGTAAGTTTAGTCTGATGCTGTCTAACTAGAGCAATGCATTTCAGGTATGAGTTAATGGCCACAATTGGTGCTGTCTTTCTGTTCCATGTCAGTACTAGTTCGAGATGAGGGCGTCCCGTCATTGTCCAGCACCTCAATGATCATCTGCGCTGTCGAAGATGAGAATGATCACGCGCCAGAGTTCATTGTCCCCGTTCGTGACATTGAGGTCCTGGAAAACCAAAAGCCAGAGGTTGTCTCTACTGTTTGGGCCTCTGATATGGATGCTGGCCAAAATGCAGCCATCAGATTTCACATCATCGGTAAGTATTTTTAATGAAAATTTCCTCCAGGAGACTGACTTGAGTCAATGTGCCCTATAGGGTGATTCTCCTGTATCTGGCATCTGTTGTATTTTTTTGCATAATGCACACCCAGTAGGAACTGATGGGTAACACTTGGCATGGGCTTCCTTCCACCCCTCCCACAGCACTTGGCATGGGCTTCCTTCCACCCCTCCCACAGCCACCCTGAACCACTAACTTCCAAATTCTTTAAAATCCTGGCCTTGAAAATTGTGAATTTGCTTTCATACTAACTGTAGTAGATAGATGGATGGAACAAACAACTTTTCTCCTATATTTTTTCCCTTTCAAATGATTTCTTATTGTTTTTTTGCTTCTTTAATTAATGTTTCTTTCTTACATCCTTGCCAAATTTTATAATAATTTGATAGATTTTTTTCTATAAAAGATTGATTTCTTGTATATATTTTCCTACAACTAAAATATTTATGCTGAAATATAAGATCTAAGAAATTTTCAAGTAAATATAGAGTCCAAATTCAAAAGTTATTTTGGCTGTTGTGATTGATGTGATTATTGTAAGATTAAAATAGAAAAATTACATTCCATGTTTTGACACTATTTAACATGGAAATTAAAATTATATTGTACTAGAAGTACATCTCTTAATGAGATTGCTGGGATTTTTTTCTAGCTCATGAATTAATGCAATTTTTTTTTTTTGAGACAGTGGTTTGCTATGTTCCTCAGTTTGGCCTCAAATTTATAGACTAATCCTCTTGCCTCAATTTCTCAAGTAATTAGGACTATGGGTGTGCACTTCTGTGCCCCAGAGTAAAACAAGTTGTAGTGCCAAGTCTGCTGCTGTTTTTCTTTGTTACATATGTAAGCATTGAGAGTTCCTCTGGGCATGCTGGTGCATGTCTATAATCCCAGCAGCTCAGGAGGCTGAAGCAGGAGGATCAAAGCGAGTCTCAGCAACTTAAATAAAATATTTTTTTTTTTTTAAAAAAAAAGGGCTAGGGATGTGGCTAAATGGTTAAATGCCCCTGGGTTCAATCCCTGGTTCCTTCTCCAAAAAGCAAAACAAAAGAACTGAGAAAGTCCCTATGCACATTCATTCATTTATTCATTCACTCAGTTTTTGGTGATGTGAACTGAACCCAGGCCTTTAGTAATGCTAGGTATGTGCTCTGCCACTGAGGCTACATCCCCAGCACCTTCTGCAGGTTTTTTTGTTTTTGTTTTTGTTTTTTAATGGGAGGATCGTTGTTTGATACAAGTAAAGTTGTTTTTTGAGCTCTTTCTGAGCTATACGCCCCCAAAATCAGTTAATAATGCTTCTATTTATTTATATACCACTTAAAAACTTAAATAGGTCCTATAATTTAGCTGAAAGCAAACACCTTTTCTGACTACAAAAGAATGTTTTCTCCCAGGCATTAAACTCAGTCATTGTTTCAGTATTGAATATGAATATTGGGAATGACCCCTTGATTTGGCAGTCATTTATCTGGGTGAGAGGTAAGTTTTTTGTGTGTGTGTGTGTGAGAAGGGCAGTGATAAAGGCAAATATAGAAAAGGTAAACGCTGTGATTGTAGGTAAATTCTGAGGTGGAACAATTTTAACAATAAGGATGTGTAAACTGAGCTTCTGGAAAATACCTCAAAACTTCCTGTTTCCAGGTACTCCTTGGAAAGCTTCATGTAACCTTTAAAAACATATACTTCATATACTCTTTAAAAACAACTGATCTAAGCATCATCCATTTGTGGTGTTACTCAGTTTTCCATCACTATAACAAAATACCTGAGATAATTAACATACAAAGAAAGAACTTAGTATGGCTCACAGTTTTGGAGGTTCCAGTCTATGATGGATTGACTGCATTGCTTTAGACCTATGGTAGCACATCATGGTGGAAGGGCATGGAAGAACAAACTCATGTACAGCACAAATTGGGTTAACAAAAGAAAGCAGGAGGATGGAATGGGATCCACAGTCTTTTTAAAGGGTATATCTCCAATGATCTAACTTCCTCCCACTGGGCTCCGCCTCTTAAAGGCTCCACTATCCCCAATATCTTCACACTGGGGACCAAGCCTTTAATAGTCGAGATTCAAACTATAGCATTTACCTAAGCCAAATCAAATAAATTTTTCCTTACTCCTTATTTTTCCTCCTTAATATCTTTGGAATATGTCCATTTCCTCTTTGCACAATTATTTTCAGAACCTCTTTGTTGTTTAACTGTAGATTATTATAATGCCCTCTTAATCTCCCCATATTCTAATCAAGCCTTGGCCTTGCTGCTTCAGTCTTCCTCTTAAAACATTAAATTGATTCATGACACTATCCTGTCAAAGTCCTTCTGGAGCTCCCATAGATTCTGAGATAGAATGGAGACTCTTCAACAGTGTGCTTGGCCTTTCATGATTGAACCTCTATCTGCCTCCCAAATTCATGTCTTCACTGTGTCAACCCTTTCCCTGCCCTCTGCACGCCAGTACCCAAGGAACCCTGTGTTCTAGTCACTCGAAAACATTTGCAACCTGCTAAATTCTCCTATTCCTGAAGCTACACACAGGATATTTGCTCTGCATGGAACCCTCTTTCCAAAACTTATACTCTAGCTTCTTCCCTAAAGGAGTGTTCTAGTCAGCTTTTTTGCTTCTGTGAATAAGAGACCTGACAAGAATAATTTTAGAGGAGGAAAAGTTTATTTGGGGATTCATGATTTCAGAGGTCTCAGTCCATAGCCAGCTCAATTCCGTGAATGAGCTGAAGAGTGCACTTAATGATTAGGAAGCAGAGAGAGACCTCGCTCACCAGATATAAAATAAATACCCCAGAGGTTCGCCCCCACCCCCCCCCCCAGCCCTGCAATGACCCACCTCCTCCAGCCACATCCTACCCACCTTCTGTTTTGTTTGCAGTACTAGGGATTGAACTTCGCATATACTAGGCAGACTAGGAGTGAGTTTTGATTATTAATTTTTCTAATAAACATTTCCTGGCCATCCTAACACCGGGCTATGCATCCTTCCCCTGGCCTCCCAGGATATAGGATTTTTCACACTATATTTTAGTGTCTGGATACCGGCATACATTTCCTCCTAGACTCTAAACTCTTAGCAGTCAGATAATGTCTTACCTCTTCAAACTCCCAATGTTAAGCATACACTTAGCATATAGTAATTACTTACACTTGGCACATGATAGGTGCTTATTAAATGTTTGTTGAGTGAATTAATCACTTTGTCATCCACAAACACCACAGAAATGTAGGCTTGTCTGACCATCTCTACTTTGGTTATAGATCAGCTGTTTCTCTAAATAAAACCGCAGGACCCTCTCCTCATCCCCAGCATCCATATGACAGTTGCTTTCCTCCAAAGCCATTCCACTGTGTCCTCATATACCTCCAGTACTTACATTCTAGTAAGATCCCATAATATTGGACGTGGTCCTTTCATTCTGTCACTCATTTGAGAATATGACTAGCAAGTCTCTGAACCACATTTTCCTCACTAATTTACCAGGATGACTTTGAAATATTTTGAATTTGTGTTTAGTTTTAACTTTTATTATACTTTGTACCATGGGAAAAGAGTAAAGGGCAGATTTTTTTTTTAAAGATGCTGAGATGAATAAATGATCTTCTTTGCTAATGTTATGGGATAACTTGTCAAGGGTCCAGCTAACTGTAACAGAAGTGTCAGGACTCATGCACAGCATGCCACGGGCATGTGGAAGGGAAGCTCACGGTGGTATTGTAATGGGTATAAACTCTGAGAATGAGTTTGTTTGGGAAAAATCACTATAACTGATCAGTTAATTTTTATTGATATCCAGAAATGGACATTATATCCTGTTTCTTATCCCTGATGCCTATCGTTTTATTTTGAATAAAATAATATATTATATATGTTTTCAAGAGAGAAAATATATGAATATAAAAAGTTGTAGCTATATACAAAAAAATTCAGACTGCCAAAAATCTGTGAAAACAAGTGTTCTAGTTATTGATTCAATTAAGATGTCTACTGAATCATATTATTATTATTATTATTATTCCCTTCTTAGAAGTGTCCTAAGGTCAGGGATTTTTATCATGCTCACTGTTCTATCTCCAGTACTTATAAAAGTACTAGTTTGAAACAGGAAATAGTTCCTAAATGAAGGAATAAATTAATATGTATGTTAGCAAATAGATATTTCTTTTTTCAATTCAAGTAACTTTTCAATTATTCTCTATAATAGATGGAAATACCAATGAGTACTTTGCTATTCATGAAACCTCAGGAGAACTCTCTACCACTCGGGCTTTGGACCGGGAGCAGGTCAACAATTTTACCCTCATCATCCTGTGCTCTGACCTGGGGGCTCCTCCTCGAAGCTCTGTGATCCAGTTGCAAGTTAGGGTTTTGGATGATAATGACCACAGCCCATCTTTCCCCGTCCCTCATTACCGGTCCTCTGTGAGAGAAGATGCTGAAGTCGGAACCGTGGTTCTGGTGCTGTCTGCTGGGGACGAGGATGAAGGCCTGAATGGGCAGATTGAATATTTCCTATTGGACAAGTCGTCTGGTGCCTTCACCATTGACCCTGCGGCAGGCATACTGAGAACTGCTCACGCCCTTGATCGAGAAGCCCGGTCTCAGCATACATTTCAGATAGTGGCCAGAGACTGCAGCATCCAAGGTTCAAGAAGCACTACTGTGATCATAGAGGTATCTGTCACTGACGTTAATGACAATGATCCAGTTTGGGACCAGAACCCGTTTGAGGCTTTTCTTTCCCCTCAGTCATCTACAAACCAGACAATTGCTATTCTGAGAGCTGACGACCCAGATTTGGGGCCCAATGGAACTGTCACTTTCAGTTTTGCAGATACTCAGTCCATGTTTTCTGTTGATCGATACACAGGAGAAATCAAACTTCAGCAAAATCCATTCTCAGAACATTTCCCTATCTGGCTGAGGTTGAAAGTTACAGATCAAGGGGTCCCAGGCAGGACAACCACTGGTCTCTTGGTCATTCACATGGAAGGAGAAGATGTAAAGATTTCCTTTAGTCGCCGTCAATATAAAGGACTCGTGACCGAAAATTGTGAGGCAGGTGAGTGTCCCTTTTAGTTTTTGTATTCCAGCTTATGTAAGAGTATTATCATAGATTCAATTATAAACATCTGAGTCTAGCCAGTTCTTGGTATTGAGAAGTCATAATCAGCTTTCTAGCACTATAATGAAATATCTAAATCAATTAACTTATAAAGTAAAGAGGTTTATTTTAGCTTCCAGTCTGGGGGTTCCAGTCTAAGATGGAGTGACCCCATTGCTTTGGGTCTCTGGTGAGGACAGCATGGTGGGATACATAGCAGAGCATACCACTCACCTCGTGATTCAAGAAGCAGAGTGAGAGGGTGGCCAGGACCCTGTAATCCCCTTTGAGTGAGGACACACTTAAAGACCTCCCAGTAAACCTTGCTTCCTACCTCTGTTATCACCCAATGGCACCACCCTGAGGGTCAAGTCTTTAACACATGGGCCTTTGGAGAACATTCAACATCCAAACTATAGCGATGGTTAATAATAGCCTCATCTGACATAAAAATATTAAGGCAGAATACAGTGAAGACCAAATGACTTCTAAGGTCTACCCTCCCCTTTCAAACACTGTTTAAAAAGCTAATGTTAAATGAATTGGAAGCCTCCACCATTGTCTTTTTTTTTTTTTTTTTAAATACCTGATCAGAGTTGTCCTTCCTGGTTACCTGGCATTTGGAATTACCTAATTAAATTGGACATTTATCTTTTTAATGTAACTTAACCCTCCAAATTTATTTATTAAGTTGTCTGCTTAAAGAAGTAATAACATTCTGTAAACATCCATTGGAAGTCATCTGAAGTGATGAGCTATGACTTGTCTTTGAAGAGTAAAGATAATGGGTAAAAGGCATAAAGTCCAAGCTGAGAGGTAGACCCAAACTGCAGATGAAACAGGAAAGAGAAAGGGGGAAGGAAAAAATGGTGGTTTTGGAGGTTGTTGAGTCTGATTAGATGCAAGTAAACCATGCCAGGATTGGCAGGCTTCTTAGTCTCTTAGAAAAAAGAAAATGACAATGTACATAAAATACAGATTGATATGATTCAAGCAGGCCAAAATTTTCCCTGGAACATTAATTTAATACAGATTGAATTCTGGTATGTATCTCATAGACACCAGAAAGTGATTTTTTCTTTTGTAATTAAAAAAATTATTTTTTTAATTCCAGTGGTTTTAAAAGATTGGATATTCATTGGTCAGTGTTCAAATGGTTTTGATATAAGTGATGAAATAGGCAACAGAATGATTTTCCCCTCTCCAAATGCACCTTCAATTTTAGCTTCCATTTTTTTGATGAAAAACATTTGCTTATTGGAACTTCAATTTTCTGTGGGTCACTCAAAATTTCTATCAGTTGGTGCCACTTGACATCTGAGTGAATTATTCTTGCTTCAATCATAAATTCTCATCACTCCGTACTGCTTTTAGCATTTACATGCTCTTTTAAGAAAACAAATAGTTCAAAACCAGTCTCAGCAAAAGCAAGGCACTAAGCAACTCCATGAGACCCTGTCTCCAAATAAAATACAAAATAGGGCTGAGGATGTGGCTCAGTGGTCCAGTTCCCCTGAGTTCAATTCCTGGTATGAAAGAAAGAAAGAAAGAAGAAGGTGGAGAGGGAGAGAGGGAGGGAGGGAGGAGGGAAGGAAATAAATAGTTTAAAGTTCAAACAAATAACTCCAATGTATTTATATTTGTTTAACTTTTTGTTAGAAAAAAGTACACAGATTCAGGTTTTAACTGACATTACATTCCTCTATTAACAACATTAAACATAACACTTCAATTGTTCAAAATAATATATAATTTCCATTTTTAAAGCACTCCTTTGGTAGATAAAATCTTTGTAAAAGTCAGATAGGATTTGGATCTTGAATGTCCCCCAAAGGCCATCTGTTAAAGACTTAGATTCTGGCTTGTGACACTATTTTGGAAGATGGGACCTAGTAGAAGTTAGGTCATGGAGGATTGCCCCTGAAATATTAGGGCTCCAGCTCCTCTCTCTCTACTTCCTTGTAGATACAAGGTGAATGACTTTGCTCTGCCTTGTGCTCCCCACCATAATGTTCTGACTCACCACAGGCTTGAGCAATGTGGCCAAAGGACTATGAACCGAAACCTCTGAAAAAACCATGAGCCAAAATAAACCATTCTTCTTTTTATGTTGTTTATCTCAGGTATTTTATCATAGCAACAGAGAACTAACGAACACAGAGTCAGTCATGAAATATTCATTTATTCATAAAAACAAGGCACACTGTGGCCCTTCAACAGTATGTCAAGATAAGTTGTCCAAGTGATTCTCATTCTACTCTTACTGCTGCTCTTCCTCACCATTTGAGAGAACATAGTCATCCTGAATCTTTTTAAAAGTTAAACTTTATTACCTATAATATTTTAATCCACTAGACAATTTAA
Source organism: Spermophilus citellus (assembly GCF_964194105.1). Lineage (NCBI taxonomy): Eukaryota > Metazoa > Chordata > Mammalia > Rodentia > Sciuridae > Spermophilus > Spermophilus citellus. The sequence continues at coordinate 126,461,335 of NC_138189.1, forward strand.
AGGAAACTTCTAGAAGCCAGCTTATATTTCTTCTGCTTTGCTTCCAGTGCTTTGGTTATTCAGATGAGGCTGACTCAGCAACCATCGCCCTCAGTGTGGGCTATTTACAACTTCATGCATTTCTTTGAATTACCCAGAGGGGAAAAATTGAAATTGTGAACTATATTAATACCCTGACTGAAAGTAAAGACTCAGACTTTGGAAAATTTGAAATTAAATTAAAATATGATAACACATGGGGGCACTCTAAGAAATAAAATATACTTAATAGTATAAAGTAAATAAATTGCATATTGATACTTTGGAGGAAGAATCCTTCTTTTGGCATTTGGGCCGTTGATTCTGTGAATTCTGGCTCTTCTTTTCAGTAAGGGCTCCTGAATGTTGAAGTGTGGAAATCATGACATAAGTTGATGTAGCTGAGTGGGTCGTGCTTCTACCGCCTGTGCTAGGAAAATGCTCTCTCTTTCCATAGCGTAGATAATGATTTCCTCACAGGGATACAGTAAGGATTAAATTAAGCTGTAGGAAGATGCTAGTCATCTTTTTGTTGTTGTTTTTGGTATTTTTCTTCTGTCCCAAATCCTTACTTGGATTCTGTTATGTTAACTGGGCATAAGTTCTCATCAGAGCAGGCAGTTTACATAACAATGTTAGGATGGAATGAAATACTTGAGGTCTTAACGGCCCCACCATCTGTTCCTTCTCTTCAAATCAGGTAAGAACTACACTTTCCAAGGTAATGGCTTTCCCCACAACGTGGAATTAAATGACACTGTCCCTGGCAGCTTTGGCACAGGGCCCAACATATAATATTTTATGATAGTGAAAAGGTGGAATCAAATCTCTCATTCTTATTTTATTACTTAGGGCCACCCTTATACTTGGGATGAAGTTCATTGGAATGGACACCACCTAAGTAGCCTTTGAACAGCAATGTGGAATTTCCTTACTTCTCCTCTGAGTCCAAGGTAGCTCTGAAGGGAATAGAAGTAGCAAAGCCCTAGACCAGGTCAAGTTTTCACAGAAGATATCTACCTCCCAATGCAGGTTTTAACTTTGTGAACTCACCCCAGTCCCATAGTTGGGCCTCAGCCATAGACGCTCAGGATCTCTTTTCAATAATAATCCCAGGGTGGGAGTAGTAACCAAGATGAAAGAGCCCGATGCCTATGTTATGAAGCCACTTTAAAAATCACTGATGAACTCTAGGAGCTGGTAGCACAAAGGGATCCCACCTGCAAGACCCCCTACCACACACCCCTACCCACCAGTGTCATCTTACTGAGGAGCAACACAAGAGGCACAGAAACTCAAAAATTGAGCACATATTCAAAGTAAGTTACCTAAAAATGGTGTTTAAAGGGAAAATACAGAGACAACACTACATAGCATTTTTAAAATGGTCATTTCTTCCTACTATCCATCAGAGTGGTGCTCCTAAGGGATAGTAGATCAATAATTTGTTTTAAAGAACTATTTTTTCTTTGTACATTTAAGATGTTCTCTGTGAATTTGTGATTTTTCACTTCATAAATTTTTAGCCCTTGAGGGACACTTTTATTTATATTCTTGGGGATATCCTCACTGTTCTGTCCCTCTCAACATCCATCCTATTAGATGTTGGCTATATACTTGACTTTGTATGCTCAATATTCAGTTTTCTAAAGGACTACTTAGAAAAAAAATCTTTTTTTCATCTACTCTTTTATAAGATGGTTTTCATGATCAAATCAGCACTTCATATTCCCTAAAGTATTTTACCTTCCTTATCAATAGTCTTAAGTCAAAGATATGAGATGAATGTGAGTTAGAATTAGCTGGGAGGAGCTTCTGGGAGTGTAGCAAAGCCAGAGGAAGTTTGTACCTGTTAGGTCTTCACCAAATATTAAATGAAGTCATTTTACCATTATTGTTTACTTCTAAGACAAAAGGCTTCTGCCCAAATAAGAATTTGGGGAGAGGGGAGACAATTTGTGCCAGGCAGAGGAAATGGCATCATGCACAAAAACTTGGAGACTAAACATTGTGGTGAGCTCACTGTCAGGTGAAGCAGCTTTTTAAAAATTTTTATTTATTTTCTTTTTAGTTATACATGATAGTAGAATGTATTTGGACATATCAAACATACATGGAATATAACTTCTCATTTTTGTGGTTGTACATGATGTGGAGTTACACTGGTCATGTATTCATATGTGAACACAGGAATGTGATGTCCAATTCATTCTACTGTCTTTCCCATCCCTATTTTCTCTCCCTTCGCCTCATTTCCTCCCTGTCTGATCCAATGAACCTTCCCACTCCTCCTTCTGCCCCACCTGTTGTGAGTCAGCATCTACATACCAGAGAGAACATTCAGACTTTGGTTTTGGGATTTGGCTTATTTCATTTAGCATGATAGTCTCCAGTCTCATCCATTTACTGGCAAATGCCATAATTTCATTCTTCTTTATGGCTGAGTTATAATCCAATGTGTATATGTACTGCATTCTTCATCCATTCATCTGTTGAAGGAAACCTAGATTGGTTCTATAATTTGGCTAATGTGAATTAAGCTACTATAAACATTGACATGACTGCATCACTGTAGTATGCTGTTTTTAAGTCCTTTGGGTATACACCAAAGAGTGGGATAACTGGGTCAAATGGTGGTTCCATTCCAAGTTTTCTGAGGAATCACCATACTGGTTTCCAGAGTGGTTGCACAAATTTGCAGTCCTACTAGAAATGTATGAGTGTACCTTTCTCCCCACACCCTCATCAGCATTTATTGTCACTTGTATTCTTGATAATTGCCACTCTGACTGCAGTGAGAATAATCTCAGTATAGTTTTAATTTGCATTTTTTATAATTGCTAGTGAGGTTGAACATTTTTTTTAATGTATTTGTTGACCAATTGAATTTCTTCTTCTGTGAAGTATCTGTTCAGTTTCTTTGCCCATTTATTGATTGGGTCATTTGGGTTTTGGTGTTAAGTTTTTTGAGTTCTTTATACATCCTGGAGATTAATGCTCTATCTGAGGTACAAGTGGCAAAGATTTTCTCCCACTCTGTAGGCTGTCTCTAGAAGCACCTTATCTGGAATAGCTGAGTACTGGTCGGCAGGAGGTCCATGTGCTTCTCAAAGATAACTTGGAAGAGAGAAACAGCAAAGGCCTGTGAGTTATCAAAAACACTTTGGTATGGTAGAAAGCTCCCTTCAAAGCTGTGTGAAGGGTGGCCTGGAGGAGAGAGATGAGCTAGGAGGATACCGCAGGGATCCACGTGACCAATAACCAGGGTCTCATTAAAGCCTCCGCAGTGAGGGAAGATGAGGCCATGTGCTCCACCAGGGTTTCAGTGGGACCTGGTTATTCCTTAGACACCAGGGTGGGGTATTTTAAAAAACAAAATCCTTGGACATCCACCCCACCCCAACCAATTCAGTGAGACTCCTCTGAGGTACACCGTTCATGGGTAGAAACTCCCACGCATTTCCCCAAGGATAGAAAGATAAGCGAGGAAATCAAAGAAGCATTAGTGTTTTACAGGAGTTTGAAGAAATAAAGCATCTGTAAAGGGGATGGAAATGGGGGGCTCAGGGTGGCCCTGACAATCCCTGGGAGGACAGTGTTAGAAGAAAAGGAGATGGCACCTTCCAGAAGCAGGAAGCAATCAGTATATCTCATTTGGAGCAGAGGCTTGGTAAAGTAGAAACTGAAAAGTGGCAGCTATCCCAATTGGGTCCCTGTCCCCAAAGCCAAAGAAAGTGGCGAGTTTGTACCCATGGGGAGGGGACTGCGGTGCTCACAATCCATCGCCTCTGCTGAGCGTGAGCAGTCTTACCTGAGACGATCTGAGGATGTCAACTTGCTGGTGGGCGACTCAAACATGGAAGAAAGGAAGGAATGTCTGAAAGAAGTCCATGCAACAAACGTAGAGGATGAGACAACCCAGAGAGGCACTGTGAGCAAACCAGAGGCCTGAGGGAGTCCAGAGAAGTCCCAAGGAGCAGGGCTGCTCTGTGGAAGTTGTTCAGGATTTTGGCCAAGAATAATACAAGGCCCAGACTGTCTAACATGAATTCTGGACTCAGTGTGGCTTCTTACAGAAACTGTTCACAGCTCAACAGAATTTAGCAATTTAGGAGAGAATTGGGAACTGTGGCGAGAACTAATTTGCTGGAGTTTTATTTTAGTAGCCAAAGCACAGTGAGGTGCAGCGTGAAGAGGTGGGGACAGGCCATTCAGTGCACTTTTGACAAGGTTTGGCGATGAAGGGGAGGAAAGGAATGTGACAAAACCACTGTTTGAAGGGCCCTGAGGATCAGAGGGGTATTTTGTTCTGTTTTTGAAAGCTGGAAGAGATTTAGACAGTTGTGATTTATGGCACTTTAAAACTTACCAAGAACTTTCGCTAATACTCAAATAAAAAAAATGGAATAAAAATTATTTAGTGTAAATATTAAGATGCCCTTTTTAAAATTTTTGTTCCATTTAGCACCTATTTTTTGTGGGTGTTTGAACCCTGTTTTCAGATTATTTTGAGGATAACAGTGCTCTCTTCCTAAGCAGCTCTTGTGACAATCAAGTGGAATCATTAAAATAATAGATTGTAACTTCATTACTTGGCAACTGAAAACATCCTAAAAGGCATTTTCTTGAGTGAAGTGTAATTAGATAGTTGGAAATGTGCATCTCAAAACCAAAGTTGAAGAATCATTTGGTACAGAAATACCGTGTGGTCTATCTTTTTGAATCTGTGTGGGCTTCAGATTCTGGCTGGGTCTTGGGTTTCAGGATCTGGAAAGGAGAATATGGATGGATCTTGAAAATGCAGAGAATCTAAAGTTTGACAACATGGGAATGGAAACCCAGACAGGAAATGGCTGGGCAGTGAGAGAGGGCCAGACACACCAGACCCACAAGCAGGACGTGGGATCAGATCCAACATTGCCTCAACACTAAAAATTCCCCAGCTCATGTTGTAAATAAAGATAGTCTTCTGTTACAAAATTAAAGATATGATAGGAACATCTAGGGATCACTTCAGCACCCACCTTCTCTAAGCTGTTGAGAATATTTTAAAATAGTTAAATGCCGTCATTTCTAGATATCATTCCTAAAAATCTTGCCCACTAAAATAAAACGTACTTCTCACAGACTCCTTAACTCTAGTTGGTTTTCTTTCCCACTTCTTTGCTAAAACTTACAAAAAGTCAGGAAGCAATTTTAATAACTTCCTGTATTATTTCTTTAGGTGTTCACAAAATAAAATATATTCAAAAACGCATAAATTACCATTTTAAAGCATCGTTTTCATATGTGCACATGTTTTGGAAAATTATTCCTTTTGAGTATACATTTTCTGTGCTTCTGTACTTTGTTTCCTAGGAGTGAGTTCCTTCTTTCTTCTTTCTTTCTCTCCCTTTTTGTTTTTGTTTTTGGTGGGAAGGAAAAAGCAACACCATTTCTTCTCTTATTCTAATAAAATAAAATAAAAATTTACGTCCTTAACCATGGCTAAATGTATAACAGTGTCGATTATATTCATATCACTGTGCAACAGATTTCTCATTTTGCAAAACTGAAACTCTACGCCAACTGAACCATTCCCCTTGGTTCCCTCCCCCAGCTCATAGCAAATGTCATTCTACCTTCTGTTTCTAGAAGTCTATTTTAGATACTTCATGTAAGTGGAATTGTATAGTATTTGGTTTTGTAGGGGGGTGGGTTGTGACTGACTTGTTTCATATAATGGCCTCAAGTTCTTCCTTTTTGTAGCATATGGCAGGATTTCCTTCCATTTAAAAGGCTGAATAATATTCCAGTGTATGTGTACGCCACCTTTTGACTATACTTTTATCAGTGGGTAGACATTTAGGGTGCTTCCACCTGTGGGAATGAACATGAGTACAAATATGTGGAGGTCCTGTCTCCAGTTCTTTTGGATATATATCTATCCAGAAGTAGAATTGTTGGACCATATGGTAGTTCTGGTTTTTAATTTTTTTAAGAACTTCCCTACTATGGTCCAAAATGGTTGCACCATTTCCCATTCTTACCAATAGGGCATAAAGGTTCACATTTTTCTACATCTTTATCAATATTCATCATTGCCTGCTCTTTTTTTATTGCTGTGTTGTTTTGTTTTGTTTTTATAGTGGCCATTCTAACGGATGTGCTATGAGATCTCCTGTGGTATTGATGATTCATGATACTGAGCACTTCATCATATTTCTTGGCCATTTGTATATCTTCTTTGGAGAAATCTTTATCTGAGTCCTTTTCCACTTTTTAATCAGTTTTTTTCCTTGATTGTCTGTAGAAGTTGTTTTGGATAAAACTTCCTTAGATACAGGATTTGCAAATATTTTCTCCCTTCTGACTTTTCACTCTACTGATGTTTTTTTTTTTTTTTCCCCCTTAGGAAAAAAAAAAACGATGCAGTTCCATTTGTTTATTTTTGTTTTCCTTGGCTGTGGTTTTCATGACATAGCCAATAAATCTCTGCTAAATATAATGTCAGGAAGTTTTTCCTCTGTTTTCTTCTAGGAATTTTACGGTTTCAGGTCTTATATCTAAGAGTTTAATCTGTTTTGAGTTGTTTGGGGTTTTTGTTTATGTACCAGGGGTTGAATCCAGGGGCACTTAACCAGCCCTTTTTATATTTTATTTTGAGACAGGGTTTCACTAAGTTGCTTAGAACCTCACTAAGTTGCTGAGGCTGTCTTTAAACTTGCGATCCTCCTGCCTCAGCCTCCCAAGATGCAGGGATTACAAGGTTGGGCCACTGTGCCCAACCTATTTTGAGTTTTGAGTTAATTTTTGCTTATGGTATAATGTAAGGGTCTAATTTCATTATTTTACATCTAAATATCCAATTTTCCTAGTACCCATTGTATAGCCTGGGCAACTTTCTTAAAGACCATTTGATCATATATGGAGAATTTATTTCTAAGAATAATGCTGTTAAGTCTTTGTGTCTATTGTTATGCCAGAAACATACTGTTTTGATTATTCTAGCTTTATAATATGATTAGCAGTAAGGATGTGTGAGACCACTAGCTTTGTTTTTCTCCAGGTTATTGTTGTTGTTGTTATTAGGCTATTCAGAGTCCTTTGAAGTTCCATATGAATTTTAGGGCTATTTTTACTATTTCTGAAAAACAATTTCATTGTAATTTTGGTAGAGACTGAATTTAATTGTATAGGTTGTTTTGGGTCGTATGGACGTTTTAACAATATTATCTCCCACTCTGTGAATAAGGGGAATGTCTTTCTATTTGTTTGTGTGTTCTTTAACTTCTGTCAGCATTTTTTTTATAGTTTTCAATATGCAAATCTTTTTTTCTCCTTGGTTAAATTTATTCTCATGTATTTATTGTTTTTGATGCTGGTGTATTTGGAATTATCTAATTTCTTGGATGTATTTTTTCATTGCTACTACACAGAAATATAACTAATTTTGTGTGTTGATGGCCTTTATTATATATGTTATTTCCTTCTATTTCTAGTTTGTTTTGTTTTTAATCAAGCAAGCATGTTTAATTTTGTCATTATGACTTTTTGTATCTATTGAGCTGATTTTGCAATTTTTTTTTGTTGGTAAAGTAGCACTTTATTTTCTTTTTTGCATTACACTTCTTAAAACACCTTTTATCCACAATTTATCATGTCACATCTTCATACATGTATTTTGTATAATGATGAGGGTCTCCTTCCACCATCCATGCTATTCCCCTTCTCCCTCCCTTTCCCTCCCATCCCTATTCCCTATCTAGAGGTAATCTTCCTCCCTTGCTCTCCCTCCCAACCCCATTTTGAGTCACCCCCCTTATATCAGAGAAGACATTCGGCATTTTTTGGGGGGGGGATTGGCTAACCTCACTTAGCATAATCTTCTCTAATGCCATCCATTTCCCTGCAAATGCCAGGATCTTATTCTTTTTATTGCTGAGTAATATTCCATTGTGTATAAATGCCACATTTTTTTTATCCATTCATCCACTGAAGGAAATCTAGGTTGGCTCCACAGTTTAGCTATTGTGAATTGTGCTGCTATAAACATTGATATGGCTGTGTCTCTGTAGTATGCTGTTTTTAGGTCCCTTGGGTATAATCTGAGAAGAGGAATAGCTGGGTCAAATGGTGGTTCTATTCCCAGTTTTCCAAGGAATCTCCATACTGCTTTCCAAATTGTCTGCACCAATTTGCAGTCCCACCAGCAGTGTATGAGTGTACCTTTTCCCCCACATCCTCGCCAGCATTTATTGTTCTTTGACTTTATAATGGCTGCCATTCTTACTGGAGTGAGATGGTATCTCAGCATAGTTTTAATTTGCATTTCTCTGATTGCTAGAGATGATGAGCATTTTTTCGTATATTTCTTGGTTGATTGTATATCCTCTTCTGAGAAGTATCTCTTCAGGTTCTTGGCCCATTTATTGATTGGATTATTTATTTGTTTTTGTTGTTGTTGTTGTTTTTGGTGCTTATCTTGTTGAGATCTTTATATACCCTAGAGATTAGAGCTCTATCTGATGTGTGAGAGGTAAAAATTTGTTCCCAGGATGTAGGCTCCCTATTCACCTCACATATTATTTCTTTTGCTGAGGAAAAAAAAAACTTTTTAGTTTGAATGCATCCCATTTGTTTTAATTCTTGATTTTGCAATTTTTATACTTTATTTGGTTAATGTTGTATGCCACCTTAATTTATTTTCATATGTTGAACTATCCTTATATCCTTGAAAGGGATAAATTCCACTTGGTAATGGTGTATGAACCTTGGAATGTGCTATTAAATTCTGTTTGCTACTATTTTGTTGATGATTTTGTTCAGATATGTTAATTTAGTGTACCTGCAAGAAAAAAGAAAAAAAGAAAAAAAAAAAGAAAAGAAAGAAACAAAAAGAAAAGAAAATGATCTGTAGTTTTCTTTCCTTGCAGTATCTTTGTCTAGTTTTGGTCTCAAAGTAATGTTGATATCATAAAATGAGTTTAGAAGGTTTTCCTCCTTTTTTAAGTTTTTTGAAAGAGTTTCAGGAGGATTGGCATCGACATTAGTTCTTTAAATATTTGTTAGAATTCTCCAGTGAAGAAATCTGGTCCTGGTTTTTTTGTGGTTGGGAATTTTTTTATTAAAAATTCAATGTCCTTTATTACATAGGTCTGCTCAAAATTCTATTTCTTCATGAACAGTTCTGGCAGGTAGTATGTTTCTAGAAATGTATTCCTTTTTTCTATGATATTTAACTTGTTGGCACATAATATAATTGTTCATGGAGGTCTCTTGATACCCTTTTTAAATTTCTGTGGCATCAGTGATAATCTCCTCTTCCACTTCTATTTTTGATGAGTCTCTCTCTTTTAATTATAGTTTGTCAATTTTGTTGATCTTTTTATAAAATAGCAATTGTTAGTCAATTTTTTCTATTGTTTTTATTTTCTCTATTTATTTTGTTTCCACTTGAATCTTTATTAATTCCTTTCTTCTACTAACTTTGGGGTCAGTTTGTTCTTCTTTTTGTAGTTCCTTGTGATATAACCTTACATTGTTGATTTGAGATTTTTTAATTAGGCATTTGCCATTGGTAACTTTCCTCTCAGAACTGCTTTTGCTGCATCCCATAATTTGGGGGATGTTGTGCTTTTGTTTCATCTCAAGATATTTTGTTTCTAATTTCCCTTTTTATTTCTTTGTTGATGCGTTGGTTGTTCACATATTTGGGGATTTTCCAGTTTTCCTTTTGCTAATGATTTCAAGTTTCATTCTATTGTGGTTGGAAAAGATATTTGGTATGATTTCAATCTTGCTAAAGTTATTAGGACTTGTTTTGTAACCTAGCATGTGAGTTATCCTGGAGAATGTTCTGCATGCACTTAAAGAGAATGTGTATTCTGTGCTCTTGTTGAGTTAAATGTCCTTTATATGTCCATTAGGTCAACTGGTATGCAGTTTTATTCAAGTCTAGTGTTGCCTGGTTTATCTTATCTGGTTGATCTATCAATTGTTGAAGGTTGTGTATTAAACTTTGCTATATTGAGGTCATCAATTCTCTCTTCAATTCTGTCAATGTTTGCTGCTGGTTGTAGTTATTATATCTTCCTGATGAATTGAATTTGTTAGTACTATGCCATGTTCTTTGTCTCTTTTATCTATTTTTGCCTGATGTAACTCTGGCCATCCCTGTTTTATTTTCAACAGAATTTGCTTTTAGTATCTATTCCCATCCTTTCACTTTCAGCCTTATACATAAAGTGAGTGTGATAGAAAGGACAAAGCTGGATTTGTTAAAAAATCATTTCAGTTAATCTATGTGTTTCAGTTTGGGAGTTTAGTCCATTTATATTTAAAGTAATCCCTGATAGAAAATACTATTAACATTTTGTTTCTTATATTTGTAGTTATTTCATCCTTCTTTACTCCTTTGGTTCTATTCCTCTGTTTCATTGTTTTGTTTTGTTTTGTTTTGTTTTTCTATTGGCATGCTTGACATGCTTTGATTCCCTTCTTATTTCAGGTTTTTTTTCTATAGGTGTTTTTATTGTGGATACCACATGACATAAAATAGCTTATAACAATCTCTTTTAAAATTATAATAAAGTCAAACTTCATTTGCACATGAAAACTTTGCTCCTCTACATCTCCCCTTGTTATATGCACACTTTATATTACACCTTCTTGTATTTTGTATCTAATGACATAGTTTTGTGGTTAGAGTTTTTGTTTTTAGATTTTACATTCTAAATCAGAATTCACAGCAATTTGTGCACCACTAGTGTAGACTAATAGGATTCTATATTTGTCTATATATTGACGTTACCAGAAAGGCTTATATTTTCTATGTTTCCATTTGCCATCTAGTGTTTTTTTGTTGCAAGTAGTAGGACTCCCTTTATCATATCCTTTAAGGCAATTTAGTGGTGATGACCTCTCTCAACTTTTGCTTATTTAGGAAGGTTTGTATCTCCTTCATTTATGAAGGACAGATTTGTAGTTGGGTGTGGTGGTGCACATCTGTAATCTCACCAAATTAGGAGGCTGAGGCAGGAGGATCATAAGTTTGAGGCCAGCTTCAGCAAATTTAGTAAGACCCTATTTAAAAATAAAAAGGACTGGGAATATAGCTCAGTGGTAAAGAGCCCTGGTTTAATCTTATGTGCATGTGTGTGTGTGTGTGTGTGTGTGTGTGTGTGTATACACATGATGTATATAAATACATTCACATGATCATATATATATGATCTTATATATGTGTACGTGTATATTCTCAAACATATATTCTCAGTACAGTCTCAAATTTAAACTTTGTCAGAGAAAGAATATATATTTTCAGTTCTCTGAGGACTTGAGTATCTAGTTTGAAGTGTTTTTATTGAATGAAATTCTTTTGCATTGTAATTCCATTTGGTATGATGAACATTTTATTTTCAATAAAATAGGATTGTTTCCTTTAAAAGAGAAAGGCCTAGTATGATTCTTTGCAATTCCGTACCAATCTTTGTTCTTTTTAATGTGAGCCATCTCCATGTTTTCATTTGTAATTGGGCATGTAATAAGCATCCTAACCCATGAAAAAAAGGGCCGCCAGCAAGACTGTGTATCTTGCCTGCATTGCTGTTTCTCTTCTTACTGCCATTCTTAAGAGTAAATGACAAGTTAGATGAAATAAAATTTCCTGTTTTTAAAAATAAATTGTGTCAGGAAGCACGCAACTATAATTGAGCACAAGAGATAAAGCATGAAGTGTACTACTGTAAAGGTTAAATCCTAACAAAAATGCAAGACATTTTTATGTTAACAACATGTCTCCTGAAATGCAATAAAGCAACCATGAGATTATAATGCAATTTGAAAGAATTCTCAACATGTGTAGTAATTGATTCCACCGTGATTGATTAAAATTTGATACTTTGTTCCAAAATGACTTCATAACTGGCTTGAATAGAATAACCATTGAGAAATCCTGATAGATTATTTTTAAATATTGTCACAGTTTACATTGAGCATAATTTTTCTAAAGAGAGTACTATATAGAGTTTGGAGTTTCCTGTCTTTTTCCATAACAAATTCTGTTTTGGGTCTTCATTCACCGAGTTCTCACTGAAGTTTCAGTTCTGTGGGCAATATCATATTCTTGTTTCCTTTAACATTTATAGTGATCATTGCATTTTTTCCTTTGAGAAGTAGGCATTGAAAGGACCCTAGAGGAAAAGCCTGTCTGATCTAGGGCCTTTTCTTTTTCTGTTATTTTCAGTGAAATTATCTTTAATATCTAGAAAAAATAGCAATTTAACTTGGTTTAGGTATAATATTTTGTTATAACCTCCAGTAGAATGGGTTTTAAGTGGGGTTCCCGGTTCCTGTGCAGTAAGATTCAATGAGGAGGCTCGGTTGTAGAGGTACTATTTTTTTTGACCTCTGCAGATAAGACTATCAGATGTGATGTTATTGAGTTGTTTATTAAAAAATAATTTCCATTAATTTAGAGTGGCCCTGTAGACTCAAGCCAACACTATTCTAATTTCTCTGCCTAGAAAACTTCAGTGTCCTTTTTCTCTCTGTTTCCTTTTCTACCTTTCTTCTTCCCACAATCTTTAAGTACCTGCTACTTATGAAGAAATACATTTTTGAGACATAGAACAACACACTTTATTTTTTAAAAAAAAAAGCAACCTTACATTGAACAAAAGATGGCCAGATATTATAGATTTTAAGTGTAGGAAATTTCTCTTTAAATTATTATTTTAATTGTACAAATTTATGCAGTATGGGGTGGTAATCTGGTAGACGTATATAGAGTAGAATGATCAAAATCAAATAATTAGCATTTCTATCTCTTTAAACTTCTTAAATATTTTGATTAACTTAATGATCACACATATTTGTGGAGTACAATGTGACTCGTATATAATATGTACACAAGTGCATGTATATAATATATACTGATCAAATTGGGGTAATTAGTATATCTTTCTTATCATTAACAAGTGTACGAAATTTTAAAGGTAACACTAATATATAGCTAGGTGTGGTGGCTCATGCCTGTAATCCCAGCAGCTCAGGAACCTGAGGCAGGAGGATCATGAGTTCAAAGCCAGCCTCAGCAACTTAGCAAGGCCCTAAGCAACTCAGTGAGCCCCCATCTCTAAATAAAATGCAAAATAGGATTGAGGATGTGGCTCAGTGGTCGTATACCCCTGAATTCAGTCCCTGGTTCCGTTCTCCCCCCCCCCCAAAAAAAAGAAACCAGTATACAGTTATAAGAATATATCAATCACAAATATATAGAAAATCTCCTTGGGGCTGGAGATGTAGCACAGTGGTAGAGTGCTTGCCTAGCACATGCAAGGACCTGGGTTCAACCCTCACACCACCAAAAAGTTAAAAAGAAAGTTTCTGCTGTCGAGTCATTTTGCCCAATTAAATCAAGGAGATGAGAGATCAATCTTCCAACATACAAGTCGAGTCGCTGGCTTAAAAATAAGTAGCAAAGCCCAAATGCTAAAAGGGCTGATAACAGAGAGAGGCTTATCTTCCTATCAGTGATGGGATGACTCAGCACTGGAGCCAAGCCACAGCTGGGTTTTATTCAGTCCATCTGGTGGTATTTGTTTTCTTAATTAGTTGTTTTCCAACATTTAGAAATTGAGAGATTTCACATGAACATAAACATGAATTTTCAAGCTTCTCTTGGAAAGACCAGAATCTCAAGCACCCTGAAGCCTGCTTCCTCTGTTGGCAGCAATGAGCTGAGGTGCCTGGGCACACTGAGTGCTCTGCCCCCTCCGCTTCTCTGACCTCTTCAGGTGGCCTTGCTTCTTGCTTTTACTTAATGGCATCTGAGTTAATGATTCCTGCAATGTACTCATCTCAGACATCAGGGCTGGTCCTGTTTCCTTTCCAAATGTGTTCTTTCACTTTTCCTCCTGTGCCTTGCTAACCACCATCTTGGAGAAGGCCCCTGTTGCTGTATGGTGAGCAGCCAGAGAGACCTCCAGGGTTCCCTCCTGTCCATCTCTCCCTGTCAGTACAACATGCAAACATTGCCAGTAGGTGGCATCCCAGGGGGCAAAGGACAGTAAGAGGAGAGGCAGGGTCATGGCAAGATCAGGAGTTCAAAGCAGTTACCACAAGTTAGATGCTTAAAACCAGAGGAAAGGGGTCAGTCAAAAACTATCAGGATGTTTTTTCAGAAGTGATGGGTGAGTAAAAACCAGGAAGCCAGGGACAAGGTTGAACTAAAAAGAAGGGTGCAAGTGTGGCCAATAAGCACACAAAAAGATGCCCAGTATCACCAAACATCAAGAAAATTAAAACTAAGAACCACAATAAGATACACTGCATATTCACTGAGATGACTAGAATTACAAAGACTGACAATACCACTCAATTGGGACCAACTGGAATTCTCATATGTGGCCAGCCAGAATGTAAAAAAGGACTAATGCTTTGGAAAATAGTTTGGTAGTTTCCTATAAACACACATTTACTCAAGGAATGAAGACATGAATTCATGCAAACCCTTGGGTATGAATGTCCACAGAAACTTTAGCCACAGTAGCCCCCAATAGGAAACTATCCAAATGTCCATCTATAGGTGAATGGAAAACAAATTCTGGTGTGCCCATGCAATAGAGCATCACTCTGCAATAAAAATGGAATGTACTTCTGATGCACCAACCAATATATATGTTGTTGTCAAAAAATTATACTGAGCAAACTAAGCCAGATAGTGTGTGACTCACGAATGTATAAAATTTTAGAAACAGGGCTGGGGATGTGGCTCAAGCGGTAGCGCGCTCACCTGGTATGCGTGCGGCCCGGGTTCGATCCTCAGCACCACATACCAACAAAGATGTTGTGTCCACCGAGAACTAAAAATAAATATTAAAAAAAAAAAATTTTAGAAACAAAACAAATCTTGAGTTATAGAAAATAAATCCACGATGCCATGTGGTCAAAAGTGAAGTCACTACTGCAGGAAGCAGAAGGAAAATCTGTGGGTGTTGAAAATATTTCTGGGTCTTTATAGTGATGCTGATTACATAGGTGTATATAGTTGTCAAACTCATAGAACTGCATATTTAAAACACATGCATATTATTGTATGTAAATTTTACCTTAGTGAAGTTGACTAATTTTTAAAAAAATATTTTTACAAAAAATAAGAGAAATGAACAAAACAGAACAGAAAGCAAAGCAGAGGTGAGCCATATAGGCATAATATATTATAAACAAAGACGTGAAAGTACTGACCTGAGGCCCAAATAGATGCCTGCGGACCCTTGTAGCTGTCGTAAGTAACTTTCTTTGCCCAGAGCTGCTCATACAAGTAACTGCTGTGTGCAGCTTGCCTTAAAGTCACTTTGCATCTTTTCTCAGTTATCTTCCATTTTCTCTTCACTGTTTCCTGTCACATAAAACCCATCTGCTTTATTTTTTAAATAAAGTTTTATTGGAACACAGTCACACTTTTTTTTTAACATATTGTCTGCAACTGGTTTCATGCCACAATGACAGGGTTGAGTATTTGCAACAGAGACTACACAACCCACAGAGCCTAAAAGATTTATTATCTGTCATTTTACATAAAATAATTGAAATCCTTAACATAAAGCCAATTAAATCCTTTTTTTTTTTTTTTTTTTTGGTACTGGGATTAAACCCAGGGATCCCAGGGATGCTTAACCCCTGAGCCACATCCCCAGCTCTTTTTATATTTTATTTAGAGACAAAGTCTCATTAAGTTGATGAGGCTGGCTTTGAACTCATGATCCTACTGCCTCAGCCTCCAGAGTTGCTGGGATTACAGGTGTGTGCCACTGTGACCATCCTAGGCTCCCAACTCTAATCATACAGATCACCTCATTGCCACTGTCGGTCCTTGTGCATTCTTTCATGCTGGTGACTGGTTTGTTCTCCATAACTTGAAATGGCTTTCTTCTCTACTGTCTTCCAATTTCTACACCTAATTCAATTTTTCTTTCTTGAAGTTATCTCTTGACTGCTTCTTCCCTATTTTAACAAATTTTTAATGAGTTAGTGTCATGTAGTAAAGTTACTTTCCAGTTGAATTGCTTCTACCTATGACTAATCTAGATGCCAGTTAAAGAATTATTTCTTTAGAAAACTGAATGTAACAAAAACACAGGACATTTTTGGAAATTGTGTGCTCTCTAGCAACTTTGTGTGAATTTTTATACAAGCACTTTTTTATGAGTTATATACAATGTTTTAAAAATAGAAAAAGAATTATTTTCTTCTCTTTATACTCCTTTAACCTTCTTTCCCACTCCCACCCAATGATCAAGACACTGTGTGAAAATATGTTTTCAATCTGCCTACCTGGTCCATCTACCCTCCCACAGTTGTGGGTCTTTGTCTTTTGCTAGGACTATTGTAATATTATCTTACACTGTCTCTGCTCCATTCTTTCTCTTCTTTCCTATGTTCTTCAGCCAGCAGTCAAATATTATTTTTTAAAATAAATTTTGTTGTTTCATTCCATTCCTTAGACTGCTTTTATGACTCCCCAATGAACTGAGAATAAGACCCTCTCCTTGCGGATGCTGCCACATCCTCTCTAGGCCTCTTCCCTGAGTCCCGGTGCGGTACCAGACCTTTCCCAGATCTCCACTTCTGTACTGGTTATTCCTCCTCCTCGAATCCTCTCTGCCAGTTACCACGGCCCTTCATCCTCCCTCTGCCTGGCTCCAGGAAAAAGTGCTCCTGTTACATAACCTGACTTCTCTTTCCAGGGAAAGTAGCAGAGTCTGAAATTTACCTTGATTACATCTTTGTTTAGTGATTTACTGTGTTTCCTTCCTCTAGTTAATAACCATCTCATGAATAGAGATCTACTCTATCTTGCTTGCCTCTGTATCCCCAGTACTTAGCATGGATTCTGACATATGAAGACGCTTCCTGAGTAATTGTTGAATTAATGAACAGTGAAAACATAATAGTTATTACTCAAGTGTTTGCTCTTCTTCTTTGTTCCCATGAAATATTATTTTTCTAAAGATGCCCTTTTCTTAAACCTTATGTTTACAGGTACTTCTATCCTGACTGTAAAAGCTTTTGCTTCCGACTCAATTCAGGATGGTATTAAATACTCGATTTTTAGTGGAAATGAAGATGGAGTTTGTTCCCTGGGCTCCAATTCAGGTAATCATTCTCTACTATAATATAGCTTTATTTGCTTTTCCATTAATGTTACTAGTCTACAAAATTTTCAAGGTAAAATTTTAAAAGTTAGCAGGAAATTTTTATAGTGGCCAATGAGAAACTACGGGAAACCCAGAACTATCTGTGTGTTTGTTTATGTATAGTCACTAAGAATTCTATTTCAACATTTCCAAATTAGCATTTATCCTGTGCTTTGGATTTTTGAAGATGAATTGGTTTCTACTTATAATTTCCCAACCTGTTTGGGAAAATTGGAGCTAGAGTGTGGAGATCAATGATACTGAATTTGAATTGAAAATAAGCACACATGTCTGGCCCTAGGGAATTTTCATCAGAGATTCTTCTAATTCGCCACTGAATGTCAACAATGCAACAAGAAAGGACAGCTGGAAAAGTTTCTATGTGGTGGTAAAGAAATTACTTCCAAATACAGCATGTATTAAATTTAGCTTTAATACGACCATTATTGTGTTTTAAATGAATACCAATTGATTATTTGAAACATACTTTTTTGACTAACAGCTATGCAGTAGATGTATATCTATTTCTTCATTGTCAAACCTCAAGAAGAATGGTTTCAATAATTTCTATATTACCATACGACTGCCTTATTTAATCTGTAATACATGCACACGGGAAAAATTGGGAGGGCATAATTTCTTAGGGAAAAGCCTTTATGGTGGCCAGGGTTGGTGTTATGGCTTTTTGGTCCATGCAGCCTTGGGTCAGCAGCCTTTCTGAGGCAGTCTGCTGGAAATTTCCATCCCTTCACCCATGGCAGAGCGGAAGAATGACACAGGAAACCTGTTGGCAAAAGGTGCTTTCAAACACCACTGCCCCATGAGCTTTCCCGACCTGGTGTCTTAGATCTCTGGGGAAAGAGCTGAGATTAAACTGTTTATGAAAAGAGGAGCATAATAGAGATTCCATGTTATCCCAGACTATCTGGATCTTTCTATCATGTTCCTCCTGATGTGGCCCAGGCACGGCCTTCCCCAGACCACTGGATTATATTATTAAAAGGCAGATAAAATTTACCTAGAGTCAGAACAAGGAGGTCACCCACAGAAATCTACTTTTCGATTAGTTCTGTTGAAAGTTATGTAAGTATTTTTGAAATATCTACATGATAATACATTAAAATGTATAAAATATGTAATGGAAAATAGAAATATAAAAGCCCATGTGTTTGTTACCTGTCTCCAGAAATAAGACATTACTAGAACTTTAGGAAGACATGTGTATCTCTCCTCCTTTCCTCCCTCTTCCCATTTTCTGCTGCTTAAAAGTATGAATGCATATTGGAATGGCTAAATCGAGTTAATTAGCATATTGTTGCATATGCAAAAGAGCCTCAGGCTCCCTTCTTCCACTCCAGAGGTATCAGTAATCTGAATTGGATATTGATAACTGAGTTTGTTTTCATTGTTATAATTTTCCACTGTGTTCAAATTTCTAAATAGTGTTATTTTCTTTGACCTTCATTTAAACATCATCTCAGAAATGCTGTGGGCCCTTTTGCTCAATATTTTTACTGACTTAAGGTGCATAAACCACTCCCTGTTTAAGAGAAATAGCAAAGAAGGAAATGTACCTGTTTTCATATCTTTTGTTAGGCCTGCCTAAATATTTTGTACTTTTTCTTGCTGAAGTAAATTAAATTTTTTTTTCTGACCATGTTGGTATGTATGTTTGAAGTTAACTTTTGTGTTTTGAGTTTGTATTAAGAAAGTTTGCAAACTCACTGATTCTGACATTTTCCTATACATTGTACATACATAATCATTTTCTGAAAATGTCTTCCCCTATGTTTATTGGAAGTTATATAGCTATTTCTCTTCTTTTAGTGGTTAATCTAGCTATTTTAATATTATAAAGTTAGAATCCAAGGTGAGACAAAATCATATGTACTACACAAGGCTTATAATTCTTTATCTCCAAATACTCCTTTTTCTATTTGCATGGTTTGGTTGACCACAGTTTTAGTTCTTTTAATTAGGAACAATTAGAATTTTGTAATAGAGTTAGCTTCTTCTTAGCTAATGTCTTTGCAAACTTTTCTTTCTTAAATCTCAAACTTCCCTTTATTATCATTTTCTTTCTACCCCAAATAACTCCTTTTAGTGACTTTTAGATTTTAGTTGTGTAAAAAATGTCTTTATTTAATCCTTATTTTTAATACATACTTTTGCTGGTCTTATAATTCTAGACTCACAGTTAATTTCTCGCCTGTCTTCTGGTTTCCTGCTGTTGCTCTAAGAAGTCAGCAACTGATCTAAATGCCATTCATTTGTATCTTTCCTTGGAACACCAATTAGACAAAGATGGAAGCAAATAAATCTCTCCTATATCTCTTTTTCATCTCTTTCTCTTTTTGCTTTTCAGTCTGAGGAATTATATTTTTTCATTTCCAGGAATTTTCTTCTGTTCTTTTTATTGTGTTGTGTTGTACTGTATTGGGTATTGAATCCAAGGAAGCTTTACCACTGAGCAACATCTCTAGTCCTTTTTATTTTTTATTTTGAGACAGGGTCTTCCTAAATTGCTTAGGATGCCATTAAATTGCTGAGGCTGTCCTTGAACCTATGATCCTCCACCTACCTTGGCCTCCTGAATTGCTGGGATTACAGGTGTGTATCACCATACCCAGCTCTTCTGCTCTTTTTCAAATATCTTTGGTCTTCAAAAAATTTAATCTCTTGTTCCTTGTGCATGTTTCCAAGGTTCTTTTATATATATTTAACCATATGGGGCTGGGGATGTAGCTCAATGTTAGAACATTTGCCTAGCACGTGTGTGTCCCTTGGTTCCATACCTAGCAACACTGCATTTATATATATAATTCTGAATGCAGTAATTCTACCACTGTAAGTCCTTGAAGTTTTATTCTGCTGTCTGTTGGATTTACTTGTTGCTTTTCGTGGGTCTGAGTTTCTGTATGATGCTTGTACTTGTGAACTATGACCTCCACATTGTCCTCAAAACATTTCCTTTGAAGCTTCTTTGAAGCCTGGATTGAATTTGTGCCCCTCAGAGATGATTTTCTTTCCTTCTAAAATTCACCTGGTTACAACAAACAGGAACAAATTTAAATTTAATTCTTTTTGGGGGAGGTACTGGGGATTGAACTCAGGGGCACTCAACCACTGAGCCACATCCCCTGCCCTATTTTATTTAGAGACAGGGTCTCACTGAGGTGCTTAGCACCTTGCTGTTGCTGAGGCTGGCTTTGAACTCTTGATTCTTCTGCCTCAGCCTCCCAAGTCGCTGGGTTATAGGTGTGGGCCACTGCACCCAGCAAATTTAATTCTTAAGAGCTTTTTAAAAGACATTTAACTGTGATAGTATAAGTACATAAACTCAGGCCCAAGCTAATGAATTCCTGGAAGAAATACTTTTTCTCTCCTTGTCAGCAAATGCAAAGTCAAGAAAATTAAGTTTTATGCATCAGTTTTTAATTTTTTTTTCACATTCATTGTTCATTTAGAATATAGCTTTTGGGTTTCTACTGTATGCTGGTTTTTTCCTATTAGCCTTTTAACCTTTGAACCTGTTTTTCACATTCTGAAGTGTCAGAGAGGCATTTCAAGGAAGTCATGGAAGAAGGTCTTGGAATGAACATAGACTTTTAGTGCATGTTTTCCTTCAAGGATTCCTGTTTTCATTGTTAGGTTGTCTTCTGGGGATTCCTTACATCTGTACCAACTCAGTAATGCATTTTAATATACACATAAACATGTATGTGCATAGGTATTTTAATCAGCTTTTTCACTGCTGTGACTAAATAACCTGACTAGCACAACTGTAGAGGAGGAAGAGTTTATTTGAGGGCTTATGGCTTCAGAGGCCTCAATCCATAGACAGCTGGCTCCATTCCTCCGGGCTTGAGCTGAGGCTGAACATCATGGCAGAGAGTGCGGCAGAGGGAAACAGCTCACAGGGTGATTAGGAAGCAGAGAGAGAGAGAGGGTCCATTCACCAGATACAAATATATACCCAAGGCCACCCCCAGTTCCCACCTCCTCCAGCCATAGCCCACCACTTCAATTACTACTCAGTTAATCCTTATCAGAAGATTAAGTCACTGATTGGGTTAAGACTCTTACAACCCAATCATTTCTCCTCTGAACCTTCTTATACTATCTCACATGTGAGCTTTATTGGGACACCTCACATCCAAACCATAACAATAGGTAATGTGCATAAATATCATATGCATCCAAATCTTATCAAGCATTTTAGTTGCCTTGATCATGAGCATCATTAATATGTGTAGATTATATATGTGTATATATATAATCATATGTATATATATAATCATATTATATATATAAAAATGTTATCATGAAGTCTTTTAAATTTTTAATTATGATATTAAATGCATGTCTCATACTATCTTTGACACATTATCATTAAATTTGTGCCTAAAGATACCTAACAGAGGTTTTTCTGGATGTGTGTATTTTAAACCTTGGATTAGTTAAAATAGAAAACTGGTATATATGATGAAATAATAAAATTGATCTCTCAAATTGTGGTCACTGTTTTAAAAGATAAAAATGCAAAGAACCTCTGTTCCATTGTTACAAGCCAAAGGTTGACTTTTGTATTTAAACTTCATGCTGCTTTGGATTAAAAACATCTATTACTGTCTAAACCAGCAGGAATTTTAGAGTTTGACTAAGCCTAAGACTGTGTATGTAAATAACAGATGGTAGTATTCAGTCCATTATTTGGTAGATTGACATAAAACAAAAATGATCAAACTTTCGATGTTTCAAAGACATGCTTGTGGCAGGAGAGAGTTTAAAAAGCTATTGGGTAACATAAATATTTGTCACATTCTGCTTTGGGTTCATATAGTTGTGTGCACACAGTATACAAATGACTGAAGTAACCTGATTATTTTATCAAGCATGTAGTATTTGAAGAATCTTATTTTGATATGCATTTTATAAAATTGGACTAAAGCTATGTATTAGAAGGAAAAATATTACTGCAGTTTTTTCTCAAGTTAATATACAACTGGCACATAATGCATAAGCAGGAATGTAAAGGTGATATTTGCAAGGCTTCATGCTCTAAGGAAAATGTGGACTTCTGCCCATGTCATTAGACAGCCTGGTAGTACTTTCATCTCACTGATGACTACATCTTTGATGTCTCTGAGAAAAAATTCATGTGTATCATTGCAGGCAAAATGTGGATTTAGTAGGTGTGCCAGCCTTGAGTCATCTCATAGACTGGCTATTGTCTTTTCCATTTGCACAACTTTCACAGCATGTGCCAGTTATGATGCCAAAAATAAAAAACCAAGCAAGGAAAGCATTAGACCCATAGATCCATTCCAAGTGCAAAATTCCAATTATCAAAGCCTAAACACAAGCCTTTTATTAAAAACTCCACTTTGATCTGCACCATAATTGGCACACTTTCTACTAAATGACACTGGCAATTTAGTGTTGCCTTTCTATTTTATTTTTCCTTTACAAACAGTAACACAATAGCATGATGCTGTGTTTTCTAGAGATCGGGTGAGAGCCATGGACCCACCTCAGACTTGGCTTCTCTACAATTTAGGGGTGTAGGAATCAGCCTTTGTGCCACAGATGTTTCTCAAGACCAGCTACTTTCATCACCAACCCACAAGATACATCTTAATGATTCTGCAGTTGCCAAAATTGGGAGCTACCCATAATTCTCTGTTAGGGGTGTGTTGAACAAAACAGACTGTGGTGTGTAAAATTAATTTTGTCCCAGGACTCAAAATAATACTGAAAATCTGATGTCAAAAAATAATAGTGAGTTTATGATACTTTAAATTTGATAGTAAAATGAGTTCTGAATATAGAACATAAACAGTTAATGTTTTGAGGTAACAGAATATTAACTATAATATTCTCACACACACACACTCCCCCACACACATACTCAATATCAAAGATAAAACTCAAGTGTTTTCTGAACTAGGTTGGTTATCTGGGGAAATGTGTTCAGGCAGAGAAATAAATATGCTCTTCTAGGCCAAGTTTCTGGAAAAAGTATAGGTTCTTTTGCCAGAAAATCAAACTTCTAAAATTCCATGTAGTGATGTTGTATCATGTGGTCTGCACAGCTACCTATAAAGTCATTATGAATGTTCTCATTTCATGGAAAAGGAGCTTTAGCCATATAGGATCTGAAAAACCTTCTCTAGCAAGTCACAAAAATGAGGTGTTGGAGCCATTAATTTAACTAAATGAAGCAACCAGTGCTAGGATTTATTCTTGGTTTCATGTGCTTATTTGATAAGTCTCTACTTGATGGAATTTCAGATAGTCAAAATGATAATAAGTGGGATCTGAAATTTTGTTCTATGGCAGGGGGGAAAAAGCAATAAAAATTAGAGAAGGCAGTTATATAGAAGGAACTTCTTAATTTAGGGGAGAAACTTGAGCATGACATCATCCCCCAAAGTCTGCTTCCCTGAAAAAGATAGCATCCATTTTTATTTAGTTCTGCTTCTTATATGAGGATGTTCAAGTACTCACGAATGCCTTCTAGAGGCCACACCCTGAGCTAAGTGATGTGATGGAGTGTAAAAGACAGGTAATAGTCCTCACCTTATGGAGCTTATAAACCTAGAGAACTAATAGGCCTGAAACATGTAAGGTGACTGAGGAGGCTGCCTACAAATGCAGATGTTTTGTGAGAGTCTGTGGGCAGCTGGCATTGGGATGGCACAGGGCAAGAAAGATCACTGTAGGGGGCTAGACGTGGGGACCGTTCCAGGCAGATGAGAGGCATGCATGACAACTGTGAAATGACCATTCAGGGAACACTGGATGGATGCAGGTTATGACTGGAGCAGAGAGGGCAAAGTAGAGAAAGAAGTGAGTGAAACCTTACAGGTGGGTGAGGCCCGAGCAAATGGACCCTTGCAGGTTAAAGATGCTAAACTTCATCCTGTTAGCTGTCAGAAGCCCATGAAGGATTTTATGCAGGACAATGACGGCATCCATTTTTATTTAGTTCAGAATGGAAACTGGATTGGTGGGGAGACTAGGTAAGTGGCTAATGCAGGGGACAAAAAGGGAAATGCTGATGGCTTGGAGGAGGGCAGCAGAAGAGGTGGATTAAGAGACTTTGGAAGGTGCACTTTGCAGATGTGACAAAGGGCTCCATATGGAGAGAGAAGGATGGTTGAAGAGAGAACTCCCAACCGGGTGCTATGGAGTACCCCAGTAATCCCAGTGACTTGGAGGCTGAGGCAAGAGGATCACAAGTTCAAAGCCAGCCTTAGCAACTCAGCAAAGCTCTAAGCAACTTAGTGAGATCTGTCTCAAAATAAAGGATAAAAAAGACTGGGGATGTGGCTCAGTGGTAAAACACCCCTGGGTTACTGGATAATCCCTAGTACCAAATAAATAAATAAATAAAATAGAAACCTCCTTATTTTACATATTTTATGGTTTCTTTCCCCCTACATGTTTAAACCCTGCAAATACCTGTTAGTTCACAGCTCTTTCCACAATGACCATCGTCAGTGGGGACGAGAGGCCTGCCAATGGGAGACTGGTGGGAATGTGAGCCTATGAGTCAAGGGTAACTTGGATCTCTTTGAAAATAACATCACATTCTCTCTTTTCTTTCTCCTTGGGAATAAAAATAGGACAACTCACTGTGAAAGAACCCAAATTCCTCGATTTTGAAGTCAGAAATGAAATACAACTCATCATTGTAGCTGAAAGTGGCGGGCACAGAGCCTACAGCAAAGTCGCAGTCTTGATACAGGATGCGAATGACAACTCGCCATGCTTTGAGCAAAGGTTTTATCAAGCTTCTGTGTCTGAAGGCCAGCCCTACAACACTCACATCATACAGGTGAACAGAAGTGTATGTGTGTGTGTGCACTTGTGTGTATTAATCATTATCAATGTACATCAGAATGTCAAAGTCTTCTTTCCAACACATTAATTAAAATTTAAATGTCCCACTGGGAGTGGAGGTGCATGCCCATAATCTTAGAGGCCCTGGAGGCTGAGGCAGGAGGGTCACCAGTTCAAAGCTAGCCCCAGCAACTCAGCAAAGCCCTAAGCAATTTAGTGAGACCCTGTCTCTAAATAAAATATAAGAAGGCCTATGGATGTGGCTCAGTTATTATGCACTCCTAGGTTCAATCCTCAACACATGTCTCCAGGTACAGCATTTGAGGGTTGAATGAAACCTTAGATTGAATGAAATCTGAAATTTCTGCATTCACTCTTGTTCCTCTTTATTCATTCAGTGCTCCATTGCTGCCCACCTGGTTTCTTTAGGGACTCTAAGCACTGCAGGCACTAGAGGGACACTGCAGGACCACACACACACACACACACACACACACACACACACACACACAAAGACAAGACTTTCAAATATGTACAGTTTAGGGGGGAGGTTGGAAATATAAGTATAAAATCAAATGTTATACAATTAATGTTATAATAGGATCTTGCAATGAGTGTCATGAGAGCAAACAGGAGTGACTCACAGCCTCCTCTTGGAGGGAAAATGTGACACTTCACAGAGGACTGATCTTTGCATCAGGTCTTACAGGTGAACAGGCAGGTGGACAGATCCTCTGTGTTTCAAGACTCACCTCATCTCATTGATGAGCCCCTAACAGTAAGAGAATCTGTTCACTGTCTAGTCTTGTTCTAGCTCTAAGCCTCACCCATTCTGGGTAGTGTTTCTTCTTGCTTCAGGACTAGTGCCCATTTTTTCCTTTCCCTTCACCATTAAACTATGTTTTGTAGTCAAGAAGCTGGGCACCAAAGGATCTGTAACTTCCTGTGAATCCGAGAAGAAAATCAGCATAAAACCATCTTCCTGGCAAAGATAGCCATAGAATGAGCATTGCCTTTGGCCCCTGGAACACAGCACCTCATGCTTATCACATCATGGGTTTCTTCTCTGGGCTAAATATTTATATGGAATACAGCATTTTCAGGACAAGATCTCCAATACTTCTTTACATACAGTCACCTGAATATATAGAAAGACGCCTTCTTTTTACTTGAAATGCAGTTCCTGATGCACACGAGCCCCTCTGTTGCTGGGGACCAGTTGAGTCTCAGCTCTGCTGGAGGTTCAGCTTCATGCCCCTCAGTGCCACACACACAATCTGGGATCCTTGTGTCTATTATTGCAGATTTATTTTGTATTAGAGAAGCCTGTTTTCTCCAGTCACCAACCTGGTCCACAAGTGCTGTCTTTACTCTGATTTCAGCCAACACTGGGATGTTTAAGAAAGTGATGGTGGTGATGGCAGATCCTTTTGCAAGGGGGATTTCTGCATGGAGGCCTGTGGTGTTACACTTCTCTGTCCCCCATGCTAACCTGGGTAGGGCCAGACTGCTCCCTGTGGAGTAAGTGCTCATGAAGATGCCTTCAAAGCCCTGGTGCCCCAAATGGGGGGAATCTGATTCACCAGTGCCTCAGGTTATTGCAGACTTCTAGAAGGTTGAGTCAGGGATAGACATGATGCATTTTGTTCTTCCCATTTTTGGATTGCTTAGTTCCCAGGAAGCCAGCACTGCCATTCTCTGTCCTGCTAGAAAGAGGTTATGCCAGGCTACTTCCTGGTTTTTGCTACCAGACTGCACACAGGCCATTTTGTCTGCAATTCTAGAAACTTCCCTTGAGGATCTGCTCCTTCTTGCTGTGGTGCAGACTTGGCGGTTGTATCAAAGACCGACTAACCTGCCAACCTGCCCCACTAGAGGTGCTGTGCATTGCCTTAGTCTCAATCAGATGGACTTTCTCTTGGAATTTGAAGGGACATCAAGACAGACAGAGTAGAGCTGATTTATCTTGATGGCAACAACCCGAGGAAGCTGTGCTGTAGATCCCCAGAGTTGCTCAGCTTCTTGTTCACCAGATCATTATCTCGCCAATGCATACCTTTTTGAAGTTAGCAGTGGTGCTCACGTGTTACTAGCATCCTAAAACACTGTTCCACGGCCTTACAAGGCTCACCTTCTGTACACTTCTAAGTATACACCTCAATGGACGTGATGGGCTGTATTTGTCCCCAGTTGGAGACTAGTTTCTCTTCCTGGTGATCCCAAAGGACACCATGTATTGATGCCTTTCTGTACCCCATAATTGGCTTATGCACCCTCCTAATGAGGTCCTGAATGCTTCACTAGGGCCACTAAGATCGGGTGTCAGTGTGAAGGATGGATCAAGAGAGTAAGGATTAGCAGCAAAATCCCACTGGGACATCCAAATAACAGCCCAGGAGAGAGAAGACAATGGACATAAGCTAAGGCTAAGGGGCACAGAGTATGTAGAATTTTTTTATTAATAAATCAGAAACTCATTCTTAAATAAGATCTTCAATCCATTGATATAATTGATTTAGTGATTAAAATTTAATGTGGACTACACAGTACATCTCCATGGAGAATGAGGCCAAACATTTGTTCCAGCTTCAGTACTACTTTTCTAACTCATCAAATCAAGTGATCGGGGTCTAAATTTATTAGCACTAAACCTAGGCTGTATCTTTTTTAAAGATCCCTTTAAGTTAAAACTTGAATCAAACATAAAAAATCTGCACATGGCTTATTTTATAGGTGATAGTTTAAACAGGAGGATAAAACAGCAAATGAAAATTATTTTTCACCATATGAAGGTTTCCTGTAACACTTATTTCCTTTTCTGGTGCCAGCCTGAATCCATATACAGCTCTGGAAATCTTCTATTCAAGCAAATTAGATATTTTTTCCAGCAATTTTGCCTATTGCACAAAATTATAGCTCAAGAACATGTGAAAGTTATTTGGAAATCCTTTGGATGAGTATGCAGAAAATTTCATTTCCCTCATCACGCACTTTATTATAAAGTTAAATGTAAGCTTCAGGCATTGTTTTTTATTTTTTTGAGTATTTGTAATGGTGGTTTTTAAAATGCATTAACAACCTGTGATTCCTTTATAATGCATTTCTCTGAAAAGCAAGCTTATCCCATATTGCAGATTAAATCCTATCTAATGGAAGAGTCGGTTCCTTATAGGTTTTTGCTACTGACCTGGACAGTGGGTTAAATGGCCTTATTGAGTATTCCATTCTCTCGGGCAATCAAGAAGAAGCCTTCCAGATTGATGCTCTGAGCGGGGTGATAACAGCAAATTCGATTCTGGATTACGAGGCCACCAGCTCCTACAGGTTTGTCCAGGATTCATGTACATTTGATCCACTTTTCTGCTTGGTATCTAGTAGCGTCATTGCTTGGGTCTCAACTTCCTGTTTATGGGAGCTTAACTGTAAAATGTGTTTTCTTTTGATCCAGTTTATGGTCACCTTTTTTGACATGTAAAAATAGTCTTAGAAATAATTTTTTATATGGAAAAAGGAATGAAACCTGATCTAAGAGTTTAGGAATTTGTGATGCTGTTAAATGCAGAGAGACATTAAAAAAAAAAAAAAAAAAAACGTTTGTGACATGCCTTCTGAACCATAGCACCCTCTGCAAATGTTTACTGTTCTTATTTTTAAAACAGTGAAGACGGAATGAAAAATTCTCTATTCTTATTTTGTGCACAAAAGTACAATGTTGTCATCAGGGTTCTTGTGGCAGTACTATGTCCTAACTGAAATAATAGAAATGATCTTATTAAAAGCATATGTTCAAAGTTAAACTGCTTTTGTCTGGTATGCCAGCCTAATCCAGAACTCTATACAGGAGAGAGTAATAGTGTCACAGATCTTCTTAGTATTTTTAACAGTCAGTGTTACAAAAAGTCTAGAGTTACATGCAGAGATATTTGTGGCATCTTAGTCTGTAAAAGCAAAAGACTCTTAGGAACCACCACAAGGAGGTACTGCAAAGGACAATGGCATGACCCTTCCATGATACACCAAGAAATTCATTTTAAAAAAGAAAGGGGTGTGTCTGTGTTTGCTGCTGAGGGAGAAAGCTCTAGAACATGTAATGTGTACACGGTGTGACTCTGAGGAAAAGCTCACACATGTACTTAGGAAGCTTCTGGTAGGTGCTGTTAACCTTGTTTGTCTTTGGCTAATTGGGTGGGTGTGTTGGGGTTAAAGAGACTTGGCTTTCTGGTTGTACAATCCAGTGTGCTTTATATTTGTTTAACCATTTTATGTTTTTTCAAGAGCACTTGCATATACACTATAGCAGTGCCCCTTTATCATGGGAGATGTAAGACTGCCAGAAGAAGCCTGAAACCCCATGAAGTACTGAACCCTATATATGTTGTATTTTTCCCTATATTCCCTGCAGTATTACCACATGGTACCAGAGTTAATCTGTTCTGCCATGTTTTATGCTCTGGTGCCGCCTTGGCATCACTACTCTTACACTTTGGAGATATTATTAAGTAAAATAGGGTTATTGAACACATTCACTATAATAACACAACAGGCAATCTGATAATCAAGTGGTACTAAATGACTAACAGGTGGGTAGTGTATACAGTGTGGATACACTGGACTAAGAAATGATTCATGCCCAAGCAGGACAGAGCAGGACAATGTAAGTTTTCATCACACTATCCAGAATAGCATACCATTTAAAAATAATGAATTGTTTATTACTAGAATTTCCATTTAATATTTTTGGGCAACAGTTGACTTTGGGAAATTGAAACTGGGAAGCAAAACCACAGGTAAGGGAGGGTAGACACCATTTTATTTCATTTAATCTTTACAGCCATCTCACAAGGAAGTTCAGTTTGGCATTTCATATTTACTGATCAGGCAACAGAGATACACTAGCTTGCTCAGGGTCCCAGACTTTTTAGGGATCAAACTTGGACTTGCACTCAGGTCTTCTGATTCTGAGTCACACTATTACCATACAAACTACAGAGCAGACCTCTTACTCAGGGAAAAAGAGATATAAAAATGGCTGGGTCAATATTCTCCTATACCAGACTTCTTTCATGTTTTATGAGGAAAGTGGAATATATTAATGGTAATAAACAATGAGAACTGATTAAAATAGAATAGGTTCCTGGATGGATTGAAATAATTAGCTACTAAAAACCTTCCAACTCTTAAGAGATTAATCAAGTTCTTTTTCATTTAATATATTTCAAAATATTATTTCCAAAGTACTTTTTAAAGTTTAAGACCTTGCCATGTATTAATTATCAGGAAAATTTTCAGTAATATTTTAGTGTAATCAATTTTTATGACACAATGTGTCAATGTGTAAAAACCTATTTCCACCACATTGTGCTTTAGTAATTTGAGCATGAAGTATTTTTTCCCTGTCTGTGGATGACTATAGGTAAATCTCGGTGCTAGTTGAGTGATTGAAAATCAGAGATGATTGACAGTGCTGTGTTGCAGGAGCTGAGCATTTCCCAGTTATAATTGACTTTTCTGTTATAGTGTTCCTCTTATTCAATGAAGTCTAATTAACAATTAAATCTAACTTCTTTCAACTTTTTCCTATTTGCGTCATGGTTTCTATGTTCCCAAGATCTAAATTGGTCCCAATATTTTAAAATGGATTTCTCCAAATCCCCATGAAGAAGTAACTCAAGACTGGGAAAAGTGAAAACTAAGAGAAGTTGAAACCTACCCACCCCTGCCACACACACACAAACACACACTCACACGCTCACACATCATCTCCAGCATTACTAAAGCAATAAAGTATTTTAAGCTTCTTGCCTCTCCAGGTTCTCCTCTTACCCACTCCCAACCCCCTGCCTGCCCTCTGGCTTCCATTTTTCTTTTTTTGAGCTTATGTGGTGATAGGGATTGAACCCAGGCCCTTGTGCCTACTAGGCAAGCACTCTGTCCCTGAGCTACATACTGAGTATGTAGCAATGAAAATTATAGGATGATTTTCCTCTCGTCTGCTACACCCTGGGTGAATGCTTTGGAAGTGCTTTCATTTAATTTTCAACTTTACTTTTAAAGTATTGCTATTTTGTCTCATTGAGGAAAATATTCCTAATCCCAAAACTTGGTTTTAAAATATACATTGAGGGAATAAAAGGACATAGTGTCAGTTATGATTTTACTAAGCATAAATAAATTAAACAATTTTAGTTTTCATATGAGGGCACATTTGATAAAACTCAGTGGGAAGATGACAAATTATCAAATAGGCATTAAGCTTTGTCTGATTGATTTATCTAAATTTATAAAAACTGTCTACCAGAAAAAGGCCAAAGATACAAAGACAAAACAGTCCTTGTTCTCAGGGAGATTCATATTGGGGTCCTAGTAAAACCCCATGACAGCATATTAATAATCACAACAGTAGCCATTTATGGAGATCCTGCTTTACATTTATTATCTAATTGAATTCTTATAACATGATTTACAGAATGAAGATAGTAAAATTCAGGTAAAGTTGCTTGGCCAAAAAAAAAACTAGTAAATGATAAAATGTGAAAGCAGCCCATGAGAATGGTCAAAGTAGAGCTTCCTAGAAAAAAAAATTAAAGTTTGAAATAATGTTAATAAATAAGTCCCAGCTCACAACTGTGAAATTGCACAGTTCAGTGTAAATGCCAAAATGAAGTTTGAGTTAATGGTTTCTGCTACTTTATTCATCATTGATATAGACATATCATTGTTTAATTTTGGCAATTGGTATTCATATAAGCCTTGTAACATTATAGGGCCCAAATTTTTAATTTTTTGAGGGACTTCAAATAAAAATGAGAAAAAATCCTAGTCGACTGACTGTTAATTTAGATGTTTAAAAATTCAACTTCTATGGCATAAATATTCAAGATGAAAAAGCAATTGTTTGTCAGAAGCAATGCTCAACTTACAGTACACTCTCCATTTAAAATTCATTGTGACTATGAGAAACACAAGGAAAGCAATTGAGTATACAGGGTGAGAAACGGACTGAGGTACTAATGATCTTTTCCAAAATATTCAACTTATAAGCATCAGTGTTGGGATTGGAACCCCAGTTTATGGACAGCCTATGGAAAATGAATGGAAGTCAACCTAGTCAGAAGGTCATGAGGAAGGCATGGATGTACTAAAGTGTTTTGTATGCTTGGAAATAATGAGCCATGGAATATACCTGAGAATCAACAGAGTGTGTAGTAACCACAGAGGTTGGCAGGCTGCAGGTAAATTTTGAAGGATTTTATATCACATATAATGAAAATTGTACTTTATTCTGTGGCCATACAAAAGCATGAGCAGTTGAATGAATGTTCTCTCTTTATTTTGTAAAGCTATCTAGTGATGGATGACAGAAAACTTGCTTCAGGAAGACAAGGCAAGTTAGGCAGCATCTAATAAAGATCTGTTACCCAGATGAAGGGACTGTGCTTATTGGTTTTCCTTTAATATAACAAATACCAGAGATAAATATACTTAGAAAGAGAAAAGGTTTTATTTCCACTGAGTTTTGAAGACTTCAGTCTATGATTAGTGGGCCCATTGCTTTTGGGCCTATAGTGGTGCAGTAGCTCATGGTGGGAGCATGTTTTAGAGCAAAATCATTATCTCATGACTGGAAAATGAAATAGGAGGAGAGGGAGGAGCTTGTATCCCACAATGCCCCTTGAGGTAACACTTCCCATTATCTAAAGACCTTCCTCTAGGCCTCAACTTCTAGAGGTTCCACTGCCTCCCAGTAGTACCCTGGGCTGAGGAACAAATCCTTTAACATGGGCCTTTGGGGGATATTCAGATACAAACAATAGCAGGGACATACTTAAAACTTGATCCAGCTATGGAACCGTAGGGACTTGGTGATAATTTTAATTTATTGAATGAAGAAGGAAATAGAAAATGGCTCTGAAATGTCTGCCTACAAAAGACAGGGGAATAGATGAGGATTAAGAGTCAGTGCAAGAGCAAAGGTAAAGATTCCCTTTAGACAGTTGAAAATAGTGATCTGGAACTCAGGAAAGGAATCTTGAGTCAAGATTTTAAGTTGAGGTTTATCCAGAGAAAAGGTGTAAAACGGAACACCCTAGGGAGAGCCTGGAAGCTGAGCCCGCCCGGGAGGCGGTGAGTTATCACCTCTGAGGATCAGACAGAGAAATAGAAACCAAACCAACAGATTCAGGGGATAGAAAGAGCCAGAAAAAGAAGGTGTCCTGGAAACCAAACAGAGAGTTTGGATTGGGTAAAAGAACAAGACTTCAAACTGTATTGGGTTAGAGCTTCTAGAAGTATTCCTCCCTGTAGGAAGTTTGCAAGGAATAAGTTTGTACTGAATTGGTTTCTAGCAAGATAATTTACCAAGATGATTCATTTTAATTTTTTGAGGGCCTTTAAATAAAAATGAGAAAAAATCCTAGTCGACTGATTGTTAATTTAGATGTTTAAAAATTCAACTTCTATGGCATAAATATTATTATTAATATAAAGTTGTTAAATTAACATTTAAGTTAAAAACTAATTTTCATAAACCAAACTATTGGATGGATTAAGTAAGCAAATACAACTTCCCATTACAAACATGTATTACAGACACCATTATTCTTGGATGATCAAACAACAAATATTTCTTTGCCATTCGCTATTATTATTATAAGAGTGTCTATGAACTTCAAAGAAAGGATTTTATTTAAATTTAAATAAAAACTTTTGGCCTCATCTGACTGGTGCTTTTTGCTCACTTTCCTGCGGGAGTCTCCTGAATGCAAATGTTCTCTAACCTTGTATACTTGACAAAGACCAAAATATTAGCACAGCATTTTTAGTTTTCTGAGTGCATATGGCAGGATTATTTCCTTTGAAGAAATTTCAACGAATTCCATTGTGATCTGGCATTTCTTTTCATTTCAAACAAGGCCAAATAAGAACTTGAAGGTTTATGGTGTTTATGCCCACAATTTGGAAGAGACATGTGCATGGAGACCCACCAAAATGATAGATAGAAAGCAGATTATAAGGGAGAGAAGAATGACTGAAATAGGAAGCAGAGACAATTAGAACGGACTACTTCTTTTTCAGCAATGTCATATTAAAAGGAAGGAATATCATATGGTGGTAACCAATGGGAATTCAGGCTTGACAGTAGGGTATACTTTTAGAATGGGCTGGATTTGGGTAAGCTTTGGACCAAGCTTCTAACATATGGGCTTTTGGGAGGGAGGCATTTCAGATCTGAACTATAGCAATGGCCTTTTATAATATATACTTACTATTATATGACTATCTAAATGTTTTCTTCATAGCCAGATATGTGATTTTATTTCATTTAACACACTCCCCCTGCCAAAACCAAGCTTCCTTGAGTTAATTACCACCAATAGTTTTTGCTCAATCTTACTCAATTTGCTATGTCCATGTATCAATTTCTTATAAATGTTCCATCAGCTTTGTTATTCCACCCATCTTTTTCTCTTCCAAATGCCTCTCATGTCAAATAATCTGTCTAGTTGCTTTTTTTCCCCCCAGAGGCTTTATACTCTTCTGGGCTAGCCTGGAGGGTTTGATTCAGTGAGCACTGGTTTATCCCTCACTATTTTGGACCCAGAGTTTCCAGATCCCATGCACGCCCTTCTAAGTTCTTTTCTCTTCCAGTAGCTTTGTAGGAAAAGTTGCCAGAGATGTAAATTATCTGTGTCTTTGCATGTTTGAAAATGACTTCATTGTACTCTCACATGTGATGTATGCAATAGACAATATAGAGGTTGAGAGATATATTTTAGAATTTTGAAAGCATTGTTCTTTTTATCTATAAAACCCAGCATTGCAGTTGGGAAGTCTTATGTATTTCTAATTCTTTTACTTTGTCTGATTTTTTTCCTTCACTATGGAAGTTTTTAGATTATTTATTTTATCCATTACATCTAGAAATGTTATGATTATGTACTTTGGTGTATTTCTCCTCTTTAGTTCAGTTCTCTTTAAATAAGGAGATTTTTGTTCCTATTTTCATGTATTCTTTCATTAATAACTTCCTACCCTCTGTTTTTTTGGTTTGTATTTTGTTTTTTTTTTGTGTTGTTCTGTTATCCTGTTCAATTAGTTGTTAGATCACGTCAGTGTATACTTTGTTAGTTGTATATTATTTCTACTTTTTGTTTCTTTCTTGGTTGTTTTTGTAATTTTAGTTTTCTGGAATATTCTCTTAATTTTAATCTTCTTAATTTTTATTTATTTTCTAGTTTAAAATGGGATATATGGCTTTCTAGTTCTAGTTTTTATTTATATCTATCTATCTGTATATCTATATCTATATATGAGATGTAGATATAGATAAATACATTTTTACTTCCAAAGGCTCTTCCATGATCCTTGATTTTTTTTGTAGTATCCTGTTCTTGTTTTATTAATGCATTGTCTTCTGATATCTCTCCAAGGGCACTCATTAGAATTGATTTTATATTTTCTTTTATTCCTTTCAATATCTGTTCGCACTCGGCTCCCTTTTTCTTTTTCTTTTGAGCTCTCCTTTTCTTGCTGGAGGCTTACTATAAATAACTGATGATTACTCGGTGTGAGTTAGGCAATAGTTATTAGAATCTGTAAATGAGCTGAATGAGCCTGATTAGCACAATTCACTTTCAGATGAACCAGAGAGGACATAGACTGTTTTCCAGATGACATTCCAATGGCCATAGATAGAGTCCACTTATCTGAGGTGGGGGCTTTCATTTCTCCTGTAAAAGTCCCTCAATATTAATTAACCAGCAGGAACATCATCAGGCATTCTTTTGCCTGGAAGTGAAAGGCAGCAGGCAGAGAGACATGATTCTTCTGAATTTTGGTTCAACAGAGTCTTCCTACCTACATCTCAACACACCTTTTTTCATGTCTTGGGTCTCTCCTTGTTTATCTGGGAAAAAACCTGCTCTTCATTCATCCTTCTATTTGGATGTATTGGTAAAGATAATTTATTCTTAGAGCAATTACACGTCCATGGCAAAATTGAGAGGCAAATATAGAGCTATCTCATTATCCCTATCTCACACATATGCAGCAGAATCCCCACTAGAGCAGTACATTTGTGATGATCGATGAAGCTACACTGACATAACACTACCACCGGAATCTGTAATTTAAATTAGGGGACACTTTGGGTGTTGTATATCCTGAACACATTTTAATCTTTGATTTTCTCCAACTCACTCATCTATAACCACTCTTGAATCTTCTTATATCTTTTAGAAATGTTGATGCTTCTCACCTACTCCACCCACTAACATTTTCTCCCATTTCTTTTTAGCCTTATGGATTTACACATTGTTTTAGATTGCCTTGCTATCACTTTTGTAGAATCTTGGAAAGAAGAGGATATAAACTTGAGAAGTCAGATTACCATCTTTAACCAGAAGTCATACTTCTTTTTTAGATGGTTCTGATGCTGACTGATCACTTCTAGTTTCCTTAGGATTTGAAAAGGAATGGAAATTTTTTCATAGACATTTAAAATATAGATGAGAAAGAGTTTTTGAAAAATCTCCTACCAACATATTTACTGTTTTAAGGCAATTACAAAGATCCTGTTTGGTCAGAGGCCTCATTTAATGTTTAGCATGGTGAAAGAAGTTTCCCATGGTTGAGAGAATAGGAAAAATATGTTCTGAACTTAGAACGGTCTGTTCAAAATCTGGTCAGTTTCATTTATAGTCTCTGCTGATCATAATAATCAGGGCAATAGTTTTGTTACATGGAGCCAGTTGGCCTGGCTACAACCCATAGTTTCACAATGACTGCCAAGGAGCCATCATGGACGGCTTGAGGTCTCACAGACACTGTATGTAGAATCTCTGCAGATCTACTTTCATAATTTTTTATTTGTTCTTCAAGCCATTGAAAAACCTTTTTCTTGCCCTTTTATTTTGAAAATGAACTACATATTTTCCTTACTTTTTTTGTTTTTGAAACCTGCAATAGAAATTGCATAGAAGCCCTGAAGTTATAGTATTCTGAAAATAAGGATGGTTTTGACAACAGTAGAAGAGTTGATGGAACCTTAACTTTGGGATCTTGGCTAAGACTAGGTGACCCTGGAGAAGGGCAGGCAGCAAGGGAGGACAACACTATGAGTTGATTACTTTTAGCAAAATATTTCCATATGTACCTGATTGGTGGTCATACTAACAAAATAAACTTTCCACCAGAAATTGTTCCTAGGACTATGAAATTCAAGTGGTTGTGGTGATAATCTCAACTCTGAAAGTATAGAAGGCACTAGCTTTGTGAATGTTAAGATTGACAGTAGTCATT
Organism: Spermophilus citellus; assembly: GCF_964194105.1. NCBI lineage: Eukaryota > Metazoa > Chordata > Mammalia > Rodentia > Sciuridae > Spermophilus > Spermophilus citellus. The sequence goes on from NC_138189.1 coordinate 126,498,681, forward strand.
TGCTACTAAATGGAGTCCAAGTCAAGAATGAGTTGATGCTTATTTCACCTCATTTTCAAATTTAGGATTGGAAAAAGGATACTTAAAAGGGTCTAACAATGGAAAATAAAGTAGAAATGTATCTACTTCCAAAACTCAGTTTCTTAAAAGTTAGTTTCCACAACTGGGCAAGATGGATACCACCTCTGAAAGAAAGACCATCTTCTAATTGACATCTCACTTTTGGATGCAGCTTCTTCCCCCCAGACTTCATAGTGTTTAGAAAGAAGTTAAAAACAAGCTGATGATTTTTTTTATTAGGGTGCTGTGTATATATAGCAAGAGAGGCACATTGAAGGAGTATCAAATAGTAGAGCAAAGCTTTCCATGTGACCAGGACTGGAAGTTGAATTCTATGTCTGTCATATAGTACATGTGTGTAACCTTGGGCAGATTGTGAGAGCCTAATGCTCAATCTATTTTCTTTTCATTTCTTTTTTTTACTTTCTTTCTCCTTCCCTCCTTCCTTCCTTTCTGAAAATAAAATAAAGTAACCACCTGATCTCAAGGAACTTATAGAAGAGGCAGACAAATGAACCATTAAGAACTAAAAGTAGTGATTGCTAGGGTAGAAAAATGTACAGGGTGCCATGGGGATTGATAAAGGGGAAGTTGAGAGGTCAGTGCAGTCTTAAAAGAGATTTGAGATTTGGAAGGCCATGAGGCATAGGGACAGGGATTCTAGACAGAAGTCAGGTCATAGAAGGTCATGTGTACATGCTTGGGGTTTGGACAACTTTGACAAGAAGGACCAGGAAAAGTTTTAAGGATGGGGGAGGGGATTGTACAAATTGAATGTTAGTTTTTAAATTTTATTTAGTTTCTGATGGAGCCTTGTGCATGCTAAGTGAATGTTCTACCACTGAACTACATCCCCAGCCCACAAGTAGGATTTTAGATAGAGCAATTGAGCTTCACTGTGGGTGATGGCTAGGAACAGATGAGACCTTTGTAGGGAGGTTGGTACATACAAGAAGCACCCCAGGTGAGAAAGGATACAATACCTAAACATCATCACAGGTGGAAAGATAAGGGATGAGTCTGCAGGGACGGACTTGCTTAGGTGTGCCCAGGACATTCTTGGATTTAGCACTGAAAATTTCACGTCTTGTTTTGCCTGGATTGTACTGGTTTTGAAAACACTGCAAGTCCATGTTCCAGAAAACTTTTCGGTTCCTGGCAAAGTATGATTGATGGCTGATAATACTACTTGAATGAAGACTAGGCTTTGAAGGAAAACAGAAGTATAGTGAATAAAAGCACTAATCCAAGAAACATTTAAAAAGTAAATCAATCAGACCCAGTGCCTCATATATGCTATGTAAACACTGTACCACACTACCACTGAGCTATATTCCCAGCCACTACCACCCCATGTATATGGAGTGGTGTGTGTGTGTGTGTGTGTGTGAAAGAGAGAGGGGGGCAGGAGGGAGAGAGAGAGAGAGAGAGAGATTGTGGCATTGTCCTTTATTCTGTAATTTTGATTGATTTGAAATTCCAATCTTAAAAAATAGCAGTGCAAAGCAATCTTTTAGTGGTTCTGTTTTTGTTGGTACAGTAAAATGGAAATGTAGCAGTATTTTAGGTTGTACATGGCAGAGTAGAAGAAATCTGCTTATCCAAAGTATAGATATTGGTGTTTGTAATTTTTAGGTTGTTATTGGTAGGATAGGATTAAATTTTACACTCTTATCTCCCAGAAGTGGTCCATTCATTTTGACATTAATGTTTCATGATCCCTGGAAGCTTGCTGGATTTGATTCTCTAAACATGTCAAAATTAAAAAAATTTCAGGCTACCATTCTTACGAGAAATAAATTTTAAATGATACCATTTAGAGAAAGCCAGGGGAGAAATAAAAGTAGCTAGTCAGCTCATTTTAAGATTTTCAACTAGATATTTGATATTTATGTTGTTTTTCTAATTCCTGGATGGTGAGTAACATTCCTTGACTCTTTTCCAAACCAGATTGATCGTGCAAGCCACGGATAAAGGGCTGCCCAGGCTTTCTGATACGACTGTGATCGAGATTCGAGTGATTGATATAAATGACAATGCTCCAGTTTTTGTCCCCTCTGAAGCAGTAGAAATTGCAGAAAGTAAGTGTGGCAATTTGGTGTGGTGGTTTTGATTTACTTATATAATTTATCATTTCTTTCAGCCAGACACTATGTTAAGTATGAGTGCTAGCCCTGCACAGCCATGCAAGCTTGGAAATTTTTATCTTACTTGTAGAGCATTAAAAATGAATGGTTAAATATCAAATGTTAAATATCAAATGTCAAAGGAATTAAGTGTTAAAGCTGGGATTTGTATTCAGATTAGCAAGAGGCTGAGTCCCCATCTGCCAACTGCCATTCCATATAATATCTGTTTATGTGCACACTTTCCTTAAAAATTAAACTTTTCTGAAGAAGCAGGGTTTTTTTGGCTGTGGAAACAGTGAACCTTCTCTAAGAAGAAGCAATGTTCTTAGACTCCTAGCTTCGTCAATCGTTGCAAGATACTAATGACAGTTAATGAAATAAGTTGGATGTTGGTTGAACAAAGTCATCATTTTCCTCCTTAAGTCCCCTAGACTTCAGTGGTTGCATCACACTAATGGTAGATGTTGAAAATATAAAGTTTTTTTGTGATAGATGGATTAATCTTAATTGTTTGGGTGTGTGAGTTATACAATGACTGCACAGTTTATGAACCCAAAATTACACATGCTCATTCACTACACTGGTGAAATCCAACCCAACTTTTTATAGTTGAAGTTGAAAATACTGGTGGCTTATCACTTGCCTCTCTGCTCTCTTTCTCTTTCTCCTTCTCCCTCCCTCTCCCTCTCTCCTGGGGATTGAACCCAGAGCCTCACATCTGCTAAGCAAGACCTCTACCCTTGAGCTACATAGGCAGCTGTTTGTTTTCACTCTTAATACTAAACTCATTTCTATAACATCCTTACCATTTTATTATGCTCACTTTCCAAACAAATCATAAGCACCACCTCTACAGAGGGATATATTCCAGAAATCTCTATGTCTAGGGATGCCCCCAAATGTTAAATTCCATAAATAAGAACATTTTCCAGTTTTGCCTCTCACCTATTTATTTTCATTTGATTTTTATGGAAAATCAAATGTTCGTGTTCGTAAGCACTTGCATTAGTGTTAAAATACAGCAATGTACCCAGTATAAATATATCACAAGAACAAACTGCATAAATCAAAGTGTACTGAATGGGATAAGGTGTGGTTGGTTCACATCAAGAATGCTCAAGCTTCAAACTGAAAATTATGAGCCTCATATACAGTGGAACCATTCTGAGCATCTTGGCATACTCTTTCCACCCGCACCATACCTACAGCTTAGTAACAAAGTCCCTTTCATGGGCAATTTAGGCTGCAGAACACATGTGGTATGTGAGACATTGAGCATGTCATCTATTTTGTAATTTTTTTTAGTGACTAATATTAGAGATTTGTTTTCATCACTAGCACTATATAAATTTTGTCTTTCTATCATCTTGATAATTTTGAAAATCAGATTTAAGAGAAAGAAGCAGTGCAACTCTGAAAGAAATAATTTTGCCAAATAAATACAAAGGAATAAGTAGCTAACTCTTATATTTGTACCCAATTTTTTAAATTAAAATCTGACTTTTCTTTTCAAAATTTTATGCTTGGCATTAATATTTTGAGTAATGTTTTTCCTACTCACATCCACTATGAGTATGATTTTGATATAGAAACTACACAGTACAGGTATATGCTTAGAATGTTCCTTGACCCCAGAGTGGTATTATAAGTATATAATTTTTAAAAAAATGTAATGTGAAAAATTGAATATACTCTACTTTCTTAATTTCCTACTCCTTGGTAAATTTTCAGTTTTATTGGGCTCATAAATCCTTCTGAGTTTTTGTTTAGTTCATAAGGAGCTTTGTATGAGAAATCATGCCAAAAAAGAGCAATTCATGTTGGATTTACAATGAGACACTTGGATTATACTCTTGAAAAAAAATTGTTTTCAAAGGATAAATGTTAATGGAGGTTGACACTGATCATGACTATTTCAGATTCTTTGCCTGGTGTAATTGTGTCTCGGATATCAGTTCATGATGTGGATTTGAATCCAGCTTTCATCTTCAGTTTCACAAAAGACAGTAACCCTGGAGCCAAATTTGCCATTGATCAGAACACTGGGAGAGTGGTATTGATAAAAACATTGGATTTTGAGGAAGCTTCTGAATACAAGTTGTTCGTTCAAATTTCTGATTCAGTGTACCACACAGAGGGATCCCTCACCATCTCTGTGTTGGATGTCAATGACAACCCACCAGTGTTTTCTCAAGATTTCTATCAGGTAAAGAGCTTGAAGAAATGTAAGCTTTCCATTGCTGGCCCACTAAGATAATATTCCTTGTTTGGGGTACCTGATTTAATGCCACAGGTTTTATATTGTGGAAACTATAAGTAATTATGGAATCGAATGTCTCATTCATTTCAATTTATAAAGTATGTAGGTCCTCATTTTTTTTAAGATTTTGTGTGAAGTTGGAGTCCAGTTGTTCAGAACAATTGGAACTTGCTTCATATTTGCAAAGCCACAGATAAAACGAGGGAGTTTGGATTATCTGCATTTAATTTGGAAAATTTTTTTCTTCCATAGGCATATTTTTGGAATATACTAATTAATATCTTAAAACAAATTAGGTACAAATCTATGAGGTGGAAATTTTAGTATTTAGAGCATAGTATCTGTTTAGAGAAGTTAGAGCAACAATAGTATTCAACTAAGCATTTGGAAATGAACTCCAGGACTTTTGAGTATAGCAAATATAAGATTTAAAGGTCAACACAGGAGGAAAACTAAACTATAGAGGTTTATTTAAATTATACAATGTGTATGATATAATAATATAACAATGACTATATTAACAATATTCAACATACAGAAATAATTTAGAAAAAAAATTCATAAGAAAAATCAAAACTGAATAAAATTTTAAACTTTTTCTTTTCTCTATCCAGGAACTGAAAACATTTTTCTTTTCTTTTCTTTTTTTACCTTTTTTGCAGTGTTGGCAATTCCACCCAGGGTGTCACACATGCTAGGCCAGTGCTCTACCACTGAGCTATTCTCTGACTTAATATTTTTAATGTGTCACCTTCATAAATCGATGTATCTAAGAGAGTCATGTTGAATTGTATGGTTTCCATAAGCAAAATAGACAAAATGACCTTATGTTCTGGCCCTGGTCATTAATGTGCCTTTAGCCTTTAAACACAATGTCCTTTTTCCTCTCTTGTGCTTAGGTCACAGTTCCTGAATTGGTTCCTCTGGGGTATTCAGTGTTGACTGTGTCAGCCTCAGACCTAGAAGGCAATGAGACCATTTCTTATAGAATCCTTTCCTCTTCTAAGGAATTTGCCATTGATCCCATGAATGGTGAGTGGTTTCTAGTGACTTTAGAGCTCACGGTTTGAGTTACAGGGTGGAATCATGAAGTAATACTTTCCAGATGCTCCTTCAATAGCCCCCTATCTCTAGCCCCTGCAATTATAGGCACCACCTTCTTCTTTATCTTCATGTCAAACACTGCAATAGCAAACAGCAGTGTTATTTCTCTTCCCAAACATCTCAGTGACTGAGAAGCAGAAGGCATTGGTTAAGTGCTGGTAAATACTCAGAAATTTAGACCCCCAAGATAGTACACCCCCAGTTTCATGCATCTATCCAAGCACAATTCAGGCCATTTATCCTGGGATTCAACAATAATCAAAATGATGTTGAAAGGATTAAGTCATTGCTAAGGACTTCACCTTAGTAGAGTCTGAAGTCTTTTACTCAAACCAAGTACAAAAATATTCAGTAATAGCTTCATTTGTTCAATAAGGACAAGAAGAGTGAAAAAGGAAAATAATTTAAGTATCCATTTCTACTAAACGGAAACCATGCTGATGTGATGTTCTACTTTATCTGATGTCTTTTAAGTCTCTTTGTAGTTTTATCTAAGAACTAGACATTCGTAAATGCATTTAAAAATGAATTCATGCAGGTTATTCCAGATTTGAACAGGTAAGTGGAGTACAGAGAAGTTTAACAGTGAGTGGACATTGAGAGCTAAATTTTATAAAAATGAATATTATCAGCAAAGTAATGTCCTAGAACACTTTAGAAAAGAACAAAAATTAGGACACATCACACTGTGCGTTCCGACCTCTACCTACTATTTTGCATTATTTCTGCAAGAGAGAGCTGACTTAAAAATTAACCTCAGGATGCCTGAAAGGAGAATTTGGTCCCAAAATATCAGAATGAGGTCCCCAGGGTGTTGTAAGAAAAATAGGTGATGTTACCACATAGCCTGTTCATGAATGAGTAATGTATGCATATAAACATGTCTGGAATTTGGTGCCTGCTTCTCCACCATGATGTCAGATCCTGGCAATTGCTGCCCTGGACACTGGCAAATTGAATTCACCTTTCCTGTTGATCAGAATGTTTTTAAAACTTTAAGTCGAATCAAGTCAATTCAGTCCATGGTGTGACTCTAATTGAAATGTGGCTTTTTTTTTTTTCTTTCCCCGGCCACATTTTTATTGGTGTGTTACATCACACATATTGATGGGATTTGTGAATACATATTCATAGATATACACAATATGACAATATACTTGGGCCAATATCAATCCCCAGCATTTCCCCCCAGTATATTTTTTTAATTTGTTCTTTTTAGATATATATGACAGTGGAGTGTATTTTGACATATCATACATACATGGAATATAACTTTCATTCTTGTGGTTGTGCATGATGTAGAGTTATAGTGGTCATTTATTCATGTATGAACACAGAAAAGTTTTGTCCAATTCATTCTACTGTCCCATCCCTCCTCCCTTCCCTTCATTCTCCTTTATCTAATCCAATGAACTTCTATACTTCCCCTTCCACGTTGCTGTTAGCATCTGCATATCACAGAGAACATTTGGCTTTGGGTGTTTGGGGATTGGCTCATTGCAATTAGCATGATAGTCTCCAGTTCCATCCATTTACCTGCAAATGCTATAATTTTATTCTTCTGTACAGCTGAGTAATAGTCCATTGAGTATCTATACCACATCTTCTTCATCCATTCATCTGTTGAAGGCACCTAGGTTTGTTCCATAGCTTAACTATTGTGAATTGAGCAGCTATAATGATGTAGCGGCATCACTGTAGTAAGCTGATTTAAAATCCTTTAGGAAAATGTCATTATTCAGTATTCTTCTTCAGTGATCATACTTAAAACACATTTATCTTAGAAAAATGTTGTTCCATTCATATTCATAAAAATCATGTCTGTATTTAATATAGTAAGTCTTAAATATATATTTTATCAGTAAGGGAAAAATTCACTTGCTGAATGAACCATGAGCTTTAGGAAAAGTATATCTATAATTATAATATTAAGGAAGAGTTATAATTCCATATTATCATTTTTACTGCTTTCATTGGACTAGGGTGAGTGTCAACCAATATTTCCAGAATAAGTATCTTTATGCCAGAATATCTCTATACATTTGTTTATGGCTCATAGAATAGGGAATAAATTTTACAAACAAGAATATATTTTCTTGAAATATGGTATACATACAAATGGAGTTTCACTTGCCATAAAGAAGAATGAAATTATGGCATTTGCTGATAATGAATGGAAATGAGGAGCATCATGCTAAATGAAATAAACCAGACCTAGAAAACTGAGGATCGAATGTTTTTTCTCACATTCAGGAGCTAGACCAAAGTAAGGGGGAAAATAGAGGACAGTGGGATATCGTAAGAATAGAGGGAAGATCTGTAGAAAAGAAGAAAAGTGAGGGGGAAGGAGGCGGGACAGAAAAGGGAGGAAATGCAGAATGATTTTGATAAAATTATGCTATGTGCATGTATAAATATATCACAGTGACTTCTACTTTTATGTATAATCTATAAAGCATCAATTAAAAATAAATAGAAGGAAGACCAGTAGAGTAGGGGGCGAGAGTAAGGGGGGAAAAGGGGAGGGAAGGAGGAGGCACTGGGGACTGATATGGATCAAATTAAATTTCATGCATATATGATATGTCAAAATGAACCCAACTATTATGTATGACTATAATGCACTCATAAAACCATATTTGTCTTTTAAAAGCAGTTATAGAACAATTTACTACAGAAGAGTAAGATTCAGAAAAAAGAATTGTAGTGAAGGCAATCTCAAGAAGCACACATATAGAATTTTTATGTCATTAAAATTATTTCTGAATCTTATAAAATAAAAATTATTTCTGAATCTTAGCTGTATTTTTATAAAGTTTATAACATTATATAAATATAATAATTTTAATTTCTATCTGGACTTGGTTGTTGTTTACACACAAAGAACTAAACACATTTAGATACTCGATAAGCATCTGCTGACTACACTGGCCATGAACATTTCACTTCACAATACTGACATGCTCTGACTTTTTTTTTCAGGTACAATATTTACTACCAGCCCTATATTACTTCTGGATAAAATATCAACCATTCGATTTCTTGTGGAAGCCAGCGATGGTGGAATTCCTGACCTGAGGGCTCTTACGTTAGTGGAGATACAAATACAAGATGTGAATAACCATGCCCCTGAGTTTGTAGTCGGGTACCATAACCTTAGTTTGACTGAAGATGCTCTGATCGGAAGCACACTTATGACTCTTTCGACCACGGACCTTGATTGGACCTATGAAAATACACAAGTTGAATATTCCATCATCAGTGGTAATTCACAGAAAAACTTCCATGTGGAAACTAGTTTCATTCATTCAGAATATCCTTCAAAGCAAACTGGTTATCTTGTGTTGCTTCGCAACCTAGACAGAGAATCAGGTGCCAGCCACGAGCTTGTCATTCTAGCCTCTGACCATGGTTGCCCTCCGATGAGTTCCACAACTGTCGTATACATACGAGTGCTTGATGTCAACGACAACCCACCCAAATTCAGCAGTCTGAAATATCATGCCCACGTCAAGGAAAGCACCCCGCTAGGGAGCCACATCACCGTTGTCTCAGCAAGTGACTGTGATGTGGGTTCACGTGCAGAAATCGTCTACCACATAATCTCTGGAAATGAGAAGGAGCATTTTCACTTGGAAGAAAAATCAGGAGTCCTTTATTTGATTAAGCCTCTGGATTATGAAGAAACGGTAACATTCACTTTAACCGTCCAAGCTTCAGATGAAGAAAAGAAGCACTTTTCTTTTGCAGTCGTGTCTATCAGTGTCTTAGACGATAACGATCATGTGCCTCAGTTTATGTCCCCAAGCATGAATTGTGTTGTTCCTGAGAATCTGCCTATTTTCTCCACCATATGTTCTATAAATGCTTTGGATTTTGATGCAGGTCCTTATGGAGAATTGACCTACTCTATTTTATCACCTTGTTTTGTCACTCATGGAATGCCTCCTGACCAGGACCTTTTCATCATTGACTCTTTAACAGGAGATATCCGTGCTAAGCAAATCCTTGACTATGAAAATGTCAGTAAGTACTGCCTCACAGTTCAGGCCAAAGACAAAGGTGGATCAACAGCCTCCTTAATGTTGTGGGTGGACATTGAAGGGATAGATGAATTTGAGCCCATTTTCACTCAAGATGAATATTTTTTCAACCACCTAGAAAAGAATCAAGGAAGGCAGTTGATTGGAAGAGTGGAAGCCTCAGATGCAGATGCTGGTACTGACGGAGTCATTCTTTACTCCCTTGGAACTCCATCTCCTTTCTTTTCCATAAATGAAACAAATGGAAATGTTTATTGGATTAGAGGCACTCCCCTCATACAAAGTCAAGTCATCAGAGAACATACCTTTGAAATGAAAGTCATCGCCCATAGCCCCAAACCCGGCTCCAAGTTCGCGTCTTGCACCGTGTTTGTAAACGTGTCTTTGTCCTCTGATGGAAAACATGCATCGATATCTGCTGACAGCTTTTTGATCAGCCTCACAGTCTCCTTTTTAGTGTTTCTGTCACTCATCGGCATTCTCCTTGTACTGATACTAAGACATAAACAGAAAGACACACGACGCAACTGTGAGGACAAGAAAGCATCATCGTCCTTAGATAGCAATTTGAGTCTGACCAGGGATGCCGGCATGCTCCAGGGCTTCCAGAAAACCAGCAAGTGCAATCAAGAGGTACCTGTGCAAGCCGTGCCTGAGTGGTTGAGCTTACTAAGCATCATGGAGAAGGACATGATCAACCTGTACAGGCACTCAAACTCCAGCGGCCACTGTTCTGTGGAAGGAGAAACTGCAGAAGATAAAGAAATCCAGAGGATAAATGAGCATCCTTATAGAAAGGACTCGGACTCGGCGTTGAGTGATCGGGGGTCCAGGGTGCCTGACTCGGGAATCCCCCGGGACTCAGACCAGCTCTCCTGCCTGTCTGGGGAAACAGATGTGATGGCCACGGTGGAAGCTGCAGAAGCCAGCCAGACATTTGAGGACAGAGATGGTGGGGAAAGCTACAGCACACTCTATGTTCAAAATACGGAATCACCCCAGCCACTTCAGAAGAGGGGGGTGAAAGAGGGTGTCCTGGCTGACGTCAGGAAAGAGTCTATCTTTATGTCAAGTGATCAGGAAGCAAGATGCGCAGCTTTTCCAACTCAGATAACCTTCAGTCATGATCTGAGAGGCAGCTCCACCTGGGATTATCTGCTGAGTTGGGAACCCAAGTTCCAACCTCTTGCCTCAGTGTTTAATGATATTGCAAAATTAAAGGACGAGCATTTACATCTGCCTGGCATTCCAAAAGAGAAGTCTTTTGTTTTCCCACCGCCTTTGATAACAGCGGTAGCCCAGCCTGGGATTAAAGCAGTTCCACCAAGAATGCCGGCCATAGCCCCAGGTCAGGTCATTCAGAAATACCCACGCTCCCCAATTCTCTGCCACCCCAGTTCTCTCTCGGAAGCCATGGCTCCTAGCTTTTCTCCAACTCTCTCCCTACTGGCCATGCAGACTCCTGCCAGGTCGCCCCTGTTGTCAGATGGGGGGTTATTAGGACCACACCTCCATGGTGCAACCCCTGAACTGAAAGCTGAAGATGAAGTTCAAATATAAAACCATGGCTGTGCCAAATACCCGCTGACCACCGGTCACAAATGGCTGAGCAAAGCATTCCCAAGCAAGCTCCTCAAGATTGGGTTCATTCTTATCTAAAAGTGAGGGATCTAATTTAGCCAGGGTTTTTAAAAAATATCCCTCATTCAAGTTTCTCAAATTTCTTCCAGCCTTAATGAGGAGTCATTTCCTCTTTTAAACTTTATATTTTGCTCTCAGGACTCACATTTGAATATATCAAATAGTGTGTATTCTGTCGTACCTGGTTTTCTGTGTGATTAGATTTCCAAAGAACATAGTGAACTTAGCTGCCTGCCAAAATGTTTCTATGAAAATAAATAGAAATAAAGTCGAGGGCACTCTGGTCAGATTGCTGCTGATTACACTGCTAATCTAAAGCAAGTAATGTCTGAATGGGGAATGAGTTTAGAAAAGAAAGTAATAAAAAGGGGGAAATCTGATACAGATATCGATGGATTTCTCCACTTTGCCCATATACCAGCCTTGTGGAGTTTAGCTATAATTTGAATTTCAAAGTGGTGTTTTTGGAAATCTAATGGGAAATTAAGAATGAAATTTTCATAACTATGTGACAATAGGAAAAACAGATAACTATTCCTGTTTAGATGAACCAGAAATATATGATCTGGATAGAGGGTCAGGATGGATATTAGCAATACTTATGTGGTTAGCTGCCACCTGACACATCATCTTGGCCTTCTCTCCAAATAGAACGATGTTTTTGTTCAATACTCTGTCTTATTATAGGGTTCGGGTTCAGACATGAAGATTAATTTATAACAATTTCAATTTTATTTTCTTCTAGATACAGTAACTTTGGGTATGAAATAATTTATCCATTCAATGTCCGTTTTTAAAGTCTATGTAGATAAAATTATGTTATTAGCTAATTATAAATTTCATAGAGTAATTTAGCAATATATTTTTAAATGAAGTTTTTTTTATATAAATGTTTCTACTCTACATGTTAAGAATGGATGTCAGAAGCCTCTTCTGTTCACTCAGACTCATGTTTAGCTTTAACTGCCATTAGATGTAGCAATGTGGCAATGCGGTAAAAGTAATTCTGTTTTATACAGCCCTTGTTTAAGAAATAAGCGTAGTGTTGTATGATGCTCACATGCTTCTCTCTGATGAACCTGAGAATCCAGGGTGCATCCTGAGAATAATGGTCCAGAAATCATCCTCCCCTGGTAGGCACCATGGCCAGGTTTTAGGATAGCAGCTTAGCAATTCTAGTGAAATCTCAATGCTCTCTGGTATGGTTTTCTTACCATAGGGTTAGGGTGAGCTTCTGTTACAGAACTAGTTCATTAAGTCTTTGTGCCTCATCTGTGAAATTATGTGAAATAATTAATTTTTCTTTACTAAGAAAGCATTGCAGGTACAGTGTTTGATATCTAGTTTTGTAAATACATAATTCTAAGTCTTCCTGTGCTGATATTTACACTATTATATGTTCTTGTTGACTCAAATTGAGAACAAGTGTATAAAAACCACATTAGAAAGTGTATGAAACATGAAAGTTTTGAACAAGCCTGGAGAAAATCATTTAGGTATGGATGGTTTAACTATTACAGGACCAATCCACGTCTCTTCTTCATGGCATCTGGGGAAAAAGATTTCATGACTTTTGTGAGGGAAAAAAAAAACCCCACATCCTAATTATTTCAGTGTTTCAATATCTATTCTCTCTTTTACTCTTCAAAAGATTGCTTTGAGCAAAGCAAGAAATTCTATAATTCTATTTTTTCTAATTATGTGTGAAAGTTTTATTTTGCAAGAGAATTATTTCTGGAAACCAAGAACGTTTTGTTGTTTTTAATTAAACAGGTTCTCCATTTACTTATGTTTAAAGATAATTGCCCATCCAACTCTTCCCTAAGTTATTTGCCTGTGATTTATTACTGAATATGATTCTGTATTTTTTCTAGCCATTTCATAAAAACAGAAGACATGAAGTATTTAGAGCTCCTTCCCAATAGTTAGTGGATTTTTAATTGACAGCTTTATTAATACTGTAATCCAGCACCACACCACCACCAAAAAAACTGCCACAAGTAGGGTTGAGGGTAAAATGTGAACATGCTGGCTAAGTGTTTGTAATAAATCATATGTCAGCCCTTTCAACTAGAGTGCTTTTTCCTAAGTAAACAATGTAATTTGTACAGTTTTCCTTCAAGTTTAATATTAACTTGCCTCATATGTTCTGTGTTACTTTGCTGATCTCTACACCAGCTTTAGCACTCTGGAGGGGGTACAGAACTTGTTGGTGGAAAATCATATTAAGCCCCAAATTCATAAGCTATAAAATAAAAGACAGTTGTCTCTTGTGGAATTTTGGCTGCCTGAAATTCTGGACTGTCTTGTTGGCAGCCTTAAAAATACTGGTGTAAATCAGTACCAAATGGATATCAAAATTCCATGTCCTAGTAGTAATCATTGAATTGGCTTCCAAAACAGATTCCTGGGCAAATAAAGGGAAAAATGCAGTATCTTTAGGGATTTGATCATTTCACTGTTTTTAAAAATATTTAAATGTGTTATACACTACTGGCAGCTTCCACGTGTATACATTTAGTCTATAATTGATGTCCAGTTGAGACAGGATTTGTTTGTAGCACCTTTATCATCAGAGCTCTGCTTGCTATCCTTTCTAGAAGTGAGAGAGATGAAAATTTATTATTAACTTTAAAGTTATGTTCATCCAAATGTACAAACTTTTGTTGTTTTTGTTGTCTTTTGCCATCTTACACATGCTTTGACTTTAAAAAGGTAAGATGTAACTCAGGATCTAAGATAATGATGATCCACTTCAAAGCAAATGAAATACATGAAATGAATATGGCCAGTGGATTCTCACATGATTTTATAGATAAGCTTGTTAAGATTTTTTTAGCATGTTTTATGTGAGCTGAAATGTGCAGGGCCATCTGTTCAGTCATAGCTGAGAAAGTTGGAATAGGAGATCATTCTGTGCAAGAGGGATTTCAGGATAAATGGAGCTACAGACGCTCTGCTTAGAACCCAAATCAGGTGTCCCAGTGTGAGCTTCTGCCCAATACAGAGATGGAGGTAGGCAAGGAAGAGAAGGAGGAAAACAAAGAATGAGGGATAGAAAAAAATAGAGGATTAAATCTGGAAAGCAATAGTTTAGGACACAGAGAAATGTAAGAAGGCAGAAGCATAACAATTTATGAAAACATAATTCTTTTTTTTTAAAGAGAGAGTGAGAGAGGAGAGTGAGAGAGAGAGAATTTTTTTTTAATATTTATTTTTTAGTTCTCGGCGGACACAACATCTTTGTTGGTATGTGGTGCTGAGGATCGAACCCGGGCCGCACATATGCCAGGCGAGCGCGCTACCGCTTGAGCCACACCCCCAGCCCCAACATAATTCTTAATATACAACTTAATGACTTTTACTAAGTCACTTACCCATCACAAATTTAGCCTTTTAAGGAATCTCTTTTCTCCTTTTCTGGTCGTCCCATATGGTTCCCTCCATTGTCTTGACAATTTAGATTTATCAAGTTGTGAAACTAAAGCTAGATGACAATGACCTAAAATAGTTTGATGACGAATAAACTTGCATTCATTTTGTCTTTGGGGTTTTCTTTTTTTCTTTTCTTTTTGGCACAGAGGCGGGGGGGGGGGGTTGTAAATTTCAGAAAGAAAAAGTAGCAACGATTATCTTACCTTATTCCCTACTCTACATGGCTTTGGCATTGAGAGTGTCACAGTTTTAGGTAGTTGTCCCTGGACATATAAGCAAATAAATGGAAGTTCAGAAGCAGTTAGTTGGAAGAGGATATAAAATTCTTTCCTAGTGGCTAGTCCTTTTAAAAAAATGAGTACTTGCTTGATGGTTGTAACTCTATTATCAAATATTAGATATTACCCAATTTTTAAAGCATAGTACAATACACAAGGCATAATCCATAGGTTTTTCCCAAATAGTCCATTTTATTTGAACTCTGGTGTGACATCTATTAGTTTGATTCATATGTAGATGAAAGAAGTGTGTCTATTAGAAACAGAATGACGGCAATCTGAGATTGATTCAGCCCCACGTGACTGGCGTATCAAACTATACCTTTCTCTTATAAACTCAGCACTTGCCTATTTGATGACAATTAGCACTTCCTACTGCTTTAGTCTACATAACTTTATTCATTTCACCCAATGCATTTGCTAAACCAAAACTGTGAAGTGAGTAATAGAGAGGGGGAAGGCATGCCAAATAAATAGCAGATGCACAAGTACATCTCTTGAATGAGAAAGCATTATTTTGGTTAGAAAACTAAATAAATGGGTTTCGTTGTTAGATAGTCAACCCTCAGGGCAAAGGCCTGGTCTCCACTTGTATTATAAAGTACAGATGGCTTTTATAATGAATGAGTGCATGTGTGAATGGGCATGGAGGGTGCTAAGCTATGCAGGCCTTAAACCTATTAGGTGAGAACTCTGACATAATTCTGTAATTTTAGCCAATCCCAGGGCAGAGAGAAAGTAAATTCAAATGTCCTATTAGAATATTATACAATACCTTAGAAAAAGTCAAGGGCCAGCATTCCTTCTCTCTCCCTTCCTCACAATACACATGTTATCTTGTGAGTGTTAGACATAATAGAAACAAGTTATAAATGGCATTCCAAAGCATATTTTTTTGAGGCAGTAACATGACATGACCAAGCACATTGGTTTAATTTAGTTTTAGATCCTGTAATAAATCATGGCTTCTCCATGGCCAGCATAGTGAAGTTGTATCCTTGTGAGAGAAAAATCCTGCTTTGTAGATATCTCTAGAATGTTCACATTAAAACTTATTAAAATTTAAGGTAAAAACCAGATGAGAAATTTATGAGATGTAGTCTATATATACATATACTTAGTGTGTTATGGGTAATATTCTAAACAAGAACAGATTATTTAATAAATGCATACTGAGGAATGGGGATAATTGTACCCAGTTAGTACACATGAAGTTATTTCTTCTCACACCATAAATTTAAAAATAAATTCTAATTAGTTAAACCATATAAGCTGGAAGGAAAACAGAATAAAGATGAGAAAGATCTTTTATTAAATATAAAAGCAAACATAGACTGATGGATTTGAATTTGTGTCAATAAATAGTACTGTAACATGTTGCAGAAATTATAATGGGGAAACACTTCACAGATTTAAGCAAATATTTATCAAATATTAGATATTACCCAACTTTTAAAGCACAGTGTAATACACAAGGTACAACCTGTAGTTTTTTTTCTCAAATAGTCCATTTATTTTGAACTCTGGTGACATTTATTAGTTTGATTCCATGTAGATGAAAGAAATGTGTCTATTAGAAACAGAATTATGGCAATCTGAGATTGATTCAGCCCCACATGAATAAAGTAAATATTTATTTTTTATTGTGAATAAGCTATGTATTGGGGCTCTGGAGAAACAGGAATGAATAGAACAGTCAAACTTAGGGAATTCATAAAACTCCCATTTTATTGAGAAAAATAATTTTTAAATGCTTTCAATTAATAGTTATAAAGAAAAAGAAAAATATAAAGAAAAATAAGAGATGGGCGAGGTTGTGGGGCAGTACAGATGGGCTGTTTAGATTGATTACCTAGAAGAGGTGTCTCTGGTATAATGCTATTGGAACTGAAAGAAGGGTATGAATTGTGCAACAGTCCGGGGGAAAGCCTTGCAGGTACATTTGTCAGCTGGTACAGGGACCTTGAAGTAGGAGCCACCTGGAGAATTATGATAACTATGAAGCTGGAGATCTACAACTGATTATGAAAGGAAGAAGAGTAGGAAATAAACTCATATTGGCAACCAGGTTGCAGATTGTGTAGGGCCTTGAAGGTTATGCTAAAGACTTTATATTTTCCCAAAAAGTATGATGAAAAATTGCTGGTACTTATACATCGAAGTATGAAATTATCTGATTCATATTTTTAAAGGACAATTGACTAGTTTTTTAAAAATAAACCAAGGCAGGGCTGGGGAGGAGTAATTGGACCCCAGTTATGGCTCTTGGAGTAATTGCAGCTAGTGATGTTATAGCATGACCTCAGGTGTCAAAATCAAGAAATATACTACAGGTAGAGTTGTAAGTTCTTGAGAGTGGACTGGATACAGAGTGTGGAGGAAATCATACCTGAGCCTGGGCTTTAGGAGAGGTTAGGGAAATAGAGAAACTTTGGAGTCATCAAATTATAGACAGTACTTAAAACCATGAACTGAATGGCTGTATGAGACCACCTAGGAGTAAATAAGTGTTATAGGAAATAAGAAAGATCCTAGGACTCACATCTGGAATTTTTCTTATACCAAGAGGTCAAAAAGAGTAGGAAGATTGAGCAACTAATTATTAAGAAGACAAGTGAAGCAAGGTTGTAAACAAATGATAAAATAGTGCCCCCCCTCCAAAAATTAAAGAAAGTGGGATAGGCTCTATTGTCTCAGCAAGAAAATAGCATCAATATAGACTTAAATCTTCCCCAATGCCCTAAAAACATGGTGAGATCATCTGGAATAGTGAAAGCAAAATTTTATGGGACAAAATCTTTTCCTAAAGGAGAAGTCAACCTCACATACTCTAGGATGTGGGCAGGCAATCAAACCCATCAATTGTGTCAGTTAGGTGACAAGGAAAGGGGAATAGTTCAATGTTTTTGAGTCAGAAAACCAGAAATTGCTAATGGGAATTATTATAAATTACCAAAGGGAAGGTCTACTGTTGGAGTGGAAACCCAGCAGACAGGTCAGAGAATAACTAACGACTAGAAAGACAGTAAAGCATCCACTTTGCAGATGAGTAGAAAGACTGAAGTAGAATGAGATTATGCTGGGTGTCCAAGATATACCCGACCTAAATATCCTGTGGAAAAAGAGATCTCCTGATAAGTAACATGTACTAAAAGCAGATTTCAAATTCATATAAATAGCAAAGAAAGAGAAATCCTAAATACAAAGGGGAAAAGAGACCAAAGAAAGCAGAAGATACAAAGAGATCCTACTTATAAATACTTTGCAGAAACAAGAGAAAAGGGATCTAGAGCCACGACTCTAGGAATGCTATTCTGGTCAGCCACCCCCTCTACATTATAACTTCCTGAAATACAGGAAAACCCATCTCAATTAAGCACAGTCAACACAAAATAACTGCAATCTCAAATATGTTAAAACCCAAAAGACTAAGCCTTGAATAATTTACTGATGGACATTGAATGCAAAGGTCAATAAAATTTTTAGCTTAATATTCCCAAAGTTACTAAATGAAATTAAGAAAAATCATAAAAACTATAAAGGTTGCATAACCAATCCAAAGGAGAAAACTACCCAAGAGAAGGATATTAAAACGAGAGAATTTTTTAAAATAATTAAAAATTGAAGAAAAAATTTAGAAGACTAAACTAGGAGAAATAAAAGCTTAATAGACACTAAGGAAAGTAGAGCAAGAGAAATAGGAAATAGGAAAAAATGAAAACAAAAATCAAAAAGAATTCAAAACATGTTTGAAGGCATCTAGAGACCACAGATTTAGCAGGCTGGGAAATAAAATGATTCAACTCATGTATAAAACAGAATCCTTGAAGAACAAAAGAAATGGAACAGAACAAATACAAAACCCATAATTCATTAAAGTTTCCAGACATAAAACAAAATTAGGATCCACATATTAGAAGGGTATTCCATGTAAAAAAATAACCCAAATAGTGGATAGCAAGACATATTTTTTAAATGTACTACACTTCAAAGGGGAAAAAATATTTTTGGTCTTCTAGATAAAAATACCAAGTTTCTAGCAAGGGAAAAAAGAATATCAAATTGGTACACATTTCAACAACAGCATTTTAAGACAGAAGACTGTGGTGCAGCATATTTAAGATACTCAAAGACAAATATAAGCCAGAAATTTTCTATCTAGTTAAATTAATCTGTGTGTGTATAAAATAGATAAATGTATGAATATGTGAGGAATATTCCTAAAGAACAAACTAAAGAATAATTTTAGGACAATTGAGAAATACTAGGAAATATTCACCATAAGGACCTTAAAGATACTTAGTTGTGGAACTGATTGTGTATATATAAAGTGATAAAATGGTGTATAGTTAATAAATACCTTGATAAAGTAAATAAATTTCAACTACAAAAATGGAAGATAAAAGAAAGAGTCCATGGAAATAGCATGCTTGCTAATTGTCTTATAAGTATTATTTGGGAGTAGAAGGTATTACTTTAAATTAGAAAGAAGAAGAAAACAAGAATATATTAAAAGTAAAAACAAAAGTTAATGAGTCATAAAAACAAAATCCTGACAGAGTTCATGAATAAATAAATCTGGCTACTTAAAAATCATTCTTTCTAAAAAGATTTAAATTAAATCTAAAATGATTTTATTTCCAAAATTGACCTAAGTCTAAATTTAAAAACAGAATTAAGGATGTTAAGAAGCTCCTCCTCAGACTTCTTTACACTGAAATTTTACCAAACTTTTAAATATTAGATAATATAAATGTGATTTAAACTACTCCAAAGCATGGAAAAATAAGGAAGTTATTCAAGTTCTTTTAATGTGTTGAATACAGAATTCATATCAAAACCTGAAAAATATTGCACAAAACAAAAAAGTATAGCCTATTGCCATTTACCAAAAATGTATGCAAAATTCTTAAGTAATTAGCAAAACCAATCAATAGCACAGTAAAATATAATACATCACAGCATGGAGGATTTATTTAAAAAATGCAAAGATGTTTCACCATTAAGAAATTGGTCCATAAATTACTAGAACTATGAGGAGAAAAGCTATAGGAGATTTTCTTAAGTAGAGAAAAGATCAGCTACAAAATCAGTAGTCATAAATAGACAGTCCCTTAAGATGATAATTAACTCCCAAACCTGGTCTTCTCCAATGGAAGGACTCTAGAGCCTTTCCTACAAAAGCCAAGACAAGACAACAGGCTGATACATACACCAAAGCTTTGTATTGTAGAGATTAGTTCATACAATTAAACAAGATAGCAATTAGAAACATAAGAATTTGAAAAAAACAGAGTGAAACTATTTGTAAACTATATTTCTGGAAAACTCAGAATAATTGATGAGAAATCATTAACAATAATTTGGTAAATAAAGTTGTAAGATATAAAATTATTACCTAAAATCACATCAATACCTTTCACATTTATGAACAAGTATCAGGATAAATGAAAGAGAAGATTCCATTCACAAAAGGAAAAAAAAACTAAGCAAAAAATAAGAAAAAGTGCTTAAACACTTTATAAGGAAAATTATAACATCTCCTGAAAGACACCAAGTAATAAAAATAGATTTTTTAAAATAGAAAGACTCAATGCTGGAAAAAAATGTCAGTAGTTTCTATGTAAATTTAAAAATTTAAAGTGATCCCAATAAAAATACCATATTTATATTTTTTTCTAGAGTTAAATGATTTTATTATACCATTATTTGGGAAAAGACAAGCAAGAATAGCTAGGAAACAAAATGATCAATGTTGTATGCACTAACTGCATCATATAAAACAATATCATAAAGCCTCAATAATTAAAATGGGGTGGTGTTGATGTATTACCACATGACTAATGGAACAGAAGAGAAAAACCGCAAGAGATGCCAGTGCATCCATGCCTTCCTGTGATGATTGTTTCTTGTTGTGGGCCAGTTGTCCTGCTAAAAATAAGTACAAAAGACAAATATTAACAGCAATGAAGAGGAAGAAATGGAGAATAAGAAAATACAAACAAAAAAAACAGTTCTGTGTATGTGTGGTTTGAGGCATTAAAGAATTACTGATGCAGTGAAGATCTAAGAAACCATGATCCTAGAGAGAATAGAAACATAGAGGGGTAAACCTCACATACTACGTTCCTAACTCCCATGAGGCTGAGCAGAAAATGTCAACTGCAATCTTGAGAGAAATTAAATAGAACTACCCGCAATTAGGATCTGGAGCCCCTGAGGAGAAGGACCAGGTTATTCATACACCAGGTTATTAATTGGTACTTCTGCAAAAAAAAATACATATAAACCAGAGAAGACAAGGTCTCACAAAATAGCCAATTTTTGAATAAAATTAAGTACACAGTTAAGTATGATAATCTGTCCCTATTCTTACTGTTCACCAAAAGTAATATTTAGTTCTCTATAGAGGAAAAATTACCCAGAACATTAATTATTTATAAAAAATACCCAGCATTGAATCTAAAATTTCCAGGCATATTGAGGAAAAGGTAACATGACCAAAACTAATAAAAACAAACACGTGGAAGAACCATATATTGCCATTCCCTTATGTGGATTTTTAAATTAGATATCATAATGAAGAACTTCAGGAGAAAACTGGAAACTATTTTCAAAAGATGAAAAGGGAATCCTAAACTTTTAAATACATAGCCATTTCAAGCCTACTAAGATAGTTATAATTTAAAAAGACAGGTAATTCCAAGTGTTTGGTGATGGTGGGAGGAATTGGAATTCTCATAGATTCCTAATGCAAGATAATATGGGTATGTCTATATGGACTTTTAGTTCCTCAAAAAGTGATGCATACACTTATCATGTTACCCAGAAATTTTACTTCTAGGCATATACTCGAAAAAAATGAAAGTTATGTTCATACAAAAAAGTTGCCCATGGCCAGGCTTGTGGTGCACACCTGTAATCCCAGCGGCTTGGGAGGCTGAGACAGGAGGATCACAAGTTCAAAGACAGCCTCAGCAAAAGCAAGGTGCTAAGCAACTCAGCTAGACCCGTCTCTAAATAAAATACAAAATAGATCTGCGGATGTGGCTCAGTGGTTGGGTGCCCCTAAGTTCAATCCCTGGAACCATTCCCCCAACAACAACAACAACAACAACAACAACAAAAACTTGACCATGGATGTTAATAGGAGCATTATGCATAATTACCAAAAAGTAGAAACAATTCAAATGTCAATTATCTAATAGTAGATGAACCAAATGTGGTATGTTCATAAAATGGAATATTACTTGGCAAAAAAAAGCATTAAATATTTACATGCAATACAATGCAGATGGACTTGAAAACATTATACTAAGAGAAAGGATCCAGTCACATTGTATGATTCTGTTTATATGAACCATTCAGAATAAGCAAATATGTAGAGACAAAAAGTATATTAGAGAGTCCTAGGGCTAGATGAGTTGTGGGAAGATGGGGAATTATTGCTAATTCTTTTTGGTGATGAAAATATCCTAAAATTGATTGTGGTGATGATTGTATAACTCTGTGAAATACTAAAAAACTTTGAATTGTACACTTTAAATAGATGAATTGTATGGTATGTGAATTGCATCTCAATAAACCTATAAAAATACAGTAACTGAAGATAAGAACTCAATAATTGTGTTTATATCAGATAGATTGTATCAGATTAGACACATATAAAGAGAGGATTAATAAATTAGAAAATATAACAAAAGAAAATGCATAGACTAAAACATGGAGAAATGTTTGGAACTACTGAAAAAAGAATGAGAAATTAGTGGAACAATGTAAAAAGGTCTAACATATGTATAATTAGAAATCAAAAAGAAAAATGGAGATAATGGGCGAGAAGCCATATTTGAAAACACGGTGACTGAGAATCTCCAATCTGACATCAAATCACAATTCTAATTATGCCACCAACCTCAGTCATGATAAATTTTAAAAAGAAAGCAAGCATATCACAGTAGAAGTGCTATAAAGCAAATGGGAAAAATCTTAAAGACATTCAAAGATAAATGGTCCATTATCTTCAGAGAACTGAGTGCCTGTGGAACTATAAAACATGATAAAGGCAGCACATGAAATTAATGAAGGGAAGAATTTTTTAGTGAATGGAGCTGGAATAACTGGTCAGCCATAGGAAAAAATTATTAAACTGATCTATTCTTCATACCAACCACCAGGATAACCCATACAAATAAAAACAAGCAAACACTAGAAGAAAACCTACATGTAGACTTTTATAAACTGGGAATGGGAAAACATTCTCTAACAAGACTCAAAATCCAAAAGCAACAAGAGAAAAGGGTGATAAATCTCACTAAAAAACATTTTGCATGGCAAAACCTCTGAATCAACTACAATATGTGGGAGAATGGATTCCGGGGCCACATATCAATCTTGTGGTAAAACAGGTTGGGTCACATGATTGCTAAGAATCATGTGAAGAAAGCCAGTTCCTGAAAAGAACAGACACCTATCACCATTGCACCAGGAATTAGATACTATTTTTCACTTTGCATGTTCACTTATAAAACTAAACATACCTTGTAAATATACCTTATTGACTAATGAATTCACCGTTTTTAAGTATAGTTTTACAGAGCAGAGTTTGCTTGTATACTAAGCAGAAGCTTAAAGCCTTATAATGTTAGTAATTGAAACTTCATGTGGTCTTTAAACTTGGCTTTTTATTTTTTATTTCACTGACCTTATTTCTTTTTCTGTCATTTCAAATCTGTCATTGGTCTCTTCAGCTAATATAATGGAAATAATTTGTCTGCTGCTGGCGTGTTAAAGTAGTCCTCAAAAATGAGACAAAGTCAAGTGGACTTTGATTATAAAGTTCTTCTGGTTTGATTCATTTAAAAGTATGCTTTCTACTTCTTATCTAGAAACTGTAGAAAATCCTTAAACTATAATTATGGAAAGCATATGTGGTTAATTTTATGAAATGGACAAATTGAAAGTACTAAAAACAAAAGGGTTCAGATTATTGTCAGATTGTATGTCATATAAAAGGGAAATATATTAACCTTTGTGAACTTAAATATACAATTTTACTGAGTGTTCATTATGTGCCAAATATTGTACTATGAGTTTTATATGTAGTATATTTTGTTTAACCTTCAGAAAACCCTTCAGGGTAGATACTAATATGCTCCCATTTTACCAATAAGGAAACCATGGTTTAAAGAACTAGTAATTGGTGGAGTCTGGAATCCAACTTGGTTGAGTGACTGGAAGCTCTCCTTTTAACCCCTTCATTATACTGCCTCACATTTGAAAGTCCCTAAATTTTTTTAATGATAATTTAAAATGGCTCCATTTTGAAAATTCCTCAGTAGATTATGTTCAACAAATGGCAGATAAGCTCTATGGCATTTGGACTGATATTTTCCCTTGTTCCAGAATTTGTAGTCCTAATAACTCATAATTGAGGGATGATTGTACAGATAAGTAATAAGTATTAAGTATATTTTTCTGATTTTAATCTTTTCTTACTTAAAAAAAATTATATTAAAAAAGGACCTGATGATACTCATGACCCAAATGGCTCTGAAGTTTTATATATCACTTCAGTATCCATTGCAAATATCAATGAGACACAATATTTTAAGCAAAAAGAAAAATGACAGAGTTAAAAAAATAATAATCATCATCTCTATGGCAATATTTAGTAATGTGGTTTTGTTTGTTTGTTTGTTTTAGTGCTAGAGACCAAAATCTAGGGCTTAATATATCCTAAGCAAGTGCTCTACCATCAAGCTAAACCTTCAGCTCAAGTTGAAGATATCTTACCCTACAAAGATGGTTAATTCCATTTTTAGGTATATACTCTAATGAAAAATTTCCCAAGAACAGAAAAACCTAGTGGAGCCTTCATAGCTAAAGTTTAGGCCTGTTCTGCTGTAGAAAGGAGGCATTACTAGACATGGGCATTCTGCATTTTTGAAGGAAACTGCTAATAAATGGAGACCGTAACTAGGTTAGGTTCTTAAAACATGGAGCTAAGGAGAGCTGCTGAGCTCCCTCCCCATCAGAGTAAAAAACAGTGGAAAAGCTAGGCTCATTACCACTTGGAGCCATAAGAACTCAAAGGATAAATGCTTGCTCTTATGAATGAGAACTAAGCCAATAGACCTATAACTTAATGATTACTCATAATATCCCAATATTACTTAGAAATGGGGTTTTGAAAATCATAATAAGATCAGGTTCTAGAACCAGCATTCCAATTAATGTCAGGAGTAATAGAGGATCTCTTTTATTTCTATTTAAAAGAGTACCAGTAATTGTATATGATACAATAGGACCAGAATAAAGGAAATAAGGTACCAAATGTGGAAAAGAAAAGATAAAAATCTTTGTTTGCAGACAGTATCATTGTCTGGACAGCAATTCTACATATGAGTTATTAGAACTAATAGAGAATGAGTATAAAATCAGTGTCAAATATCATTAACACATGCCATCAAATGCAAAATGTAGCACAGTAGAAGAAAAGTTTATAAGCTCATAACTGCATTCACAATAACAAGAGGACTATACAGTATTTTAAAGACTAAATCTAACATTGAAAGACTTCTTGGAGAATATTCAGAATAGTGTTACAGGAAGTAAAAGACGGCCCAATTAAGTGATGATATAGAGTAGAAAGCAATAGTCAATAATTTAAAAATAATAATTCTCTGTACATTCATCTACAAACTTAATGCCATTGAATCTAAAGACCAATTGGGTATTTGTAGAATTGAGCCGTACTATTCAAAAATACTTACAGAAGAGCAAAGGCCCAGCAATAATGAAGGCAACATTGAAGAAAAAGGAAGGATGGTCCCTAACAGATATGAAGAGAAGAAATAGAGAGAACTGGAAACAAGTACCTGCATGGAAATTTGGATGGAGATGGCTTAGTAAGTAAGGACAAGATGGATAATTTAATAAAAGGTGCTACATTAATAAGTTATTTACATAAAAATAAAATTGTACCTCTTCCTAACATATACAAATGAAAATTAAAATTAAAAATTTAAACAATAAGAAGGAAATACAGAATATTTTCATGGCATCAGGATATGAAAGATTATATCTTTTTGTTTGCAGATAGTATCATTGTCTGCAATGCAAAACATACAAACACAAGAAAATACTGATAAATATAATTACTTTAATTAAGAACTAGCGTTGAAACAAAGCTATCACATAAACAAACTCATAAAAGAATCTACAACTTAGAAAAAGATGTTTATAATAGATACCATGATAGTGGTAATATAACAAATTAATAAGAAAGTGATATCATTATAGAAAAATTGACAAAGTTAAATTAGAGGAAAGGAAATTTGCATGATTAATAAATATATTCATGCTCAATGACATATCAAATGTTGATAAAATTGTGGAGGATCAGAAACTTTTATTCACTGTTGCGATATATTCATAATATTTATGCACTGCTAGTAGTGTTGTTATTACCATTGTGGAGAGCAATTTGATAACGTCTTGGCAAAGTTGACAATACTCTTTCTGACAACCTAGTTAATTCCATTTCTAGGCATTTACTATAAAGAAAATATCTCTCATGCATATAATGGACATATATGATAATACTTATTGAAATACTATTTTCAAAGCAAATATTAGAAACAATCCAGTCCATCAAAAGAAGTATTGATAAATATTTATGGTAAACTTATAATGTGAAATAGTAATCTGAATGAGTAAGAACTATTTGTACCAACATAAATAAGCCTTTAAGATAATGCATTGCAAAATGACATATTCCACACTACTGCCTTTATATAAAGTTTAAAACATACAAAACAAAGACATGTAGAATTCTTTATGAATAGATACACATGTATGATATATGTAGCATTAGTATAACTCATACCTGGGATCAATAGACAAAATCATAGTGATCCTCACCTTTAGGAAGAGAGTGACGTGAAGTCTTCCAAAGTGATAGCAATTGTTTTTACTTTGACAAATCTGAAACAAGCCTGGCAAAATATTAAGCTTTCATAGACCCAGGTTGTTGGTAATATTTTAAAATTACAAATATATCATACTGATTACACAGAAAAAGATTTCATTTTCAATAGCTTGGCTGCATCTAAAGTCACTTTTAAACGTCTAATTTAGGCATAAAGGACATATTCTCTGAAAGAAAGTGTTTTCCTTATGCAAACTGAGGCAACGAACTTTGAGCATCCAAGTGCTGTGGAAAATGTTTTCGGCAGTGTGCTTTAATCAACATCTTCTGCCAAGGATTTTTCTTTTCTTTCATATTACAAAGAACGCGAGTCGAGCAAATGCAAACATGTAACTCTACATGACTAGGGGTGAACCACAGAACCTGAGAACTGTCGGCTTTTGTTTAAATACACATTTTAATTTTAAGCCAAAGAGTCCCTTGTTTCTGTGATGAATGTGATGTGGCATTTTCTGATTGGCAACTGACCCAAGGAAAGTACACAGAGAACCATCATGTCACACTCCAACTTCATAATTAAGTGTAGTTTTGTTTGTGGCCTTAATTACATTTGTTGGAAGCTAAGTCCTTGATTTCCCAATCATGTCTACATTTTTACTTGCCTATGTAAAAAATAAAGAAAAGGAGTCTGACTCCAAAGCAACACAAATTTGGGAGATTGGTTTGGTACGAATAGCAGTATATCCCCTTATTTAGCTGCCATATTTCTCCTAGGGGAAAAAACAAAACAAAACCTCGAGCATTGATATTACCTGGATACTTAACAAAAACTGAGGGTTTTTCCTTTGGCTAATGGCTGCTAATATGATCCTTCTTCCTAAACTACCTCACCCCAATCATAAATGGGCCAGTTGAAAAGTTCAGCTACTTTATATCTGTGCATATAAAGATGCTGCATCTCAGCACAAACATGGCTGATATCGTCCCTCTAGAATAATATAAGGAAGTTGAAAAGTAGGAGCATGTTATACACAATGGTGCTTTATTTATTGGAAATTATTTTTCAAGAGTTATATGATAATCCTGAAAGTCCACAAAGGCAAACCGCATTTTAGAATCGATGTCCCTTTCCTTTAAAGGTAAAGGAATGCTTAATAGCAACTGACTCTTTTAAACCTCATCCTTAGAAGGGGGTGGAAGGAAAGCATGTGATATTTCCCGTGGCCAAGGAAGCCCCACTTTCCCCATGAGGATGAGACCATCACAAGCCCACAATCAGTGCCTGGCGAGCAGCGGGTTCCCAATGTACCCATGATGATTCCAAAAGTGTAATCATGCCCTGATGACTGTGTGGGGTGGGCAGAGGAAGAGCCCAGACTCAGCACAGCTTCCCAGTTTGGCATGCCAGTCTGCCCGCAGAGACAGTGTGGTTCCACCTGCCCATGAGAACCGCAAAGCACCACTGAGCTTCTAGAATCAATGATCTTTCCACCACTAAAATGTCTTTACGAACATTTCTGCCTGAAAATATGAATAATACTGATGTTACTGGTGGACTCACAATGAACAATTAACCTGTAGTGTTAATTGGAATTAGCAATAGAGGTGTGGCTTAGGGAGAGGGCAGACAGGAACTGACTCAGCATTTCTGCTCTCAGGATGAATTGAGTTAGTTGTGCCCCATAGAGGAAATATGGCTTAGCTCTCCATTTCCTTTGCTTCTTAAAATCATTTCCATAAACTCAGAATGCATCAAAAGATGTGCGAAAGCTTAAACCAGAAAGGTGAACATTCACTGTGTGTCAACTTCAGCAGTGATGGTTCATTTCCCTCTCAGGGTCACCTAACCATCACTTCTGCATCAGCCCCAACTTCCTATCTTCTGAAAAGTTCTTGTCTAATTAAACTGGCTGTTTTGAGATGAGAAGAATGGAAAACAAATGATAAATAGCACAGACGTTACCCAGAGGACAGAGGTGGTATATAGGAAAATTGCATAATACTGGTTCAACATTAAGTTATCTGGAATGCAGATGCAAAAGAACAAATAAAAAACATATAAATAAAATAATAAATAATAAACGCTGGGAATGTGACTTAGAGGTTAAGCACCCCTGGATTCAATCCCTAGTATCAAAAAAAATGTCTCTACAAAATATTCTGCTCATTCTTAAGTTCTAGTGACACGTAATTCCATTTTGCTACACATCAAAATTAAGTTATTTCACTTTTTTGAGGAAGTCAGGAGTTCTCTTAATGAAATATACACTCCCTTCCACTCCATGGAAAGGTCTCCCTTCCCCACATAAACAATTCACAGATTCTTCAGATCATCAGCCAATCCTTCTCTCATTTGCAGCTCTCTCACTTTATGTTGGCTTGGTTCAAGGACAAAAATGCAAATGTTAATTAGTTCCAACTTCACAAGTTTGAAGACAAATCTATGAATTTTGTTTTCCCTCAAATATATAGAGCTCTGCCTCATGGCTGCATTCTAGAACTCATGGTTAGTTTGGTGACACATAGACAAGCTGAGCATTCTAAAACTTTGCTGTCCACAGAACTCTCTAGAAGTTATTTGTAGTAACCACTAGCCAGCTGTGACTATTAGGTACAAGCAACAGAGTATAACTAGTAAGACAGAAGAACTGCTTTGTAACGTTTGTAATGTTTCTAGATGAAACATGTTGAAAATGTATTGTCCCTGGAAATGAAAATTTATTTTTGAAGTCCATATAATAATAATAATAATAATAATAATAATAATCACTACTATCACTATTCATTGAGAGGGAACAAGTAGAGAAAATGAGTTAATAAGGATTTACATTTTCTTCAAATTCATATTCCACTATGAATATTAGTCAATAATGACGTATTAGGATGATGATAACAATGTTTGGAAATTTTTGCTGATAAACAGCAGTATAACAAAAAAGCACATCTATGGTCCCTGACTTATTTATAAGCAGTGTAACTTGGGCCAAGTTCCTAACCTGTCACATCTTAATTCCCTCACAGAAAGAATGTGACATTAAAACTGACAACCTCGTGGGACTGTTCCTCCAGATAAGATGGTTAGAACAGCGCCTTGCATATCATATGAGCCCCCATCAGTGTTAGCTCTTACCCTCTTTTG
This sequence comes from Spermophilus citellus, assembly GCF_964194105.1. NCBI lineage: Eukaryota > Metazoa > Chordata > Mammalia > Rodentia > Sciuridae > Spermophilus > Spermophilus citellus. The sequence continues at coordinate 126,528,699 of NC_138189.1, forward strand.
AAAGGCATTGGCTTTAAGCTCAGAGTAAACACAGCTCAAAACCCTCATGAACAGTGGCACCTTATATGCCTGATTTCTTCCTTTCAAAGGACTCAAATCACTTTAGAAGCAGGGATTTCTGTGGGATCTGAGGAAGTTTGACATTTCATCAAAGTCAAGTGGCAGCCTATCCAAAGACTCTCAGTGGTAATTGTCAATTAGTTATTAAGGGCCTGTCAATAGAATTTTCCCACATCTGTTTAAACAAGAGCGCTCCATTAGCCTTTACAGAGGAAGCATTTCACATTGAGCATTTTTCTTCATCAAGGCACTGTCTTAAATTTTGTCAGTTTCTTCCAGAAACACAGACATTCAAGTAAAGATATAATGAAAGCTTTTACGGGGCCACAAATTCCTCAGGAAAGAAATATTACAATCAAAAACGAATTTTTCTACAATCCAAATCTTATTAGTAGAGTGTAGGACCACTTAAAAGTGTTTCAAATATTCACCACTCATTGCCCTATCAAAAAGAGACAAAACTTATAAACATGATTTTAAATAATTTTATTCATGTTTTTCCATTTTTCATCTCATAATTTTTCCATCTCAAAATTATCATTATAATCATACTAGTCATACTCTGTTGTTTGTACCCAATAGTCACAGCTGGCTAGTGGTTACTACAAATAACTTCTAGAGAGTTCTGTGGACAGCAAAGTTTTAGAATGCTCAGCTTGTCTATGTGTCACCAAACTAACCATGAGTTCTAGAATGCAGCCATGAGGCAGAGCTCTATATATTTGAGGGAAAATAAAATCCATAGATTTGTCTTCAAACTTGTGAAGTTGGAACTAATTAACATTTGCATTTTTGTCCTTGAACCAAGCCAACATAAAGTGAGAGAGCTGCAAATGAGAGAATATCACGAGTCAGTAAATTTGTCATAGAAACAGCTACAGATTCTAGAGAAGAAATTGGATTTGTGATGCCATATTTTGTTAAGAAATTTTAAAATGTATTTTTTTTTTGCTACTCTTTCCCCACTGGATTCAAGTGCTTCTAATTTATGTATCTCAAAATGAAGTTAGCGATCCACTCATCTCTCCCTCTGTCCCTACCCTCTGCCCCCTATCCCTTTTCCCCTTACTTCCTTCTTTCCAAGGAGCTCCCAGGAAGGAGCACTGTTGGAATGGCAGCCTGGAAATGGGATCCTATTGCCTTCCTCTACATTCATCAACTGAGGCAAGCCACTCAGCTCTAAACTTTTTCTGCAACTTAAAATTAGGGATTGGCTGAGTAGGAGGATTGCAGGTTCGAACCCAGTCTCAGCAATTTTGCAAGACTGTAAGCAACCCACTGAGCCTCTGTCTCAGAAAAAGAAAAAGGGCTGGGGATGTAGGTCACTGGTTAAGCATCCCTGGGTTCACAGGGATTGGTAATGCAATAATCTTGAAACTCCCTTCCAATGCTAACATCATATAAACTTACTATTTGAAAAAGATCTCTTCACTAACTGTTCTTTATTTATCAGCTAACATGGGAATCACTTACATTCGTCCTTAAAATGTGTTTTTGTTTTTGTAACTGATTCTGAACATGAAGGAACTTGGTCTACCCAATTATGAGTTCCTTCTTCTGCGTCTTCTCTTCCAATGATTCTTTAGCCTCTCAAACTAGTGAAGCGTAACACCCCATGAAAACAGCAGTAAACATCTCATGAGCAGATGTTTAAGTATTGGTATTCATGACTTCTGTTAAACTATTCTATGTAAAAGAAAAATAAACAACATTTTAATATCAACAATTGACTATTTTTGCAATTGACTATTATAAAAATTATCTACACGGTTTCTAATTTTTTCTTTTAAGTTTTTCAGTACAATATACCTGCCTGGTCTAAGGTAGAAGCCATTGAAACTTAAATTATAATTTAAGTTAATTAATTTAAGTTAATTAATTTACTTGTAATTATAATCCTCTAAAAATGGTCCTCAACATGCTTTGGAGGCTTGCAAGCTTCCTAAGACAACTCAGAGAAGTTGAGTGACATTCTTGAGTCCCAGGCACAGTCAAGGAGAGAGCCGCATGCAGTGATGTCCCTGTCTCCCAGCCCCCGGCATCACTCTAGCCCAGGAGGCTGGGAGCTACCAACTCTGGTGACTTGTAGCCATTGTTTATGGCTCCTGTCATAGGATTCCCTCATTCACACCCTATCTTGCACCCTGGATTCCATGACAGCATGGAGGTGTTGTCCTGAACTCTCAGCTGGCTGTTAGATCTGTCCACCGTGCGTGTAGAGCCCTGCACTTTGCAGTAGGTTGATAAATGTGCTTTCACCTTTCCTCTCAACCCCTTCAACTATGGCAACCCTTCCTCTGAGGTCCTGGTCCAAAGATATCTGACCATTGGAATCTGTACCTCTGTGAAAAGAGTCTATAACTATCAGTTCAACCCCACGGATTCTAAGTGGCATGTGTTCAGTGTCTGGCTCTGAGCTAGGACATGGGATACAATAGCAAATAAGGGGTTTGTGGGTTTATAGGTAATTGTTGGAGCATGTGGTTCACACGCACAAAGTCTGGGTTCAATCCCTAGCATCAAAAGAAAAAATAGTAAATAAGGACCTGTATGTTAGAATTAGGGTTCCGTATCTGTGACCTTAGGTTACCGGGGGCCTCTAAAAAGCTGCATGTACTCTGGACATTTTCTACCATACAGTCTGTTCTGGTGTTTTGAGACTTTGTGAATGTTCGTCTCTGTGTCTGTTTAGTCTCTTTCTTGAGAACACAGCATACACTGCCTCCTTCATCAATAGGATTCCACGATAACAACTGAGATTGGAGCATTTTCTGACTTCTTTGGGGAGAATGTGTCACTGTGAAGTGAGGATGTTGTCATCCTCGTTTCTTTTCAATCTGTCACCCTTTAAAGAAAGTACACTCACAGTAGACTTGTGTTACATGATTAAAATGTTGTAAGTCATTTGATAGATTGTCCCCAGATGGGAGATGCAGAAGAGGATGTTTGCCCACAAATTCTCCTCCCAAAAATCAGCAAACAAGTGGGTTGGAAGGAGCAATAGAGTTTGCCAACTCTCTGGATGCATTTATTTAGTTCATCTGCTTGCAAAGCATTTCTGTATCTCATTTGTTTTTATATTACCCCAAGAAGAAATGGACAAATGAGTTAAAAATGTCTCACTTCACAAAGAAGAGACTAAGGATAAGTGAGGTCATAGAGTATCCCAGAAGGGTCAAGATTGTCAGTGTTGAGTCCAGAGGTTGGAAATCTGGTGTGGGTGGGGCATGTGAGACAGGGGTGGTTATGGTTTGGAAATGGGAATGTCCCCTGAAAATATCATGTATTAGGCAATGCGGCAATGTTCAGAGGTGAAATGATCATATCTTAAAGATAGATTAATAACGTGAATGGACTATTCTGTGGTAACTGTAGGCAGGTGGGGCATGGCTTCAGGAAGTAGGTCACTGGTGGTGTGCCCTTGGGGACTATATCTTGTCCCTGGCTCTTCTCTCTCTGCTTCCTGGCTGCCATAATCTGAGCAGCTGTCCTCCACCAGGCCCTTTTACCATGATGTTCTGCCTCACCTTGGACCCAGAGCAATGGATTTGTCTGATAATGGACGTGAACCTTTGCAATCTTAAGCCAAAATAAACCTCCTCCTCTAAGTTGTTCCTATAAGGTATTTTGATCACAGCAATGAAAAGCTTACTAACACAAGAGTCTTCCCAGATCTGCTCCTAGACCCTGCCCCTTCTTCCTGTGTTCACCCCATGGGCTTGATGGTTTGACTCTTCCTTTGTTTCCTCAGCCCATGATCCACATGTGCCAATGTCAAGGTCCTTCTTCCTTTTTCCTTCACATTCAGTCCACTTCTATGCCCACCCCCCAAGGCATCTTGACCATGAGACCTTCCCATCCTTCTGAGAAGAGTGGTTAGATCTCAGAGAGAACTTCCAGAGATGCTTAGAAGTCTCAGGGACCTATAAGGAGTCCAGGGACTTGGAGTTCATGTGTCTTTCTGTGCAGAGAAACTCAGTCAAGCACATCATACCCAGCTGAACAAAATACCCACCTTCAGGGAGAAGACCCAGCAAGGCTGTGTCGGGCAGAAATGGTCATGCCTCCTCAGGCCTGCCACTAACATCAATTCATTGACCCACCGGTCACCCCCTCCTGCACATTCAGCCTATACCCAACAGCTCCTCTGCCTTTGGAGGCCATAGGGGAGGAGTGTATGAGAGGAAAAAACACAGAAACAGATCTGATACTGATCACAGGATAGAGCTTCCAGAAAGGAAAACATTTGGATTGTTCATAGGAAATTTAAAAAATGAAAGGATTAACTGAACCAATTATGATTTTTAAAATGTTTTTCTTTCCTTGTAGATGGACACAATAACTATCTTTTATTTATTTTTATGTGATGCTGAGGATCAAGTCTAGTGCCTCACATGTGGTAGGCAAGCACTCTACCACTGAGCTACAATCCCTACCCACCAATTATGATCTTTAAAATATAAATAGAGGGCTTACCTATGGTTTCTTTGCTGACGGATCACTTGGGATCAGAGACCCATTAGTAAATGATAAATGCATCACAGTCATACAGGATGTAATTTACCATCTGATAAAAATGGGGGTGTTTGCTCACAATAAAAGGTGAATACCCCTGACTATTAATTCATATTACTTTTCATCTTTTCTTTTTCTTTTAGTTGGGAAATAAAATAAAAGCAGGACATAGGATTTAGGGTAGCTGATGGAAGCAGGAAGACAGAGTGACCATCCACATGTCCAGGTTGACATTCTTCTGTTCCTAGGTCTCTGGATAATAGAGGTCATCCTATACAGACATCAACACATGATGATGTTTTGGTCAACAATGGACCTCATATAAAATGGTGGTCCTGCAGGATTATAATGGAACTGAAAAATTCCTGTCTACCAGGAACATGTTAGCCATCATAGCCACCATAACATCACAGCACAACTCATCATTCATGTGCTTGTGGTGATGCTGGTGTAAACACACCTACTGCACAGCCAGTGGTAAAAAAGTATGACACATACAATTATGTGTAGTACATAATATTTGACAATGATAATAAACAACTATGTTATTGGTTTATATATGTTGTGGTTTAGACCTGTAAGGTCCCCCAAAGACTCATCCCCAGAGAAGCAGTGTTCAGAGGTGCAGCCTTTGGGGGATACTCGAGTCATCAATGATTAATGCATTGATGAGTTTATAACTTAATGGGCTATTGGGACCTGTTTAGAGGAGGTGGATTCTTAGGAGTTGCCTTGAGGCCTGTGTCTTTTCCCTGGGTCCTTATTACTCCCTTTATCTCTGTTTCTTTCTTTACTCTTTCTCTTTACTTCCTGGACACCATGAGGTGAGAAGCAGTGCTCTATCTACCACATGCTCCCACATGATATTCTGCCTCACCATAGCACCAGAAACAACGGAGCCAAGCAACCATAAACTGGAACCTCTGTAACCATGAGCCAAAATAAATCTTTCCTCCTTGTAATTTGTTTGCCTCAGGTATTTTGTCACGGTGATGGAAAGCTAGCTAACACATGACACCATACTTTTTATCATCATTTTAGAACACACTCCTGTACTTATATTAAAAAACGTGTTCATTGTGACACAGTATGCCACCTTACTTCAGCAGCAGCCTCATACATGTAATGTAATGCATTTCATTACATCTCTTGGTTTCACCAAGAGCCCACATCAAGAGATGGACCTAGACCATCTAGGTTTGGGTAAGTGTACCCTATGATATTCCACAATGACAAAACCACCTAGTGATGCATTTTTCAGAGTATGTCCCCAACATTAAGCAACACATGAGTGCATTCCTTTGCCTGTTCCCTAGGGCAAGGATAGGGACAAAATCCCATGTGGTCCCCAATCCCATGTGGAAGCCAGCTGGGGGGTCCCTGCCACCCTGTGTAGGAAAATAAACCACAAATCAACAGCAGGAGATTTGCATTCAAGGAAGGAGATTCTTAGAATAGTTCCCAGTCCCATTATGGAACCAAGTGCGTCAAACCAGATGATTTCATTTGTGCTGATCTCTGAGGAGAGGGAGCAAAAACACATAAATCAGCAAATTCTGAAGGATTTACCAAAGCTTCTTTATCAACTGTCCATATGTCCATGATCCTTTTGAAAGTGTGTAAACTTCTTAAAAACATAACCAGGGCATTATCAGCACTGACAAGTAGGTCATCCTAATCTATCAATCACTGTACAATGCAACTTCCAACATTTCAAATCAAGGAGTTTCTTAAACATTGGGAAAATCTCAGGAGGAGCAAGAGTTATGAGTTTCCATAAACTCAAAGTGTGCAAGATCTGGTTGATTGTGTGTGAACCCTGTTTCTTCTTGTCCTTCCTGGGCACAAAGCTCTACTGGTATCTTAGTGGTCCTTTGAGAAATAATTTTCTATGACCATCTTCACCTTTATACCAACCTTTCCAATTAATGGTAGCCAAGGAAATTTTAAAAGCACCACAATATACTTTAGTTTGGCAGGGGGAGGATATTTGTATTTGCTTATTAATTTATGTAAGTTGACAAAATTTTATGCATATATATTATTTTTCCATGTATATGTTTTGAAATATGTACACACCATGAAATGGCTAGATCAAGCTAATTAACATATGCATTACCTCACAGACTTATTTCCTTGAGGTGACAATACTCAAAATCTATTAGAAATTTTCAAGAACATAATGCATTGCTATTAAATGTAGTCACAAGATCATGCAATTGATCTTTTGGACATATTACTCCTAATGAAAACTTGTATCCTTTGACCAACATCTCCCCAATCCATCCAACTACCACTATTCCCAACCCAACTTCTGGTAACCACCATTTTACTCTCTGCTTCCAGAATTGTTATTTTATTATTATTTTAAAGATTCCACATGTGAGATCATGTGGTACATTTTTTTTCTTTACCTGGCTTATATTACTTAATACAATATCTTCTATGTTTATAGATGTTGCAAATGATAAGATTTCCTTTTTTAAGGCTGAATAAAATCAGAAAAAATACAAATTAATATCATGATAAGATAGCATCTCATATTTTTTAGAGACTATTATGAAAAAGATGAAATATAATAAATGTTGCTCATTGCAATTTGGATCTGGAATGTCTCCCAAATGCTCATGTGTTGAAAGCTTGGTACACAGCTGGTGGTGTTGTTGGGAGACTGTGGAAACTTTAAGAGAAGTGCCTAGTTGGAAGAAGTTTGGGATGAGTAGGAAAGGGGAATGCTTTTGAAGGATTTATTTTGTCACCAAATTCCCACCCCCTTCCATACACCACTTTGCTCCAACACACATTGCACACCATGATGCTCTCCTCACCATAGGTGGAAAAACAATGGAGGCAGGTAACCATGGACTGAAACCTCTGACACTGTGAGACAAAATGAATCTTTCCTCCCTTAAGTTGATTTTCTCAGGTATTTTGTCACAGTATGAAAAGATGAATAAAATATTGGAAAAGATATGTAAAAAATACTTTCACCCTGTTGGTGGGAATGTAAAATAGTATAGTCATTATGAAAAATAATATGGACAGTTCTTAAAATATTAAGAATAGAACTACCATATGCTCTAGCAAGTCTAATACCGGGATACATTCAAACGATATGAAATCAGTATGTCAAAGAGACATCTGCTCTTCCCATGTTCACTGCAATATTATTCACAATAGCCATGGTATGGAATTAATAAGTGTCTAAATGGATGAACATATAAAGAAAATATGGTCATATGTACAAAATTGAACACTATTTAGCTGATTTTTAATTTAAAAAGGTTATGTTTCTTAACTGATTGCTGCTTAGTGGGTTATTTCCTATCATCGAAGCTTGATAAGAGTGGAGTGAAAATGAATGGCAAATGATTCTACAGAAGTGACTGGATTTCAGAATGTTGTCAGCCCTAAGTCATTCTTTAAAAACCAAAATGAAGCAAAACATTGTTGAGACGATTGGACAACAATGTGTATGTATTAATCCATTGAGTTGTACACTTAAAATGGCTAAAATGATAAACTATGTTATGTACATCTTATCATATCCAAAAAAAAAAAAAAAACAACTATACAAGTCTGTAGAAATGAAGCCATTTCAAGCAAAGCATAATGAATGCTGTAGAGACCAAAGTGGGAGACCCAGCAGGCTTTGATCAGTTTGACTATGGAAGTTGGGCAAGAAGCAACGGAGACCTCACCCTAGAGATACTTGTGCTGCTGACAGTGGACATGAATATATTTTGCTAAAATATAAATCATATGCTTCCTCTTTCTTTGACTTTTTTTTTAGTATGAGGTTGGAACATAGAAATAAGGCATAAGATTCAGGGCCATCACTGGAGAAATGGGCTCCTACTCTGTGCTTCCAAGCAAGATGTTTGGAAAAAGAGTACAGATGCTTTTTACTAAATTTCAAAACAAAGATCTGAGAAGCTGTTTGGATGGCCTTTATACCTGATTTTCTATTGCCTGTTACCTCGTTAGTTGACTGGGCTGGGTGAGGGTCCAGGAACATTAGTTCTAGCAACAAAAATACCAGGAGTGTTTCCAGGATAGATCCAGCAAGATCTACCAAGGATCCCCCTGTCTATCCACTGACATATCTAGATACACACACCAGATATGAGTAATGGGTCCAAAGAGCAAAATCATGGACATTAGGAAACGGAACCAGCAGCAATAGAAACATCATAATGAAGTTGAATTCTAAAACCAATATATCTCATTTCCCTTGGATTTTTTCTATTATTATTTGTCTCTATTGTTTAAAAATAGCTGCCAAATCATGTCAATGACATTGTTTATTTTTAAGATCTCCCACCATGTACAGTGACACATGTATGGAATCCCAGTGACTCTGGAGGCTAAAGCAGGAGGATCGCAAGTTCAAGGCCAGCCCTAGTAACTCAGAGAAACCCTCAACAATGTAGACAGACCATGTCTGAAAATACAAATAAATAAGTAAATAAAATAGAAAGGACAGAGAATATAGCTAAGTGGGAATGTGCTTCTGGGTTCAATCTCCAGTACCCCTCCCCACCCCACCCCACCCCCACCCCCCAAAAAACCATACTTGTACTTATTTCTTTAAATTCTTTTAAATTTACATCCCTTGAGCTTCAAATATTTCATCCTCTCTCAATTTTGAGGTTTAGTGAATGAGTCAGTTGTAATTGTATAAAATTTTTTCATATACTATAGCTAAACTCACTTTGGAGGTAAATTCCTTAAGATGCTCAACATTGTCAACTATGTCATCAGTGATTAAAAATTTTTATTTCTTTTCAAATTTACATGAATTTTATTTATTTTTCTAGTCTTATTGCAATGGACTGGACCTCCAATACAAAGTTGTTCTGAAGTGAGGATAACAAGCCTTCTGGTCTTGTTACAAAGACTAAAATGAAAGTATCTAATCTTTCACTGTTAAGTATGATGTTGGTTGCAAATTTGTTATAGGTGCCCATTTATCACATTGAGAATGTTTTCTTCTACACCTGGTTTGATGAGAGAGTTTTTAAATTATTGAGTAGGTGTTGAATTTTATCAAATATTTTTCCTATTGAGATGATCATGATTTTTTCTATTTTAGTATTTTGTGAAATGAATTATACTGATTAATTTACAAATGTTAAACCAACACTACATTCCTAGGATACACCCCCACGTGATCATGATGTGATTATCATTTTTGTATGAAACTAGATTATATGTGTTTGATTTTTTAAGAAGTTTTGAGTCTGTATTTATATAGTTTTCTTTGAATTTCTGTGATGTTTTAGCATCACAGTAATAAATTTCTAAATTTTTCTTCCTTCTTTTGTGTTTTGAAGACTTTATATAGAGCTGTCACTATTTCTTCTGTGTTTGATAGCGTTCACCAATTTAACAGATGTGGGTTTCAATTTTTCTTTATAAAACTTTCTTTATATAGTTTTTTAAATATTAATTTAATTCCTTAATTATATAGGATTAGCAAGCATGTTTATTTTTTCTTAAGTGAGTTTATTAGTTTCTCTTTCAAGAAATTTGTACATTTCATGAAAGTTATCAAATTTATTTTGTACAAAATAAGCTAATAAGCTTTAAAGCTATGGTATCTGTAGAGATATTTTCTCTCTTATTCTTGCTGTTGGTAGTTTTCTTTTTTATCCCTCTTTTTAATCATTGGAAAGTATGAATACAGAAGAATTTCTCAGAATTAGCAATTTTGACAATTTGGTCAAATAATATGGGGAACCAATCTGTGCATTTTAGGATATTGAACAGTGTCCCTAGTCTTAACTATTAGAGGACAGTAGCAACTACTTTCCCTTCATTTACGTCTATCAAAAATGTCTGCAGATATTGCCAAATGACCTCTGGAGTATATAAAATTTGTCTTGATTAAAAACCATTGGGCTAGAGTTTATAGATTTTTGTTTTATTAATTTTTAAAATTTACCTTCTGTTTTTATGTATTTCCTTGCTTCTTATCTTTCCTTATCTTTACCATTATTTATTTAGTCTAGGTTTAGTTTTTATACTTTCATTGGTTCAAATTCACTTTACCTATTTATTTTTATTTATTTCTAATGGAAGCATTCAGTATTTTATACTTTTCTTTTGGCCATGGTTTACCTCATAAATGTTATATATTGTGTTTTCATTTTCATCCAGTTCAAATTATTTTATGATTTCCCCTTTTTTGGAAAATAAGTCTTGCTTTATTTATTTATTTGTTTATTCTAATTTGTTATACATGACAGCAGAATGCATTCAATTCATATTAGACATATAGAGCATAATTTTGGTTGTACATAAAGCAGAATCACACCATTCATGTCATTACTCCAAGTACATGTATGATTTCCCTTTTGATAGCTTCTTTTACCCAGAATTTATGACAAATGTGTTTTTTAATTTATAAATTAAATTTATAAATATTTGAGGGCATTGTCAGATATCTTTCTGTTACTGACTTCTGGTTTAAATTCATTGTGACAGCTGTAGGTTGATGATTTCAATTTTTTAAGTTATTGAAAACATTTTTTTAATCCACAAATACAGTCTAACTTGGTGAATGTTTCATGTATAGACTCAAAAAACTAAATATCAAAAAACCCCAAATAACCCAATCAATAAATGGGCTAAGGAACTGAACATACACTTCACAGAAGAAGAAATATAACTAACCAACAAATATCTGAAAAAAAAATGTTCAACATCTCTAGCAATTAGAAAAATGCAAATCAACACTACTCTAAGATTTCATCTCACTCCTATCAGGATGGCAATCATCAAGAATATAGGCAACAATAAATGTTGGCGAGGAGGTGGTGAAAAAGGCACACTCATACATTGCTAGTGGGACTGCAAAATGGTGCAACCACTATGGAAAGCAGTATGGAGATTCCTCAGAAAATTGGGAATGGAACCACCATTTGACTCAGCTATCCCACTCCTTGGTTTATACCCAAAGGACTTAAAATCAGCATACTATAGTGACACAGCCACAGCAATGTTTATAGTAGCTCAATTCACAATAGCTAGACTATTTTTTTTGTAACCAACCTAGGTGTCCCTCAATAGATGAATGGATAAAGAAAATGTGGTGGATATACTCAATGGAATATTACTCAGCTTTGAAGAAAAGTAAAATTATGGCATTTGCCAGTAAATTGTTGGAATTGGAAAATATCATGCTAAGTGAAATAACCCAATTCCACAAAACCAAAGGCCAAATGTTTTCTCTAATGTGCAGATGTTAGTTCACAATAAGGCGGGGGCACTAGGGAAAAATAGCATTACCTTAGATTAGGTAGAGGAAGTGATGGGAGGGAAGGGGAAGAGATGTGGGGATGGGAAAGATAGTAGAATGAAACAGACATTATTACCGTATGAATATTATGTGACTGCATGACCAATATGGTTCTACAACATGTACATTCAGAAAAATAAGAAATTATACTCCATCTATGTATGATATATCAAAATGCATAAATGCATTCTATTGTTATGTATAACTAATCAAATCAAATTAAATTTTTTAAAAATAAAGTTTAAAAAACTTGTATTTCATTGGTGTTGTTGGATGGAGTATTATACAAATATCAGTAAGGTAAAGTTGGTTGTTTTCTTAAAGTGCTTCTTTGCACTTGACAAATTCTTGTTTATTTGTTATTTGCTTATTTCTTATTTGTTCTATCAAATAACAAGGCAGAATTGTTAAAGTTTCTGTATAATTGGGGACTTAACTATTTCTCCTTCTAGTTCTATCAGTTTTCACTTTGTGCATTTAAAAATTTTGCCATTACACTTAACTTTCCATCTTGATGATATTTCTGGTTCTGAAGTCACTTTTTAAAAATTTAATAGAGCCAGTCCATGTTTTTATAATTAGGTTAGCATGCTATAGCACTTCCCCATCTTTTTACTTTTAAGCTGTTTGTGCCTTTATATTTTTAACTGGGTTTCTTCTACCCAGCATCCAGTTACATTTTGCTTTTTTTTTAATAAAAACTGGTAATATGTGCATTTTAATTGGGGTATTTGGGACATCAGTGCAAACTATGAACTTTGTCTTTACTTGTTGCATGGGGAAACAGAAACCTGTTTATTTCTTTGAGTCTTGGCTGTGCTGTTTGGAGCCTGCCCAGTGAACAAGCAGTGCATTGATCAGCCACCAATTTGCACAGAACCTCTGTGCAGCATTTAGAGCTTCTGTTCTGTGGCTTCCCTTTGACTTCCTGTTCACTTTCTAGCAGCTATGGTCCTCTTTAAATTTGATGCTTCAAGCCAGCAAGACTGTGAACTTTACAGCTAAGTTTTAGCCAGCCATCCGGAAATGTACTGGGATCTATTTTCAGGTAAAAAGTTGAGAAAAAAATTAGAAACTTACCCCATGACATTTCTTCCTTATAGTTTCTACTGGTTTTCTTTGTTCCCATGTGCCTTAAAGTATTTGTTTTGTTTTCCCCAGAGTTTGGTAGTTGTTATTTAAAGGATATTTGGTAGAAGAGAAGCAACTTATCCATTACCAGAAGGTAGATTCCCAATTGCTCTAACTTGGATTCTCTTAATATTAATATAAAATACCTTATATCTGTCCATCAATCATGTTTCTGTTCATTCTCACAGACAAACAAGATCTTTCAGAAGTCCGCTACCCTCTTAACTACCCCAGATGACCCAGTACTGTGACCAAATATGAATATTCTGCTACGGTATATCTCCTACAAATTATTTACTAATTCACTGAGTCTTTACAGTCTTTATTAGCCAGTTTCTCTTTGGAAAAGAGTTCATTTATCTATCCCCTCTGTTTGCTGTCTCTAAGCGTTTTATTAGATAAAATAGTCTCTCTATTGTAATATGGCCAGATTTTGAGGAAAACTTGAGTGGAAATTTGTCAAAAGTCTTTTGGAAATTCTTATTAGGGTATATCAACTTATTATTCATTCTAATAATTTTATTATTGCCTTAAGGAGTGAAAAGAAAACATGCTACTTTCAAAAGAACTCTGATTTATTCATGGTTGTTTATCTTTAAGAATTTAATAGTCCAATCATTTGATAATTATAACCTTGTATCAGCTTCTCTGGAATAAGAATTAGGCATAATGATTCAAAGTCCTCAGAGTCTCCCTGAAATTTTTTTCCCTACTGAGATTACATATTCATTCTTCTAGTCTTCTGCCATGGAGCTAATGGCAAGTCAGATTCTATAATTTGGCCCCATATCCGTGATTTCATACTTAAGTTACTTTAAGAGTATCACTTGACTTGGTAATTTAAACTGCCTTTATTTGGCTAATAATAACAGATAATATTTTATGCATTTACTACATGCCACACAATGTTCTAAATGTATGGAACTAAACATTTTTATTCTTAGTAACTCTTTAAAACAAGCTTTCTCAGCCCATTATTTAAGATAAAATAAAAAGTTCTTTAAATAAAACAGATTCTTTAAAGTGTCATAAGTAGGGACACTTTTAAAAGTAGAAAAAATGGTAAAGATAGAAATTCTGAAGGTGCCAGCAGAGATATATTAGCATATCATGTGATGCTAAATAATATTCTATTAGTATAGCTTCCTTGGTTTGTTTTATTAATGGTTGAATAAAGCAGTCATTTGGGGGGAAGGAGTCACTGGACCATTGAGCCACATCCCAGCCCTATTTTGTATTTTATTTAGAGACAGGGTCTCATTGAGCTGCTTAGCACCTCGCTTTTGCTGAGGCTGGCTTTGAACTCACAATCCTCCTGCCTCAGCCTCCCAATCCCCTAGGATTACAGGTATGCATCATCACACCCAGCTAAAGCAGTCATTTTATAATAATTTTCTTCATGTTTCTGGCTTGATTCATTTTTTCCACATTTTTTCTCTTTCTTTTCTATTTTGGGTTATAATATTTTTTGATCTAATACACAACCAGAGATATGAAAAATTGTGCTCTATATGTGTAATAAGAATTGTAATGCATTCCACTGTCATATATATAAATAAAAAATAAATTTTTAAAAAATAAAATAAATAAATAATTTTTAAAAATTAATTTAAAAAAGAAAAAATGAATCATTTGATAACAAAAAAGTATTGATCTCGCATTCAGTTTTCAGTATTCCCTTGGGTCAGTTTTCTTAAAATATCTTTATTTTTAACTCTTACGTTTGCTCAGACGATACTTCTCCCCCATCATTGTCTTTTTGACAAGACTATTTTACTCTTTCCATTCTTCTGCTTTGAACTTCTTAGTCTGTCCTGATTTGCTTTTGTTCTTTCTTTTTTTTTTTTAAATTTTAATTTTAGGGCTGGGGATGTGGCTCAAGCGGTAGCGCGCTCGCCTGGCATGCGTGCGGCCCGGGTTCGATCCTCAGCACCACATACCAACAAAGATGTTGTGTCCGCCGAGAACTAAAAAAAAAATAAATATTAAAATTCTCTCTCTCTCTCTCTCTCTCTCTCTCTCTCTCTCTCTCTCTCTCTCTCTCTCTCTCCTCTCTCTCACTCTCTCTTTAAAAAAAAAATTTTTAATTTTAATTAAATATTTAAAAACTGGTATTTGATTCAATTATTGTAAAACATGCCTATTTGGAACATGTCTATACATTTCACAATGATAATGATCCACTTTGTAAAAAAGTTCTTATTTGAGTGTAGAAAAATATCATTTCTCACTTATTTGAATTGCCAACTTTGTTTTAAAGCCTGAGGCAATTGCAAGCTTCCTCCCCTGGTGCTTTTTCTTTGCATCCCATCAGTTTTTCTTTAAAATAAATCTCTTTGAAAGAAAATCTCTTCCTACATTATTCTTTTTTTGTAGGATTAACTGGCGGCTGATGTAGCTGTCTGGGTATTTATGATTTCTCTTATAGTGTATCCTTCCTTCCGTCCTTGGACTCTTCCTGCAGCTCTCAAGTGGGTGATGTGCTGAGTTGAAACCAAAGGATTCCATTACTTCAGTCATTTCGTGCTTTTAGAAAGTTCATGAAATTATCGACTTTACTTTTAGGCTATGATTCTCCCTTTAACTTACATAAAAATGTGGCAGGGATCGTCAGAAGTTGCCCGCAATAATCACAAGACAGAACATCAGGAACAAAAGCAACTGGAAGGTCCAGAGTGGTGTGAGAGAACTTTTGCTGATAACAGGAAAGTATCTGTGCTCAGAGGGGCTGGGAAATGGTTCTTTCAATCAATGCTGTGAGAGATAAGCAAGTTCCTTATCTTTCCAGTTGTTAATCATTGAAAAATAAAATTAAAAACTATTTTCTAAGATCTCACGGACTTTGGAGACAACATTTTAGGACAAATTATATTAATTTGGTTCTTATTTCCCAAAGACCTTTGACACCATCTCTGTGAATACTGTTACTAACTCCAAGAAAAAAAATGACTCAATTAAATTATGCCCAGTTTACAGGTAAGTTTGCTTAGGTATGAGACTTTACTTGTCAAACTGTTAGCTTCTATTGCTGTGACAAAGTACCTAAGAATATCAACATATAAAGATGAAAGGTTTATTATGGCTCATGACTTCAGAATTCTCCAGTTCATGGAGAGTGGGCCTCATTGTTAAAGACCTGTAGCAGCACAGTACATCATGGCAGGAGCATATGGCAAAGGAAACTGCTCACCTCATGTAGCCAGGAAGCAAAGAGAGAGAGAAGAAGGGGCTGAGGTTCAAATACCCTCTTCAAAGGTACATCCCCATTGACCTAACTTCCACCCATTAGGCCCCTCCTCTTAAAGGTTCTACCACCTCCCCACAATACCATGGGCTGGTGACCAAGCCTTCAACACCTGGGTTCGAAGGAGAGGAGAACATTTCAAACCCAAACCATAGCACCAACCGAACAGATCACTTAATCACAAATGGAGCTTTCGTTCTGTGTCTGCTGAGTTCTGTGTTTTCTCCACTTTTATATCTTTGCCAATCTCCCATGCTTCCTCTGCACCCCCTAATTCTGTATTTCTGTTTTCTCTCCTATAACTCCTGGAACTTTTCACATTTATCATTACAGGACTAGGAGACTGTGCACTAACTGAAGGAGAAGAAAGCAGTCACCATGTTCATGTGCTCAAACCAAGTTTAGCATACTCTCTATATTTAAACCTCATTGAATAACTTATTCAGGTTTAAGGTACTGTGTGATCCCTATGGGGTTCTTAAAATATTTGACAAAGAAAAAAATACAGATGAACCGTGATTTAAAATGATAGTTGAGGCTGCTTTGGCCCACAGTTTAGTTTAAGAGCCCCACGTGGGAAAGAAAAGTCAAGAAATAGAAGTCTAAATATTTATTTTAGGTTTTATTTTTTGCTGCTTTTGTTGGTTTTACCCCTGTGGACTTCTTCTATTTGTTTGTTTGTTTACTTCAGTTTTTCCTGTGAACTTCTTGTGGCATCAGCAACAGCTGTGACCCTCCCCCAGTCTGGAATATTCTGGAGTCTGAACTCGGCCTTCATGGCTACTGTGTGAAGAGAACAATTTCCCCAAAGGACTTCTGTCCTTATCCCAAGCATCCAAAACTTCATCGTGCTTTCCAGGGATCCTGCCATTTTTCAGTGTCCTTGTTTGGTTTTTCAAAGCCTCAGGGGGTTGAGACCCTGTGGTTTCAATATTTACAATCCTGTCCCCTTATTGTTATCACTGGGATGGTGCTCAAGGTCACTCAGTTCACACATTAAGTTTCAACTTGACCTAAAGTGGTACTGATGAGGTTTGAGTGGTACTGCCAAACCAAGTGAGGAAGGCACGTCCTGTTGCAGGCATCATGTGGCTTATGTGCCTAGACGTCTTCTTCCATCTCAGACTTTCTCACTAGGAACTGCAATGGGAATATCTGCTTTATCAGTCTTTGATGAGATGAGAGGGAGCATGAGTGTGAGGGAGTGTAGGAAGCAGGAAGGAATGGAGAAACAACCAGATACACTCTCTGGTCACCTAATTCTGATTAAAAAAAAAAAAAATGGTAGTCCCATTATCCTGATTGACAGGAGAGGCCGGTTGGCTGTCAGAGGGTCCTTGGTCTGTGGTCATAATTCTCAGTCCAATCTAAGTCGATGAAAACTACCCTTGGAAATATTTCGTTCTAAAGTTAATTTGAATAACAAGTCTGGTGTGAAAATAGATCTTATCCTGTTTTTCTGCCATCAATCACTTTTCAGATTGCATCCTGGAATACTTTATATCCCGTATGATATTTATCTTTATGCCAGATAAATATCATCTGTCTAAGGAGAAGCCCTCTATATTTTTAATGACCAGTAACAATTTATCCTGAGAACTCTGTTTTCCACCACCCTAAGTACCCCAGGAAACAGTTAAGTGAATTCTCTTTTCCATCGCCAATGACTCTATTCTAGTGATGTTTTTCCAAACAGTCCCACAAACTAAGAAAAATATATCGTGAATGTTATTGAAAGTAAACTGGTTTTTGAGACAATGAAAACATTTTATTCATTTAAATTGAAGCAGAATGGCAGTGGCCTGCTTTTAATTCACATTGTCCATGAAATTGAAGCAAAGCATTCGTCTTGATTTTGCATGCTCATTGTCTCTAGTTTAAAATGGTCAACTTCAATTGCCTGGAGTTGGCTAAAGTCATTCAATCTTTGGTCTGTTTTTGACCAACAATTAAACAAGTACATGGAAATGCCATTGCTTACCATGAGGTCAGAAGTCTTGTTTAGAAAAACCATTTGCCCCATAGACTAGTTAGAGCCCCCCCAGAGATGTGATTTTTCTTTGATAATTGAACAATGTTGTGCTTGGGATTGGAAAAGGAGTAGAGCCAGAAAAACTCAAATTGAAAGAATCCTCATAAAATACTAGTCAGCATATGTAGTCACTTAAACTCTGGTGTGTATGTATATGCCATGATTTTCAGAATGAGCTTAATAGAGGAAAAGGATGACGGTACATGTTCCAAGTGATTTTGTAACCTGAAATTGATTGTTCCAAAAATCTTTTTTAACCCCACAAAGTTAGACGTGTAAGGAAGCGAATGAAAGTATCTTAAATTTGGAGATAAAAATCTTCCTCGTGTTTTACACCAAATTCTTCAAATTAAACTGATAGCCTATGTTAAAATATCAACTTGTGCAAATAAGCACAAAATTGAAAAGTGTTCTAAATACATCAAGAGGCTTGGGATGTGGCTTTGTGTAGAGCACATGCTTCACATGCATGAGACCCAGGTTCAATCCTCAGCAAATAAGAACAAACCAACGACAACAATAAATACCTCAAAATAGATGTCTATACAAAAGATCCTGTGCCTCAGCAAGTAGGATGCAGAAATTTGTGTCACCCAAACTAGGATTTTACAGATGTATTTCCTATATGTCCCTTGTGTTATACATGTTAGCAAAATGGTTTATTTAGGGTTTTTGTTAGTTTGTTTGTTTTGGCAGAACTGGGGATTGAACCCAGATGCATCCTACAGCTGAACTACATCCTCAGCCCCACCTCCTGCTTTTTTCCCAATTTTGAAATAGGCTCTATTCAAGTTGCTGAGGCTAGCCTCCAACTTAAGATCCTCCTGCCTTAGCCTCTTGAGTGACTGGGAACACAGACATGCACCATTGTGCCCCACAATATCAATTTTTTAATAGATAGCTATTTGTAACTGATTTGAAGCAGCGTTTACATGTGTTTTTCTTCTGTAGAAAAGGTCATCTCAAAACCATTAGACTTGATTATAAACAATTTAACTTGGATAATATTTCTTAAATCTCTTTTTTCTCTTTTAACAGAACGTACAAAGTATTATTGAGCATTTATAAGTGAAACTCAATGAAGAAATCGCAGTTTTTAATAGGCTTACAGTAAAAAACCCCAAAGATGTTTATATTAAGAGAATTTGCTGATCCTGGAAATAAACAGGCAAACTTTAAAAATCCTTACTTCAGTCCTCATTTTGAAAAACAAACAAAAAAAACAATTCAAATGGCTCTGAAAAATCAAATATTTCTTTCTAAATAACCCAAGACATTTTCAATAAGGAAGTGATTTTCAATTTTCTATTAAATAGAAATCATAGGAGTGGTGTTTAAATTATGTAAAGTTCTGGATTAGTAGAGTGCAAATTAAAGAGGAATTAGAGTAAAATAAAAACAGATTGTACAAGCTTGGTCCTAGAGGTAGTTCAAAAATTCAGTAAGAAAGCGGGATTTGGGGACATGTTGTGATTACTAAGTGACTATATGGGCAGCGACTGTCTTCTGAGTTTGGAAGGGGCTAACCATCTGAGTTACCAGAGCTCCATTTCTCTTAGCATCTCATGTTGAAATGCCTTAGCAGTCTTTCCCCAGAATCTAGTTTGAGAAAATGAACATGAACTTCAGGGTAAAAATGCCCATCTGCACTTTCATCATGAGGGAAAGAACAGACTGATAACTGGACACATTTGATAGCCATTTACTTTAATATGAATGTTTTTGAACCTAAATGCATTTAGCATTATAGCTATTGCTCAAGGAGAAGGCTATTCTTTGGGCTGTGATGAGCTCAGAAAAAGGATCCAAGGATTTCTCTGGGACTCCAAGAACTCTGGGCTATTTTTTCCCATTGTCCACTACTTTATTATCATTTTAGCCTCCTTTATTTCTACCATGAACCAGAGAAGCACATATCTCAGATTTAGAAGGAAAATAACACCCATGATCCCAGGCCAAGTTCTGAGCTGAGAGAGAGGCAAGACTCTTGCAAATCAAAACGCACGATTTAGAAGTAGCACAGTGATTCATAATTCCCTATAGGCAGGAATGGGCTTGATACCATTCTTCTGAATTAAATACCCACCAGAACATAAGCTTTCTGCCGACGAATGACTCTCCCAAAGGAAACAGACACCCCGGAGCTCTCCTAAACTCACAGACCACCCTAAAGTGCCTAAGAGAATGCAGGAGTATAACGCAAATTCAGAGGTTCTCAAATGTGCTCCAGGCTCTTGGAATCCATAAATCCTGTCCAGGAATCTGCAAAGTCAACTGTACTTTGGTAACAGTACCATGTACTCATGTTCTCACAGGAGTACAGTGGAAAGACTGGATTACACGTGCTATTGCAAGCAAAATCTGGAATCCACCCACCTCCCAGTAAGCCATTCACAAATAGATTCTTAAAAATTTGAAACAATGCTACTTTTCTTATGAAATTGTTTCTATATCCTTTTAAAAAGCTTTTAGTTTTGGAAATGGTTTAAGACTCATGTAAGAGTTACCAAAACAGGATGGTGAGAATATACTCTCTCTCAACACTTCATATAACAATGATGTCATTACCAAAATGAGAAATTAACCTTTGGTATGTAATTATTCTAACTCAACTACTGAATCCATGCAGGTCTCACGAGTTTTTTTTGTTTAATAAATATATTTATTGTGATTCAAAATCCAATCCAAGATGCTTCGTTGCATTTTGTCCTATCTCTTGGATGTTGTCAATGTGTGACAGATCATTCTTCCTTTGCCTTATATGACCTTGGCATTTTTAAAGTATAGTGATTGGATATTTTATAGAATGGCCTTCAAGTTGAGTTTGATGTTTTTTTTTCGTGCTTGAATTAGAGTTACGAATGTGGATGAAGAATGTTACAGAGGTGACACTGTGCCCTTCCTTGGGAATATGTAATGTCCATGTATTGCTACTGCTGATATCAAGCTTGGTACTTAATTAAGATTGTGATCACTAGATTTACCCATAGTACATTCACTATTTTTCTTTCTATCATCAACAAATGTTTCATCTATGTAAATATTTTCTTTCTCCTTAAACTTTTGCCAACCAATTCCATCACTCTTTGGTGGGTTGCCAGAAGCAAATATTTCTATGGTGTTCTAAATGTGGCTTTCTATTTCATTTAGCCCATCTACATTTTTAAATAATTCTGCAAATATTGTCCTCAATTTCTCACTTATCAATTTATTCTGTCATTAGTTATATTAGTATAAGTGCATGGACATTCACTTTATTCTTTGGTTTTGCATGTATTATCTTTG
The DNA here is from genome assembly GCF_964194105.1 of Spermophilus citellus. Taxonomy (NCBI): domain Eukaryota; kingdom Metazoa; phylum Chordata; class Mammalia; order Rodentia; family Sciuridae; genus Spermophilus; species Spermophilus citellus. The sequence continues at coordinate 126,550,269 of NC_138189.1, forward strand.
TGTGTTTGCTCAAATTGTTCCATCTTTGACCATTGGGAGTTTTCTTTTTTAATTGGCTCATGTGCCTTTTGAGATTTCGTTACTTTCTGACACCACAAAATGTTCCAGCCTCATTTTGTACTTTTATTGCTCCAACCTTGGGTCAACCAGTTCTCCAAGGAACTTTTGTTCATTTTACTGGGGAAGTTATTTATAAATCAAGATCTTTGAATTCTGGGTGTGCTCATTGCTTTGAGGGCAAACACTGTTTCCAGACCCTAGAACATAAGGGAAACACACACACACACACACACACACACACACACACACACTCATGTCTATTATCTATTTGTTAACAAAACATGAGCTCATATAAATACCTCCAAATCCAATACAACACCATACAGATCATCTAGAATCTCCCCTTTGCTTATTTTTAACATCTTTTTCCCACAGTAAGAAATCTGTCTCTCATTATGTAACCTATACTTACATATCTGTTCAACCCTAATATATGTATACATATAAAGAAATGTCAGGATTGCAATCCTGTATGCTGATGAGAAATCAATACACTAATTAAAGTACAGTATTTGCATAAAATCCTTTTTATCTTTTAGCTTCACAGTATCCAGGAAACATAGTTTCTTTTTTTTTTTTTTTTTTAGAGAGAGTGAGAGAGGAGAGAGAGAGAGAATTTTTAATATTTATTTTTTAGTTCTCGGCGGACACAACATCTTTGTTGGTATGTGGTGCTAAGGATCGAACCCGGGCCACACGCATGCCAGGCGAGCGCGCTACCGCTTGATCCACATCCCCAGCCCCAGGAAACAGTTTCTAAAGTCACTTGGGCTAAGGTCTTCATTCGTCATTCCTTTTGTTATGTCATATATTCATAATATAGTTGGATATGTCATCGCAAACTATATTATGCCTTGTTTTCCCCAATGTTTTGGTTAACTTTCTTTATTTATATACAATAAAATCCACTCATTGTGATATACAGTTTCTATGGGTTTTGACAAACACATAGAACCATAAGTCCACCACCATGATATGATACAGAGTAGGTTTTCTGACTCCTGAATTTCCCTCATGCTATCCTTAAATAGTCAAGTCTTACCCCTGTGCCAGTGTGGGCACATTTCCCACCCCTAGAGTTTTTCTTTCTACAAAATATATGCTTCTTTTACTTAATAAAATGCATTTGTGTTGTTCCATGAATCAATACTATAATTTATTGCTCTTAATAGTTCTGCATTGTCTAAATGTACTGTATATTAGCCATTTGCCCATTGGAAGGCATCTGGGTTATTTCCAGGTTTTGATAATTAAAGTTATTATGGATACTCACAATTGAATTTTTGTATAAACATTAGTTTTTCATAACCTTCAGGTAAATACCTAAGCGTGGGATTGATTGGTCATGTGGCAAATGCAATTTTAACTTTATGGAAAATACAAAACTGTTTCCCAAAATGGATACTGTATTTTGCATTTATATCAGCACTACACAAGAAGTCCAGTTACTTTGCTATCTTGTCAGCCCTTGGCTTTGTCAGGTTGTTTTTAATCCATTCTGAGAGACAGGTAGTGGAATTTTGTGGTTTTAATTTGCATTTTCCAAATGACAAACAACGTTAAGCATCTTTTCACAGATTTATGTGACATCCATGTATTTTCTTTGATGAAACGTCTGTTCAGACACTTTGTTCATTTTTTAACTGGATTTTTTGTTTTCTTTTTGTTAAAATTGATAATTATTTACACATTCTCAATATAAGTTCTTTTTCAGATAAAATTTGAATGTATTTCTCCAATTTATTACTTGTGTTTGAGAACCTAATCAAATCCAATGTTTCCATTGATTTTAATTCCCACCATAGCTGCCATAGCTCCTCACACTGCCTCCTTTATCCTTTTATGCCTCCTCCTCTAGCATCCCTGTCAGTGCTTCTCCCTGAAGTGTCACCCACAGTGTGAGATACCTCCATGGCCACCGTGCCCACCCACCTAAATCCAATTGTAATTTCCCTACCAGACCCTGCCTACAGCTAAATCAATGTGTCTCCTAACACCTCTCAGCTGCCTCAAATATATTCAGGGACTCTTCTTCCTATGTGGAAATAATGCTGGCATCCCTTCGCCCACTAACTAGATAGGAATTGCACTCTAACCTTTCTTTGCATCTTCATTATATATTCCACTGAGAAGGGACCCATCCCAGCCCCAGTACACCCCACACTCACCCCAGTATACCCCAGTATATCCCTCTTACCCCTCTCCTAGTCATCCTGGGTATAACTACAATGGTGGGCATAGGAATGGCTGGAATAGGAGTCTCCACCCACCATTTTGCAGTACTGTCCAAAGAAATGGCAGATAGCCTTAGAGAACTCTCAACCCTTCTACCCTTTGTCCACCCTTCAGGACCAAATAGATTCATTGGTGGCAGTTGTCCTTCAAAACAGATGAAGACTAGATCCATTAAATGTAGAAAAAGGAGGCATCTGTGCCTCTCTACAAGAGACCTGATGCTTTTACCTTAACAAGTCTGACCTGGTAAAGGATGGCATAAAAAAATTAAGAGGTTGAAAAACCAAATTTGATCAATATTCCTCCTCATGGAACAAGGGCTGGTTTTCTCATTCTACTATCTTTTCTTGAATAGTCCCTTTCTTCTTCCCAATTCTGTTTATAATTACTGGCCTCCTCATTAGGCTGTCCTGTTTTAACTGATCATTTTATTTTTTTTTTACAGAAGACCATCAATGCCACTTCTAACTAGAGTCCAAAACACCCTCCTGCTTCACACTATTAGAGTTACTCAATACCAACACTTACTAGAGCCCTCGGCCAACACCAGAGGACTTCCTGTTAACCAGGAAGTAGCTTAAAAGACACCAACACCCCTTCTTTCATCACACTACCCCTCTTTTTATCAAATAAAAACAGTATTCAGGAATATTAGGTACAACTTGACACAGGCAACACCATCTTTGAAACATATTTTCTATCTTAGTCACCCCATGGGCACTCAGATCCATGACAATGGTCAGCCTGACCTAAACTGCAGACAGTACTCTGTAACAAGAATTGTTACCTGGGACTGAAATCTTGAGAAACACTCCTGTTGGACATGGAACAGTGACTACTACAAATAATGGTGACGACAACAAGAACCCTTCCCTGAAAATCCCCTTGCAATGGCCAAACCACAAAACTCCCCCACGCCATCACTCCTTTATAACTTCCCTAGGCTGTGAGTAGAAGATGGACCCCAGCCTTGCTGGACCCCCCTCTGCAGGATTTTCCCAAATAAACCTGTGTTACAGTTAAGCCACCTCTTCTATTTCTTTCATTCCATCTTTCCTTACAGTGTTTTCATTTTCTTAACTATTTTTTACAGATCAAAAGTTTTTAATTTTTATGAAGTCCTATTTATTATTTTTCTTCTATGGCTTGTGCTTTGGTGCTATATTTAAAACTCTCTGGCAAACCCAACATCATACAAATTCTCCTCCTATGTTTTCTTCTAGAAGTTCTATAATTTTGGATTTTGTGTTTATGATGTACTTCAAATTAATTTTTGCATAAAATGTAAATTAGAACTTAGCCATATTTCTTTTCATTGTAAAAGTAGAAGCATGCTTCTTAAAGCTTATTATATCCAATATGAAAGGAGAAGGCTACTAAATTGGTTTTTTGGTAAAATGGTAAATGTAGTTTTCTAAATAAAAATGTTACTTATATTAGTTGGCAACAGGTAAAATATTGTTATATTTAAATAAATAATTTTGAATTACTCATTTTAAATTTCTAATATGACTCCTACCTTCTTCCAAGTTGAAGTAACAGCGACATATATAATCCCTTACATATTGAAGTAAAAAAGAAAAAAAAGGCAAAACATATGAAGCAATGGTTCTAGATGCTGGACACCAGGTAGCACAGGACTGTGATGTTAAGACAGGGGAAACAAAGTGAGTCATACTTTGTTTGCTTTCTCCTACTTTCTGGAGAGAGTCTCTAATTCTCAATAGAGAGAAGGAGAAATCTGTGTGAAGCCCAGCCATCTTTCTGAGTAGAGAAAATAGAGCTGGAAGTTCAGGAATACCTAAACAACCAGAGTTCACAGGGATGTGTACTGGAGGAAAGAGAATCACGTGGAGACAGGGTATCAGAAATGTGCAGACAACCCCTGTAGCCTTCCACTGAATATTGATGGATTCATACTGCATGCATAAAAGAAAACTACACAACACTGAGAAAGAACCCCTTCAAAGGAACATTCAGAACAATCCAGGGGACTCACACCTCGCCAAGAATATTTTGTGTTCCCATGAGTCAGAGTGAAAAAAAAGAAAAACTGTAATATCTAAGGCAGTGGGTAGGGTCATCTTTGGCACTGGGGCAAAATTAGCTCTATTGCAAAAGTCACATTGGTCCCACCTAACCAAAATGAAGTGCAGCTCAATGGAGTCAAACTATTTACCAACAATTTAACTATATCTCAGGATAAAATTCAAAAATATTGTAAAATATTTCAGAACATCCAAAACTCAGCAAGGTAAAATTTGCAATGTCTGCATCCAATAAAAAATGACTAGGCATGAAATGAAGCAGAAGAATATGATTCATGTTGAGGATGACCGCATATTTCTCATCAAAAAAATATTGCAACTTAGAGTTCTATACTGAGAAAAAAAATATATTTTAAAATGAAGGTAAAACTAAAGAAATTTTCAGATGTTAAAAAATTGAAAATATTCATTATCAGCATAGCTGCAAAGCAGGAAATGATAAAGTTCTTCTGAGTAAAGGGAAAATAAATATGAAAATAAGTATGTACATGGAGGAAAGAAGAGCCATAGAAATAGTAAGCATGTGGGTAAATTTAAAATATAATTTTTGAGATTTTAATATTAGTTTAAATTAAATTTGGTAGCAATGTATGATGGGATTTGTAACATAATACAAAGTTAAAATGCATGACATCAATAGGACACTGAGAGAAATGGATGCAGACAGATTAAGGTTCTCTAATGTACTTGAATTTATATAACATACTTGAAGATAGACACACACTATAAATAGTAAAGCAACAGCTGGGGTCAGGGAGCTAGTGTATGCATTTTCTATCATAACTGTAACAAATTACCACAAACTTAGTGATTTATTTTCTTGGGGCTGGGTTTGTGGCTCACTGGTAGAGAGCTTGCCTAGCATGTATGAGGCACTGGGCTCGATTCTCAGCACTGCATATAAATAAATGAATAAAATAATGGTCCACACATTTAAAAATAAACAAATAAATTTATTATCTTAGAGTCCTGGAGGGCAGAAATCTGAAATGAGTCCTCAGAGACTCATTTCTTCTATGAGAATTCCATTTCCTTGAATTTCTACTTCCTTAGCCAGTGTCCCTTCCTCCATTTTCAAAGCCAGAAATGTAGCATATCATCTCCTCTCTCACCTTCTGCCTCCCTCTTACATGGTCTCTCCTGTTGCTTCAGACTTATCAAATCATCTGATGTAATTTCTCCATCTCAAGATGCTTAGCCATACTTGTAAAGTCCATTTTGCCATGAAAGCAACATTCACAGGAAATGAGGGTTAGGATGTGGATATCTTTGGAAGCGATTATGTAGCCTACTACAGCTAATAAAGCAACAAAATGAATAAAATTGAATAATAACAAATAACCCATTAACCCAAAAGAAGGCAGATAGAGGGGAACAAGCAAAAAAAAAAAAAAAAGAATAGATGGGGAAAATAGCAGACAATACTAGATGGTAGAGAAAAACCTGAGATATGAAAAATTGTGACATATATGTGTAATAAGAATTGTAATGCATTCTGCAGTCATTTATTTTTAAAAAATCAATTAAAAATTTTTTAAAAATGAAAAAAGTATTAAGTGTGAACACTCTATTTAAAAGGCAGAATATTTTCAGACTAGATTTTATAAAGCAAAATGCAATTATATGTCACTTATAAGTGTCCTTTTTAAATACAAAAACGAATGGTTTCAAAGTAAAAGGATGGAAAAGACAAAACCATGTTAATACTAATCATAAAAAAGCATTATCATTTATTTTTTTAAGAGACAGAGAGAGAATTTTTTAACATTTATTTTTCAGTTTTCAGTGGACACAACATCTTTATCTTATTTTTATGTGGTGCTGAGGATCGAACCCAGCGCCCCATGCATGGCAGGCGAGCGAGTTACTGCTTGAGCCACATTCCCAGCCCAAGCATTATCATTTCATTATGATAAAGGGGAGGGAGTAGAGCCCTTGAAATAATATAATAACTACATTTTTATGTAATTAATATAGGGTTCAAGATATATGAAGCAAAACAAAATCTGTTAAAACTAAAAAGAGAAATAGACTAACCCACAAATCTCTGTCTATAATTGTGGGTTAGTCTATTATTCAATAATTGTATTTGATAAAACAAATATTAAGTCAAAAAAGGATAGAGATACTACTAAACACCTTGTCCTAATTAACATTTATGAAACACTAACTAACAGCATCAAAATACACATTGTTTATAATAAGTAAAGAACACATACAAAGATATACCACTTTCTGGGGCATAAAATGCATTTCAATAAAATTAGAAGGGTTAAAATCATGTGAAGTATTTTATTTGACAATAATAAATTAAATTATAAAATAATTATAGAAAAGTACTTGGGGAAATATTTTTAAGTATTTGGAAACCAAGTAACGCATCTTAAAATAATTTCTTGGTTGAAGAAGAAATCACAAGGGACATTACGAACTATTTTAAATTCTTTAAAAATGAAAAAAACTTCACACCAAATTACATATGATTCAGTGATAAGATACAATAGAGAGTATAGACCTAAAGGCTCCGATTAGAAAAGAAGAAAAGTCTCAAATTAATGACCTAACATTCTACTCCTCTTCCTACTACTACAGTAATAATAATAATAATAATAAATCAAACTGAAACTTAGATGGTAGCACAAACCAGGACATTGAAAACAGAAAAAAATATAACAGGATATCAGTAAAACTGAGAATTGATTTTTCAACAAGATTAACAAAACTGATATCCAGACTGATAAAGAAAAAAAAAGAGAAAGCCCAAATTTTCATTATCAGAGAAAGAATATCATTATTAATCCTACAGACTTAAAAATATAAGGCCATACTGAATAATTTTATCTCAAAATATTTAGCAAATGATTGTGGCGCACCTGGATTTCCATATGTACATAAAAATGACCTTCCATTTTCACCTTGTATTCAATGCTAAAATTAACTAAAAATAGATCATATACTTAAATATGAAAGTTAAAAAGGTAAAAATTGAATTCAGGGGCATTCAACCACTGAACCACATCCCCAGCCCAATCTTGTATTTTTATTTAAAGACAGGATCTCACTGAGTTGCTTAGTGCCTCTCTAAGTTGCTGAGGCTGGCTTTGAACTCGGGATCCTCCTGTCTCAGCCTCCTGAGCTGCTGGGATTACAGGCATGCACAACCGCACCCAGACAAAAGGTAAATTTTATCTATATAAATCGTACATTAATTTGAAAATAGAGAAACCAAAAATTCTAATGTGGTTCTTAGTGGCTTCAAGACTTTTAAAGCGTGTAACTGTCTCCTAAAACCCAGATTACTGAGAACTGCTGACATAATAAAGTACATTCACATGAACAAATAAACAGTGGGAAGTGCTTCCTTCTCAGATGGTTCTTTTTAATACTTGTTTTCCCAGGCTTATAAACAACTATAATGTTCTTATCTAATAATTATGATTACCATTTTGGGGAGTGTCTTACAAGATTCTCACAAACATTGCTATATATTATTACATTTAATTCTTCTATAACCACCTATGTTATCCTCATTTTGCAAACAAAGAAAATGAGGGTGAAAGATTGATTAACGTGCCCCAGGCCACATAATCACAGAACTGGAACTCAATCCAAGCCTAACTGTTTCAAAGGCCTGTGCTTGTTCTACTAAGTCCTGGGAGGGTAAAATAATGGAATAGTCCAGGGGACGGAAGTTGCTTTTCAGCTAAGTTTGTTCCAAGAATGGGAAAGGGGACAAGGAGGTAACCCCGTAACCCTGTGGCACTGAGGCCTACAACTGCCTTAGAGCAGCCTGGGAAGTTCCCTTCACTCCATCAGGAGGATGAAGGAGGAAAAGGAGGAGCAAGTTCGGGAGTCTGGGAAACCTCCCCTTTTACCAAGGGTCTGAAGCTGACACAGAATGAATAGGTGCACAATGAACAGAGAAAGACTTAGCAAGCATCTTACATGCACAGAAGAGAGAGGGCAGTAGTGCAATGCCTTGGGAAAGCAAACAGACTTTCCCATTCCTAAGACCCTCTGGGATATGTAAGCCAAAATTATTTTCATCATACTTTATCATTATTTCACTTACTCACTCTTTTTCTTATGCACACACAGGGGAGTTTTCCCAGGAGCTACATGATAATGTGATATTGCAGATATTGCAACAATGCAGTTGGCAGAAGCAGATATGAAAATCTATCATTCTTCTATTATGTCTAAGTTTGAAGAGGTAAGTGCAAAAGGTTACTCTTCTTGCTAACATTTTTGTCTTTTGACTCTGGAAAATAATAGTTAATCTTCATAAATTTATTTTATGGAAATGTGAAATGAGTTTATTACTCTTCTAAATGAACTAAAATATTTTTATGTGAATTTCTCAGTTTTAATTTCTAATGCATAAATATCAATGGATCAATCTGACATAAACAAAAACTCTTTGGGAGTCTCAAAAATTCTTAGGAGTGTGGAACTATCCTTAGATGAAAAAGTTTAAGATTTATTGTCTGATAGAACCACTTAAAGATGACTACTTGATTAAACTCTAGATGTTTCCCATAATATCATTCCATAATATCTCTCCTTTTCATCTTAAGCCCCAGTGAAAGTTTTCTGTTTCTCCATCATCATCTGCTCAACTGCAGCCAGTTCTCAGGGCATATATATCACTTTTTGTTCTTTTACAAACATATCTGATTTGAGTTATAAGCAGGGTCCACAACTTGTCATAAACCATGTTGACCTGTCCCTCCTCAACACAGATGATCTCTGCCTCCTAACCTGGTTCTGAACTACTCATTCTCCTCCAGGAAGCCAATAATCATAAAAAGACTTTGAATTTTCACACCATTTCTAGGGTGACCCTTGTGGAGCATTTCCCTTGCAGCTCTATTTCTAAATTCTGTTTCTCTTTTTTAATGATTCTGCAAGTCCTGTATTTGCATGAATTGAGCATTTCTATAAATGCACTCTGGAAAGCTTAACCTGTGTCAAGGTGATTTAGAGAGCAGAAGGGGTACCAAGAAAAATGGCACATCCCATTCTGTTAGCTTACAAGCCAAGAATGTGTGTGATTTGGGAAGAAAGGATGCCATTGCTGTGGACACTGGTGTCTAATGGACGGGATCTATTGGAGAAGTTTATTTTGCCTTAAATTGGTGTCTAGGGAAATAAACCTAAAAAGAACCGTAAGACAATTCTAAAGACATATTTTTTAAGCTAACCACAAGAGTACCTTCCTCTAAGGTACAGGTTCTTTTGGATACGGAGTGGAATTACTTAACATTTACGATTATCCAATTGGTATCCAGGTGTCTTAGTCAACTTTGTTGCTGCTGTGACGAAAAGGATCTGATCAGAACAATTAGAGGAGGAAAGGTTTATTTGACGGCTCACAGTTTCAGAGGTCTCAGTCCATAGAAGACCAGCTCCATTCCTCAGGGCTTGAGGTGAGGTTCGACATCATAGTGGAAGAGTGTGGTAGAGGGAAGCCGCTCATATGGTGATCAGGAAGCAGAGAGACAGAGAGACTCCAGTTAATATATATATAATATATATGATCCCATAGCCACTCCCCCAATGATCACTTCCTCCAGCCACACCCCACTTGCTTCTAGTTACTACTCAGTTAATCCCACCAGGAATTAATTCAGTGATTAGGTGAAGGCTACAATCCAATCATTTCTCCTCCTTGCATTATTTCACACGTGAGTTTTTGGAGGACACCACATCTAAACCATAACGCCAGGAAAACCAATTATTCACCCCAGCAAGCCATTGCCAGTTAGGAATTGCATATATTTGCTCCTCCTTAAGATTTGCTCTTTCACTGATTTCTGAGATTGCAGTCTCTTTGTATTTCTTCTAAATTTTTGTTATTTCTCATTGGTCTTTCTTCCATAAATATAAACCTTCCTCAATATTTATTCTCTATTTCCTCCTCCTTTTTTTCTTCTTCTTTCTTTTAGTACTGGGGATTGAACCCAGGGTCACTTAACCGCTGAACCACATCCCCAGCCCTTTTGATATTTTATTTTTGAGACAGGGTCTTGCTAGGTTGCTTAGGGCTTCACTAAGTTGCTAAGGTTGGCTTTGAACTTACGATCCTCCTGCCTCAGCCTCCCACATTGCTGGTATGACAGGCATGTGTCACTATGCTCGGCTGGGAAAAAATAATTATATCTGATATTAATTAGTTGTTTTACCCAATGCTTAGATGCTTCTTGGAGAATGCATCCCTAGCCAGGTAGTGAAGATGGGCTCATCATTTCAGTCAGGACATAAAAGATTCACCTCCAAACTGCTACAGGGGCAAGCTTAGGAAAACATGTCACCAAAGGTCACCTCTGCAGAGAACAGACTTGCTGTGCAAAACAAAGGAAAAGGAAAAAGGAGACTGAGCTCTTGCACCCCTACTCTGCTGGGGTCAATGTGCCCCTCCATGCTTCTTGTTTCCCACCAGACTTTCCAAAGATGTTTCACTTAACAAGAAGCATTTATTACTGTGGACATTGAACTGATGAAACAAAACATGGAAAGTCAATGTTTAGATTTTTTTAAAAAACCATTTCCATATTTAAGTCAACAGTTGGGCAAAAAGAAAAAAAATACTTTAAAGGACTGATTGAGCAGCAATTATGCTGTAAACATGAGACATTTCTAGATCCACACAAAATTGCTATGGACACTATCCCAGGGGGTGTGGCAATGGGGACTAGAACCACATGTGGGAATTGAATGACACCATACAGAACTTCCTCCGCAGTGGAGGGTAGCTGTAGGAACCACTGAGCCGCCATCTCAATCCACTTTTCATTTATTATAACAGAATTGGTGAACTGTCCTGAAACCCACGCTCAGAAACAGACTTGGCAGATAAGGTTAACTTATCTCTTTGTTTTAAACATTTAATAATTAAAAGGCTCTGACAGGCATGTAAAGGGCACTCTGTAGGCAACTCCAAGGCAACTGCTTGAAGACTTTGCCAGATAGCAAAAAAAACACTGCTGATGGAAAAATGTGACTCTCAACACATTGGCATGTGATGGCGGTGACTGCCATCTGAGGAGAGGAAGTGAGAGGCGAGTGGGGATGAGTGAATTTCTGCAGCCACAACCTGGAGGACTAAGACCCGAAATGGAAATTTAATGTCAGCATCCCTGCCCGCCACCCTCCCCCTTAAAATAAGCTGACATGTACTGAATAAATTAAATTTAAATTCCCTGTGGCACACACCTGTAATCCCAGCGGCTCAGGAGGCTGAGGCAGGAGGATCATGCGTTCAAAGCCAGCCTCAGAAGAAGTGAGGCACTAAGCAACTCAGTGAGACCCTGCCTCTAAATGAAACACAAAATAGGGCTGGGGATGTGGCTCAGTGGTCGAGTGCCCCTGAGTTCAATATCCGGTCCTCCCCTCCAAAAAAAAAAAAAAAAATCTCTTTTTCTCATACTGGAATATGAAAGGTTAAAAACAAAATGTTTTATAATCCTGACAACAGAGGAAAAAGTAGCTTTCCGTCCCCTCCAAACAAATCACTGTTTCTTTATGCATTTTCCTTAAAAAATAATTCTATGCTTTATTCACAGAGAATTATACATGACTTGAGATTCCAGGGTATTATTTGGGGTGGGAAAAACTGGCAAGTGAAGCACCACATTTTTGCAATGATCTCTCTTTTGGGTCCCTCCTCATGTGTTCCCCAGTGAAGGGCAGAGCTGAAATGCTGGGCTGCGTATCCCAAGAAAGAACTTAGCAGCTCTGCTGGTGGAAGTGTGCTGATTTTAAAAGGCAGTAAAGAACCTCAGGGATAGAGTTCTGTAGATTCACTTAATTCTCACAAAAAATACAGCTGGGTACTGTTGATCTTAATGCTACTTAAATCTATAAAAATATTTTATTCAAACTATAAATAGTTTTGCTCCAATTAGCTTTGCGGCTAAATCGTGTGATGTCTGTGCTCTCGGAGGGTGATTTGGACTTAATGGTGACACAGATAGGACTTCCTCCATCAGGCCAAGGGAGAAAATATATATAGGGTCAGGGTTTTCTTCCTCCTCTTTTTTTTTTTTCTTTTTATTTCTCTTTTTTTCATTGGAATACATGGAAAAACAGATGGAGATTTTAAGAATACAAAATGTATCCAGTCTTCTTTGCTAAGCTTGAATAAAATTGGTTAAGAATTAAAGAATTTATCAACAAATGAAAACAGCACAGAACACATGTGTTGCTGCTTAATTAAAATCTCAAAAAAAAATTAATAAACACCAAATGCAGAGGTCTAGATGGAGTCATGCACTAGCACAAACACACACGCATAGTTGAGTGTGGAGACACAGAAGTGGTTTTCATGTGTGTGTGTTCACTAGTGCCTCAGAAATGTAAGGACCTACATCAGACCATGTTTGTGGCAGTCATGTGTGTAGTTGCCTACATTTAAAATGCAAATTAAGCCAGACATGGTGGCTTGGGCTGATGATCCCAGTGACCAGGGAGGCTGAAACAGGAGAATCACATTCACATGTTCGAGGCCAGCTTCAGCAACTTAGCAAGACCCTCTCTCAAAATAAATATAAATACATAAATAAATAGGATAGGAAATGTAGTTCAGTGATAAAGTGCCCATGGGTTCAATCCCAAGTACCAAAAGTGGGGGAAAAATCGCAAATCCAAATTGGCTGCTAAAATCATTTAAAAGCAATGTAAGTCATCCTGAAAGATGTCCTGAAGAAAGCAGAAATATTGCACTGCACATCTGTGGAAAGCGATGCTCCCTAGTAACCCTCCTTCACTGTCTCTTTTCCTTCAGGAATTCCCATCCTTGGGGCAGGTCCTCACCTCCCTCCCCACCTGCTTCTCCTCGTTCTTCACCTTCCTTGCCCCCCCCCACTCCTCCACCTTCCTTCCTTCTGCCTCGGCTTCTGCTCTCAGCCTTTTCTCCTGTAGCACAATGTGGACTTCCTCCTTTTCCTGTCCTCTCCATTTATTCCCTTTTCATTTACAGCACAAACTTCAGGTACCTAACAGGGCAAAGTGTGTCTTCTCTTTAAAAGATAAGAGAACGGAAGGATTTTAAGTACAGATGTTCCTCAAGTTACAATGGGGTGACTTCCCAATAAGCCCATCTCAAGTTGGCAATACTGTTAAGTCAAAGTGTGGTTGGTGCACCTCCCCTAGCGAACACTCTCGCTTAGCAACACAGTACCCTGGGAAGCACTGGTCATTTCCCCAGGTGATCATGCGGCAGATTGGGAGATGAGGGGTAGCTGTCGCTGTCCTGCATGCCAATGCAGGCCATTAATATGCCAGGAAAAGATCAAAATTCAACACACAAGTTCTACTGAATGAGTATTGCTTTCGCATCTTGAAGTCAAAAAAAATCTTAAGTTGAACCATCATAAGTCAGGGGTTGCCTATATTTAAAATTTATTTTTTCACTGTCACATAAGGAATTCAAATCATCGCTTTGAGTTCCTTGCTCAGCAGCAAACAAATTTAAGTCAAGCTTTTTCAATTTAGATTCTAGGGAAGAGTGGAAAGAAATCTGGGCCCAGTTGGTACTCCACAACTGGAGTGCCAGCCACGGAACTGATTGATGTGTACCTCAGCAAGACTGGAACTTCTCTGAGATTTGTGTCATCTGAGGATTGGACCCAGACAGAGGGAGTTTTGGCAGGAGCTGGCACTTGAGTAAAGCCTCATAGATTTCTTTCCTGTGGATTTAAAGTCATTTGGTGAACATATTCTTTTAACAGGAAGGTATGAAAATATGTCTAAATAATTTTAAACCTGGCCTAGGTTTATAGGTTGTGTTTTGTTATACTAGTGGTAGAATAAATGAAGCTTTATTAAAAACCAGGTTCTAAAATGTTGTCCTTACTTGTGAAATTATTATGCCCTCTAAGGAAAATGGCATTGGCAATATCTAATGACTTGAGACAAGTCATGCTCACAGCATGAGAACTTTATTTGGGGAGGATCATAGCCTTGATCTAGTCGTACATCTTAGATTCTTAGGAAAGGGACTAAGTGACATAAGAGGCTGTACCTGGGAGGAGGTATGTAAGTCAAAGCGTGTTTCTGGCACTGTTGTCTCTATTTGGTATAGGATATGTGTATTTCATGTGTGTTTCATAGTTACATACTAAGGCTGACCCTCCCACTAGGAAAGTTGGGGGAAATTAAAAGCACCCTAAAAACATTGCATAGTTGGTCAATTAGTAGGGGCTTATGGCAGAAGTCTAAGTTAAAGGTGCTGTGCAACTTGGATACTAATAAGAGACACCCCACAAAGCTAGTACACTAACAGGCTTTGCGTTTGTGGTGATGGGGATGGATCAGGTAATTTTGCCCTCCTTTCGGTTCCCAGGAGACTTCAAGGAAGAGAAACAAGAGACAAATCAATTAATAAAATGATCCTGAAAAGTTGTAAACATAACTAGTCCTCACAGATTAACAGCCTAAAATCACGTCACTAGGGGAGACCAAAAAACCCTGCAAGCCATGAAAAGCATTAAAAGAGGGTCCCAGCCTGATAGTGTCACCATTAGGAAGTCTGATAGAGACAGATGCAAATCTTCTCAGAAATAATGCACCTTCGTCTTGGAGAATTAAATCTGATCAAGACTCCAGATAAACAACCAGTTTGTAGAAATTCAGAAGACAGAAGTACAGAAAATGTCCAACACTCTCATCAGGATACAGTCACAGCCTGGGAAACTAGACAACATGCTTTCTTCAAAAACAATTGCAAAGAAAATAAAATCACACAGAGGAAGGAAGTACTCACATATTAAAACTTGAGAAGCATATCAACCATTTTCGATTTGGATCTTATTTGGGTATTGCCTCAGCAAAATCCAAACCCAAACCCCTGTGTATCAACAAAAGATAATTGGCAATGTGAAAAAAAAAAAAGCATCATAGAGTACCAGTCACTTTTTACATTTATCATCTCTTAAGATTTTCACAGTCTGCGTTTCATTGGTAACCCCATTTGACAGGTGATGATAATTAAAGAGATTATGTAATATGTTTGACATCACTCACTTTGAAATTGGCCAAGCCTATATCAAAACACAGATTTTTTTTTTACATAAAAACAACGAAATTTTAGTTTGTGGAATTTGATAATGCAAATTCTCTCCAAGAACCTAACAAGGGAGACAATCAAATACATTCGATGTCCATGAGACCCAACAGCTTCAGGAGCCACCAGATTTTTTCTGTTGTATCCTAATTATCAAAATTAGTTCCCATCTATGAATTGTATTGGCATCGGGGTCAACATTTCTCCAAATTCAGTTTTCTTTTGTATAAATCGTTACACATATGGGACAGCCAACAGAGAGTCAATGTGTTGGGTCAGTACTTTTCAAAATGTGCTTGCATAAGAATCACTGCAGTGGAGAGGGGAGACTTGTTAGAATGTGACTCACGAGGCTCTGATCCCTGACATGCAGTGTTCTGGAATTCAGGTCCAGAAAACTCTGGTACAAATGGCCCACAGCCCACATAAAAAAAGGTGTTGCTTTTGTGCACAGCTCCAGAAATTGAGTTTTCCTGAAATTCTCAGAAGGGCCCATTTATTTCATGAAGTGCTTTGCAGTTGAACAGAGAGATAAATATCTATTTGTGACCTCCCTTAAGCCAGCTTTGCCATGATCCTAGAAATCAGGCAATTCCATTGAAAACATTCTTACTCCGGGAGGCCATTTTTCCTTTAGAGAAAGCATTAAACTTTCATGTGCTTGTGAAATTGTTTATGCAGTGTGAGGGGACCATTTTGGAGTGCAGGGAATTCTTTAAGCAGATCTAGTGGCAGGGGGAGGGGTGCAGTCCAATGAAGAACAAAGGAGAGGCACAGAAAGGAAAAAAAAAAAAACTACTAAAGATAAAGTTTACTTCGTGGCTCAGCCTGGGCTCAGGTTCACCTGTGATGATTTAAAACTATGCACTCCCTCCCCTCAACCCCAGAGATTCTGAAGTCCTTGGTATGGTCTGGGCGTAGCCTAAAGCATTGGGAGTCTCAAAAAACTTTTGAGATGATTCTAATGTGCAGCCAAGGTTGAGAACCATTGCTTCACAGTTTTGTCCCTGCTAGCCCTGAAGAGCAAAAAAAGATGTGAGGTTTGTTTGGGAATATATGCTGCAGTTTTAACACTGAGGGTCGAAGTGACTAGAAAACCTATTTTCATTTTGCTGTGTCCTCCTGGGGCATGGGAAGTATTGATCTGATCAATATGTAGGGTTTTCAAAAGAATACCATTTTCGTCCTGCACTTGGGTTTCTGATGGCAAAGCTGCAAATTCAGTGTATCTAGATAACAGAGAAATGACTGCAAGCCCTCTGGTGTTTAATGTGCATGTAAAAGTTTACGGTTTATTGAAATGTGAACTCACAAGGGTCTCCTACCCCACAAATGGAGTCTTTAACGGCATGTGGACCAGCCGATTGCAGTACGGCGGGCAGTTCTCTTTTGTCTTTGTGCTGTGGGAATTGGGTTTGTGAGTTTTCATGATTTCCACGTACGTAAAATCTCAGCCATAATGTTGCATTTCCATTAAATTAGTGGATTACAGTTGTGTGTTCTGGCATGACTTCCAGCACTGGTCCCCACACTGTTGATGTCTTGCTGTTTGACACTGACCTATAAAATGTGTTATAATGATCTAAAATAAGGGAAAGGAATGAAAAATAAAACCAGCCACAAAGGCATTTTGAAATGAGGTAAGATTTGGAATGGCTTTGGCACGTGTAGCATTCTATAAAGTTAAGACCAGGATTCAGCGTTTCTTTCATTTAAGATCCTTGCAAATAAAACACAAATATTGGCGTGATAAAAGATGGAGATGGCGAGTCTGTAGCAAAAAGTAGTCCTACAGAAAGAACCAGGAGCTTATTTGCTCATGGATCACCTTGCACATGCTGCCGCCAGCTGCAGGAGATCACAAAAGTTCTCCAGGCTGTCTTCCCCACGATCGTGTAGTTATATAAAGATGTCTAGAAGAGCACTCAGGACCCACCGCAATAAAACACCTAATTTCCACATGTTTGGCAATCCTTTTATGGCCAAAAATAATATCATCAACATTCTTCCAAGGAATAAGCTTACACAAGCCAAATTCAAAAATAAAATGAAACATCCTAACCACCACCTCCTACCAAACCAGACCCCAGGGCCACCTGCTGCGAGAATGCCTATTTCAAGTCCAAGAAACATCTCCCAGACTTGTGTATCCCACAAACTTTCCTTGTGGCTGTGTAAGCGAGAGGCTGGTTGGAGCAGTGGTCAAGAATGCAGCTCTGGAGTTGAGTGAAGCTGGATTTGAGACTCAGCTCGGTTTTCACTAGCTACGTGACTAAGCAAGGTGCTCATCCACTCCAAGAATCAGTTTGCTCAGTTCTCAAGTGGGGGTGATAATACCGACTACCGCTGTCAAGGCCAAGTGAAACAGGGACGTGAAGCACCTAGTCATGGGCACAGTGGGCTCACACCTCCATAAGTGGCAGCGCCGGTGGCGGTCATGTTATGGAGTTAGCTTTGGCATCTAGTGGATGTTGGATGTAGGGGACAAGGAAAATTAAAATGACTTTCAAACAGCTGCTAGTTAGCTGGTTCTTCTTCTTTTTTATGTCTTTGTTTTCATTGTCACAATTCTCTTGGGGGTTTATTTGATGCTTTTAATCAAAATTTTAATAATAATTTTTCTGGCACTGGGTCCTTTTCTGCATTTTACTAGTGACCTAATTTCCATTTCTCAGTAAACCCTCAATAAGAGAGGCACTACATCTGTCTTTCTGTCCATCTCTCTCTCTCTCTCTCTCTCTCTCTCTCTCTCTCTCACACACACACACACACACACACACACAAACACACCTACAGAGCTGTTGGGTTAATTTTTTTTTAATGTCGTCACTTTTTTATGTAAATTTTATTTTTATTTATATTGGGTTAAATTTTAGCTAAGTGAGATCCCTGTAACTTCACATCCCCCAAGACAAGGCTAGAGGTTAATGCTGGGATGGTGGAAGGTGGGGCAGTTCTGTCTTTTTATTTCTCTACTATCTTGCACTTAATATGTAATCATGTAATTGATAAATATTTATGACAGTGAATGAACGCATTAGCTCTGCCCTGTTAGGAACTAATAAACAATGAAGTGAACTATTGATCTTGCCCTGAATAACCAATTCATTAAAAAGTCTTTCACCTTTGTAGTGAAAATGCTGGCCTCATGGGTGTCTGGAATATTTGGCACTTCCTAGGTGATTTACCTTTGCAAATTCCATCACCAGAATGTTGGTTGAAAACTTCATAATAAATAGAGTGGACAGTTGAGAACATTTTTTGGCTGCCCAGACTTTGGGGCCCCTTCTCATATTTGGGAAATCTTCCACTGTGTGGTTCTTAGATGGAAATCAAGTGTCATTCTTAGGACCTCTGGACACCCTTATTCTTCCAGACCCCTGAAAAGCAGGACCCAAACATGACTCCACAGATGATCACCACATCATCACCACCTGGAGTAGTATGACCCAAGTGACAACACCTTCCCAAATCAGGGGGAAGCATTGGCTTCCTATCTCTGTTCCCAAGAGACATCAAAGTCAGAGTCCAGTGATGTGGCAGTTTCTGTCACTGGTGCTTTGATCCCACCTCTGTTCTGCTGGTCTCATTAGGCTTCTGCCCATTTCCTAATCCTAGTTCTCCAGAATTTTGGTTGAATCTGTAATCTCCTATAAATTCCTTCCCTGTTTAAGTTACCAGAGTTGGTGTGTATTGTTTTTAATCAAGAACCCTGACAACCACAGTGAGGGTGGGTAGAGATTTGTCAAAGACGAATAAGGGCATAGGGTCCTTTTAAATCAATCTTTCAAAATCAATCAGTTATTACCCTCCTATTTAATATCCCTAGTCAGAGTTCCCTGATTACCGGGTTCCCTGATTAGTGTTGGTTGAACAACCACCAGCCAACAAAAACGATGGCTGTTCATTTTTAGAATTCACAACCCATCCGATGCCTCGCACAAAGTGGGCGTCCAATAAATATTATTGTTGAATGAATGAAGAAAATGCAATAGTTGAAACTGAGAATTCACTGAATGAGCTTGACACCAGATTGGCTATGCAATAGAAGAGTGGACTGAAAGAGAGTATAAAATTTCCAGGCTGCAGCAGCTGCAAAGAAATATAAGTTTGTGGTTTATGTCCCCATGAAACTTACAATCTAAGAAGAGACTTCCATCCAAGAAACATTTTGAGAACAATAAAAGCCAGAATTACATATAAATAAGGGGCAAATGTGGAAAAGCGATGGAAGAATGTACGTATTGTGTGTGTTTGACATTCCTCTTTTGGTGTTTGTCAAATTATCCCTCATTTGCCAAGAATAAAGATGTGGGCAAGAAATGATCCAGAACAGAATACCCATGTTCTCATTATATTAGTTTTGAATGATGTCAGCTGAAGCATTCATCGTCTGGGATCTGTGTAGAGACAGAGCCGTAATACCAGGTTTGTCTGAGGCAAAATTGAGATTAAGTTCAGAAATAGTTATTGTGTTCTCAAATTAGAGAAGATGAGGGACTAGAAGCCCTGTTCAGTCACATCTCTGATCCCAGTCAACCTCTGTAGAAGTCACTGAGTCACACGAAGACCTCTTCTCTCCCTTTATGTACCAGACATACTCAAAGTAGAATAATTTAAGGAGGACTTCATACAGAAACTATATTTCAAATGCTGTAGGCAAATCAGAAACAACAGTGAAATACTCTGGGGCTGTTACCTCCTCAGGAGTCATGGGGAGGGATTAATGAACAAATCTTGAAGGGATAAAGTCAAGCAGAAAAGTCTCCAAAGAGCATCTGTTGGGATTCAGCACTCCTGAGAAAACTCTGCTGAAAAGAGAGCCTAGAAAATAGTCACCCTCCATAACTTATTGCATAAATAAACCTAGTTGGAAGTCTGAGGGCAAGAAAAGATCCTAGCATCATCCATTTGGATTTGCCTCCAGAGACCAGAAAGCAGCGTGTAAGAGGGTGGTAATTTAATTTGGAGGTGGGAAAAGAACATGATCTATCACACTGCAGAATAGTGAATTTCAAACTCATACGCAGCTTACCTCATTTGGGGGATATGTGATGATTTTTCTAGGAGTGTGTTCATGGCAAGTATAGCTTTAAGAAAATCAGATTCTAGATCTTCCAGTTGCATCTGTATTCATCCCGAACAGTGATCTGCCTGAAAAAGTACAGACTCTCAGGCTACTTGAAGATTTTGTGTCAGTCAGCCTTCCATTACTGTAACGAATACCTGAGATGATTAACTTATAAAGAAAAAGGGTTTATTTTGGTTCATGGTTTTGGAGGTTCCATGATTGAATGGCCCCACTCCTTTCGGATCTGTGGTAAGGAAGCTCATCATGGTGGCAGTGCATCTGGAGCAAAGGCCTTATCTCATTGATGGGAAGTAAAAATCAAGGAAAGGAAAAGACCTGAGCCCCACAATTCCGGTCAAAAGCACACTCCTAATGACCAGAAGACCTCCCACACTAACTTCCTACCTACTGTTCCTTTTTACAAATGCCTTTATTTGCCCCTCTTGAAAAAGGTATATTTTATCTATCTGGAAAGAAAGATACCCTTTTCACCCATACTGATGTATTATGTTCAAGTAGAAATGCTTTTTAAATTTTTTTTTCTTTTAATATTTTTAGTTGTCAATGGACCTTTATTTTACTTACTTATACGTGGTGCTGAGAATCGAACCCAGGGCCTCATACGTGCTGGGCAAGCGCTCTACCACTGAGCCACAACCCCAGCCCAAGTATAAACACTTTTGAAGTGACAAACTGTAGCATCCCCAGCCCAACTGTGCTAGGGCAGTGTGATAGGGTGCTGAGAGACCAAGGAACACATGCAGAGATCGGGGGAAGGGGGGTGAGACATGAAGCTTATTGGGAAATGCTTATGGGAAAAGTCTAATGATGGCGGGCTGGACGGGAAAATTTGCCAGAGTCCAGTAATGATGGCTGGACAGGAACACCTCTATTCCTCTTTCACCCAGTACTGCCTCCTCTCCCTCATAATGCTACCCCCCAAAAGAATGCCTCCTTCCCAGCATGGCATTGTGTCCAGAGGCAGCTAACTGGACAAGGGGCCCATAGCCTTTCCATTGAGTGCCCCCAGTTCCACACCAGGTACCATGGGGAGGAGGAATTGAAAAATTAGGCTACAGGCACAGTGACATCATTGGCATGAGTTGGCTTTGTTCCTTGTATGACGAGCATCCCAAAGAGCGTCTGTCCTGGTGTATGCACAAAAACTCAGCTTTCTACAGAAAATGCCAACTTGCTCTTGTTGGAAAGAAAGTCAGTGTCTTTCTGGTTGATGGAGGCCTTCCTGGCCCAGGCCTGCTCCTTTGTTCCCTTGACTTGGCTGTGTTCCTGGAATTAAAAGGCCACTTCAGGGATAGGGTACCTTACTGACCTCCTTTTCTATGTTTAATGCAAAACATTGGTGTCTGTGAACGCTCTTTCATCAAAATGTGTAATGTATTTTATTTATAGTGATCGTGTACTAACAAATTGTCTACGGTTACTCAAACCAGAAGATGCATTTAATATTGAGAGCAGCGATTCCCTTCAGATTATAATAACTTGGAGAGATCTAAAGATATTCCAGTGCCAACACTGGCCGCCCCCACCAGACTGATTAAATTAGAATCTCGGGGAGAAGGATCTATACTTGGCAATTTTTAATTCTCCCTAGGTAATTTTAAATATACAGCCAGAATTAAGCAACGCTGAATCAGACTCAGACTTTCCATTTGTCACAGAAAATTAAAATCTTTTAATGTTTTTGTGTGCCTAGTTTGTTCACAAAAAAAATATTATGGGGTGGTCAACAGACATTAAATCTAAAATTATATCGCATTAGAATTCCTATGGAAGAAGTAAAACAAAAATACGGAAATGAACCAGTCCCAGAAACTAAAGAAGTAATGTAAAACTTCCAACCCTATAGAACTTTTTTTAAAAAAAATGGGTAATGTTGATTCAGTCATTTTCATGCTGTGAGTGGCTTTCAGAGGATCATGGTTTGATAATACAGCTAAAAAAAAAGATGCATAAAATATAAACAAAAATTCTCCCAGAGGTTATCAGAGATCTACTAAGGCAACCGTGAATTGATGGAGCAGGATCCCAGGAGAATGCAGAAACGTGAGTTCACATTCACTAAAGCAAATTTCCTGCGGAGGCATTTGTTGATTGCAGCCCTGGACAAGAGGTGGAAAACTCAAGGACAGCAACATGGTGGAGAGGCAAGGGCAGTTTTATGGGCTAGGGACAAAAATTATACCTGGGGCTGCCAAGGCATCTAGGATTAAGGAACCAAGATCTTGGAGACAGGAAATACAAAAAAAAAAAAAAAATAGAAAAAAAAAGTAAGTCCAATATTTAGTGAGTTTTTTTTTCATAAAGGGATTTACAAAATATTAATCTGTTCAGATGAAAAGGGGTATATAACCAAGTAACCACATTTCTGAGAAGCAGAGTGGTACTCCTAGCAGTTTAGAGGACTGAAGAAATTCATAAACAATCTCCAAATTAGAGGAACCTGGTAAGCTTCCCAGATTCTCAATGAAACCGCAACAAATCTAAAATCTAGGAACAAAGGGAAAGAAGAATTGACCAAATCTCTCAAAACTGGGACTCAGACTCAAGTCAGTTAAGTGACCGATTGAATTAAAGTGATCCATCTACCCAAATACCTATCAAAAGATTGAAAAATATTCCTCACAGGAGAAATGTAACATCATCCAGGACCTCTATACTTCTTCAAACATAGTCTTCCACTCATTGAAAAATTGCTAAGCATTCTGGCAAAACTACAGAAACATAAATAGACCAATCGGTGATGGGCTTAGGGAGGAGGGAGAGTTGAATGGAAGTGGCACTGAAGATTTTTAGGGCAGTAAAACTATTTTGTATGAAGCCATAATAGTAGATACATGTCATGACACATTTGTCAAATCCATAAAATGAATGACACCAACACTATAGACTTTGTGTGATAATCATATATCAATGAAGATCCATTGATTGTAATACATGTATAATTCTAGTGCAGGATATTAATAGGAAGTTTTTTATATATGGGGAGAGAGGGAATATGCGAGATCTCTGTTCTTTCTTTTTAGTTTCACTGTGGCCCTAAAAATTCTCTTTAAAAATAAACTTTATTGTTTATTTATAGTGCTAGGAATGCCACTCTGCTTTTAAAATTTTGTTAGCCTACCAAGAAATGGGACCAAGTAAAGGGACACTACAGATGCCCTAAATTGTTGCAGTATTAGAAATAAACTTTTAAATGTTTGTGGTTGACATGTTTAAGAAAATAGATAGGAAGGTGAAAATTTTCAGTAGGAAATCAAAATACATTTTGAAATATCTAAAGAAAGTCATGGAAATAAAAATATCAATGATTTGAATAAGAAACTCAATAGAAGTCTTTGATAACAGATAGGACATGTAAGAGACAGTGAGCTGAGTGGGGCATCATGGCACATGCCTGTAATCCCTATTCCTCTGGAGGCTGAGGCAGGAGGATCACAAGTTCAAGGTCAGTCTGGACAACTTAATGAGAACCTGTCTCATAACAAAACTCCATTGTCATTCCTTATAGAAACAAATTATTATTTTTTACAAATGAATTTCATGATGGCTTTTTCTGTTTCTATAAGGAATGACCATTGGATTTTAATTGGAATCACTGTATAGCACTTTGGGTAGTATGGCCATTTTGACAATATCAATTTTGCCTATCCAAGATCATGGGAGATCTTTCCATCTTCTAAGGTCTTCTTCAATTTCTTTCTTTAGTGTTCTGTAGTATTCATTGTAGAGGTCTTTCACCTCTTTTGCTAAATTGATTCCCAAGTTTTTTTTTTTTAGGCTATAGTGAATGGGGTACTTTTTCTAATTTCTATTTCAGAGGATTCATTACTGACATATAGAAAAGCACAGAGAAAAACCCACATAAATACAATTATTTCAAAATAACAAAAGTGCCAAAAACATACAGTGGAGAAAAGATAAATTGTGCTGGGAGAACTGGAAATCCATATGCAGCAAAATGAAAATAAACCCCTATCTCTCACCATGCACAAAATTCAACTCAAAGTGGATCAATGATCTAAGAATTAGTCCAGAGACCCTGTGCCTAATAGAGGAAAAAGTAGGCCCAAATCTCCATCATGTAGGATTAGGCCCCAACTTCCTTAACAAAATCCCTAAAGCTCAAAAAATAAAATCAAGAAAAGGGAAGGACTCAAACTAAAAAGCTTCTTCTCAGCAAAAGAAACAATCAATGGAGTAAACAGAGAGCCTACATTTTGGAAGAGAATTTTTGCCACACACACATCAGATAGAACATAATCTCCAGGATATATAAAGAATTAAAAAACAAACTTAACACCATAAAAACAAACAACCCAATCAATAAATGGTTAAGGAGCTGAACAGGCACTTCTCAGAAGAAGATATACATTTGATCAACAAATATATGAAAAAATGTTCAACATCTCTAGTAATTAAAGAAATGCAAACCAAAACTACTCTAAGATTTCATCTCATGCCAGTCAGAATGGCAGTTATCAAGAATATAAGCAACAATAAATGTTGGTGAGGATGTGGGGGAAAAGGCACACTCATACATTTCTGTGGACTGCAAATTGGTGCGACCAGTCTGGAAAGCAGTATGGAGATTCCTTGGAAAACTTGGAATGGAATCACCATTTGACCCAGCTATCCCATTCCCCAGTCTATACCCAAAGGACTTAAAATCGGCATACTATAGTAACACAGCTACATCAATGTTCATAGCAGCTCAATACACACACACACACACACACACACACACACACACACACACAAAATGGAATATTACTCAGTATTAAAAGAGAATAAAATTATGGCATTTGCAGGTAAATGGGTGGAGTTGAGGAATATCATGCTAAGCTAAGTAGGCCAATCCCCAATAAAACAAAGTTTGAATGCTCTCTCTGATAAGTGGATGCTTATCCATAACGGGAAGTGGGAAGCATAGGGAAAAATAGAGAAACTTTGATTCGGCAAAGGGGAGGGAGGGTAGGGAATGTGCATGGGAGCAGGAAAGATGGTGGAATGAGATGGACAGCATTACCCTAGGTACATGTATAACTGCACATATGATGTGATGCTACAACATATACAACCATAGAAATGTAAAGTTGTGCTGTAGTTATGTACAAGGAATCAAAATGCATTCTGCTGTCATATATACCCAATAAAAATAAAGTAATTAATTAAAAAATATATGGAGAATTGAAATACATTGAAAAGTAAGACAAAAGGCAGGAGGAAAATAAATGAAGTGTTCTAGTTTCTATTAAAAGACTACAGTAAACAAAGACGAATGGGGGGAGAGAAACGGAGAGAGAAGGGAAAGCATATGGAAATGGTAGGAGACCTTCAATGACGCATAAAATTATAAGAGGTTATGAGGGGCAAAGGGGAGGGAAAAAAACGGAGAGAATTGAACAACAGCAGGGGAGGTAGAGAGGAAACATGGGAGGGGAGGGGAGGGGAGGGGGGATAGTAGGGGATAGGAAAGGTAGCACAATACAACAGTCACTAATATGGCATTATGTAAAAATGTGAATATGTAACAGATGTGATTCTGCAATCTGTATTTGGGGTGAAAATGGGAGTTCAAAACACAATTTGAGTCAAATGTATGAAAGATGATATATCATGAGCTATGTAATGCTTTAAATAATCAATAAAAAAATTAAAAAAAAAGAAGTGGATAACTATATTGACTTATATTAAGACTGTAACAAATCAAAAATATATGCTATATGCCAATCAAAAATAATAGGCTGGGCACACACAGTGGTGCACACCTGTAATCCCAGCAGCCCAGGAGGCTGAGGCAGGAGGATCATGAGTTCAAAGCCAGCCTCAGCAATGGGGAGGTACTTAGCAACTCAGGGAGACCCTTTCTCCAAATAAAATACAAACTAGGGCTGGGGATATGGCTCAGTGGTTGAGTGTCCCTGAGTTCAACCCCCCATACCCCCCTCCAAAATAGTAATAGATGAGTGAAAAGAAGGTCAATAGAGTAGAGGAAGGAGAATAGGGGCAGGGAGGAGAAAAGGGAAGAAGGGGTGAGAACAGGGACTGAAATGGAGTAGATAAAATTCCACACACGTACGATTTTTTGTCAAAATGAGCCCAACTTCTATGTATAATATTCTAATAAAAAAAAGATATGCTATAATCTAAATCACTAATCACTAAAGGATAATAAAAATATATGATTAATAACATAATATTAAAAATATAATTAAACAAATGATAAGAATATTTGATTAATACAATAGAAAGTGATGAAAGATAGAAGGGAACATAAAAAATAAATAAATACCAAATAAAAACCTGTGTGAAAAATGACACTAAATGTAAATGAATTAAATCCTCAAAACCAAAAACAAACAATGATAAGACTACATGTTTTGGAAAACTGTATTTTGCTTACAAGATTCTTCCTTTAGATATAAGGCCAGAGTGTAAATGAAAGTGTAAATGAGAGAATGTAAAATATAAAATGATAACAACAAATCAACAGAATCCTGGTGTCACAATGATATCATAGTGCTTGTTTTCATCAGGTTTTTTGCTGTGGTGACTGAAAGATCTGACAAGAACAATTACAGGAGAAAAAGTTCATGTGGGGACTCATGGTTTCAGAGTCTCAGTCTATAGAAGGCTGACTCCGTTCCTCAGAGGGAGTGTCACTTACTTGTTCTGATCCCTCTGCTTCTAGAACTTTCCAAGTCTGGCTTTTGGATCATATCATTCTGTTTCTTCTCTCTTCTTGTGCTTGATATGTTCCAGAGACTTGCTGCATATAATATGGTACAGTTGCTTACCAGTTTTCTATCAGCATTTATATACTAACCACCTCCTCAGAGTCTCTTCATCTTCCTCTCACTCATCTCTCTCCCCTACTTTTGGCTTGGTTCACTGCATCCTTCTTCTATGCATCTCATACACTCTGCTTCCTATCAGTTCTCTTTTGCTTTAACCATAGACCAACTTTTATTCTTTCCCAAGTTTCTCCCTTGTCTCTATTAATCCCTTGAGTACCAAACTTTTCACTCTTTCTGAAAGAACGGACGGATCTTACTACGTAAATCCATACTGTCTCGCTCCTGGCCCATAATTCTACAGAAACCCTTGTGACCAAGTTGTCCGTGACATCTTAATGGGCAAATCCAATACCCTACTTTAATCTTCGCCTTCTTGACTCACCTGTATCATTTTCCCTCTTTCCTCTGGACTGCATTTTTTTTTCTATTATATTACATCAATCACTTAGTTCTCTGTCTCATTGGCTCTGTCTTATTGCATCTTCTGTCTTCTCTTTGCTCTGTCGCATTTCTTCCTCTTGTCACCCATCCCTGAAAAGAGGGTACTCCTTTGAACACAGTGCAAAGGATGTCTCTTTTTACACCCCAATTCTCATTGCCCACATCTCATTCATTCCTGTGACACTGGACTTACATAAATGAACTCCAGATATTATGTTGCCAATGAGACCTGAAGCCTCAGCAGAGTGCTCTTGGGTAATATCTGTGGCCATCTAAATCATGTATTTATATATTTGTTCTACAAGAGGTTTAGGTAGTGTTTGGGAACTTATGTTTTCAATTTTAAGGTACCCCTTAAAACTAACTAACTTTTCATATTTTAAAAGTGATGATCATGGTGACATTAAAGCTTCATCTCTCTTCCCTCTTTGGCTCTCACAAAAACATCTTCAGGGACCATTTTCCCTGGTCACCCTAGCTCTTTAACCAATGGCTTTGTCCCTCTGGATGAAGTGGCCATGCCCATGAGACCCGCCAGAAAGAAACAAGGCTTCTCCAGCAGTGTGTGAATCAGCAGCCGCAAGTTTGCATTTTGGAAATAGTTTTGGCAGCTGGGGAAATTATCCTGAGGTAGTTGAGACGGTTATCTCGAAGTGGAAAGAAGGAGTAATGTGAGGGTAAGGTGGGGCGGAATGAAATCAGTGGAGGGATAGCAATTAGGCTAACTCCACAGCAGCATGGGAAAGGTTAGAAACACAGATTCTGCTGAAACTGAATGTCATGTAGAGCCAGAAAATTCTTGGGAAACCACATAAGCCAAACCTCTCATTTCATAGATAAGGGGCCCAGAGAGGTTGTTATTTAGTCCCAGTTACACGAGTAAGTCAAAGGCAAAAACACAACAACACTGCACAGATCCAGTTCCAGGAGCAGGGTCTTGGACTTCCATTGCCCCGTCTGCTCAGAGTTCGCTGCTGTGTCTTCTCTGTTGGGCATCTTTGGCCCTCGGACTCTTTAAAAGCACTATAAACTAAATGGTGAGCAACATGTACACATTACATCAACAATGGCAGCCGCTTCTGGGGACTTGTCCATGTTATATGTAGACTCTCTTCAGTCAAAATCTTAGGCATCATCTTCTGTGAGTCAGTGGACATGTTGACTCAGACAGCTTCCCTGCGTCGTGGTTCCTTGACATTTTTCTCTGCTTCCTTTACTTTCACACTGAGTCCACTCCCAGGGTCATAGACCATCTATTGCCATTGCCAGGAATTGTTATTTTAGTCCCTCTGGACTCCTGTGTGACACAGTACCATAAACTGGTCAGCAGATGAACAACAGAAATTTATTTCTTACAGTTCTGTAACCTGGGAGCCCAAGGCGAAGGCACCAGGAGATTCCACATTCATAGATGGCTCCTTGCAGCTGGTTTTTCACATGGTAGACAGGGGTAAGAGAGCTCTCTGAGGCTTCTTTTTTAAGGACAAAATCCCCTTAACAGGAGGGGTGCCCTAGTGACCTAAACATCTCCCAAAGACCTCCATTTTTAGTGCCACCACATTGGTGCGTGGGTTTCCAACATACGAATTTCAGGGGAACGCATACTAATTATAGCCAATCCTATTGGTAAAACTTCCCTCTACAATTTTGACCTCTAATTCTTCTATCTCTCACACTCTGACTACAGCTGTTCCATTAAATTTTCCAACACATCATGCCTCCCTGCCCTCCCAAACTTCTCTTTGGGCTTCAATTTTCTCACCCAACTTGGACCACATACTCAACAATTTCAACTGCGTCCTTGGTAGAGCCTTTGTGACCCTCACTCCCATGATTCCTTAACCCCATCACATCCATTTCCTCTGCTACTGACATGCTGACTTCAGTTGAGGAAAATAGCACTGGAACTCTGGGCCCTCGGTGCAGATTTATCATTTCTCCCCCTCCGTGGCCCTTGGAACCCCTCATCTGTTGCTCTATTCTCTGCTTTTCCTTATTTCCCGTATATCAGCTATATCAGAGTTCTCAAATCACTTCTCCGCCTGACTCAACCAAAGGACCCAATCTCCTAGAACATCAAACAAGAGCCGGGGGATATAATCTCCTTCCACTGCCACCTCTCACCTCCAAAGAAATGCACCTTCCCCCACTTTAACCCTCTCTAAAACCTAAGGCAATATTTTCAAATCCCACTCCCTTTCACCCCATCCTCTTTTCCTACTAATTTCACAGAAACATTAAAACTAATCATTTGAAAAACAATCATAATATCACACCGAGAGAAGCTAAGCCTCCCTATTTTCCTCTTTGCATTTGTCAATTAAATGTCTATACTTAATTTTCTCTTTCACACTTATACGCATTTAAGAAGTCTCTACTAAGTCAGTAAAAATCATGTCTTTATTTAGTAATCGATTATCTTAGTAGAACTCAAGAGAAATGTAAACATTTGTGCGTGTTTGGTTCTGGCCATCCTGTTTCTGTTGACTCCTTAGGGCAGTTGGTACTCATTCCACCCGACAAAAAAGCCAGTGTCAGCCGTGAGCAACACCTAGTTAACCTGCTGACATCATCTCAAGTGGGAATTTTTCAAAATCCCAATCTTTTTAATTTCCAGAATTTCTAAATCAGCAAGTCACCTTTGGGCCACTTTATAAAAAACACTTCTGATACCGATGAGCTCCAGGTAGATTTCCCAGAATTTATTTGAACTAAGCAGCCATGACATGCATGATGTTTTCCCCCATAAACACAAATTCTACTGGGAGAAATCACAAAGTCATCTGTAGATCAGGAAAAATGAACCCCGCACTTCACTCAGGAGGGCTGAGAAGAGTACAAAGGTATAATGGCTCCAGATAAATCTCAGCATGTGTCCCTCCCTATCAGATAAACCTAAATATCCGTTTCAGTGATTCTTGACTTACCTCTAGGTTGCCAATAAACAAAAACCCCAGAGATTAGGAGACAGAAATCTAATGTACTTTGAACTTCAGCTAAATCTCAGCAATTTGGGTTTAGCTATTTTCAGTCCCCAGGCTAATGGTCATTGCAATGTTCTGTCCTCCCTGTGTTTGGAGAAGACACACTCAGACTGCCTAAGCCATCCCTAGGCAGTTGATCCTGACCTTGGAGGCCCTTAATCCTCAGAGAGGGATGCAATGGAAAGAATAAGGACATTTGTTATTCTGCTTTATCATGACTGGTTCATGACCTACTTATTACATTTGGCCCATGACATAGTATCCACAGCTGTACTTCTTTCCTGAATTAGTTTGGAGCTAATAGATGATGGCCCCTGAGCAAGGCTGGGCCAGTCCCCATGAATGGTGCCTTTTTTTTGCAAAGTTATTTTGCCCTGTGTCAGAAAGAACTTTACATAACTCATTACTTTTCTTTATTGAGTCTAAATAAAGTGGCATGTCATCTGATAGTTTATGAAGTAATGCACACATGCTCTTAATATGGCAAGCAATGGCCCAAGGCTTAGGGGAACTTAAACATTCAATCTCTGTCTTGAGGTCCTTCACACCAAAAAGGAAAGAATAGGGAGAAAGTTATTTTTGGGGGGGAGTTTATAGGACACTCTTAACTGTTTCAGGTAGGGTCTAGGAAGTGTGTGTGTGTGTGTGTGTGTGTGTGTGTGTGATCTTTTAAAAAAAAACTATAAGTTGAAAGTTCAACCAAGTTCAGGAGTGTTTATGAATATTTATTAAGTAGGGCATTTTGAAGAGTGTAAGACAGAACAGGAAACTTCCCTCCTGTACTTGCTGTCAGTATTTCCATGGACGTTGCTGTGGCCCTGAGCACCTCAGTAGAGCGGATTTCGGCACAATAAATGTCACAAATTAAATGTGGCTCCAGTGGTTTGGGATCTGGACCCAAAAAGTTATCTTTATTAATGCATTCAGGGAAAAGGTCTTATTTTCATGACATTGTTTCCTTAATGATAAAGGCAGGGAAAACCCTGAACAAAAACACTCCCAAAGAAATCTCAGGCTTTTGGCAGTCAGGCTAATTTCCCGGTGTGTTTGGTACTGAGCAGGAGTTGGCATCATCCAGCTCGCCCCCTCCTGGGTTAGAGAAGCAGCCCCCGCCCCCTTCCCCCGGGCCTCTCTTTGCTTACCCTGACATTTTCTTGGCTTCAGCTGAAATTTTGACACATAAATCCCGCTTGTCAAATGATATTGTAAAGCAAGTATCCAAGTGTCAGCACATGGTCTGCTAGTCTGGGGACGAGAGAATAGGCCCAGGAACACCTCTATGGAGGCTTTCATCTGCCTCCAGCCATCTGCAAGCAATTTGAAACGAGTTTCCAATGCAGCTAGGTTATTTGGCCTGGTAACAGAGCACAGCCAAAAGAAAAGGCCAGAGTCATCAAAACCTGTTAACTCATAATGAGTAGATAAAACTGTATATTTTTTAAAAAAATCTTCCTCCGACCAATCTATGAGCATTCAGTCAGATAGTTCTCAAATCTCTTTTCACTTACAAACTCCATCAAACTGCTCTGGCCCATGAAGACATCACGTGTGCAGCCCCCTTACCTCTACCCAGGCCATCTGTGGAGTCACAAATGACGGAGACCCTGATAAGACTTTTGGCATCTGAATCCAGATGCTTTCCTTTCACTTAGGGATAAAGCAGAGACTCAAACACAAGATGTGGAAAGTCTCTTGTAAAGAAGTGGGTACCTTCTTGATCTGTAAAAACTTGTAGCATATCTGCGATTATTCTTTATTCTTTGACTCATAGAGATTTCTATGGAGATTTTCATTTGGCTCGAAAGAATGGCGCAAAGTTCATGTGTAGCAGCAAAGAGAAAAATCAAGGAAAGAAGAATAGGGAGGGATGATACCAAGTCCATTTTAGGTCTTTGCTCAGCCAAAGTCAACCTCAATGAGTATCAGTTTGTTCATCTGTAAAGTGGAGACACTCATAGTTAACTCACAAAATTTCTAATGTAAATGACACAATTTGGCTAAGCTATACTCTTTCTTTTAGCAGTAAAGAACAAGCATACAAAGTTACAAAGAGTTGTTCATGGTTGTTTTTAATTTTGAGACAGGGGCTCACTAAGTTGCTTAAGGCCTCACTATGTTGATAAGACTGGCCTCAAACTTGCAATCCCCCTGCCTCAGCCTCCCAAGTTGCTGAGGTTACAAGCATGCACCCACCATAGCTGACTTTAAGTAGTTTTACTGTACACTAAGGAAGCTCTAGCTTCAAGTCCCCTCACTTGCATTTCTTTCACCTGGAAAGGGGCCCTACAGTGTATTTTCAAGTTTATATTCTTAAAAAAGCAAATGAGTGTTGGATGTCATCAATTCTAAAAGTCTATCCTATACAATAAAACTTGAACTAACCTGATACAAACTTGTTCCAAATTTGAAATAATTCTCAATATTCATAGAGCAATACAATTAACAAGTTTAAAGGTAAAACATGCACTAAATAAGTGAATAAGTGTTGCCAGAGGAAATATTAAATTTGCTTTCCTCTCTCAATGAAAGAAATGATGAAACTAAAGCACTCCCATATGAAGAGGTGATCAAAGAGTATAAAGACAAAAAAAGTAAGAAAAAACTTTTTTTTTGTAAATGGGTCATGAAGTTAATTAATTAAAATGTTCTATGATTTTAGGGAGTTTTGTAATGTGATAATTGTAATGTTTTCAAATTTTGTAATTTGTTGTGATGGCCTATGTCATTGTAAAATAATATTCACTTCCATTTCACAGTTTGTATTCTTTCTCTCAAAAAGAAGCCCCCAAATTATATAGCCTCAGACCCCAGAAAAACTAGATTTGCCTCTGAGACCAAGGAAAAAAGGGAGTTGTTTGTAAACAAAGAAATCATAAATTCCTATGATTTCAAGCAGGCTGGGCAAGTCTTTGGGCAAATTTATACTAGTTTATTTTTGGAAACCCCTTATTCTTTGTTACAGTTTGTTTTCTGCTACTATAGCAAAATGCCTGAGGCCAGGAAATTTATAAAGAATTGAGGTTTATTTGACTGGAGGCTTAGAAGCCCAAGAGCATGGTACTGGCATCAGCTTGGCATCTGGTAAGAGCCTTATGCGGCATCACAACATGGCAGAGGTCATGATATGGCAAGAAAGAGCAAGTGTGCTAGCTCAGCCTCGGTTCCTCTTCTTATAAAGCCACCAGCGCTATCGGGGCAACGGAACCCCATGACCTCATCTAACTCTAAGTACCTCTCCAGGGCCCCTCTTCCAAATACCATCAACATGTGAATTTGAGGATGAAGTTTCCAACACATGAGTTTTTAGTGGACATGTTCAAACGGTGCCATTCCACCTGCTCCTCACTTTAGTGTCACTCAGGAGTGTCCAGGGATCAGCACTGTTCCCTGCGGCTGGCATCTTCTTCTCTGCCTACGTCTCAGTCAATACTCGTGCAAATTCATCCTCCAGGATCTTGCTGTCCTTCAGGAGAAAGACAGGCCTTCGTATGGGATGATAAATTAACTGATCCACCATCACACTGTGCAAGGAACCTCAGAACGTGCTCTTAGGGAGTTTCCAAAAACTCTGAAGGATACAGTCAGTAAGATTCCCAGCACTTGTGGGGCGTGGTGGGGTAGGAAGGGGACCATTTCTGCCTCCCTGAATCCCGGTGGCTGTCAGTGGGAGAATGTTACCTCCTGCAGTAGGAACAGAGGACTATTTAAGGCCACAGCGGCCGGCCTTGACTATTGCTCAGACCTTCTCACCAACCATCTCCAGGATGTCTGGATACCGGAGTCCTCCAGCGGGCAGCCTGCGGGCTGAGGTCTCCAGCATTCTGTAGGCCTCCCACTCTGCTCCGAGGCGTAGAATGAACACATCCTCTACCCACATCCCGACTTCCCTCAGCAGCCCTGTCCCCACGTGGGTAGTGCTCTCACCTCTCAACCTTGTCCCTTCATCGTCACTTACCAGAACCTTCCCAGGGACCTGCTCAGTTCGACCTCCAGCCATCCTTTCAGCCTCACCCTAGCTCCAAAACCCATCTGTTCTGATGATCCCCAAACCTGGTCTCCAGGCAAAGTCACTTGGAAGCGTGCCCACAGTACCGCCCCTTGGGCTCACTGTGGGCACACGACAGAGTGGAGACTTCTGGGAGGTGGGGCAGGGAAAACCTGGCAGGCCCTCTGGTGAGTTCTTCCTTTCTTAGTCCTATTTCTCATTCTCAGACGATCTTCCCACTTGTCTAGTCTGCTCGAACTGTTTGACTTGCCTCTCTCTTCCATGGCCCTCCTTCCATAAAACTGCAATCTACCATCCTCCCCGAAAGATCCTCTTTTCCTCCATTCAAATACTCAAATATTCCTTGAGCAAGTCTCCACCATTACACATCTTCTTGTTCTTTGACTCTGGGGGTGGAACCCAGGGCCTCACACATGTTGGGCAAGTGGTCTCCCACTGAGCCCCATCCGCAGTCCATTATTCACCTTGACTTCATTCAGCAAGAACCATCGTGATTCTTCTTGACTGTGACAGCCAGTGGGCCAGCATGGAGCCTATGTTCACTAGACAATTTTCCATACACCAGCCAAACTCTACAAAATGCAAATCCAAGTACACTCTTTGGAGCCCATCTCTGGCTCTACATGGTTCAACTTCCCTGTCTCTGGGTCCTCTTTGGCACCTTCCATGTAGTCACACTGTGCTCCTCCAGGTGCACACTGCTCCTCAGTTCTTGGAACATTCCATGTCATTTCCTGCCCCATGAATTTTGCACATGCTGTTCTCCCAGTGATTGTTGTCTGCTAAGGAGACTAAGCATATTGTTCAACCCAGGAAAGTCTAGGTGACCAAATAAGACCCTCCCCCTCCAAAAAAAAAAAAGTTTTAGAACATATTTGGAAATTTATTTCTTATAAATTATAAAGTATTAAAATAATCTTATAAAGTATTTATGATCTTTTAAAGTATTTATAATCTTACAAAGTATTAAAATAGTTATTGTAGGAGAAAAATATGACAAATTGTTGGTCTTCCTACTTTATCTGAAGGTCGTGTCTGGGTAAGTACTTATTTTTAGACACACACTGGGGGAAGGGGTGGGAAGAAGGGCACCAACGTGCTGTCCAAAGCTCATGGCAATGATTCTCAGCAGAATCGTGCAGAGGCCTTGTTACAACACAGATGGCCGGGCCCAGCCCCAGCGGTTCTTGTCCAGCGTGTCTGGATGGATGTGAGAATCTACATGTTTAGCAGTTTCCCAGGTGCTGCTGGCCTTGATCTTCCCGTATTTACAACTGTGAATACAAAACAGAGTCACCTGCAGAGCTCTTAGAAATACATTTTTCTGGGATCACCTTGGAACAATTACATCGAAATCTCTGGGGACGGGGCCAGGTACTTATATTTAAGTTTCCAGGTGATTTTATTATGCAGCCAGTGTTGAAATCCACTAGTTCAAGATTCGCAGTCTTAACCCAGCCAAAAATTTCCCTCTTTCTGAAACATTCTCTGCCTTTAGCTAGTGAACTTCCTACCCGTCCTTTGTAAGTGTCAACTCAAGTGTCACTTCTTCCTTATTAGTCCTAATTTGTGTCACTTTCCTTTGGAAAATGTCAATGGCAGTAGGTTATTGATGTGATTGTTTTGATGGTGTCATTGTTAATTTCCTTTTCTTTTTTTTAGTTGTAGTTAGACACAGTACTTTTATTTTATTTATTTATTTTTATGCGGTGCTGAGGATGGAACCCAGGGACTCACACATGCTGGGCAAGAACTCTACCACTGAGCCACAACCCCAGACTGACACTGTCTCTTTTTAAGGCTCTAAGCTCCTTGGCAGAGTCTTAAAAAGTCCCTGGCTGCACAGCTTTTCAGCCTTTCAATATAATATTTGTCAAGTGAATGAACCATAAGCTATATAGTTGTCAGCATTTATCTCCTTTTTTTTTTTTTTTTTTTGGTACCAGGGGCTCTCAACTACTGAGTCACATCCCCAGTGCCCTTCCCCCACGCTTTTTTTTTTTTAATTTTGAGACAGGGTCTCACTATGTTCTATAGGGCCTCACTAATTTGCTGAGGCTGGCTTTGAACTTGCGATCCTCCTGCCTCGGCCTCACAAGCTGCTGGGATTACAGTGTATACCAGGGCTCCTGGCTCTTATCTCCTTTTATATTGTGAAACTGACTCTATGAAGCATATTGAAAGAGCTTTGTGACTTTGCTGGCAGCTCAGTATTTGCATCCACATCATGCCACAGGGATGCAGACATGCAGGGACCCATATCATGGAAAAGAAAAATTCTACCCATTACACGGGATCCTTCCCTCTTTCCATAAGCCCATCACCCAGGGAAAACCACAAGCCCCGATCTGCCCAGTTTGAATAAGGAGCTCAAACTGATCTGATTTGTAGAGCACTACAACACCAAGGTGAAATATTCATCACTGTAGGGAAGGGGAGGGATCTCTACTGAAGAGGCACTTGCAATATAAGAAAGATGTCGAAAATTCCATGAGAATAAAAACTAGCACATTGAGGCTCTTGAGGCCAAAGAGTAAGCCAATACCAAAAGCGAAGGCGATGTTAAAGATATGTTTAAAATAAGATGCTTAAAAACGACTAAAGATAGCCAGGCACAGTGGCCCACGCCTGTAATCCCAGCTGCTCAGGAGGCTAAGGCAGGAGGACTTCGAGTTCAAAGCCAGCCTCAGCAAAGGGGAGGCACTAAGCAACTCAGTGAGACCCTGTCTCTAAAGGAAATACAAAATAGGGCTGGGGGTGTGGCTCAGTGGTGGAGTGCCCCTGAGTTCAATCCCTGGTACCCTCCCCACCAAAGATTAAAAAAAAGAAATTAAAAAAAGAAAGAAAAATCTTAACAAAAGAAATTTAAATATGAAATTCATATATATAACCAAATATGTGACTACCTGTATTAAAAACTAAAATAATTGATAACAGAAATCAAAGAAGATCCAAATAAATCAAGATATTACCGAACGGAACACTCATTTTTTTTATATGTCAATTGTCCCTCAAATTGATGTATAGATTCAAGACATACCAACCAAATTTCTAGTAGGCTACTATTGTAGAAGTTAACAAGAGAAATTATTACAGAATAGAAATTAATAACCAGAAAAGCAAGGTATAACCAAAATAGTTCTGAAAAAAAAAAGTTGTAAGACTAAGAGTACCTGATTTCAGACTTACTAGAAATATATCATTAAGACAGTATGGTATGGATAAAATAATAGAAATGTCATAAATATTGAAACAAAATAAATATTTTAAAAATAGATTTTCTCATATATGGTCAATTGCTTTTTGCAATAGAGTTCAAGTAAATTCAATATAGAAAGGATATCCTCTTTAGTATATGGTATTCCAATGCTATACGTTGGTATATCATTTGACATCCCTGTGTAAATAAATGAATTATGACTTCTAATCTCTACCACTTACAAATATTATCTAAAAAGTAGATCATACACCTAATGTCAAGACTACTTGTATAGAATTACTGAAACAAATCTGGTAGAAAATTTTTCATAGTAGGATAAGCAAAGACTCTTATGTAGGACACAAAATGTATGAATCATTGGTAAAATTGCTTATGTGGACTTTATAAAATGAAAAACTTTTGTTTTTCCGAAAACTGTTAAAAAAATAAATAAATAAACTTGGAGAAAACATTTGCAAAACAAATGTGATGTAGAACTATATCTATCTGATACAGAACTGGTATTCAGAACAAATAAATAACTCAAAACTCACACAATTCAACTTAAAAATACTAACTTGGGAAAATAGTTTGAAGAGATTCTTCATCAAAGAGGATATACAGATGGCAAATAAATACATAAAACAATGCTTAATATTATTAGCTGAAAGAGTAAAAGAAACTGAAATTAAAATGTAAAAGACCTGGTATTGTTAAGTTTCTAAGCTACACTCAAAGCTCGAAATTCCTGTAGCTGTTAAGACAATTCCCAGGACTGCCCATTAGATATGTGTAGGAATCCCCCCTGACCACTTAGTTGCTTAACAACTTGGACCCAGTGCAGCTCAGCACGTAGGCACCTCAGGGCCTAAACCAATCAGTTTGAATGTATATCCCGCTTTAAGACTGACCTATCACCCCCGCCCGACATGTTCCCGCCAATGAATGTACTAATCATGTTTGAGAGTTGTTGTTCGATTTTCCCGCGCCTCATGATGATTTGCTCTGATGTATGCAAAGCCCCCGCCCTCCCCAAAAAGTGTACTTAAGCACTGCTTAACCCCTGCTCCGGGCTCTTGGCCGCTCTCCCTTCTTGAGTGAGCACGGAGCCCCAGCACGCTGGATCTGCAATAAACCCCCTTTTGCTGTTGCATGAGTCGGTCTCTTGGTGGTCTCTTTGTCCATCATTCGCCGGTCCCTTACATTAGCCTTTAGAGAACTATAAGCTACAATCACTTTGAGATTTCACCATACAATTATTATTATGGAAACAAACAATAAATAAAAAAAATAAAAATAAGAGACAAACAAACCAAAACTGACAATAATAAGTGCTGACGTCAATGTGTAGAGCAACTGGAACTCCCATGTGTTGCTGGTAGGAACACAAATAAAAAACAGATTTTTTTAGAAAGTAAATTGATAGTTTCTGACAAAGTCAAAAATATACTTCAAATAAAAATTAGCAATTCCACTCCTATCTCAAAGAAATAAAAATCTATGTCCATATAAATGTTTGTGGTGACTTTATTCAAAATCATGTCTATTATACAAATGTTTTTAATTGATTTCAAAAATATGTAGTACATTCATACAGTGGAGTACCACCCATGGATGAAAACAGTCTGCTGATTTGCCCAGCGTGGGTTAAGTTGTACTACGGAACTAAATGAGGGAGGCTGGACTCAAAAGCTACCTGATGTATGATTCCATTTGTGTGACATTCTGGGCAAGACTACTCCATAGGAACAGAAGACAGGTGAAGGGTTGCTGGGGACTGAGGCACTGGAGAAAGGAATCGAATAGAAGAGAGTCTGAGGAAATTTAAGGGGGTGATGGAAATGCTCTGTGAGCTGGATTGCACCCAGCCTCGGTGGCTGTACACAATCATCAAAACTTGTAGAACTCCACAAGGGTGAGTTTTGCCATAGGTAAAGTGTACCTCAGTAAAAGCACTTTAAAATCATAGGCATAATCAAATGGAGAAAATAAAACAACTTTTGAATGCAATTCCTCTCATTCATACGAACTCTCTGGGACCTAGTGCAGGGACAAAAAGAACTGAAATGAAATTTTAATACGTGATGTAAGATACACAAAAAATAATTTCGCGATTAAATGTCAATTTTACTGCAAGTACTAAAAATACTATATTTAAAATTTGAACTAAAAGAGATAATGATATAAAATTTTATAAGCAGGTTTAAAATCTTGTTATAGGAATTATAGTTGTCATAGAAGTGAATCCCATAATTTGCATACGATCTAGCATTGGTCTAGCTAAAAGCAGCTAGAAATAACAACGTCTTAATGGAAACAACAATGTTAGTGTTCAGGTATTGTTTGTTATGCATCGTTTTTTTTAAAAAAATGCAAAATATTATGACTGTACAGTAATAGCTAATTCCAAGTATAGGAAAAGGAAATTAAAAGGGACAGTGTAGTGTAAGAAAACAGCATCGCTCATATACTCAAGGACTGTGTTGAAGAAGCGCCGGAGCCTTCCTGAAGTGCCTCCCACGAACCAAATTTAGAATCTTTGAAGTCAAAAAGAACAATGTTGGCCATCAATTGTAATACACTTAATGTTTTTAAAAAATAGGTTCATAATATTAGTAGAGAAGAAATAAGACAGAACACAAAATTTCTTTGTAGTAGAGTTTCAGCTAACAAATGAAGTTAGTAATAGAATAATAGAATAACCACTTTGCTATTCCCAACTGTGTCATGAGGGATCATGGTAACAACAACAACAAAACATGGTGGACCTGTTCTGCATTAAAAGAAATGCAATAGCTCTTACAGTTGAACAACAAACAATTCGAGGCATTGACTTTGATTGAGTCCTATACCCAATCAATCAATCATCAAACAAATGACATTCAAGAAACAATTGGGGAGAATTTAACCTGGCTTCCATATAAAATGAGGTCATAGACATGAATTTGGGAGCATAGGGTAGTGGTGCTGTTGTTATATCCTTAGGCTTAGGAAATTCATGATAAGATGCTGGAGTGGAGGTGTCAGAGTGTCAACTCATTTGCAAATGGTTCAGCAAAAACACTTAAGTCCATAAACTGTTATGCTCGAATTCGGGACCCCCAAAAGACCACCAGAGACCAAGATCCATGTAAACAGCAAAGAGGTGTTTATTGTGAGCTAGCTCGGTTCTCCACGCGCACACACAGCAACTGGTGACACTGAGAGGCCCCCGAGCCCAGGGTTTGCAGCAGTTTTATACATTCTTTGGAGAAGGCAGGGACTTCATATACATCATAGCATCTCTTAGCAAATTATCACACACCTCAGAATAATCAAATAACAACTCTAAAACATGATTAACACATTCACTGGCAGGAACAAGTTGGGTAGGGGGGATTGGTCAGTACAAAAGGGGTATTCATTTGAACTGATTGGTTTAAGCCAAGAGGGGTGTACTTGCTGAACTACATGGTTTCCCAACATGTTATCAACCACCATAAACTACTGGGAGGGTCATCTGGCATCCCAGGTATTTTCCCTGTCTCATGCTGATTGGTGGCTGCTAGGGGGTTGCTATGGATCCCCACCTAGCCTGACTGAGTCAGGGACACCTGGTGCAGCAGATCTCTCCTATTATTTGTAGATAAACAACTTAGCCAACTTAGCAGGGTGGGAATGTGCCTAGGAGTGCTCTGTGGGTTTTTCCAAGGACAAAGGTGATGTCCCTTCCTTGGACAGGCTTTGCTCTGAAGTAGAGGCTGGTTTTTCAAAACAAATAAGAGAGACCGAGAGAAAATAAGGTGCAATGTGAAAAATTGATGAATCTAGATGTAAGGCATATGGTTTATTTTTTATTGTGCTGGCCTTTATCTTTTATGTTAATATGGAAAGTTTAAAAAGGTTGTAGGAAAAACAATTAACTGTCTGACCTGATTAGAGTGAAACGAGGCCTGAGAGATATATTGATGCCACATTGACCAATGCATTCTCCACGGTGGCTGGAGAAAGAGGTTAGCTGCTGAGGTTGCTGACCTGTGGGGACTTCAGGGCTGCTGGGAAAACCTGAAGCACTCATTTCCCGGCTGAAGGTTCCAACGCCCAAGGCCAAGAGTACAGACTGCATTTTTCTCAACTGAGAATCTGGAAGACTCATGCAATACTGAAACATTTTGAACGGTCTGAGTGGAGGCAGTGGGCCAAAAAGTTATTAATTTTAATTCTAGCTAAACCACTGGCAAAAATGGGTGTCTCCCTTCAAATTCCTTGGGAATGGATGGAAAACCCAGGCTTCCTTGGAAACCTGCAACAGGGTGTCAGGGGGATTGCTTTGGGAAGTCACATTCATGCCGTTAATTAGCTTAACAAATAACCATTTATCATCACTCATGTTTACCTAATCATTAGCATCACATCTAATCAAATTTAATTGCACAAGGATACAAAGACTTGGTACAAAATTCCTTTGCTTTTTATTATTTTGACAAGCATTTGGAAAACCATGTTTTTTTTTCTTTTGCTAGATGTTTTATGGAGAATTAGATGTTCTTCAAAAAATATTGCGGGGACAGACTGCCACGACTGGACAGAGGGATGAAAACAGCAAGTGTTCCAATTAAACGAACAAAGAAAGTTCTAGAAGCCATGCATGTACTAAGAAGCCGTCTTAATCAAAGGACTTTTCTAATTATAAGAGTATGCTTTTAATATTTAATTTTAATGAAATTCAAGCCAGGCTTTTTGTTGCTCAATCTTTTGTAACCAGGTGCCAAAAATCTGGCCAAATGTATGGATGCAGATTCCTCTTCTGTGAACCACCCCCAGAACTTTGATGTTCATGCCCAGTAGAAGGAATCTAGGTTGATTACTCTCTTCCAGAAGACCATCCCTTTCTTGGTAAATAACATTCTTCCTGACTTCTCCAGCTTGGAAGGACACTATAAACTTGGCTTTCCAAACCTTCTTATTAAAAGTCCCCCTCCCCACCCCACTTTTTAAAATTCTGGTCAATCTTAGGACTCACTTAGATTCTCACAGAACAGAGTAATTAACTTTTGCACTTTTTTTTCTGAAACAAAAAAAAAAAACCTTAGTTTTTAAGATAACCAGAATTTACTATATATTGGCATTATTGGCTTATTATTATTCCCTTTAAAAAGGAACAAAACTAAAATTCTTCCTTTGATACTAGATTTCATAATTTGAAAAATGAACTTGCTTTCTGGGATCTCTTCTGACACTCTTTCACAATGTTTTGCCTGTTGTTGTTCTTCAGGCTCACTTGTATAATTTAAAATTTTAACTAAGATTCTTATGAAAATGCATGTAAATACCTCAGTGCATAACATTTTTTAACGAGTTACTACATATAGCACCCCGTTCGTGCTAGCTCTCAGTGCAAACATCTTGTCTTAATTCAGCCGTTTCAGACTTGCACTCTCCTGATTAACTTCTGAATCCCTGCTGACACTGTCCTAGAAGGGTAAAAAAAAAAAAAAAAAGGATCACACTGATGTCATTCCAGACAAGACAAGCACAGGATTTAAAGTGCTTGTTTGGCATGTGGAGTGGAATTTAAGACATCCTACATATAAAATTCTTACACAGCAATGGGGAAGTCAGTCATGGACCCAGGCAATAGGGAAACATGTTTGTTTTTTGATACTCGTGCAAGGTAAATCTCATTATTCCCTCATTAAGGGTTATATAGGGTCGTTATACTGAACCCACCGTCATCAGTTGTAAAGAGAATACTAGACACGTTGTTTATTTTATACATAGGTGCAGCCAACCAAACATGCTAAACCACTTACAGCAGTTTATTGACATTGGCGAGGAACAACAATTTAGAAAAGCAAATGACGCAAATTGCATATTGTGGAGTTCTAGAGGTTTCTTCCCCCCTACCACCACCACCAAGCTTTCTTTAGAAAACTTCTTTTTACATTGAAAACATGTCAAAATTTGGGAAAGCAACAAGCGATCAGGTATGTTTTGTTTTTTCTCCTCAAGTTTTAATTTGTTTTTGCGCCAATCTCAAACAGTGGACTTTTCAAGGTCAACCAGTTTATATATTTTTTATACATTTTATGTGTTAGGTCTTCAAGTTTGAAGTAATGAGCAGAAAGAAAGCTAGAGTCTTATACAGATTGCTTTGTATTCACTAATTTCAAGGCAAATAAATAAATAATCTTAATACTATTCATATATTGGGGTTTTGCCTTGACCAAATACCACAGTTAAATTGCACACGTGATATTGCACATGGTAAACTAAAATTAGCAGACTGCAAGTACCCTATATAAAATAGATTTCCTTTAAAAGTCAGTGCATGAATTTGGGAATATATTGTACATGATGTAGTGCTCTGTGATATGATATTATTTCATTATGTATCATCACCACATCAACAGGTCTCAGAATTTACATTTTGACCTAGAAGCAACATTATGTAGGGAATGAGAATATGACCAAACTGGACTTTTGACCTGTCATTTACTAATTCCTGAAACTCCTGCACCCTCGATTTTCTCATTTGCAGATTGGAGATGAAAATACCTTCTCCTAGGTAGACCACATGAAGATTTGAACAAGGAAACGTGCCTGGGGCTCACATACTGAAGAAAGGAGCACAGGAGCTCAGTGGAAGATGGAGTTTGTGTCCCAGCACCTGCAACACAATGGCAGCAGCTCTCAAAACAAGAGCCCAGAGTCTGCTGACAGCATCAGCAGCCAATCACATCTGCACACACGACATGCATTTGAGCCACATTCTTAGTCACTATCCATTTCATATTCTGGTCCAGGAGGATGCAAATGAAATTTAGATTCACGGAGCTAACATTACACGACAAGTTAGATACCAGTTATCACAAGGGGAGGACAAGGGAATGAGGCAGCTAATGTCTACACTGGTTTGCCCTAAGATTTTAGATCCGCAACTGATCTGGTGGTCCTCGTGGAGTGTGGGTTAGTCCTAGCACTTCATGTCTGTTAATTTGTTCATCCTCAAGTCCTCTGTGCTAGTTCTGTGATCGAACCCTTCTTTGTTGGTAAGGAAA
The DNA here is from genome assembly GCF_964194105.1 of Spermophilus citellus. Classification (NCBI taxonomy): domain Eukaryota; kingdom Metazoa; phylum Chordata; class Mammalia; order Rodentia; family Sciuridae; genus Spermophilus; species Spermophilus citellus. Next base: position 126,595,236 of record NC_138189.1, read on the forward strand.
TCCAGGCAGGAGGATCTTAATCGACCTCCTTCACCTTCCAGGCTCAACAATGGGGTTGGGAAGGATGGAAGTCAGGGGCTTCTCTGCACAACCTGCTTGAACACACCCTCACCCATGAGGAGGAAGACACCCAGTTCTTGCCCTTTTAACTTAATGGCGATATCATTACACACACACAGTCACGCATCATTACGCTTCATAATTGCCTCTAGGATTTGGGTAGTTTTAGACTAAAAAGTAAATCAATGAAATGGTTTCCAGGAGCTGGGAGTTGGCATACTGGAGAATGATGGTTTAATGAGTGCAGAGTTTCAGCTGGGGGAGATGAAAACATTCCGGAGATGGAAGGGGGTGATGGTTGCGTGGTGATGTAACTGTACTCAATGCCCAAAGCAAATGTCATGTATCTATTTTATCATAATTTTAAAAACTAGGAGCCAAAGAAGGTAAGTTGCATTACGGTCATCTAACCCAAAGTGTCAAATGGATTAAGGCTGAGAAAGCCCAGTTACAGGAGGGCTAGAGGGAGAGTGAGTATCTTCTACAACATTGTGTATTGACCAGGTTGGTTTTATTTTAATATCTTGATCCTGATGTTTATTGTCCGGTCTTTGTCCGGTCTTTTCCCGGAGAGAATACATGGCAGAGGTTTAAGTTCCTGGGAAATTCAGAAGGTGTAAAGCAAGAGGTTTTATTTCTGTTACATTCTGAATTTCCATGGCTTAGGCTAGAGTTTTCAGTGAAAAATGATGGTCATTGTCCAAAGTGGTTTCCAGGCTGAAGTGGCCCTGTCATCCCTCCGTGTTTTTAAGGGGAAGAATGATATATGCCCAATATTATCTCTGCTAAATCATTCAGAACTACAAAACAACTTCAAGTGAGAACAGATTTTCAGATTTAAAAGATAATTCTTTGCCCACTGATGTGTAAGATGGAAAAAGAGGACAAAAAATCTTGGAAAGAACTTAAGACTTAAAATTAAGGCAACCGGGCCTTGTGTTCATAAGGATCTCATCTCTCAATGAATCAGAACCTTCCTTGTGAAGGTCAAGATCTTCATACCCACTGAGATAAATAAGCTATTACATTATTTTTCAGAATGTCTGTTAGAAATGTAAGTCCACATACCTGCTGGGTTTAAAAAAAAAAAGAGTCCAGTCTTAAAAATGGAAAATAAAATTTAATACCATGTTATTACTTACAGTTGTCATTGGCGAAGCTTCTAGCAGCCTTCTGCATTTGCAAGCACCACCCAGGGTTGTTTTTGTTTCAAAATGGATTTTTCCCTCAAGATTTTTATGAAGATTTCTAAGTGGAATCGCATGCAGTCCTGCGAAGGGCAAATTTAATTCTTTTTACTTCCAGTTTAATTTTTTTAATTCTAATCTTATGATTTTTCCAGAAATAAGAAAGGTATGTGTAGTGTGAAATTGGCAGTGTGTTAAAGGATTTAACTGTCCATATCTGTATGGCCCTGTGTCTGTCGATCTTATCCAAATCTTTCACCCCAATAGACCCACTGTAAATATACCTTTTAGAACTAAAGCTTTAGCTAAAAGATCTTTTTTAATATTTAACCTTTATTCTGTAAAATTGTTGATGATGATCATAGGAAAGAGTACAAGAAAAAGAGTTTGTGTCACATTTTTTGAAAAGGCTATTTCTAGAAGCCTCCGTGAGCTTCCCCCTCATGTATCCATTCAACAAATCCATATTGAGTAACTTCTGGACACTGCTTTAAGCAATGGAAATCCAGGAGTGAACCAAATGAGATTCAGTCCTTTCTTTGTGAAATGAATTTTTTAGTACCACCACCACCAAGTTGTTAAACTGAGGATTATTTAATTGGCATTGTAGGTGCTCCAAAGAGAACAAGAGAGTTCCATGACAGTTTAACTGGACATTAAACTTGGAGAAAGGGTTGTTGGGATTCAGTACCACCCGTAGCCCCAGGCAAAAGCCCCTGGTCCTGAAGTTTGAAGGAATCCACTCTCCTCATTCTAGACCACACCCAGGTTTCCCTGACCCTTCCATTTCTGTACAAAGCCCCTCTCTGAGCCTTACTCAGACCTTTTTTCTGGGCCTGTCATATCCCAAGGGGGACCATCGGCAAGGATGTATATTCTTAGGCTTCAGGGTGGTAACCAAGAGGGGCGGCTGGCAAAGCATTGGTGTGCATGGGGACTACGAGGTATACCCTGGGAGATACACAAGTCTCCTCTTACCAAGAAAAAGGGAACCAAACAAGAAAAAGTGACATGGGGGCATTGGTCACTAACCAGGGGCCAGGAACCCCTTCATCCTTATACTACAAGATTCCTCTGTGGAATCTGAAAAAGCCTGAATTATCTCTATAAGATCTGAGCCTTCAACTACACTCTTGCTTTGAGCCCTGGTTGGGGTGGATCTTTCTGACCTGAGTTTTGCAGCATGAGTTGGAATTGACTGATCAAGAGAAAGAAATGATGCTTTTGAGGAACTGTTTCTGAGAAATAAAATAATTTGAAATATTTCTCACTGGAGCTTGACTGAGAGTTATCTGGGGCAACAGAGGAAGGGCATGCTTTGTGTGACACCCTTCGAAAGGGATGTGTTATGTGCCCATAAATGAAAATTCTCTGTAGGATATTTTTGATGAGGTATAAAAAATATACCTACAGAATCAGACACATGTCTGTAATCCCAGCTAGTTGGGAGGCTGAGCCAGGAGGATTGCAAGGTTGAGGCCAGGCTCAACAATTTAGAGAAGACCCTTAGCAACTTGATGGACCCTGTCTCAAAATGAATAAATAAAAAGGGTTGGGGATGTAGCTCAGTGGTAGAGTGCCCCGGGTTCAATTCTCAGTGCCAAAACAGAAAGCAACAACAACAACAAAATATGAAAAGACATATGCTAATCTATTATTTCTATACAATCTATATATCAAAAACTGAGTTAAATTTTTTAAATAATTTTATTTAAAATACTATATTACAAGGTCCCATTATCTTAGTCCCTTCAGGCTGCTACAACACAATAGTATCACCTGGGAGGCTTACAAGCAGCAGGAATTTCTCTCTCACAGTTCTGGAGGTTGTGAAGTCCAAGATCAAGGGGCCAGGTGATTCAGGCTCTGGTTAGGGCCTGCTCCTCCGAGATGGCAGTTCTTCACTGTGTCCTTACATAGTGGAGGGGAAAACATGCTTCCTCAGGCCTCTTTTAAAAGGGCATTAACGTGTCAGGCACAGTGGTGCATGCCTGTAATCCCAGTGGCTTGGGAGGCTGAGGCAGGAGGATCACATGTTCAAAACCAGCCTCAGCAACTTAGAAAGGCCCTAAGCAACACAGTGAGACCCTGTCTCTAAATAAAATATAAAAAAGGGCTGGGGATGTGGCTCAGTGGTTATGTGCCCCTAGGTTGAATCCCACAGGGGTTAAGATTTCAGTACATAAATTCAGTGAGGCCGTAAATACCATAAGGCCCATGATCTTTATAATCTATGAAATTCTAATAATGACACCCTGTGGCCCTGGAGACTCAGGCCTAGGGAACAGGCTGCCTCCCCTATTGCTCTCCCGCGTAGTTTTTACGTAGTAAATCATCACGTTGTTCATTTATCTGTTCACTCACCTCACTCAGCCATGGCTTCCTCACCTGCACTGTGGGAGTGACAAGAGTGTAACAGAGACACCTGGAGGATGAAATAAAGTGGTGAATACAACATGCTTTAAAGGGCACCGGGAAAGCACCAGGCACGTTGTAGGATGCAGTGGTTCCTAGATCCCTAGGAATTTCAGTTAGCAGAAAAGCAGAAGGACAAGTCACCCTGTGATCACAACTATGAACACAGCAGGTTCTAAAATGACCGAGAAGGAGTCCGTTCATTCTGCCTGTCGAGCAGGGAAAGGTTTCGCGGAGGGAAGGCTGGATCTGGGCCCGCAGAGGGGACGGAGATGTCAGAAGGACAACCATGCTCCAGCCAAAGGATTCAGCAAGGTGGCAGAATGCTGAGTCAGGGGAGAGTGGGTGATGTGACAACGTGGAAGGGGCAGTCTAGTGGTGGGAGCTGAGCTCGGTGGCAGCAGATTAAGGAGGGACTTGAACCCCATGCTAAGGAGCCGAGCCTTTATTTGGTAGGACTGTGATTTTGATGTATTCCCTGTTAAAGGCTTGGTTCTCAGCCCACGGGACTATTGGGAGGTGGTAGAACTTGCCAGGAGGCTTAGTGAGTGTTATGGTTTAGATGTGAGGTGTCTCCCAAAAGCTCACATGCAAGATGGTTCAGGGGAGAAATGACTGGATTGTAAGAGTCTTAACCCAACCAGCGAATTAACCCCCTGATAGGGATGAACTGAGTGGTAACTGAGGTGGGGGGTGTGGCTGGAGGAGCTGGGAATTGGGTATCTTGGAGTGTCTCTCTCCACTTCCTCATCACCTCCGCCACCCTCTCCCGCCACGGTGTTCAGCCTCACCTCCAGCCCTGAGGAATGGAGCCAGCCTTCCGTGGACTAACCCCTCTGAAACCCTGAGCCCTCAAATAAACTTTTCCTCCTTACAGTTGTTCTGGTAAGATCCTTCAGTCCCAGCAGAAGAAAAGCTCACTAAAACAGTGGGAGACGCTTGAGTCACTAGGATGTGCCTTTGAAAGGGATGTTGGGACCACGGCCAGTTCTTCCTCTTTGCTTTCCAGCCACCACAGGTGAGTACTTTTGGTCCACCACACAGTCCCTGTTATTATCTTCTGACTTATCATAGGCCCACTGAATGCTCTTGCTCTGAAATGATGAACTTTTCCTCTTTTTACATTTTCTCAGGTACTTTGTCACAGTAATGGAATATAACATAGTAGGATAGTATTTCTCAAAGTATAGGCCTTGGGTATTAAAATCCCCTGAAGTGGTTACTAAGAATAAAGATTCCTGTACTCACTCCAGAATTAAGGAGTCGGAAAATAGGGTTTGGAGCTATTTAACAAATCTTTCCAGGTGATTCTTGTTTATGCTCTTTGCTGATTAAAAAAAAAAAAAAAAACACCTCCTTCGACTTTTCATTGTGAGTATAAAATTTGTTCAAAAAGCCTTGTCTTAGACAAGTGCCGGGCTACATCCATGCTATTAAGAAAACCAAGAGGCTCATCTTTCAGAAGAAAAATATGTCTTCGGAAATGTGAGTTTCCCTTTACGACAATAAATTAGCATAAGACACATGTTGGCTAGACATGTTAAGCTAAGGAGGAAAAAATCTTGAGGCAAATATATTGTTGCCCACAAAGTATATTCCCTCACTGTTCCCTGAGATCCTAATGTCCAAAGGGAAAAAGATAAAAATGATCCTAGAAGTCATAAGGTTTGTTAGTTTTTCCCTGTTAGGCAATAAAGACTTGCAGCCTAAATTTACATTAAGATTTGTGGACCCTGTTTAGGTAATATGTCACACACACACACACACACACACACACACACACACACGGCTGATATATTACACGCCTGTAATTCTCCAGCAGCTCAGAAGGCTAAGGAAGGAGGATCGTGAGTTCAAAGCCAACCTGAGCAAAAGCAAGGCGCTAAGCAACTCAGCAAGACCATGTCTCCAAAAAAAAAAAAAAAAAAAATAGGGCTGGGGATTTGGCTCAGTAGTCGAGTGCTCCTGACTGAGTTCAATCCCGGGTACTCCCCAACACCTCCAAAAAAAATTGCTGATATAAAGAATGGTAATGTTTCAAATTTTTATGAGTTAATGTCAATGAAAATACTTTCAAACCTTCCCTGAGTTGCATTACCCCCAAATGTTATATATTCCTCAGTGTAAGCCCCTGTACTTAAGATTTTTACTTTTTGACAGTTCCCTTCTCCATGAACCTGAGAGTTAATAAGGAAAAAAGGGAGATTATTTTACTGATAACCTTAACCCATCACAATGCTCTATTTTGTGACTACCCTTCATATTATGAAATATAACATTTTCAGACTGTTTAACAACATGAGACCACTCTAGTAAAGTGATCCATGGGAGAAGCATCCAAACTAAAAAAAAGATAGATATTCTCCTTAACTTATTATAAATAGATCCCTAAATCTAAAGACTGGAAGAACATGAAATAGTGGTGAATTCTGTTGGCAGTATCAGCAATTTTCTTTTTTCTTTTATTTTGCTTCCTTCTTTGTGCTTTTCTTTACATTTTGAAAATGTCTAAAACGACGTTGCCTGTATTGTATGACTTTTAAAAGTCCCCAAATGTGCAAGTGCATGTGTAGGGAGGGGGAGTGGGGTGCAAGGAGCAGGAGTGAGGCAGAGTGACGGGGTGAGCAGTGTGGTCTGGGAAGAAGAGGAAGCCTCGCCCGCCCCCCAGCAGAATCACTGGCTCCTTTCCTTAGGCTCCTCTCTGCTGAGGTCTGCCTCCTTTTTTAAACAGTGAGTTTTCTGAGTTCAGAAACTGTATGCAACTGGTACCTGTAAACTCAGAATCTAACCTGGCCCAATAAGAATGGCCCCCGAGTGACTGTCTCTAGTTCTCCAGAAGCTTCCACTGATATCCCATTTGGCAGATCAAGATTTCTGGAGCTCTGAATTCTGCTGATAAGAAATGCCTGTTTCACTTGGGGAGCTGATCCACAGCGCAAGCAGGATGAAGAGAAATGATTTCATGTTCCACTCCAGAGAGCTGTAGACTGGGCCAGTTAAGCAGGTGTTAGGATCCAAGGAGAGAGCTCCCTGCTCTGAAATACCCACACTGGTTCCTGGCATTTTACCATCATAACTTCATTCCTTCGGGGTCTGAATTCTTGTAACAGTCCCCTATTAAAATGCAAATGCCTCTGGGAGGTGTTAAACCCTTGTCACCAAACACCTTGCTTATTAGCTAACACCTGAGCTGACAGCCATCGGTTCCCAGAGAGGTAGAGAAACGGCAGGCATCAGCGGGGGCAATTGGAGGACAGCTGAGGGACCTTAGGGTGACTGAGCTCAGATGTCACAAGATTTCCATGTCTGGAGTTGGTGGTAACAGGGAATGGGCACCCCCAATGGTCAGTGAGCACTCTGATCAGGTGGTAGAGAGGGCTCGAGGCACTTCTATTTCTCAGGCCAGGTGATCAAGATGAAGGTCCAGGTGAAGAGCATGGGTATGTTCTCTGGCCTCAGTGCACCCAACCGCCAGGTAGTTTCACTTTCTTGACAAGTCCCAATGTACATAGGACTAGAATCAGAAATTTATTGAGTTTTTTTTTTTTGCACTGTGTTTTATTTTTATTGTTGTTGTTTGTTTTTACAAAACAAGAATGATTGTGAGTTTCTCAGTCATAAGCATTAACCTGCAGTGTTGGGGCCCAACCAAATAAGTTAGTAGCTATTTACTCCTTCATCTTCCATCAATGAAGCCACACATACCTATCTCCTGTCATTCCTCTTCAAAAATCAAATCCTTTGGGACTAAGGGTGTTGTTCAGTGCTGGAGTGCATGCTTAGCATATAAGCTTAGGGTTCAGTTCCCACCACCATAAAAATGAAGTCAAAACCTTCACTTCTTGAGTGTTTTTAAAACTGTTCTCTGAAAACCTCTCTGTTGGTCTGTGTCGTTCTGGACTAGAGAAAGATGCTGAATTTTCCCACTTTGGTGTGTAGTGTTCGTCACCGTGGGAGAGTTAAATGGCACTCTGAATTGAGTAAGATTGCCTGAACTGCTTTCAAATATTTGGGGTTCAAAAAACAAAAACCAAAAATGCATTTGGCCAAAACATTTGCTTTCCTCTTCATTTTTCTAAAAACCTATGTTTATTTCAAGGAACATTAAGCCCATGTGTTTCTAATGCATTCACACTCAGTTCATTATAATGCTACTCTATAATAGTTCTTTGGCATCCAAAAGGCCCAACGGGCCTGTCTCCTTTGAACGAGTAGGTGTAGTGTGGTCACTCCAAATGAGCACTGTCCAGAATGGCTCACATTCAGCTCCTTCCTGAGGTCCACCCGGGCCAGCACATGCAGGGACTAGCACAGAACCATCCCTCCTGAGGTCTGGCGCCATGGTATCCTCTCAACCTCTGCTGGGAACAGGAACCAGTGAGCAGTCAGAATTTTAGAGTTCTGGTCAGAATTTTAAATTGAATTAAGTTTGGCCTAATGCAGCCTCAGTACATATTTTAATCTTGGTCTCAACATTTCCTTTGTAAATGGTAAACTGCAGCCTCACTTGATATAGTCATAGACTATAAGATTGTCTTGTAAGGGTAGCTGAGTCTCAACCACTAGTAAGTGGTCAACTGTTCAAACTCAGTTCAAATAAGACAGACATGACCTCTACTTCACTTCTGTTTTCTGTAGGTCACTTCCTTTTCTCTGGCTCTAAGTACAACTTGCCCATGTGGGAAGGAACCTATTCTGGTTCTTGTAGTCACCCGGTTTAGACATCATTTCTTGCCCAATTAATCCATTGCATGTGATATGTCGAAAGCTTTTTATTTAACAGATGTTAAATGTTTAGCAATCCTTTCCCTGCCTTTGTGAATCTTAATCATTATTAAGAGCATTTAAGAGCCAGACCACATGCACCCTACATGACCTTATTAAATATCAATTCCGAGACTGAAGGGGCAAGGAGGAGCTGAGAATGTCCCCATTGACCCTATTGCTACAGTGGCTGGCAATTAATCAAATCTCTAGAAAAGTTGATATATACCTGGTTAACAATTTCAGTTGAAATTGCTTAATAAGTAACTTTGTTATGGTTTAGATGTGGGGTATCCCCCAAATGCTCATGTGTGAGACAATGCAAGTTTAGAGGTGAACTGATTGGGTCATGAGAGTTTTAACCTAACCAGAGCATTAATGCCTTGGATTACTAGATGGTAACTGTAGGCAGGTAGGGTGTGGCTGGAGGAGGTGGGTCCCTGTGGGCCTGCATTTGGGGTATATATTTTGTTTTTGTTTAGTGGAGCTCTCTCTCTGCTTCCTAGTGCCGTGTCCCCAGCTGCTTTCCTCTGTCACATACTTCTGCCAAGATGTTTGGCCTCACCTCAGGCCCTAAGGAGTGGAGTCGGCCATCTATAAACTGAGACCTTTGAAACCATGAGCCCCCAAATAAACTTTTCCTCCTTAAAATTGTTCTCTTCAGGTCTTTTGGTCACAGTGCCAAAAACATTGATTAAAACAGTAGCAAAGGGTACTCTTGCTTCATCATTTTCTCCTTTTGTTCTGGATATATTGACCCTACTGAATGTGATTGTGTTTCTGAAAGGAGTGGGGAACAGAAGCAGTCACAAGAAGGATGTTTGGAATTGGCAGACTAGCTCAGGGTCGACTCTTTCCAAAATAAATTCTCTCTAATAAATAATTCTAATTCCAGTTGTTCTCAATTTGCTGGATTTCCCCATATGTCAAGTATTGAGCTAGAATCCCTATACATGTTATCCCATTTGATCCCCACTACAATCTGGGGATAATATTCTTGTTTATCCCCACTTTACAGATGAGCAAAATGAGTTGTAGAGAAAAGCAACTTGCCTTAGTGAGGTCATAGAGCAATCATCAGTGGGGGTTTTGCTTTGACTCTGGCAGACCTGCTGCGCAATGTTATCCTGTCTGAGAGCAGTGCCTGAAGTTAGACCTACCACCACAGGGAAGTCCTGAGTCGCAGCTCTTTAGTGGAGACCAGCCCAGGAGATAGGAAGTGCTGGGAAGGGGAAGTGCATTTTTAAGAGCCACTCTTAAATCTTAGCATTAGAAGGAACTTGAGATTGTTTTGTCTGTCCACCTTCCCTCAATTATTTCTCTATCAGGAAAAAGAATGTGCTCCGGTTCTCATTGTCCTTCTTAAAGTATGAGTCACTGATGGGACCCAAGACCTAGATGTGGTCCAGCCAGCACCGAAGGGTGGGTAGCCTGTCTGCCCGCTTCCAACACTCTATTAACCAAGCCCTGACTTTTACTACTTCCCAAAGCTACTCATTATGTGGTTACCTCATTGTGCTATTGCTTCATATTGAGCTGCCAGTTAACAAACACACTCTTTTATTGGCTATTTACTTACATATTTCCTTATTTTCTCATTTCCTAAATGCACCCACCTCCGTGAGGGTCAAGAGTTCCTAGACACGTCTTCCTGCTCCTGAACTACCTGCGTTGAGTTTCTGGTGGTCTCTTCTCCTTTCAATCTGGTTACCCGTTGCATTGGAAGTTCTTTCCCATGTTTGGAAGATCTGTTTTGGGCAAGAAATGAAAGGGTCTACTTTCTCCTCTCTCATCCTTGTAAAGATCCCTAAACTTTCTTATTCTTCTATTTAACAAATACTTTAAAATATATCCCTTTACGATGTTCTCTGTATGTGTAGACTGTCCATTTTGATGCTGTGCCTACCTGGCAGTATTATCATTTGTCACACCCTTTATTTGGAAGGACCGTCTTTCACCTTGGACGTGAGTCCTTTCCTAGCTTTTCCAAGGTCCCTTTAGGAATCATGCTGCTCTCTTGAGCTTTTCCCACTTTTATTCCTCTTCGACTTTCAGGATTGAATTTTGCCTGTGTTAAGTCTTTTGTACATCTGGGACATCTTGCCTCTGGAGTCTCTAGCTAGGAAATTATCTAAACTTTTCCTAATTTTTTTTCTTTGGTAACTGGGATTGAACTCAGGGGCACTGAGCCACATCCCCAGTCCTATTTTGTATTTTAGCTAGAGACAAGGTCTTACTGAGTTGCTTAGCGCCTCACTGTTGCTGAGGTGGCTTTGAACTCACGATCCTCCTGCCTCAGACTCCCAAGTCACTGGGATTACAAGCCTGCGCCATGTGCCCATATAGGTTATGTTTGATGCCTAACATGATTATTTCTTGACAAAATTATTCAGTGATAACCTGGTCATACTTTTGTGAAGTTTTTATTATTTCTATGTCTGACTTTAATCTATGTTATGGAATTAGGTCAAGTAACAATTCCATGTCTTGCTTCCTCTATGTATTAAGGAAAATAACAAATTTAACAAAGGCTCTTGCATTGAGCAAAATGGACTTTTAGCAGATGTCCGAGTAGATGAGGCTATCTTTACCTTGAGATGCTTCAGTGATGGTCTGGTTATCTATAGAGGAAAGGGTTATTATTTTCTCAGGGGCAACAGGGTTGCTCAAATTTTCTTCCTCAGTGATATTTTTCTGATCTGCTTTCTTTTTATTGTCTCCTAAGCACTCTCAAAAATTCTTCCATGCAAAATCTCATAGAATCATGGACTTGTAATGAAAATAGCCAGTTTAGGTGAAAAGATCTGGCTATATAAGGCCACTCTTGCCTCTTCTGTTTATCAGTAATGGAAATATTCTCTTTACAGGGAAGGTTGGAAGGAATAAATAAAACAATGGTTAGCAAAGGATCATGCAAATTGGAAAGAGTGGTACAAATATTTGCAATTATTTTTCCTGAGTTTTTTGTTTATTCATTATTGTTTGTTTGTTTGTTTGTTTGACTACTCTGCCTCTGTAATGAAACATTTCTGTGGATGAGATGCACCTCTCCTTTACAACATCCCAAACTTGAGTCTTACCCCACAACTATTGTCAAACTATGTTTACCTTCCTGTATTGGACTGGCAAGATTCTATTATTGATTAGACCTAATCAATGCATTACATAATAAACACAGAAATAAGTATCTTAAACACAGACAGCCTCTTTCATTTTATTTTATTTTTAAAGCAAGAGAGAAAAAAGAGAGAGAATTTTTTAATATTTATTTTTCAGTTTTCGGTGGGCACAACATCTTTATTTTTATGTGGTGCTGAGGATTGAACCCAGCGCCCCATGCATGCTAGGCGAGCGCGTTACTGCTTGAGCCACATCCCCAGCCCTAACCTCTTTCATTTTAGAATACCTATATCAGAATAAGATTTTAGGTGTTTGGCGAATAAAGCCTTTTTCTTTTCACCTTGTGGTGATCTGTTTTTTGCCTAAACACAATTAAGCTCCAAGTCAGTAAGGAAACTAATCATAAGTGGATGCCACCTATAGGTAGGAAAAGGTAATACATTTATTTTATTATCAGCTAAATGGTGGAATGTGATGGACATCATTATCCAAAGTACATGCATGAAGACACGAATTGGGTGTCAACCTACTTTATATACAAACAGAGGTATGAAAAATTGTGGTATATATGTGTAATAAAAATTGTAATGCAAAAAAAACAAAGTACATATATAAAGACATGAATTGGCGTGAACATACTTTATATACAAAGATATGAAAAATTGTGCTCTATTTGTGTAATAAGAATTATAATGCATTCCGCTGCCATGTATGTAAAAAAATAAAACCAATTAAATAAAAAATTTAAAAAATAAATAACAATAAGAAAAATGATTATATAGCACACAACTTAGATTTTCAAACTTAAAACCACGGTATTCTTTTTTTTAATTATTATTTTTTTACCTTTATGTATTTGTTCTTAAACATCTTGATTAAGATATAATTCATATACCAAGGAATTTTCCTATTTAAAGTGTGCATCTAAATAGTTTTAGTATATTAACAGTTATGTGTGATCACCACAGTCCTAAGTTTCAAAAATTTTCATCACCCCACAGGAAACACCATACCCCTCAGTACAAGTAATCACACCTCATTTCCCCTTGACTTCCCACCTCCTCAGTCCAAGTTCACCACCAAATCATTTGAGTATTCTAGGTGTCTCATATTAATGGAATCATGCAATATGTGTATTTTTGTGATGTTTCTGGTTTCTTTCACTTAGCATGGTGTTCTCAAATTTCAACCATATCACAGCATGTAAGGGTGCCTTATTATTTTTATTTCAGGATATTATTTCATTATGTAATAATACATATGGAAATTTCACATTTTATTTATGTATTTATCTACTTATCAGTTCAGGGTAGCCTCCAATATGTGGTTATTGTGAACATCTATGTACACGGTTTTGGAGAAGTAGATGTTTTTAATTTCTCTTAAGTATATACCCAGGACTAAAACTGCTGGGGCATATGCTAATTGTGTAACATTTTGAGAAACTTAAACTGTTCCCAAAACAGGTATATTTTTCATTCCCACCGGCAAATTTATGAGGGGTTCAATTTATCTACATCTTGCCAACACTTATTATTGCCTTTCTTCTATTTCAGCCATCCTAGTGATATGAAGTAGAATCTCATACTGGTTTTGATTTATAATTTGGATTTTCATAATCACTAATGATATTGAACATTTTTTCATATGTTTATTGGATATTTGTATATTTTCTTTGAAGAAATGTTTACTCAAATCCTTTGCCCAACTTTTATTAGGTTACCTTTTTGAGTTTTAAGAACTCTTTATCTAGTGTGACCCCGGAGATCCAGGCTGTCTGATACGCGCGGCCTGCCCCGAGGCTACAGAAGGCGTGGCGCCGCAGAGAAGGGGTTAACCAGTCAGCAGGGAATTAAGTGGCTGCGACACGGTGGTATCCCACCAGCCAAACCCAAGCCCGCACTGACCCCCGGGCTGAGTTCGGGATTGCAGTCGGGGAAGGAAGCCGGTAAGGCCCCGCCCCCCACAAGGGACACTCCGCTAAGGCAAACAGCGGCCACCATCTTAGAGGGCTGAAGTACCCACCGCCACTCTCCGACAGATTGCAGCAACAAAACAGGTGTGTGTGACCCAGCCCAGCCCCCTAACTTAGGGGGATTTCGCATAAAATCTCTCCTAGCTTTTCAGGGGGAGGCAGTATCAGAGTGAGCCTGCATAAAGACTAAAGGGGAGCTAGAGGCACCTGACGCTCAACACCCCCTCCCATCAGTGGACAAAACAAAAGCTGCCTAGCCAGCGCTGGGGGAGGGGCAAGCAGAAAAAATCAAAACCATAGAGTGCCGGGGATCCCAAAAGCCAACGGTGTGACCCCGGAGATCCAGGCTGTCTGATACGCGCGGCCTGCCCCGAGGCTACAGAAGGCGTGGCGCCGCAGAGAAGGGGTTAACCAGTCAGCAGGGAATTAAGTGGCTGCGACACGGTGGTATCCCACCAGCCAAGCCCAAGCCCGCACTGACCCCCGGGCTGAGTTCGGGATTGCAGTCGGGGAAGGAAGCCGGTAAGGCCCCGCCCCCCACAAGGGACACTCCGCTAAGGCAAACAGCGGCCACCATCTTAGAGGGCTGAAGTACCCACCGCCACTCTCCGACAGATTGCAGCAACAAAACAGATTGCAACAAAACAGGCCCAGAGTATAGCTTGAACTGCCGAGAACCATCACTGAGGGGAAATCTGGTCTAGCAGGAGAACCCAAGCCTAGCAGGAGAGAACAGGAGACTAGAGGCAAGGCTCTCGTGACTGGGCAGCTGTAAACTGCAGGCCCGCCGGCGACAGTTCATCCACTGCCAGGGTAACTGGGCGGTAGGAGAACGCCCTCCCGCTGGCGATGGATCACCTGCCCACGGCCTGAGATACTGGGCGGCGGGAGTCTGCCTGCCTGCCACGACCGGGTGCTGAAACCAAACAGAGACAGTCCACTCACACTCCCCCATTAGGGCACCCCGGCAAGGAGACTGGGGCACGGCATAACAGAGTAGTGTCGTCACTGGAGCTCGGACGTCGGAATTCCTTCCCAGCAGAACCCACGTTAGCAGGCATAGTTCAACAACACAAAGGAGAGACATCAGAGTAATACAGAAACAAAACAAATCTATAGAAGAGAGCAGAAACACGACAATCAAAAAGAACTGGAAAGTAACGTGGACAACATGAGAAAACAAGGGAAAAAAGGATTTCAAACAATACAAGACAACTCAATTCTACAAGAGGACATAGAAACTTCAGAAACAGGGATATGGAAAGAACTCAGGGGATACCTAACTCGAATGGAAAGGAATATTAGAGAAGACATGAGACAGCAAGTCCAAGAAATAAAAGTATATTTTGAAAATGAATTAAACAAACAAATTCAAATGGCAAAGAACGAGATCTACCAGGAGATAGAGATCTTAAAAAAAAATCAAACAATAATCCTAGAATTGCAGGAAACTATAAGCCAAATTAAAAACTCAAACGAGAATATTACAAATAGACTTGATCAAGTAGAAGTCAGAACATCAGATAATGAAGACAAGGTTTATCAACTTGAAAAGAATATAGTCAACACAGAAAAGATGCTTAAATCCCACGAACAATCTATTCAAGAGTTATGGGATGTCATAAAAAAACCAAATCTGAGAGTCATAGGGATAGAAGAAGGCACAGAGTTTCAAACCAAAGGAATGGACAACATATTAAATGAAATAATTCTAGAAAACTTCCCAGAGATGAAAGATGGAATGGAGTGCCAAATCCTGGAAGCCTACAGGACCCCAAACATTCAAAACCATAATAGACCAACCCCAAGACATATAATTATGAAGATAGCCAACATACAGAACAAGGAGAGAATATTAAAAGCTACGAGAGAAAAGAGGCAGATTACTTTCAGGGGTAAACCAATTAGGTTAACGACCGATTTCTCATCACAAACTTTGAAAGCGAGAAGATCCTGGAATAATGTATTTCAAACGCTGAAAAATAATGGATTCCAACCAAGAATACTATATCCAGCAAAATTGAGCTTCAAATTTGACAATGAAATTAAAATCTTTCATGATAAACAAAAGCTAAAAGAATTTGCAGCAAGAAAACCAGCTCTGCAAAGCATTTTGAACAAAACACTACAAGAAGAGGATTTGATAAATAGTGCCCAAAACTAACAGCAGGAGGTATCTCAGTAAAGGGGGAGGAAAACAACCAAAAAGCAAAACTAGCCAAACTAAAATAAATAAATAAAGAAGCATGACTGGAAATACAAATCATATCTCAATTGTAACCTTAAATGTTAATGGCCTAAATTCACCAATCAAGAGACATAGGCTAGTAACCTGGATCAAAAAAACAAATCCAACAATATGCTGCCTTCAGGAGACTCATATGATAGGAAAAGATATACACAGGCTGAAGGTAAAAGGTTGGGAAAAATCATACCAGTCATATGGCTCTCGGAAGCAAGCAGGAGTGGCCATACTCATATCGAATAAAATCAATTTCAAACCTAAGTTAATCAAGAAGGATAAAGAAGGTCACTATATACTGTTAAAAGGAACCATCCACCAACAAGACATAACAATCATCAATTTGTATGCACCAAACAATGGAGCTGCAACGTTCATAAAACAAACTCTCCTCAAGTTCAAGAGTCAAATAGACCACAACACAATAATTATGGGTGACTTCAACACACCGCTCTCGCCATTAGACAGATCCTCTAGACAAAAGCTGAATAAAGAAACTATAGAACTCAACAGCACAATCAATAACCTAGACTTAACCGACATATATAGAATATATCAACCATCATCAAGTGGATACACGTTCTTCTCAGCAGCACATGGATCCTACTCAAAGATAGACCATATATTATGCCATAAGGCAACTCTTAGTAATTATAAGGGTGTGGAGATAATACCATGCACCATATCTGACCATAATGGAATGAAATTGGAAATCAATGATAAAAGAAGGAAGGAAAAATCATACATCACATGGAAAATGAACAATATATTATTGAATGATCAATGGGTTGTAGAAGACATAAAGGAGGAGATGAAAAAATTCTTAGAGTCAAATGACAACACAGACACAACATACCAGAATCTATGGGACACAATGAAAGCAGTTTTAAGAGGGAAATTCATTTCTTGGAGTTCTTACCTCAAAAAAAGAAAAAACCAACAGATAAATGAACTCACACAACACCTCAAAAACCTAGAAAAGGAAGAGCAAAACAACAGCAAATATAGTAGAAGACAAGAAATAATTAAAATTAGAGCAGAAATCAACGAAATTGAAACAAAAGAAACCATTGAAAAGATAGATAAAACTAAAAGTTGGTTCTTTGAAAAAATAAATAAGATAGACAAGCCCTTAGCCATGCTAACGAAAAGAAGAAGAGAGAGAACTCAAATTACTAACATACGGGATGAAAAAGGCAATATCACAACAGACACTACAGAAATACAGAAGATAATTAGAAAGTATTTTGAAACCCTATATTCCAATAAAATAGAAGATAATGAAGATATCGATAAATTTCTTAAGGCATATGATTTGCCCAGATTGAGACAGGAAGACACACACAATTTAAACAGACCAATAACAAAAGAAGAAATAGAAGAAGCCATCAAAAGACTACCAACTAAGAAAAGCCCTGGACCAGATGGCTATACAGCGGAGTTCTACAAAACCTTCAAAGAAGAATTAATACCAATACTTTTCAAGCTATTTCAAGAAATAGAAAAAGAAGGAGCTCTTCCAAATTCATTCTATGAGGCCAACATCACTTTGATCCCAAAACCAGACAAAGATACTTCAAAGAAAGAAAACTACAGACCAATATCTCTAATGAACTTGGATGCAAAAATTCTCAATAAAATTCTGGCGAATCGAATGCAAAAACATATCAGAAAACTTGTGCACCATGATCAAGTAGGATTCATTCCTGGGATGCAAGGATGGTTCAATATACGGAAATCAATAAATGCTATTCACCACATCAATAGACTTAAAGACAAGAACCACATGATCATCTCGATGGATGCAGAAAAAGCATTTGACAAAGTACAGCATCCCTTTATGTTCAAAACACTAGAAAAACTAGGGATAACAGGAACTTACCTCAACATTGTAAAAGCTGTATATGCTAAACCTCAGGCTAGCATCATCCTAAACGGAGAAAAACTGAAGGCATTTCCTCTAAAATCTGGAACAAGACAGGGATGCCCTCTATCACCACTTCTATTCAATTTAGTTCTCGAAGTACTAGCCAGAGCAATTAGACAGACAAAAGAAATTAAAGGCATAAAAATAGGAAAAGAAGAAATTAAACTATCGCTATTTGCGGATGACATGATAATATACTTAACAGACCCAAAAGAGTCTACAAAGAAGCTGCTAGAGTTAATAAATGAATTCAGCAAAGTGGCAGGGTATAAAATCAACACGCATAAATCAAAGGCATTCCTGTATATCAGCAACAAAACCTCGGAAATGGAAATAAGGAAAACCACTCCATTCACAATATCCTCAAAGAAAATAAGATACTTGGGAATCAACCTAACAAAAGAGGTGAAAGATTTATACAATGAAAACTACAGAACCATAAAGAGAGAGATAGAAGAAGATCTCAGAAGATGGAAAAATGTACCCTGTTCATGGATAGGCAGAACTAACATCGTCAAAATGGCGATATTACCCAAACTTCTCTACAGGTTTAATGCGATGCCAATCAAAATCCCAATGGCATTTCTTGTAGAAATAGACAAAGCAATCATGAAATTCATATGGAAAAACAAAAGACCCAGAATAGCAAAAGCAATTCTAAGCAGGAAGTGTGAATCTGGAGGCATAGCGATACCAGAGGTCAAACTGTACTACAAAGCAATAGTAACAAAAACAGCATGGTACTGGTACCAAAACAGGTGGGTAGACCAATGGTACAGAATAGAAGACACAGAGACTAATCCACAAAGTTACAACTATCTTATATTTGATAAAGGGGCTAAAAGCATGCAATGGAGGAAGGATAGCATTTTCAACAAATGGTGCTGGGAAAATTGGAAATCCATATGCAACAAAATGAAATTGAATCCCTTTCTCTCGCCATCCACAAAAATTAACTCAAAATGGATCAGGGAGCTAGGTATCAAATCAGAGACACTGCGTCTGATAGAAGAAAAAGTTGGCTACGATCTACAAATTGTGGGGTCAGGCTCCAAATTCCTCAATAGGACACCCATAGCGCAAGAGTTAACAACAAGAATAAACAAATGGGACTTAATTAAACTAAAAAGTTTTTTCTCAGCAAGAGAAACAATAAAAGAGGTAAATAGAGAGCCTACATCCTGGGAACAAATCTTTACCCCCCACACCTCCGATAGAGCCCTAATATCCAGAATGTACAAAGAACTCAAAAAATTAAACAATAAGATAACAAATAACCCAATTAACAAATGGGCCAAGGACCTCAACAGACACTTCTCAGAGGAGGACACACAATCAATCAACAAGTACATGAAAAAATGCTCACCATCTCTAGCAATCAGAGAAATGCAAATCAAAACCACCCTAAGATACCATCTCACTCCAGTAAGATTGGCAGCCACTATGAAGTCAAACAACAACAAGTGTTGGCGGGG
This sequence comes from Spermophilus citellus, assembly GCF_964194105.1. Classification (NCBI taxonomy): domain Eukaryota; kingdom Metazoa; phylum Chordata; class Mammalia; order Rodentia; family Sciuridae; genus Spermophilus; species Spermophilus citellus. The sequence continues at coordinate 126,614,401 of NC_138189.1, forward strand.
ATGTGGGGAAAAGGGTACACTTGTACACTGCTGGTGGGACTGCAAAATGGTGAGGCCAATTTGGAAAGCAGTATGGAGATTCCTGGGAAAGCTGGGAATGGAACCACCATTTGACCCAGCTATCGCACTTCTCGGACTATTCCCTGAGGACCTTAAAAGAGCGCACTATAGGGATACGGCCACATCAATGATTATAGCGGCACAATTCACAATAGCTAGACTGTGGAACCAACCTAGATGCCCTTCAATTGATGAATGGATAAAAAAAATGTGGCATCTATACACAATGGAGTATTATGCAGCACTAAGAAATGACAAAATCATAGAATTTGCAGGGAAATGGATGGCATTAGAGCAGATTATGCTAAGTGAAGCTAGCCAAGCCCTAAAAAACAAATGCCAAATGTCTGCTTTGATATAAAGAGAAAAACTAAGAACAGAACATGAAGAAAGAGCATGAGGAAAAGACTACAGTAAACAAAGACGAATCGGGGGAGAGAAACGGAGAGAGAAGGGAAAGCATATGGAAATGGTAGGAGACCTTCAAGGATACATAAAATTATAAGAGGTTATGAGGGGCAAGGGGGAGGGAAAAAAAAAAAAGGGAGAGAATTGAACAACAGCAGGGGAGGTAGAGAGGGAAGATGGGAGGGGAGGGGAGGGGAGGGGGGATAGTAGGGGATAGGAAAGGTAGCAGAATACAACAGTCACTAATATGGCATTATGTAAAAATGCGAATATGTAACAGATGTGATTCTGCAATCTGTATTTGGGGTGAAAATGGGAGTTCAAAGCACAATTTGAGTCTAATGTATGAAAGATGATATATCATGAACTATGTAATGCGATAAATAATCAATAAAAAAAAATAAGATGATTAAAAAAAATAAATAAATTAAAAAAAAAAAAAAGAACTCTTTATCTCTTCTAGGCACAAGTCCCTTGTCAGATATGTGATTTATGATTTATATTTTCTTTCTCATCCTGTGTTTTGTGTTTTCACTATTTTAATAGTCATTTTCAGCACAAATTTCTGTTTGCTAGGATGTACTGCAACGTATGTATTTTTCTTTGGTTGTTTTTCTTTTGGTGTTATATCTAAGAAACCTATTCTAAGATTATCAAAATTTACACCTTTATTTTCTTCTAAGAGTTTTAAACTTTTATCTCTTCGATTTCAACTTTAAATCCACTTCAAATTGGTTTTGTGACATAAAGTACTCCATTTTAATTCTTTTATATTTAGATTTATAGTTGTCCCAACACCACTTATTGACAATTCCCCCATTGAATTGTCTTAACACCCTTTGGAAATCACTTGAACATAAATAGCAGATTTTATTCTTGGGCTTTGAATTCTATTCCATTGACATATGTCTATTCTTATGCCAGCAGCAAAATATCTTGATACTATAGATATGTAGTAAGTTCTTGAAATTCACAAGTCTTTCTGTAACTTCAACTTTTCCATTTCTGAAAAGAAGGACCTTTTGAATTTTTGTTGGGATTTATGAGTCTGTAAATTAATTCAGGAAGTATTGCTGTCTTAACAGTATTAAGTCATCTAATTCACAAACATGACATCCTTAAACTTATTTAGATCTTCTTGAATTTTTTTCACCAAGGTCTTACATAGTTTCCATGTCCAAGTCTTGCACTTATTTTGTTACACTTATTTCTGTTTGTATTTTTTGATGCTATTTTATTTATTTATTGTTTTCTTTGTTTTGGTAGTGGGGATTGTTTTGTGTGGTACTGGGGATTGAACCCTAGGGCACACTACCACTGAGCTCCATCTCTAGCTTTTTTTTTTTTTTTTTTTTTTTTTTTGGAGACAGGGTCTTGCTAAGTTGTCCAGGCTAGGCTTAAACTTGAATTCTTCCTGCTTGTTTCCCAAGTAGCTGGGATTACAGGCCTGTGCCAAAACATACAGTTGCTCTTTTCAATAAATTTTTATTCTTAACTTCCTCTTGAAATTGCTTATTTCTAGAGTATAGACAGGAAATTGATCTTTATACCGGGGAGTAAACTCAGGGACACTCAACCACTGAGCCAGATCCCCAGCCCTTTTTTTTTTTTTTTTTTTTTTGCATTTTATTTAGAGACAGGTTCTCACTGCATTGCTTAGTGCCTTGCCATTGGTGAGGCTGGCTTTGAACTTTCGATCCTCCTTGTCTCAGCCTCCCAAGCTGCTGGGATTATAGCACCACCACGCCCTGATAGATAATTGATTTTTATATATTGATCTTGTATCCCATAACCTTCCTGATCTTATTTGTTAGCTGTTTAATGAAGAGTTGTTTAATGAAGTTCTTAGAATTTACTATATATAAGATCATGTCGTCTGTGACTATGGTTTTACTCCTTCCTTCCTAACAGGATGCCTTGTATTTATTTTTATTCGCCAAATGCCATACCCAAAATCTTCAATAAAAAGTTTAATGGAAGTGGTGAGAGGAAATATTCCTGTTTTAGTCCTTATCCTAGGGAAAAGCATCCAATCTTTCACATTAAGTGTATAGTAACTATTATCTTTTCTGGGATGGAAACTGAAGGGGCGCACTTCAATTCCTAATTGGATGGTACTTTTATCACTGGACCACATTGACTGCTTGCATTCATGGGCTAAATTCCACTTGTTTATGATATATAGTATTTTTTTATATGTTGCTGGATTTTTTTCTTAGTATTTTATTGAGGGTTTTTGTGCCTATATTCATAGAAGCTATTGGTCTATAATTTTTTTCCTTATGAAATGTTTGCCTGTTTTTTTGTTATAAAGATGATGGTAAAGTGAGATAATAAGTGTACTTTCCTCTTCTGTTTTTTATTTTGCTTTGGTCTGGTTTGAGTTTTTATTGGAAAAAATTGCGAAGAATCATACTAATTCTTCTTTTAATAGTTAGTAGAATTTGACACAAAGCCACTCAGTTGGCTTGGTTTTCTGTTTTCTTTTGTCGGAATTATTTAATTTTTAATTCAACACTTTACTTGTTACAGATCTATTCAGATTTTCTATTTCTTTTTGAGTCAGTTTCAATGGCTTGTGTTTTCCTAGGTATTTTTCTATTTCTTCTAGTTCATTGCCATTTAACATTAATTTGTTATTGTTATTGCTTTTATATCTCCTAGTATTTCAGATCCCTCAACAAAGATTTTGATTGCATGCCTATATAAATGTTTTACCATATGCCACACAAACATGCATGCACACTCACACACATGTATACACATGTTCTGACAACACCCCTGTCAGAAAGTGAAGATTTAGCTATCTCAATTTAGAGAACACACTCCGATTTATTATAACTTTCGTATCATGGAAAATTTGTTAGAGCCAACATATGCCTGGACAGTAACTGGTTGTTGTTTTTTTCTTTTTTTTTTTTTTTTAAAGCTGTAAGCTTGGTTAACTTCCAACATTATTTTCTATGTTCAATCTTTGTTACCTTCTCTGTGGTGTGGAATTTCTCATCTACAATTCTTGCAACAAAACAAAGAACTCATTTTTTTCTTTTTATTTTTTGTTCATTTATTTATTTTTATTATTTTTGAGAAACTCTCAGAAGCAAACAGAAAGCTGGATAATTTGCTCCTAGGGATTGTAACTCTCCATTGGATGTTATGAAAACTGTCTTGTCTGAAGTCACATCTCTTACTATTATTTTATTGAACAATAATTAGAGTACTTTAAAGGCTAAACCCACACAAGATTAACATATATGGCATAAATGTAAGCAGCCCATTCATTTGTTTTAAGTTATCCCTAAGAAGGGTTTATGTTCCTTCTAGACTTGTATAATCCAGTTGTCTAGAATCCTCCTTTGAAGACAAAAGAATGACATCCTTGCCTTTTCTTTTCATTGAAAGAACAAAGTGCATAGTTAACTTTTGCCAGGATGCAGATAGCATTGTTGTTTTTGAACATAGCATTGAACACTGAAGGACCATAAATCCAGTTATACAGCCAATTCTGTTCCTTTCATCACAAAGGGACCCAGATGTTCTTAGCTGCCTCCCATTCTTCAGTTATGCTGTTGGCTCTATCAACTGGGGTTCACACTATTCTCATATTCAGTTATAAAGGAGTCCCCTGGACAAAAGAAAACACAGCGTAAATATGAATTTTGCCTGTAAGTCTTTCCATTTTGCTTTACTAAGACTTGTTCATTTTTAGTATACATTAAGCAACTGATTGATTAGAATTTGAGTTAAAAGTATCTGACTGTAGCTATCCACTTCCACTCAGATCCTTTCTTTTTTTTTTTATATTTATTTACTTATTTAGTTAGTTTTTAGCGGACACAACATCTTTATTTGTATGTGGTGCTGAGGATTGAACCCAGGCTGCACACATGCCAGGCGAGCGCGCTATCACTTGAGCCACATCCCCAGCCCCCACTCAGATCCTTTCTTATCCAAATATATGTACTATATATTTTGAGGAAACTTTCAAAGAGACTTCTCTTTGAGGGTTAAATTCTGTTTTGTTTTGTTGTGGCAATGTCTGTTGAAAAATATATGAGGGATTTCTTAATTCCTGCGTCTTCTCAATGACTTCTTCTTTATACTTGCTCTTTTGCCTTCCTACTTGATGAGATTTGACTTTCTGTCCCAGTATCTTTTTGCAGCCTTGGTCTAGTTTTAGTGATAATCACCTTGCTGGGGTGAAAGCCATTAGCCCTTTCCCACTGTACCCGTTCAAAATGAATGATATAGTTTTTTCTTGTAAGCCCGGACTACTTTGCCAATCTGCTGACTTTTATGATGCCCTCAGATGAGAACTTCGCCATCCTTACAGATGGGCTTGAACAAAGCATTATTCCTCTGTCTCAGCTCTTTCCTGCAAATGTGGGGAGGTGCTTGGGATGTCTTTTATGATTCTTGCTTTGGCCAGAAGTCACAAAGCCATTGAACTTCATTTCGACCACTGCCACTGCAGGAAGAGTGGTAAAAAGAAATAACACTCCAAGGTTTTAAGGTTTGGGCTTTGTTTTCACTAGGAAAGAAAGAAATTTCAAAACACAGCATGGCACATGAACATGATGCTTCCTTGGGAAGTCCCAGGGGGAATTTGAGTAGAAGTAATCTGAAGTCGTTCCCCATAAGACCAGATCTCACAATTGTTTCTCAAAGCGGGTGGTTTCAACTCTGCTACACACCAACTAAGCCCCTCTCCCTACTGGGCCATGAGTACCAGCCCTCAGACCAGAAAGCAGCACCAGGACCTCAGGCCCAGCCCTGTCACTCCATGGGTCACTCCTAGAAGTGATTTATATTTACCTTCTATTCCCTCCTCTTGCCTTGTAGGAAAGCATTGCACAAAAGCTGTGGACACAGGCTGTGAATGCCTAAACAAATAGGGCTAATGGCAGCTACAGGTCAAAGTGTGACTTTTTCCTATCAAACCTTACCTGTGAGCACAGGTGGCTCATCCTGGACTCTAGTTAGAGCAATACGTGAATTTTCATCCATGTATTAAGGTCATGGCAGCAGATGCTCATCTCAGCAGCTCCAGGGAAATGATCTAAATGTAAAAGTGGTGATGGGATCCTGAGAATCATACATAGACAGACTAATGGGATTATTTTTTAAAAGGAGGAGAAATTTGTGGGTCTGTCAATATCCTCACCAGGTAGAGAGTTGCCTCCTTTCCTGACTGTAGCTGTAAAGTTTCTATCAACACCTGGAGCATTTATGAAGCTTCTATGTGAATGTGACACTCTCCTGCATCAACATTACAGGCCAATTGTTGAGATGCAAATTCTGCCATATGGAAAAGGAATGAAGGAAGTGGTCTTGTCTTGTGCACACTTTCATGCCAATTTTTGAAGCCATAGCCTAACTCCATCCAAAATGTTCAGCTAAGAGAATGCTCAGGGTGGAGTCTAAGGGAGTCCTTCTTGAAACTGAATCTGTGACAGATCGACAACTGCAGAGACAACAGGAGGCCTCCAGGTTTACTTTTAGAGCAAAGTCTGCTTCCACAGCAAGGAAAACCATTTCCTTTCTATAAGAGCTCTCCCCATCATTTCTGTCCCCAAAGCACTTCCAAGTGAAATTCTCCCATTTGCCTGGATGAGAAAAACATCTCTAAATCCTCTAATACAGTTGTACAAATGTGATTTCCTCACTGGTGAATATCACATTTTTGTGGGTTCACAAAAAATAAAACTACTTTTCCTTTTGGCTGAAAATGGCTTATGAAAAGGAAAGGCGGTTTTGGATTTGGGTGCTTTCTTTCCCAAGCAGGACATGGGGTTTTATTTTTTGGTGGTAAGAAACCACATCTGCTGCGATACAGCCAATTTTCACCTGTGACTAAAAGGGTTTCACACTAAATTTCCCACGGAGACAAGGAAAAGCCGGGTTTACCTGGTGAACTGGTAAAATGTTATCCTGGATTAACTTCACCCCATAAAACTGTCAGTCACAGAAGAGCTATCCCCACGAGCCAGGAACCGCAAGAACATTAACCCTTTTGCAAAGAATAAGGTGAAAAGTTATCCAAATCTTCAAACCAAAGGCAAACTGTGTCCTCTTGTGGTCTAGCTGTCCCTGGTGACCAGGCCAACTCCCCAAATATCCATTCCTCAGCCCTCCTCAGGACAGCCCTCAGCCTCTTCCACCCCAACACACAGGAAATCACAGGGGAGATGAAGGGCAAGGAGGCAAATGCTTATTCAGGAAAAATGATCCTTTATGCTCTTTTTTAAATTATTCATTTGAATCAGTTATACATGACAGTAGAAAGCTCTTTGATTCATCTTACACAAATGTAGCAGGATTTTTTACTTCTCTGTTTGTACATGAAGTAGTCACACCATTCGTGCAATCATACATGTACCTAGGGTAATGATGTCTGTCTCATTCCACCTTCTTTTCTACCCCCTTGCTTCTTCTTCCCCTCCCCTTTGCCCCATAAGTTCCTCCACTCATCCCATGCTCTCCCCACCCCATCCACTCATCAGAGAAAATGTTTGGCTCCTGTTTTGGGGGGATTGGCTTATTTCACTTAGCATGATATTCTCCAACTTTGTCCATTTACCTGCAAATGCCATAATTTCATTCTCTTTTAATACTGAGTTATTTCTTTGTGTATATGTACCACAGTTTCTTTATCCATTCATCTATTGAAGGGCATCTAGGTTGGTTCCACAGTTTAGCAATTGTGAGTTGTGCTGCTATAAATATTGAAGAGGCTATATCACTGTAGTATGATGTTTTTAAGTCTTTTGGGTATAGACCGAGGAGTGGGATAGCTGGATCAAATAGTGGTTCGATTCCAAGTTTTCTAAGGAATCTCCATACTGCTCTCCAGATTGGTTGAACCAATTTTTAGTCCTACCAGCAATGTATGAGTGTGCCTTTTCCCCCACATCCTTGCCAACACTTATTGTTGCTTATATTCTTGAAAAACTGCCATTCTGACTGGAAAGAGATGAAATCTTAGAGTAGTTTTTGTTTGCATTTCTCTAATTACTAGAGATGTTGGACATTTTTTCATATATTTGTTGATCAATTGTATATCTTCTTCTGAGAAGTGTCTGTTCAGCTCCTTAGCCCATTTATTGGGTGGTTTGGTTTTTTTTGGTGTTAAATTTTTGGAGTTCTTTATATATCCTAGAGATTAGTACTCTATTTTACCTGTGGCAAAAATTTGCTTCCAAAATGTAGGCTCTCTCTTCACCTCATTGATTGTTTCTTTTGCTGAGAAGAATCTTTTTAGTTTTAAACCATCCCATTTATTAATTTTTTATTTTGCTTCTTGTGCTTTAGAGTCTTGTTAAGGAAGTTGGGGCCTAATCCAACATGATGAAGATTTGGGCCTACTTTTTCTTCTATTAGGCACAGGGTCTCTGGTCTAATTCCTAAGTTCTTGAATGATCCTTTATTCTAAGTGGATTTACCAGATATTTTGTTCCCCTTATATTTGATTTTTGTTTTCTGGGTTTTGGTAAATCCCATTTTTCATGGTTACCTTCACTCACTGGAACTTCTATGAGAAAGGGGGACCTTGACATTAATAAGACATTGTTTCATGACCTAATAGGATATCCTCTGGGGACAATAAGGAAGTCTTTGAGCATGCCACCATTTTGTAGTAATGTTGACCGGATCATCATTTCTACAAAATGTGATCCTGCAAACTCAGTGACTGGTAATCTCTTAAGTACCAGCATCTTCTTCCATAAAATGAGGATAAATGGTGGAGATACTTCTGAGAAGGGCAGCAATGGATTTCTGTCCCAAATTCTGTAGATAAGGCAAAACACATGTATATATAATCAAAGTTGCTCTTGGAAATCTCCAACATGGAGCACCAAGCGAAGACCATAGCTTACATTCAGGAACCACGTCACAGGAAGCTGTGTAGGTCTCCTTTCCCAGATGACGAACTCACCCCGTGACAAACATAGATGAAAAAGAATTGGAGGACAGTCCCCTTCAAAGCTTGGGCTAAGACTGAGACCCACAAAGGACAGAGTCACTATCTCCTGTCCTTCCTTCTCCACCACTGTTCCTAGTAGAAATTACATATAGAACCAACTAAGTAAATGCACACATATATGAGATACTACCATTTTGTTTGTGTGAGAATGACGATGATGAGAATTGTGTTTGCCTGACGTTTTAGAGATCATAAAGTCATGTTTACATGTCTACCTTCCATTTTATTTTTCCAACAACCCTATGGGATAATTATTGTTTATTTCCCTTCACAGATCAGAGCATGAATTTTAGGGAGGTGGGATGAGAAGGGTGATGCCAAAGCCATATTGTCCTCCTTCCCTAGTGGTTTCCACAGAAATGTGCCTGGCCTCTGGTGGACACAAAGGAAATAATGAGATGCTAAACCAACCAGCACAGATGGGTACACTGCCAAGTATTGAGCAAGTGACACTGCACACATTCGGTTTAAAGGTTTTGTTTTTATGATAAAAACCAACTGAATTTATCATTTGTAAACATTGTAAACACTGTCATAGTCTGTGGAACATTTTCAAAGTGGAAATATAAAACTGTCCTGCCTTTCAGGTTTATTAGTTAATATGTCACATCAAGGTTAGATGCACCCCATGTCTACACCAGCAGGGAATCAGTAACCTTTACAAGGGTTTGGCACTTAAGAGGCTTGATCTACTTTTCTCTCAAGAGAACTGTGAGCATTTTTCAAATGCTTTCCATTTCACTGTTAGTTATAATTACAGAAAGCCTAGAAACAAACTAAATATAACCACAGGAGATTTACAAAATAAATTATGTTGAGTACATGCATAGAAATATGGATTTTGACATCCAAAAAATCATATTGTAGAAATGACAGAAACAGCTACTAAGGAGCATAGGAAAATTTCAATGATGATCACATAAATAGTATGCTGTAGAAAGTAAGTATGATACGTGTATTATTCTATTTTGTGCTGCTATAACGGAATACCTGAGACTAGGTAATTTGTAAAGAACAGAGTTTTCCCCCCAATGGTTCTGAGAAGCTCTTGGTGTGCTGGTGTCTGAGAAGGGATTCTTGCTGAGTCCTCACATGACAGAAGGTGGAGTAGGAAGAGAGAACCAGTTCCTTTATGAAGCCCCTTGACAAGGCTGACTAGAGAGGAGCGAGCACTCAAGGCCTAATCACCTTGTAAAGGCCCCACCTCTTACGACTACTGCATTAGCAATATCTGTACTTTGGAGGGGACACATTCAAACTACAGCAGGGAAAGATCTAGAAGGCAATATAATCAGAGGTTACTACCAGATGTTAAATAAGAAGTTTATTTGGCTTTTCCTTTTTCTTGTTTCTTAAATTTTCTACATGGAGAACATCTAACTTTTGAAAGGAGAGGTTGGGAAAAAACATTTTGAACAATGAAACCAACACCTTTAAACTGAATAAATTTATATTTGTAAGGCTCTTACTTTGGGCCCAGGCAGGTCCCAGGCATGTCACTGCCAAAGCCAACATGGTCCATAGTGAGAACAAGCTGACACCAGGGCCCAGATCTCTGGGTGACTGGCCTTCCCAGTGTCACCCAGACATTGAAGGATTTCTTTCCCCACTAAATTCTCCATATGAGTTTGGAATTTTTCTCCTGTTCAAGAACATTTTAGGACAAAATAAAGCTTCCACACAAAGAATTTATCTATTTTCATTTTGTATCTCTACCCTCTGGCAGGATCAACTGCTCATGAGAAAATGAAAGATTTGAGGCTTTTGATAAAATTTTGATAAAATTTGTATTATTTGTGTTAGGGTCTGTAAACAAGTCAAGATGGCGCCTGGCATTTTGCCAGAGGGAGTGGTTTGTGAAGTAACGCCATCAAGCCATTAAGTGTGGAGATTCCTTATTGGTTGACTGCTGTATCTAGTTTATGTTGATTAAGATAAGCTGTGTGGAATGTATATATACCCCTCCTGTCCTACAATAAACGGCTCCCACTCCTGCTGTATCAATCTACACAAGTTGCTCGTCACCCCCCGGTTATTTTGCTGTAGCCGGACTGTGGCATATTTGTGCTTGTAAGTGTGAGGAGGGAGATGAGGGAAGAGGTTTTTGAATTACCCATGAAATAATTCTTCTTTTCATGGTGAATGAGTCAACCACACTTGAACAATAACCTAAGTTTAAAATTCCATGACTTTAGAGTTATATAAAGTGAGGAAATGCAAGAAAAAGTTACCTATTTGTCTGAATTTCATAGTTTGAATTTTTAATAATTCTTTAGAAAGTCACTTTTAATATTATTGTATGAGCCTGAATTTTAAATTATCAGCGTTAGTAAGATGAGTTTGGTTTTCACATTCCACAGAATTTGGAACATAGAAAGACTTCTGCAGATTCCGAAAGACATGCTCTTTACAGAAATCATAATGGTGCTCAACTGTAGGGAAGGAAATCTATAGTATGGCTTTCTGAAAATTTTTAACAGAGTTAAGTTGAAGAATTCTCACACTAAATCTCATGTTTCAATCTGTCAAGGTTTCTCATCTCTCAAAAACAAATGCTTCCTTTCTGGCCATTCTGTCTCTATAAAGACTTTACAATGTTCACCATATAGGGATAAAGAAAATTGAATTGTCCCTTTAAAAGTAGCATTGTGAAAAGGAATCTTCTAAATACATACCAAGTCTTTTTTTTTTTTTTGTCCTCCATCAAAAGCTTGTTAGCCTCCAAGAAATAGCAATTACATCCTAGTAGAATACTGTAAAGAATGTTTCCAAAGCTGATTGTAATTATTCTGCATTTCATTCATTTTTGTTATTCAAAACTCCACTCTTTAAAGGTGACCACACTCTCCCATTCTGTAAGGGATTCTGCTGGGTCTTAGAGATGGTGCCAAGGACCAACCAGCAGATCCAAAGCGGCAAAAGTCCACAATTCCACCGCAACATAAGGTTGGACCTTTGGAAACAAAATACATCTATCTGTCTTTTTTACCCCAAATACATGTACAACCAATAAAAAAAAAAAAAGAAAAAAAAAGAAGAAAAATTTAAAAAAATAAAAATATTTAAGTCAAAAAAAATACATCTGTCTTTTCCATTGTCCATGTTGGTTCCCAGGGACTTAGAGGAAACCACATTCATGTGTAAATATGACTTAAACTTCATCTGTAAAAGCAATTATACAATGCTTCCTGGTTTTCAATTCTTACACTGAAACAAAAGCAACCCTTCTTCCCACCCATAAACTTATCAGTTCTTTTCAATTCTTTGTTGTTGTTGTTGTTGTTGTTGTTGTTCTCCCCAAATATGAAGCAAGCTCTCCCAAAGCAAGAAAAGATAAAGAGAACTGTTGGATCTCTGCCTAACTGGTCTGAGTTCAGGGGAGCTTTAAATTTTCTCAAATCAGAAACACCTTCTGAAATGAAGATACTTCATAAGGGGGTTAGATGTGATCTGAATCTAGGTTCTACCACACCCTTCTTTGGTAAGGGGGGGTGTGGTGAGTGACAGAAGGTATCCCCTTCTGGGAGGGGTTTTTAAAATTTTTTTATCCTTTTTTATAGTTATTTTTCTGATTGTAAAAAATAATAAATTCCAGTTGCATATGTAGATGCAAATAATTATTAAAGTTTAAGAATTATGCAAAATTTCATCAGAAAGAAAGAAAGAAAGATAGATTTTGGTCTATTTCTTTTGCATTATTCTATAACCATCTTTCCATCCATGCTTCTGTTTGGTTTAGCTTGCTTCACCAACTTCAGAGGTAATCAATCACAAATCATCTACTCAATTTTTTAAATTAGTTATAGGTTGGGGGAAAATCCCAATAGTTCCTTTTTGAATTATCTGAAAACCCTGGCATGCTCTCCATTTCAAGGAACTTGAAGTGTAGTCTTCAAGTTTAGCTGGAATCTCTCTGAAGGCTGATACATTCGTGATGGCTGTCAATCCAGTCGCTGACACACGATCACAGCTGAACATTGTCCCCCATTCCTCCAGTCCAGTGTATCGTGACATAGCAATGATGCTGGCATGCCCTGGGAAGCTCAGATTCCCACATGGGCAGCTGTCAGGGCCCCCTCTTGGGCTCCCAGGTATCAGCCTTTTAGACCTTACTGACAGGCTCATCAAGTCTTTTTTCCTGTTGGGGATGACAGGATCTGGCACATTCTGAGCAAGAGTCTGCTTTCACTCATGAACCCACAAGGCCATGATTTCAGCCCATTTGTCAATTAACTGCCAACTATTCTACTAGACAGATATATGATAATTTAGTAAATTTAGCCTTTCTGCTCTTATTGGACATTAAGAAATTTTGTTTCCATTTTTCTATAATAGTATAAGTGTCAAATTGCTTAGTAGAAGTATCTAGACAGTTTGTGAAAGTATGTGCCTCTCACTCAATTCTTCCCCCCACCCGCCTTCGGTAATGAAATTTAACCCAGGGGCACTTTACCACGGAGCCACATCAGCAACATTTTTATTTTTTATTTTGAAGCAGGGTCTTGCTACATTATTAATGCCTCACTAAGTTGCTGAGGCTGGCTTTGAACTTGTTTGATCTTGGCCTTTTGGTTAATTGCCATGTGCTATACCTTGGATCTGGAATATTCCCCCAAAGGACCATGTATTGGTCCTCAGCTGCGGTGCTATTGGAAGGTGGTAGAGCCTTTAGGAGGGGGGCCTAGTGGGACGTTTTATGACATTAGGAGTGATTCTTAAAGGAGATGGTAACACACTGGCCTTTCCTCTTCTTCCTTCTCTTCCTCCTCTTCTCCTCCCAGCCTCCCTATTCGCTGAGATCACAGGTGTGCGCCACTGCCTCCAGCCCCTCTCACTCAACTCTTACTGGTGTTCAATTTTAGCATAGAACAGAAACCTTGCTAAGTGGATATTTTTGAAATGGTTTCTTTTTGTTTTGATTTGCATTATTTAATTTTAGACTTTAAAAATTATGTCACTTCTATGTACAGCGTTTCTCAGTGACTTCTGTGTTCCTGAGTAAAGTATTTTGGTGACCTATATAACTGGGAAGAATCAGGTTTATTTGAGCACTTTGAAATGCACTCTGAAAAGACAAAAGACACTAAAAACCTTGGAGAAACAGAGGCAACTATTTTACAATTTCCTCTATTGGCTGACTGAGTTCATTGCTTTGAGTTCCAAGAAGCTGTTTTTAAAATTCTTAACTAGGGATTCTGGTTTTTCTTTCTTCCTTTTTTTAAAATTCAACTTTATATTTCCTTCTAGTTTTGCCTTAAGAGAGAAATAACTGGTAATAGTTACTAGCAGTACAAAATGATGTGGTTGTATCAATTCACACCGCAAATCAGAAATTCAGCCTTTTAAATTAATTAAAACCTATGCTAACTCACCAAGTTCTATGACCTAAAAGACTGATGCTTTGCCAGGGACCATTAGGATAATCTCTCTCCACCTATGAATGGTTTTGATCTTGGCCTTTTTGTTAATTGCCATATGCTATAGCTTGGATCTGGAATGTTCCCCCAAAGGACCATGTATTGGTCCTCAGCTGCGGTGCTATTGGAAGGTGGTAGAGCCTTTAGGAGGGGGGCCTGGTGGGAGTTTTTATGACATTAGGGGTGGTTCTTAAAGGAGATGGTAACACACTGGTCTTTCCTCTTCTTCCTTCTTTTCCTCCTCTTCTGCCACTTCTCCTCCTCCTCCTTCCTTTTCTTCTTCTCCTCCTTTTCCTTCTTCTTCTTCTTTCTTCTCCTGCTTCTACCCATGAGTTGAATGGGTGGCATCCACCACACACTCCCAAGATCATGTTCTGCCTTACAATAGGTCTAAAAGAAATGGGCCAACCAACCATGGACAGAATCCTCCAAAACCGAGAGCCAAAATAAGTCCTTCATCTTTTTAAGTTGATTTTCTCAGGTATTTATTGCAGCAATGGAAAACTGACTCACCTTGTGTGTAATTTGTCTGAGATATAAGCTTTTCTGGAAACTTACTTAGGTGTAATAAATTCTTTAAGACTATAACCATTTTTGGTGGTATTTTTATTAGAAAAAATAACAAGCCAGTTAAGAGAATTTTAGAAACAATTTAGATACATTTGTATTAAAATAAAATTCCCAAACTCTGGAGCATTTTCCTAAATATTATCAGATCCAAATGGAAGGCAATACTCCTGGGGGGGGGGGGATTGTCCTAATTTAGAAGAGTATTTTAAATTTTGAGCTTCATTTTATTTTCTTCTTTTGTTCTTTTGAGAGTTAAGGTCTTAAAGCAAGTAAAATGAAGAGTCTTCGAAACCCTGAGAAACACTCTTTCAGATGGACACTTTTTTATTAAGATTCATTACTTGAATTTTCCATTTTTAGTTCAAGTAGACCTTCCATTTATAAACTTCACACTCCATTAGTATGTTGTCGTTGTTGTTTATTGGCAATGCCTCTTCTTCTGCCACAAACATTATACATGACCCAATTCCAAGAACTCCCTTATCAAAGGTACTTACTTAAACTAACAAACAAACCAGCCGGGGGGGGAAAAAGAATTACATGGGACCATTCTGAGAAGCAAAAACTCCCAGCATTATAAACAACATGGAAATAGATCATAGGATCCTGTCTTGTATCCCAAGTCAAATGTATGTGGTCAGCAATGCAATTCTTTCCATTTCTGCAAGGAACTTATCCACTCTGGTTGACTATACAGTTTGTATACAATTTCTTCTCTCGCTGCACCTCTATTAAAATGGAACACATGTCTATACAAGAGTTCATTCAAATGACAAAGTGCAGGAAACTGTTTTCATCTTTGCCTGTGCTTGGAAAGGATGGATAGGAGGAATCTTTGCAATTAGTGCTATCTTAATACTTCCTGGTTCAGTAGGAGGAAGCTTGCCTATTCTTCACTCTATCATTTCTTCTTGAGAAGTGATGTCATCTCAGTTCATTCATTTTTATTCTGAGATAAACCATAAGGTTTGCATTTGGTGAATGGTACCTGAGTAGACTTTCTTGTATGAAACTGAAATTGAAAATAGGTACAGGTATGTTCTTCCAAAAATGCAATTGGGATCAGGTACAAAATCCTAAGGTATACCAGTTTTAGCTGCTTATCCCAATTTCTCAAGAAAAACAGGAAGCTCCTATAATAGGAACTGCATTCTGGAAGTGCTAAGTGTATTATCAGAAGAAAAAGTGAAAGGAATAACTGTTTATAAAGCCATCCTGAGTATCTGCCTCCTACCCTCAAGCATGTATGTCTGATTCACTACAATGGAGAGGACTAGATGATTGGGAAGGAGGCCAGGTCTTCAACATGTCCCAGCCGTGAGATGCAGCCCTGTCACTGTTGACACTGGAGTCAAGTTCACCGGTATCATGGGATTGGACAACCTGAAAAACTTAGCAACACCTCTGTTTAGCAGGTTGACATTCAGTTTTCCTAAACTGAATCTCAGAGGCACTGAACCTGGACTAGCTTTTTGAAAAAGAGGTCTTACTTGTTTGTGGATTTTGAAAAGAGGTATTACTTGTTTGTGGATTTTGAATGTTCATGTGTAAGAGGCAAAACTCCAACTTACTGAGACATAAGTTGAAAGATTGATGTTATATATGATTTTCTATTCCTTCCATGGATGCCTTGCAGTGAGATGCATCTCTCATGAGATGAATATACACAAATAATGTGAATGATACAGAAGCTCCTTTACTGGCACCCTGGCAGAGTTCTGGAAAGTGTTCTCAAAATTGTTTATAAAACCGAAGTGATTTTATATAAGCAGCAGTTATTCCAATTTTTGGCAATGGGTAGGGTCATGGTACTTATAGTGTTCATGCCTTTTTTATATGCATGAAAATATACAAGTTGAAAGTTTATAAAAAGGAAAGCATCTATATTGTAAATAAATATCTAACCTATGTTTTAGTTTCTCAGAGCTGCCATAACAAATTACCATAAAGTGGATGCCTTGAAAGAGCAGAAATTTACTCTCTCACAGTTCTGGAGGATAGGAGTCTGAAGTTCAGGTGTTGGCAGGGTTGGTCTTTTTTGAAGGTTCTGTCCTGGCTTTTTTTGAAGGTTCCATGCTTCTGTCCTGGCTCCTGGTGGTGTTCCTTGACTTGCAGACAATCCAGCTCTGTTTCCAGACTTGGTTCACAAAAACCTGCCATGCATGTTCTTCCCTGATCTTCCCACCCTCCTCCACCCTCCCCCCCACCCCACCTCCTCTGGATTGATTCAGACAGGAAAAACATCCTGAGCAGCCTTGCTCTGAAGACCCAGAGCCACAGGACAAAAGAAGCCTGAGCTTCTGAATCACTACTTAGTGGTCATGAACACCATTTTTAAGCTTTTATCATTAAGTAATATGAGTTTTGTTGTCACAGAACCTAGCATGACCTTAATTTAAGTATACTTGCCACAAATGGGGACTGAAGCTTACAGAACTCAGGACCAAGGAATGTGAGAATAACTGAAAAGGAATGTCATTATTGCTTGATTGCGATGTTGTCCCTACCCTATTAGTGCCAGGAAGTCTATGCAGCTGGTCACTCCCTTAAATGTCACCCATCAAATTGATGAACCATGTACTACATACACTACACTGCCATGCATTCTTCTCCTTGGTATGTCTTTATCTCATCTCCTTAATTATAGGGTAAACTTGTTGGAGATTTTTGCTTTGCCTATTGCACTCCTAGCTTAAAGTCTACAGCAATGAAAAGGATCAATGTATACTTACTTGTATATTGGGTGGGCTGATTGTTTAAAGAAAACCAAGTGCCAATTTTAGCAGCTAAACAATTTTGGGTGCATTTAAATGACCTTCAAAAACTAGTGTCAAGGCTCAAGAAAAAAAAAAATGTGGGTGGGAAGGGGAGGAGTTCCATGAAAATCCAAGGGAGATCATTGCAGGAGAGGAAAGGAATTGAGGAGTGGGGAAGGAACAGGAAAAGAGAGTAACAGTGAAATGAAATTGATCAAGTTATGCTGTGTACATATATGAATGTACCATAGTGTGTTTGGCCTTTATGTATATCTAATTTGGAAAAAAAAAAAAGAAACTAGAAACCAATAGAAGAAAGACCAGTGGAATAGAGGGAGGGGGACAGAGGGAGGGATGGGAGGAGGTAAGGGGGAAGCACTGGGCACTGAGGTGGAGCAAATTATATTGCAGGCTTTTATGACTATGTCAAAATGAACCCCACTATTATGCATATGTATTATGCACTAATAAAGAGAGGGGGGCGATGCAGTCAGATTGAAAACAGAGAGGCTAAACAGAAATGGACAGACTTGATAGTACCCAGGGGCTGGTGTTGTTATTCCTGAGCTTATAACATCATTCGTGCTTAGCTTGATTTTATGAGGTTATAAATTCCCATTATTGAGTAAGACTGGCTTGTGTTAGATTGTTACCACTTGAAACTAAGAGATGGTCCCTAAATCAGCAGTCCCTAAAGCTTCCCAGTCTGGCACAGGACTTGGACATATGTGGTCTCTGTTAATTTGATATTCTCACTTTTGATGCTAGTCTGGTTCTGTTTTTTCAAACTGTTTTCCATTAAGACTTAAATAATATTTTTCATAATAAATGTTCTGTAATTTTAAGGGTGATATATTTTTGTATCATGTGCCTCTTATAAATGCTTGTGTATAATCTACCTAAAGTTCTGAATTTTCTTCCTGATAGTGATTTAATAAGCTAACAAATGATTTGCAAAGTAGGTTCAGGGGAATTCTCTACTCCAGGAACATCTTTATTGCTACGCTAAAACCATGTTTGGATAGCACATAAAACAACTTGTAGCCTTCTCTGTAGCATCCAGTAAAAATTGAATTTTATGAGATTAATACAATAGGCATAACAAAAGTAGCATCTTTCTAGATTCATGAGTAGTTTAGAGCTGATCGTATGTTAAAAGGGCACTTCATTAGATTTAAAATTGGAAAACCTCAGTACATATTTTGTTGGAAGTGAAAGAAATGCAATGCAAACAAATTTGATAACCACTAGTCTAGTTAAGGATAATATACCTTTGTATATTATATATACATATAAATATATATTAATAATATATAGTGATATATAATATACCATATGTAATATATATCATATGTATATATATTTTATATATTATATACTCATATACAAATATATATTACTGTCCCGACACATGTCTAAACCAGTCAGGGTCACTCCAGGTGAACTGGGCTGGCACAAAATAAGCACACAGAGACTACCTTTTTCTTTGGGTTCTGTGACAGCTCCTCTGACCCAGCTCCTACAAAGGAGGCAAAGGCAGGCAAGAAAGAGAGAGAGCATGCCTGGAAACCAGTTTAAATGGGGAGAAGCCATTCAAGTGAGGCAAGGGATCAGGTTTCAGAGGGTGAAGTCTAGCTTCTGACGTCTTGCAGGTCAGCAGGTTAGCAGGTTGACTGACATCTTGGAAGGCCACACCCATATCTTGTGCTGTGTGATGATCAAAGGCAGAGCAAGCAAAAGGGACACATACGTGCACAGCCCAGACAGAGCTGCATCACCAGTCCAGACTGCTTTGTGGGCTCAAAATGCTCACAGCTCACACACACAGTCCATGGCTGGCTTGCCACATCTCCACATTCCCATCACTCAAAGCTAGGGGGCGCTCAGCTCCTATGTGGCTACTCCCAACATATTGTATATCTAATATTGATCATGTTAATAGATACGGAGGAATGAACCACGTGAATCAATCAAGGGAACTGTTTTAGTCAGCTTCTGGCTGCTGTGACTAAAGGACCTGACAAGAACAATTAGAGGAGAAAAAGTTTATTTGAGGGTTCACCATTTCAGAGGTCTCGGTCCATAGAAGGTAGACTCCATTCCTCAGGGCTCGAGGTGAGATAGAACATCATGGTGGAAGAGTGTGGTGGAGGAAAACAGCTGGGAACATGGCTCCAGGAAGCAGAGAGAGGGAGAAGGAGAGGCTCCACTGGCCAGATACAAATATAAACCCAAAGGTATGTCCCCAGGCACCCAGCACCTCCAGCCAAATCTACCTGCCTAAATTATCACCTAGTTAATCCCTATCAGAGAATTAATTCTCTGATTGGGTTAAGGCTCTCATAACCCAGTCATTTCACCTCTGAACTTTCTTGCATTGTCTCACACTTGAGCTTTTGGGACACACCTCACGTCTAAACCTTAACAGGAATACAACCACTTTTTTTTTAGGGAGAGAGAGAGAGAGAAAATCTTTTTTTTTTTTTTTAATAGATGGACACAACACAATTCCTTTATTTTTATGTGGTGCTTAGGATCGAACCCGGGTCCTGCACATGCTGGGCGAGTACTCTACCACTGAGCCACAATCCCAGCCCAACAACCACTATTTATTAGTTAACAGACTGAACATTTTAGTTCCAATGTTTCCAGTTTGTTACCTAAGTTCTTGGTTTATTAAGGAGGAGACAATGATGATTATCTTGGAATACTGGAATATTCATTTTGGAATATGAATATTTTCCAAATCCCCGTAACTAAGAATTTGACAAGAACCAATAGTTATCATAATATAAAATGTTAATTAAATCATCTCTCAACTATGAAAATTAGCCTCCACCAAACATGCCACCAGCTTTATACGGGAGTTTCCTTCCTCTGGTCTGGATGGCTTTTCAGTTATAAAATAAATTCTGAGTCTTGTAATGTAGGATTTTATATAAATGAGGGAAGTTTTTTTAAACAACTGTTGGAATCACATTGAAAGCTATTTACTAATGTGAATCTATCAGTTTTAAAAGTATTGGCAATTGAAGACCACAAAAATCAATAAAGACAACGAAACAGGGCGCAAAATAAAATGATTCAATATCTACAGTCAACCGTGGTCCTTGGAAAAATTGATAAAACTCTTGCATATTTTCAAAATACTTTCAATATGTTATTCCCCTGCTATAATGTTATTTGCCACTAAAACATTATTTTGATCTATTCTTTGTATATTCTATAAGTTTACAATATAGGTAAAATTAAATAATCTAAATTTTTTTTCAAAATGGAAATGATTTATTTTCATATTTTTTACTTTTATATTTCAAGACAAATTCTCAAAGAAACCTTATTTTTCTGACCCCATTGGAATCAAATGTATGATATATCAAGATCATTATATTGTCTTGAGCAACTAATAAAAAAAAAGAAATGAAACTTTATTTTTCTGAAAAGTTGGGGGGCTGGGGATGTGGCTCAAGCGGTAGCGCGCTCGCCTGGCATGCGTGCGGCCCGGGTTCGATCCTCAGCACCACATACCAACAAAGATGTTGTGTCCGCCGAGAACTAAGAAATAAATATTAAAAATTCTCTCTCTCTCTCTCTCTCTCTCCTCTCTCACTCTCTCTTTAAAAAAAAAAAAAGTTGGTCTCCATTTTATTTAATTTTTAATATTTATTTTTTAGTTGTAACTGGACACAATATCTTTATTTATTTATTTATTTATTTATTTATTTCTATGTGGTGCTGAGGATTGAACCTAGGG
This sequence comes from Spermophilus citellus, assembly GCF_964194105.1. Taxonomy (NCBI): domain Eukaryota; kingdom Metazoa; phylum Chordata; class Mammalia; order Rodentia; family Sciuridae; genus Spermophilus; species Spermophilus citellus. Next base: position 126,635,350 of record NC_138189.1, read on the forward strand.
AAAAGCGCTCTATAGCTGAGCTACAACCCCAGCCCCTAGGTCTTTATTTTAAAAGCGTTCATTTTATGTGGGCTTTTCTTTGTTCTAATATTTTTTTTTGGTGGTGCTGGGGATTGAACCCAGGGCACTGTGCATGTGAGGCAAGCACTCTACCAACTGGGCTATATCCCGAGCTCCTGGTTCTCATTTTCTTTTAATAGTAAGGGCACCTTCTTGCCATATCTTTCTGACAGTTTTTGTTTGTTTCCTGAACCAAACTGTAAAATCCTTAAATGCAAGTACCTTCTTTATTTCATCTTTGATTTTCATAATGTCCAGCCAAATACCTGATCATAAAGTCGACAAAATAAATAAATAGATGCTTGGATGACACTACTATGTTTCTGGACTAAATAATCTCTTAAAACCCTTAAAATTTAGCATTTCCTAAACATTTTGCATTTGCCTTCTTTTCAAAATAGAATTTATGGTTTAATATATATGAGATAGGGTCTCTCTAAATTCCTTAGGGCCTCACTAAGTTGTTGAGGCTGGTTCTGGACTTGTGATCCTCCTCCCTTAGCCTCCCAAGCTGCTGGGTTATAGGCATGCGTCACCACACTCAGCTTCAGTTGCATTTTAAATATAAATAAGCATCATTTTTTTAAAAAGGTTCTCATGATAGCCAAAGGAATCAATCACTCATAAAGTCATCTTTTCCTCTTTTGTCCCTAATGAGGGTCAACTCTTAGATGAGAAATCAATAAGCTCATCCTCTAAGAGTTACAAGACATGCTTGAGTGTGGTTACAGTACAGATTCTAGGAGCCAGAATCTGCTGATGAACTGCTACCAAAATGGGGTTGGGATAGTCCGGGAGTGATTGGAAGCCAGCTGGACATCCAGTAAAATTGGCACTAGGTGTGTTTTGCATGCTTGGCCCTCAGTTACAGACATACCTCTTAGATTCATTTAATGGTAACGAAGCCTCAAAGGGTCTCTCTTCGAGGCCTGAAAATACGTGACTCAGACGAAACATATTAAGTTCATTATGGCAAATTGGTCTTTGGACCCCAGTGACTGCAGGGTTGCAGAGAAGACAAAAAGCCCTGCTGCTGTCAGGACCTTGGAAATCTGCCACTGGAGATACAAGGAGAGGTAGGAAAGGACTCCCAGATTCAAAATGGGAGTCATTATCCAATTAAAATAGATTGATTTAATGGTTAGAGGATGATATAATGTGCCTAAGGACCCATAAAGGCCTTTTGTGAGCTTGAACAAGCATTCTAAAAGTCCCTGGGGTTCTAAGCAGGGATGTGTGAGCTCTGCATTTGAAGGCCCTTGAGTGCCTCGTACAGTCCCAAATTAACATGAGCACTTGATATCTTCTGTCTGCCTTAGTGACAATGATGACAGGTGATGTAAGGTAATTCAATTTATTGATCATCTGCTATGTGACAGATGCTCTATTCGACACAGGGCTATCAACGTTTCTTTGAAATGCTCTGAGAGTTATCAAATAAGGTATGTGGGTCAGAATGCCATCTAGAAGTATCCTGAATATAAGTCAGTTTAATTGCAAGGAATAAAATTTAGGTCAAATTCCTTGACTTTCAAGGTGAATGGACATTGGAACAAGGATTTTATAACTGCACACATACAGCTTTGTTGGGCAAGTCCATCATGAAATAACTGGGTCTAGAGTTGGGGGCTTCTTGGTATGGGCGCTTCCTGGAGTAGTTTTAAGCCTTTTGTACTAAGATCTGTTCAAGGAGCAAAATTCAGCAGAAGATTCAGGGCTTTAGTTGTAGCTTTCATGGAATTATGTATGGATGAGACTTAATTTTAGGTGAAAGAATTTCCCTAGAATTGGAGGTGAACAGGTTCCAAATTGCTTCCTTTCTAAAGGTTTGCCATAAACCTTAGAAGCCACATAACAGGACATCTATTCATGTATTAGACTTATCCACATTTTTCCCTTTCAAAGGAAATTTTGACTTGGCTATTAGTAAAATAGAAATAATTTTTAAAAAGAAAGCAAACTACTGCATATACTATATCATGAATATACTACCTCAAACACTAAAATTTGATTCCAAACTTCCTTACTGCTAAGGCAAGGAGGGAAGGATAACTGACTATATCACTCTTATTGGAAACAATCAAATCAAGTTTTAAAGAAGAAAAACAATCTTCTAGATCCTAGATGAAAATTGCTCACATGGAGCTTTGTCCAGAAGGAATGAAGTGATGTAATGAAAAATCCTCACACATTTTTAGAATTTAAAAGTGAATGCCATCTGTTTCTCTCTTCTGGCAACTTTTGCTAAAAGGCTAAAAGAATACTATTAAAGCATAACTTAAAGGCGACAAAGTATTCTGCATTCCAATTGTCCAATTCAAGCCAAGGTTAGAACTTAGAGGCATAAATGGATCCTTAGAAAAGCAAATGGACAGCATTACCCCTTTATTTTATAGAACCCATGCTTTTTCCTCCCTTTCCACAGCATTTATAGTTTCATCAATAACATCTTCTATAACATACAGTAATGCTCAAAGATGGGGGAAGAGGGATGAAAAGGTGCTAGTATCTATTCTGAAAGGTAATTTTCAGGGCCTAGACCTGCCACCTTGCACTGAAGAATTTATGCTTCAGATAACTTCCCTATATATATAGTTCCTTTCATCTTGGTTTTTGATGGGAGCACAGAAGAAGACTTTTAGGACTTTTTATTTTGGATGATGCTATAATTTGGATCTTAATTGTCTTTCAAGGGTCCATGAACTAAAATCTCGATCCCCAGCATGGTGCTACTGAGAAATGGTGAAACCTTTAGAGTTGGAGTCTGATGGGAAGTCTTTAAGATTACTGGGCATGGCCTTGAAAGAACCTCAGACTTCTCCTCTTCTTTCTCGTTCCCCACAAGATGAGTGGATTTGCTTTGCCTTGTACTTCCACTATGACATGCTGCCACAGGCCCAAAACAATGAGAAGAGACCATCATGGACCATGTTTTGGCTTTTGTGTTGCTAAGACCAAAATTCCATAAAGAACAACTTAAAGGAGGAAAGTTTTATTTGGGGCTCATGGTTTCAGAGATCTCAGTCCATGGATGGCCGACACCACTGCTTTGGGCCCAAGGTGAGGCAGCACATTATGCAGGCAGGAAATGGCAAAGGAAACCTGCTTAGTTCATGGCAGAGTCAGGAAGGAGAAAAAGAAGGAAGCCCCACCTCTACCCCCCCAGGAAGATGCCCCCTTCCAGAGCACACTTCCAGTGACCCCCTATCTTCAGCCACATCCCGCTGTCTACAGTTACCCCCCAGTCATTCCATTCAAACTAGGGTGGAATGATTAGGTTTCTGCTCTCACAATTCAATCATTTAACCTCTGAGGATTCTTACATTAACAGGAGATTTGGGGGATACCTCATAGCCAAACAATAACAGACTGAAGCCTCTGAAATCATGAGTCAAAATATACCTTTCCTCTTCATAATTTGCTTGATCTCAGATATTTATTACAGTAATAAAAAGCTGACTAGCACAGATGGGGTCCTGAGTGCCAACTGAAGGTACATCCCAAAAAGAAGGCCTCATTGCCAGGAGAACTGTGACAAGTTCACCCAGGCTCTCACTATGAAAACATTTTTTTAAGTCAGTAATTTCATTATGAATATAGTTGTATATTTACTTGAGTATTTTTTTAATCCATTTCAGTTTACCAAATCTCTTGTTCTAGGAAAGGCAGAGATTACATTGGCCTTGATGTTCATCAAACTGCTACAGTCATAGAAAACCCCAAGAATGCTCCTAACGGGCCTGCCAGCATGATGACACTTCTAGAGGAGCAGGATCTGTCCTTCACTACTGTTCTGGGAAGCTGAGCCACATAAGGTGACGCTAATAGATGATTACTGCCAGATAAACTTGACCAGAGGGGAGAAAGACATGAACCTGAATGGACCACACTCCTACTAAACTACCATTGGTTTCCATCCTTCAACTCCACCTCTTGTCCAACCTAGGAAAATACAACTGGAGAAGGAAAATAATCAGCATACTCTGTAGAAGAACCAAAGGGACATAAAATCACTGTAGTATATATGTCTATCTCACTTTCACCACTTGAAAGCTTTGGCTAAGACAGCTGATGTCTATGAACTACTTATAAGACAGATGGCTGGGATCCATGCCCCTCCTTGTCACTGAGTAGCATTTATTAAAGGGATGACAGGTTCTTGTAAGCCCAGAATATTTTACAACCAACTGAATAAATAAAAATATAATAAAATGTATGTCCTTTGTCATCAACTAAGAAGGCACACATGTGAGACAGTTTTTAGTGATCTTTTTTATGAGCTCAATCCTTTAAATTTATGATGTGAGATATGTGGGAAAAGCAACAGAAACTTTAGTCATGGTCCATTGGGTTTGACCATAATTTTAAAAAGAAAGAAAGAAAAATGGTTTAGGCCATAAAATCCTCCATTTGGCTTAAAAGTGTTTCCATCTTCCCACTAATTATTGTAGTAATTATTTAGTCTGAGAATCTGAGTTTCCTGCTGTGGAAGTGGCAACACTGGGCAGCCCAGCAAGAGCACAGAGGTGCTCGGGACACTAGGTGGAAATGGCTGTGTGTGGCAGAAGCCTTTCATTCACGCAGCTTTGCTGGCCTCCCACATCCAGTCCACACCAAGTCCAAATATCCTTCTTGCAAACTATCCTTCTTACTTGTCTAACTAGATGTGACTTTTTTGAGGACAGGGACTTAAACTTTTATTCTTGTGTATGCTTGGGATGCACCATTAGGTCTTAAACATGGTAGAGCAGTAGTGTTTTTAGTGATGATGAGCATTTACTAACTGAAGAGTAATGATTTGGAAAACTTCCCATTGGAAAAGAGGGATTTGGAGGGACTTTAAAAAGTAGTCTGGTCAAAATGACACAGGAATGCATGCTTAAAAACACATAAATATACATAGATACCCGCTATGCCAAAAACATAGCAATAATAGTTAAAATAAATAAAGAGAAAACCAAAAAATGAGATGTAACCATTGGCCATAAATTGATCATAAATGTCAACTGGTGAGCTGAGCAGAAACCAGTGACCTCCTGGGCTATAGGACTGGAAGGCGGTAAGGAAGGGCGGAGAGAGTGAATAGGTAATCCATTCCTGTGAAATGACTGAAACTAGACAGGTCTACTGTGCGGTGAAGCTAAGAGAAATCAACAAAGAGGAAATGAAGTTCCCCAAATGAAGCTAATTTTATAAAATAGTCCAATAAAATATTAATAGAAGTTTAGAAAGAAAAAACAGTAAAAAAATAAAGATACAAAAGAATAAAAATAATTTAAAATAATAATGATAAATAAGTACAATAAAAGGGAAAATTAAAAGTAGAAGTCTTGAAAATGAAAAACACCATATATAAAATAAAAAGAGCAATATACTACATACATGCTAGACAAAAAATGGTTATGACTGAACAGTGAATTGGAGAAGACAGGACTAAAGAATTCACCCATAACACACAGGCACTTAAATTAAGAATATAAGAGAATCAAGAGACGCCAACATTAATCTAATGGGAGTTAGAAAAAAAAAAAGAAAATGGAAGGAATGTGACAAAGCAAAATTTAAAGAACTATATATTAAGGGCTGTGGGTAGGGGTCAATGGTAGAGCACTTACCTAGCACATGTGAGGCACTGGATTCGATCCTCAGCACCACATACAAATAAATAATTAAATAAATGAAAACATGACATCTCAGATTTATAATCCACTATAAATACCTATAAGAATAAATAAAATTATTCCACACATTAAACCCATCATAATAAAGCTGTATTTTTGGGAACATAGAGCTTAAAATATGTATATTATGTTTGTGTGTGTGTGTGTGTGTGTGTGTGTGTGTGTGTGTGTGTGTATATATATATATATATATATATATATATATATATATATATATATATATTTCTCAAAAGAATTATGCCAAAACCAAGCCACACAAAAGGGAATCCCATGATTATCTCAATAGATATTGAAAAAGAATTTGACAAAATACAGCACACATTCATGGTTAAAACATGAGAAAAACTAAAGAAAGAAAGTAAAGAAGACCTTAGAAGATGGAAAGATCTACCTCGCTCTTGGATTGGCAGAATTAATATTGTCCAAATGACCATACTACCAAAGTACTATACAGATTTAATGGAATTCCAATCAAAATCCCAACAACATTCTGCCATGATACCTAAGTAAGTCAGTTAGGGCCATTCCAGGTGAATTTGGCTTGGCACGAAATAACCACACGAGACAGAGAAAGTACCTTTTTCTTGGGGTTCTTCAGCAACAGCTCCTCTGCCAGACCTCACTTATTGTTGCTTTGAGGTCTGGTATTGTGATGCCTCCTGCTTCACTCTTCTTGCTAAGGATTGCTTTAGCTATTCTGGGGCTCTTATTTTTCCAGATGAATTTCATGATTGCTTTTTCTGTTTCTATGAAGAATGTTGTTGGGGACCAGCCGTGGGCTATGTGTTTGAACTGTGAGCCCCTTGAGTGCACGAGCAAACTGGACTGACGTTGCTGTTCTGTCTGGCTGTGCACATCTCTGTCCTTTTTGTCCTTTGATCCTACACAACACCTGAGATGGGTGTGGCCTTCCAAGATGTCAGTCAATCTGCTGATCAAAAGACAACCCCCTGAAACCTGACCTGTTTGCTTCATTGGGGTGGAACTTTCTCGAGTGTCTTTCCCTCAATAAAAAGGGCTGCAGAATGTCCTCCTCTTTCTTTTGTCTGCTTCCCTTGTGGGAATTGGAGCAAAAACAGCATGATATTGGCACAAAAACAGACTGGTAGACCAATGGTACACAATAGAGGATATAGAGACTAACCCACATAATTACAATTATCTTATATTAGACAAAGGTGCCAAAAACACACATTGGAGAAAATATAGCCTCTTCAACAGATGGTGCTGGGAAAACTGGAAATCCATTTGCAACAAAATGAAATTAAACCCCTGTCTCTCACCATGCACAAAACTCAACTCAAAGTGGATCAAGAATCTAGGAATAAAACTAGAGATCCTGTGCCTAATAGAAGAAAAAGTAAGCCCAGATTTTCATCATGTCGAATTAGGCCCCGACTTCCTTAACAAGACTCCTAGAGCACAAGAAATAAAATCAAGAACCAATAAATGGAACGGATTCAAACTGAAAAGCTTCTTTCTCAGCAAAAGAAACAATCAGTGAGGTGAACAGAGAGCCTATAGAATGGGAGCAAATTTTTACCACATGCACATGAGATAGAGCACTAATCTCTAGGACATACAAAAAACTCAAAAAACTTACAATCAAAAAAGCAAACAGGGCTGGGGATGTGGCTCAAGCGGTAGCGCGCTCACCTGGCATGCGTGCGGCCCAGGGTTCCATCCTCAGCACCACATACAAACAAAAATGTTGTGTTCGCCCAAAACTAAAAAATAATATTAAAAAAAGAAATAGAATAATAAAGGTATTGTATCTATCTACAACAACAACAAAAAAATATTAAAAAGAAAAAAAAGCAAACAGCCCAATCAGTAAATGGGCCAAGGAACTGAACAGACACAGACACTTCTCAGAAGATAATATACAATCAATCAACATGAAAAAATGTTCAACATCTATAGCAACTAGAGAAATGCAAATCAAAACTACCCCAAGATTTCATCTCACTCCAGTCAGAATGGCAGCTATTAAGAATACAAACAACAATAAGTGTCGGTGAGAATGTGAGGGAAAAGGCACACTCATACATTGCTGGTGGGACTGCAAATTGGAGCAACCACTCTGGAAAGCGGTATGGAGATTCCTTGGAAAACATGGAATGGAACCACCTTTTGACCCAGCTATCCCACTCCTCAATTATACACAAACGACTTAAAAACAGCATACTACAGTGACACAGCCACATCAATGTTTATAGCAGCACAATTCACAGTAGCTAAATTGTGCAACCAACCTAGATGCCCTTCAGTAGATGAATGGATAAAGAAAATGTGGTATATATACACAGTGGAATATTACTCAGCAAAATCGTGGCATTTGCAAGTGAAATGGACGGAGTTAGAGAATATTATGCTAAGTGAAGTAAGTCAATCCCCAAAAACCAAAGGCCAAATGTATTCTCTGATATGTGGATGCTGATCCATAATGGGGATGGGTGGGGAAGCATGGGGAAAATGGAGGAACTTTAGATAAGGCAAAGAGGAGGAAGAGGAAGGAGAAGATATGGGGATAGGAAAGATGGTGGAATGAGATGGACATCATTACCTTAAATACATGCATGAAGACACGAATGGTGTGACCTACTTTATGAACAACCAGAAACATGAAAAATTGTGCTCTATATGTATACTATGAATTGAAATGCATTCTGCTGTTACATATAACAAATTAGAGTAAATAAATAATTTTTAAAAACCCAGCAAGGTACTGCACCAAAATAGGCATGAAGACCAATGGAATAAGACAGAAGACACAGAGACAAACCCACATGAGTACAGTTATCTGATGCTAGACAAAGTTGCCAAAATATACATTGGAGAACAAAATAGCCTTTAAAAAAATGGTGCTGGGAAATAGGAAATCCATATGTAGAAGAATGAAATTTAAACCTTGTCTCTCACCCTGCACAAAAATTAACTCAAAGTGAATCAAGGACCTAGGCATTAGATCAGAGACCCGGCACCTACTAGAAGAAAATGTAGGTCCAACATTCCAACATGTTGTCTCAGGAACTGACTTCCTTAATAAGACTTCTGAAGTGCAAGAAGTAAATTCAAAAATCAATAAATGGGATGGCATTAAACTGAAAAGCTTCTTCACAGCAAAGAAAATAATCAAGAGTATGAAAAGAGTCACTAGCATGGGAGAAAATCTTTGCCACCTGATCCTCAAATAGGGCACTATTATCTAGGATATACAAAGAACTCAAAAAACTTAACACCAAAAAATAAATAAATAAAAATAAAGATAGCCCAATCAATAAATGGGAAAAGAAATTAAACAAACACTTCTCAAAAGAAGAAATACAGGGCTGGGGTTGTGGTTCAGTGGTACAACACTTGCCTAGCACGTCTGAGGCACTGGGTTCGACTCTCAGCACTGCATAAAAATAAACAAAATAAAAGCATTGTGTCCATCTACAACTAAAAAAAAATAAAGAAATACAAATGGTCAACAAATATATGAAAAATTGTTCAACATCTCTAGCAATTAGAGAAATGCAAATTAAAACTACACTGAGATTTCATCTAACTTCAGTCAGAATAGCAATTATAAAGAATACAATTAATAATCACTGTTGGTGAGGATGTGAGGAAAAGGATATACTCATATACTGTTTGTGGGATTGCAAATTAGTGCAATAACTCTGGAAAGCAGTATGGATATTTCTCAAAAACCTAGGAATGTAACCACCATATGACCCATTTAGCCCACTCCTAAGTATACATCCAAAGGACTTAAAATCAACATACTACAGTGATGCAGTCACATCAATTTTTTAGAATCACAATTCACAATAGCTAAGCCTCGGAGCCAACGTAAGTGCCTTTCAACTAATGAATGGGTATAGATGGTATATATACATAATGGAGTATTAGCTGTAAAGAAGAATGACTTACTGGCATTTGCTGGTAAATGGATGGAATTGAAGACTATCATGTTAAGTGAAATAAGCCAGTCCTAAAAAGACAAAGGTGGAATTTTTTTTTTTTTTTGGTATATGGAAGCTAATACAAAATAAGGGGAGGAGGAGATTTAAAAAAATAGAACAAAGATCAGTGGAGTAGTCAAAGGGGAATGAAAGGAAGAGAGAAGGGAGATAGGAAAAAACAGTGGAATGTATCTGACCAATAGTAAATATCACCATCGGGTACATCCACAAGACACTGATTTTTTAAAAAGACTATAAATAAATAGCAGAAATATCAGTAGAATAGAGGGAAGGGAACAGGGGGAAGGAAGAGGAGAGGAGAAGCGGAAGTACTGAGGACTGAATTAAAACAAATTATATCCCATGCTTTTATAATTATATCAAATGAATCTTATTGTCATGTATACCTAAAAAAGAACCAATAAAATAAAATATACTTCTCAAAAACAAAAGAAGAGTAAGAAGAAGGAGGTGGAGGAGGAGAAACAGACAACCCAGAAAACCAGTAACCTTTAAAAAGTTGAATAAAAATTCACAATTCTTCCCTTGGTAATGGTTGAGCATGAGGAGGAAAGGTCAAAGGTAATGGTTTTAGAAGCAAGTTCTAATGAACCTGCAAGGAACAGATCATCTGTATTTTATAAAAATTTTTCAGGGAATTGAAACTGAAAGTTTTCTAATCCTTCTTAAACTCTAGATGACCCTCAAACACAAAAAGACAATACAATTATGGTACGAGTTTATAATTAGAGATGCAAAAATATTATTCAGCTGAATTCAGCCATTTTCATTATGACCAAGCATGAATTAGTACATGCAAGAATGGTTGAAAAATCAGAAAACTCACCATTTTTTTACAAGAAATTAAGAGATTAAAGCAGAATTGTTTATCTAATTGTTACAAAATTGCTTGGTAAATTTCATTATTAACTTATTCATGATTAAAATTCTTGATAAGCCAATGATAAAGAGAAAGTAACCTGGAAAAGGATTGCTACCAAAAACTGGCACAAAAAGCATATTTAATTATAAAAGTATTAATTATAAAAATATTAATATGTATATAAAATATATGCATAACTCCATTATGTATATATGCCATCAGGAACCATATGCTCTTTAATCTCCATGGCTAAAAGATTTCATACTTGATGGTACTGTCCAATGCAACTGGCCAAGAAAAAAAAAAAAAACTGCCTGTAGGAATTAGAAGAGAATCACAACTTCTCTCTCCTACTCAAAGTTTCCCGCTCACACCCGACCTCGCCCAGTGCATACTGATCTCTTCAGAAGTTCCTCAAGTTCCTCGCTCCTCTACTTTGAATCAGACACCCTCTCTTCTAATTTCTCATGGTTAGAGAAGTGGCCAACTTGATGTTCCATGAGTAGAGGAAGGAAAGACATCAAAGGGTTTTCCATTCTGTTTCGTACTTTGATTTTTTTATGAGGCTTAAAGTTTCTAAGATATCTCACATGGTGAACATAAGCTTTCTCCTGAAATCCTTTATCCTATCTACAATGGGATTTTCTCCAACTCTACAATTTTGTCCTTCTTGTTACTTGTCCTTTTCTGGACTCAGGATTAGAAAACAAACCTCAATAAAGAAGATCTGCATGATCATCACTTTTAACCTCATTTTTCATGATTTTTCTCCTGCCTAGCAGACAAAGGTTGTCATCCTAAAGCATGGTAATCTCAACATGTCTGTCCTTAAAAATGTGACTGTGCTTTGATATAACAACTGTATTCGTAAGAATTTTTCCAAGGAAAGTGTCATAGTTTGTACAAGGATGTCTATCTCAGCATTACTTATAATAGTAAATTTTAAATAATGGAAATATTTAATAACATGAAATTAAGTTAATTATAGATCATTAGTCTCATGGAATATTTTTCAGCCAATTCAAAATTGTGTTGCAAGAAAATATTTGGTGACATGTGCTTGATGGCCTATTAAGTGACAAAGTAGGCCACAAAACCTTGTTTGATAGGTTTTGTCACTTTTATTTTGATGATAGATATGTGCCTGAGAAAAAGTACAGAAAGGAGCTACCACAAAAATCTTAATTTGCTTACCTCAGGATAGCACAATGGCAAGGTATATCCGGTTTATTTGTTTGTGTGATGTTTTTCTTTTCCCTTTCTTCCTGCACCCCAAAGGGGGAAGAAATGTGTTGTCCTGACGGTGTCGGCTGGAAGTTGGACCAGCTCGAATAACTGGATCACAGTGTTCTCCTGATGAACGTAAACAATTTCACACTGCACTGACCACATGTGACCTCCATCTGTGACTGCCATGAAGGAAGACAAACACAAGACCATTCTGTAAACATGTCTGAGCACAGACAAAAATAAAAATACCGTGGAAACCACAACAGCCAGACAAAAATGGCTTTACGCTTCTTCGTTAACTACAGCATTAGCCCTTTCTGCTCTTCCACCTTTAAAGAATTTTTTTAAATAATAAAATATCCAATTAAAGAATTTTCTTTTTCTCGACTTCCTGAGAGCATCCAAACCACTTATCCTACCCAAAATAACCTGTCAGTAGCTGTAACAAGTTTCTGCAACCCTCTCTTACCTCCAGGAGCCTCTCTTGCTACCACAATATCAATAAATCTAACTTTGCTTTACTGTAGATGTGTTGCTGGTGACCTTGTCCAGAGATAGTCATTAATATAAATTGTATGCATAAAGCATATATTCCTTTCATAACTATAGAGAAAACTATATAAATTAAATATTATCTATCTAAGAATACATCAAGTGAATTTCAACCTCTGGAAAAAGAGATGGACCCTCAGCTGTCACTGGATTCTCACATTTCCAATGAGCCAGTCCTGCAACCAGCTGCAGGAGCTTAGCCCCTCAGGTGCCCTTAGCTGTGGGAACTGTGAGTACTTCCATGCATGCAGAGCAGGGTTGCTCAGCGGGAACACTACTGATATTTGGGCCAGATGACTCTTTATCATGAGGCTGCCCTGCTCATTGGAAAATGTTAACACCATCCCTGGGTCTCTACCAATTGATGCAAATAGCATCCTTCTGGGATGACCACTAAATATGTCTCCAGACAATTTCCCCTGAAAGGATGGAAGGGAAGATTTCCACAGTTGGGAACCATGATATAGACAGAGGACAATGGAAAGAGGGAAATTCCTGGCTATATTTTTAGAAGGCTTAGAAGCATGGATTCTTCATTCCTCAGAGTGGAGATAGTCATTTTTGTCCAGTCTACCTTGTGGGGATAGTGAGAGGTGAGAGAAAAGACATAAGAAGGCTTGAAAATACTGGAAGAAATAACCATTTATTTAATAAAAATCTATCAAATGTCTACTGAATGCAAGATATATAAAAGGTGTTTAAAACTATCAAAGAGTTCCACCGAATAGACACTGATACCCTAAATCCAGAAAAAGGACAAAATAGAGTTTTCATAGATCATTTAAAGTGGTATAATAATACAATGACAAAGATACCCTCAGAAATAATCATATAATTAATTATATGATTAAATTTATTTAATCATACAAATTTATTTAATTTGAATTTGCCCAATGTAGCTTAGTACAGAAAATCAATTTTCATCTAAGAAATAAGAAAATCAAATCATCTGTCCCAAGAGCAATCCTTCAGAGTATTTTTTGAATCTCAGTTTCCATCTTAACAAATAACTGCTAACTACACTCAGGAGGAAAGAAAATAAAGAGAAACTTAACACAATACATTAATGCATGATTACATGCTGGGAATAATCATTTCTGGATCTTCTAAATGAATAACAATAGGATGATGGTCAAAAATGAAAACTGAAGAGTCCAAAATAATAATATGAAAAGCTTTTAAGTAAGAGCAATATAACGCCAAATTTCCCAGGTGTAAAGTTGACTCAATGCAAGTGGCATAGTTGAGTGACCATGTGAGCTCCCTATGACATTTTTTAAAAGGTGTTGTAAATAATGAAATTAGCCTTGGAGTCTTCACCAAACTGACAATTTCTCATAATGTTTTTTTTTTCTAAATGTGAAGGTTTTTATTTTTCTTTTCCATTTTCTGGAAAATAGAAATCAGCTGTTTTCATTTATAAAAATGTTATTGAAATGAGTTACTAAAGACCTTTTTAATCAACTTTCAAACAACCAGATAGATTACTTGCAAAGGATTAGTTGTTTCTTATCTTGCTTTTTAAAATGTGAAAATGAGACTGGCCTGCATTAATAAATATGTTTTACAGGACTGAGATACCAAGATTAAAATCTTTCTCCTGCATGGTTATTTAATGTAGTAATTACAGGGAAACAAGATAGTTTTAAAATGAATTCAAAGGGTTTAAAGATGTTAAGTTCAGGCTCTGCTTACACTTACACTCCAAAGACACCTGAGCCCAGCAAGTAATTGAGCTCCTGGGGTTCTTTTTATAGCGGAGTGACTCAGAATAGGAAGCTTTGGGGGCCAGAAAGAGGCTCCTTGGCCACCTGTGCAGCTCTTGCCAGAGCTTCAGACAACCCAGCATTCCCTTTCCCCAGCTTCCTGACACTCACCCCTGCCACCCACAGGCTCCGCACCTCCCTGGGAACAGGAACCTGCTATCCTTTTCCCCTTTTTTAAATACTCCCTGTTGAAGTTTCACATTTCCTCATATACAAGTATCTGGCAAAAAAAAAAAAAGTAACATAAATGAAATACAGAAAAGATGAGCAATAATTTCAATATACAGAAAATATCGCCATTTTGATGATGTTAGTTCTGCCTGTCCATGAACAGGGTACATTTTTCCATCTTCTGAGATCTTCTTCTATCTCTCTCTTTAGGGTTCTGTAGTTTTCATTGTATAAATCTTTCACCTCTTTTGTTAGGTTGATTCCCAAGTATCTTATTTTCTTTGAGGATATTGTGAATGGAGTGGTTTTCCTTATTTCCATTTCAGAGGTTTTGTTGCTGATATACAGGAATGCCTTTGATTTATGCATGTTGATTTTATAACCTGCCACTTTGCTGAATTCATTTATTAACTCTAGCAGCTTCTTTGTAGACTCTTTTGGGTCTGTTAAGTATATTATCATGTCATCCGCAAATAGCGATAGTTTAATTTCTTCTTTTCCTATTTTTATGCCTTTAATTTCTTTTGTCTGTCTAATTGCTCTGGCTAGTACTTCGAGAACTAAATTGAATAGAAGTGGTGATAGAGGGCATCCCTGTCTTGTTCCAGATTTTAGAGGAAATGCCTTCAGTTTTTCTCCATTTAGGATGATGCTAGCCTGAGGTTTAGCATATATAGCTTTTACAATGTTGAGGTAAGTTCCTGTTATCCCTAGTTTTTCTAGTGTTTTGAACATAAAGGGATGCTGTACTTTGTCAAATGCTTTTTCTGCATCCATCGAGATGATCATGTGGTTCTTATCTTTAAGTCTATTGATGTGGCGAATAGCATTTATTGATTTCCGTATATTGAACCATCCTTGCATCCCAGGAATGAATCCTACTTGATCATGGTGCACAAGTTTTCAGATATGTTTTTGTATTCGATTCGCCAGAATTTTATTGAGAATTTTTGCATCCAAGTTCATTAGAGATATTGGTCTGTAGTTTTCTTTCTTTGAAGTATCTTTGTCTGGTTTTGGGATCAAAGTGATGTTGGCCTCATAGAATGAATTTGGAAGAGCTCCTCCTTTTTCTATTTCTTGAAATAGCTTGAAAAGTATTGGTATTAATTCTTCTTTGAAGGTTTTGTAGAACTCCGCTGTATACCCATCCGGTCCAGGGCTTTTCTTAGTTGGTAGTCTTTTGATGGCTTCTTCTATTTCTTCTTTTGTTATTGGTCTGTTTAAATTGTGTGTGTCTTCCTGTCTCAATCTGGGCAAATCATATGCCTTAAGAAATTTATCGATATCTTCATTATCTTCTATTTTATTGGAATATAGGGTTTCAAAATACTTTCTAATTATCTTCTGTATTTCTGTAGTGTCTGTTGTGATATTGCCTTTTTCATCCGGTATGTTAGTAATTTGAGTTCTCTCTCTTCTTCTTTTCGTTAGCATGGCTAAGGGCTTGTCTATCTTATTTATTTTTTCTAAGAACCAACTTTTAGTTTTATCAATTTTTTCAATGGTTTAATGTGATGCCAATCAAAATCCCAATGGCATTTCTTGTAGAAATAGACAAAGCAATCATGAAATTCATATGGAAAAACAAAAGACCCAGAATAGCAAGAGCAATTCTAAGCAGGAAGTGTGAATCTGGAGGTATAGCGATACCAGAGGTCAAACTGTACTACAAAGCAATGTAACAAAAACAGCATGGTACTGGTACCAAAACAGGCAGGTGGACAAATGGTACAGAATAGAAGACACAGAGACTAATCCACAAAGTTACATGCAATGGAGGAAGGATAGCATCTTCAACAAATGGTGCTGGGAAAACTGGAAATCCATATGCAACAAAATGAAATTGAATCCCTTTCTCTCGCCATCCACAAAAATTAACTCAAAATGGATCAGGGAGCTAGATATCAAATCAGAGACACTGCGTCTGATAGAAGAAAAAGTTGGCTCCGATCTACATATTGTGGGGTCGGGCTCCAAATTCCTTAATAGGACACCCATAGCCCAAGAATTAACAACAAGAATAAACAAATGGGACTTACTTAAACTAAAAAGTTTTTTTCTCAGCAAGAGAAACAATAAAAGAGGTAAATAGAGAGCCTACATCCTGGGAACAAATTTTTACCCCCCACACCTCCGATAGAGCCCTAATATCCAGAATGTACAAAGAACTCAAAATATTAAACAATAAGATAACAAATAACCCAATTAACAAATGGGCCAAGGACCTGAACAGACACTTCTCAGAGGAGGACATACAATCAATCAACAAGTACATGAAAAAATGCTCACCATCTCTAGCAATCAGAGAAATGCAAATCAAAACCACCCTAAGATACCATCTCACTCCAGTAAGATTGGCAGCCATTAGGAAGTCAAACAACAATAAGTGTTGGCGGGGATGTGGGGAAAAGGGTACACTTGTACACTGCTGGTGGGGCTGCAAAATGGTGAGGCCAATTTGGAAAGCAGTATGGAGATTCCTGGGAAAGGTGGGAATGGATCCACCATTTGACCCAGCTATTGCACTTCTCGGACTATTCCCTGAGGACCTTAAAAGAGCGCTCTATAGGGATACGGCTGTATCAATGATTATAGCGGCACAATTCACAATAGCTAGACTGTGGAACCAATCTAGATGCCCCTCAATAGATGAATGGATAAAAAAAATGTGGCATCTATACACAATGGAGTATTATGCAGCACTAAGAAATGACAAAATCATAGAATTTGCAGGGAAATGGATGGCATTAGAGCAGATTATGCTAAGCGAAGCTAGCCAAGCCCTAAAAAACAAATGCCAAATGTCTGCTTTGATATAAAGAGAACAACTAAGAACAGAACAGGAAGGAAGAGCATGAGGAAAAGACTACAGTAAACAAAGACGAATGGGGGGAGAGAAACGGAGAGAGAAGGGAAAGCATATGGAAATGATAGGAGACCTTCAATGACACATAAAATTATAAGAGGTTATGAGGGGCAAGGGGGAGGGAAAAAAAGGGAGAGAATTGAACAATAGCAGGGGAGGTAGAGAGGGAAGATGGGAGGGGAGGGGAGGGGAGGGGGGATAGTAGGGGATAGGAAAGGTAGCAGAATACAACAGTCACTAGTATGGCATTATGTAAAAATGTGAATATGTAACAGATGTGATTCTGTAATCTGTATTTGGGGTGAAAATGGGAGTTCAAAACACAATTTGAGTCAAATGTATGAAAGATGATATATCATGAGCTATGTAATGCTTTAAATAATCAATAAAAAAATTAAAAAAAAATATACAGAAAATAATCCCATCATTTAACTTTTTTTTATATAAAGATAGAAACCTGGACACAATTATCTGACCTAGTTTTGCCATCATTTTTTTTTCTTTCTTTTTCCTTTTAAGAAACACATCTTCTCACTAACTCTCTTTTCTTGGTTGCCACTGCAGACTGTATGTAGGTGGTGCCTATCATCCTTCAGTGAGTTGCACTTGGCACTCTGGACGGTGCTGACCAGACATGCTTTCTTTTCTAATAAGCAATACCTGCATCCCTGCCTGGCTTAAGTAGATGGAATACATCACATTTCTCAACTAACTACCCGTTTTCTGCAGGAGAAATGCAGGCCTGAGATAATTTCGATGGAAAGAACCCAGATGTTATGGTTTTGTTATGCTCAAATTCAGGACCCCCAAAAAACCACCAGAGACCCAGATAGATGGTGAGCAGCAAAGAGGTGTTTATTGCGAGCTAGCTCGGTCCTCCGTGCTCACACACAGCAACTGGTGACACTGAGAGGCCCCGAGCCCAGGGTTTGCAGCAGTTTTATACACTCTTTGGGGAAGGCAGGGACCCCACATACATCATAGCATCTCTTAGCAAATCATCACACACCGCGGGAAAATCATAAAACAACTCTAAAACATGATTAGCACATCCACTGGCGGGAACAAGTTGGGTAGGGGTTATTGGTTAGTACAAGAGGGGGATTCGTTTGAACTGATTGTGTACGTGCTGAACTACATGGTTTCCCAACATGTTATCAATCACCATAAACTTCTGGGAGGGTCATCTGGCATCCCAGGTATTTCCCTGTCTCATGCTGATTGGTGGCTGCTAGGGGGTTGCTATGGATCCCCACCTAGCCTGACTGAGTCAGGGACACCTGGCGCAGCAGATCTCTCCTGTTATTTGTAGATAAACAACTCAGCAGGGTGGGTATGTGCCTAGGGGTCTGTGCTCTGTGGGTCTTTCCAAGGGCAAGGGTCACACCCCCTTCCTTGGACAGGCTTTGCTCTGAGGTAGGGGCTGGTTTTTCAGTTTGGATGTGAGGCATCCCCCAAAAGCTCACATATGAGACAATGCAAGAAGGTTCAGAGGAGGAAATGATTGGGATATAAGAGTCTTAACTCAATCAGTGAATTAATCCAGAGTAACTGAGTGGTAACTGAAGTGGTAGGGTGTGGCTGGAGGAGGTGGGACTTGGGGGCGTGGCTTTGGGGTATATATATTTCGTATCTGGAGAACAGAAACTCTCTCTGCTTCCTGACCATCATGTAAACTGCATCCCTCTGCCGCACTCTTCCACCTTGATGTTCTGCCTCCCCTCAAGCCCCGAAGAATGGAGCCAACCTTCCATGGACTAAGACCTCTGAAACCATGAGCCCTCAAATAACCTTTTCCTGCCCTAATACTATTCTGGTCAGGTCTTTTAATCACAGCAGCGAAAAGCTGACTAAAACACCAGGAACCTGGTGACCATATCCCGAAACTCAGGGAAATAAAAATGATTCCTCCTAACCTTGAAACCTGGAAGAATAAATGGTTAAGAGTGCAATCAGCATGGGCCAAGATGACCTAGAGTAGTCATTGCCATTGGGGACTTGGAAGTCTGATGTCATCCTGATGTTAATAGAAAGTCAAGAGATGGTCCTGGGTGGTTTTCTCTGGAAACTTTTCTGGGATCCCCAATAAAATTGGAGTGCAGGAGAGGCACATGAGAGCATCCCCTTTCCATTTCCCTGTCCCTTCAATGAACTCATTCCTGTTTCCCCAAGTGAAATGTCTGAAATCTTTCTAATTTGATCACAAGAATCAGGGTTTGAAGAAGGGGTCTTCGCATTGCCGCAGTTTTCTGGGCGGTCCCAGCTCCGTAACACTGTTGGAGTCACATGCTTGCATTAATCCCTTATTTGAGTTAATCTTTACATTTATTTTTTTAATTGATTTTTTTAAAAAAATAAATGACAGTGGAATGCATTACAATTCTTATTACATGTATACAGCACAATTTTTCATGTCTATGGTTGTATATAAAGTATGTTGACATCAATTTGTGTCTTCATACATGTACTTTGGATAATGTGGCAGGAGCAGTACACTGAGGTACAAGGGCTTAGAGTAAATCTTAAGGATGGATTCCTGATTGTGAAGACCATTAAATCCAAGAAAGGATGGCAAAAATTAGGACATATTTTTGTACATTTGAAAATGTTGTGTATCTGTCTGCTACCTAGAAAGCCACTTCATACCCTGGAAGTACGTAGCAATACAGGGGAGACCAAGGTGATCCATCCATCCTTTGATATTTAATAGGAAGGTGATTGGAATCTTTTGGCAGCTTGTAATTTTAACTGCTCAGAGTGTCATGGACTTCACTGCACTGCTGATTATCCACCCATCTGTATTCTAGAGTAGCCTGGATATTATTTTTAAAATACCAATGCCCCAGAAATTTTTATTTAATTAGTCTTGGATGGACCTGTGTCATCTGTGTATTTTAAGAGCTTCCTAAGTGATTCTTGTGTCCATCCAGGATTGAGAACCACTGGAGAAGACTCTAGCTCCATCTCTGATCTACTGGAGTGGAAGTTCTTGGGTCCAAGTTCCTGGCAATTGGTATTTGCGGAGCACCCCCAAATTCTTCACCGGGAAAGAATTCCAGATCCAATATTCAGTAGGTGCTCACAGTAACCCTCTGCAGGGGCCACGCAGATGCCTTCTGTCTTATGCAGATGATGCATGTGCAGAGAAGTTAAAGGATTCATTGAAGTTTATCCAATCAGAATCGATGGCATGGGCCAGGACTTCAGCCTCAGAGCTCCCTACCCTGGAGTGCTTAACACCTAGAAAGTCAACCACATAGCTGTCTGTTAGGTCTGGTTCCTGGCTAGACCCTTTAGAAGTACTTTACTCTTCCATTGTATTTCTAAATTTTCTTTCTTGGTGCAGAAATTTCCTTTGGTCCAATTAATTTAGTTGCTAAAATGATGCATCCTCTTTATATTGCCTTGTCTCCTTCCAGTTCTTTCCTTGCCTTATCTGGTATGCCATTTATCTTGCCATTGTTTATTTGGCCCCTGATTCTATTAAGTGCCTTCATTGCCACCAATGACTACCAATCATCAGGGAGAGAGTAATTTAGGCTTCTTCTACTAAGTCTGAGGTCCAGGAACCTCTGCAAGGAGAAAGCCACTTAGCAATGCACAGTGCTGCTCCCAGCCAGCAGAGCTGCCCCAGGATAGCAACCATAGGCCTTCTAACTGCAACTCATTATGCTCCTACTGTATGCGGACTATTGTGAGATGTAGGGGTAGAAGGGAGTAGAGATCGAGTCTCTACCTTATTTATTTCTCAGATGTATTGTCTGTCCCCAGCACCCAGGATTTTTTTTGTGTGTGTGTGTTGTTCACTGTTTTATTGGTAGAACCTAGAGGACAGCCTCAGGAAATAGCTTTTGGGTCTAAACACTGGTAGTTCCTTCATGTCTGGGTAACCAGCTTTAGGTAGGCCTCTTAGTTATTCAAAGTGCCTACCGTGTGTTATTTCCTAAACTACCCAATGACCAATCTGCCTCAGTTCCTAGTCCTATTTTGTCTTTATTATGATTTACCAAACATATTTCTCTTCTGATGTTGAGCTAGCTTTATGGTTTTATGATTAATACAGAAACAACCTGGAACAGCATTTTGTCACTTACCTTAACGAAAGTTCACCATTATGAGACTCTGCCAGAGAAAAACACTGCAAACATGTCAGACCTTTCTTGCCACATATTTACTCTTCCATTGTATTTCTAAATTTTCTTCCTCTTTTTATAACATTTACTGGGTTCTGGATGCCAACTTCTTCCAGAAGATCCCAGATAGGACCTCCATTCATGATAGCTTTGAAACAACGTGGGGAGAAGAGATGTGTCCTTGGCCTAATAGGATGAAGAATTCCAAACGTGTGGTTCCATTTTAAGAAGAGACAGGGCTGCTCTTAGTTAGGAGAGTAGTTTATTTTCTCCAGAGGTTAAATTGAAATGTTTTCTGGCATTTCTCTTAATAATAATGAAAATGGCAAAATACATGTGCATTAGTCTACTATTTTATTTGAGGCAGGATCAAAGATTCTTCTGACGTGCTAGACACACCATGGTCTTACCAGCAGCAATGGTGAATGGCTAAATAGGAATATGATGCAAATCAGCATACCCAATCAGTATTATGATCTGAGTTCCAGGAAGAAAATTTCCAATCCTTTTTTAATTCTGTATGCACCATTATTTATTGCCAAATGAAGAAAAATAAAATACAAAGCATCCACACTGAACTTCGAACACATCCTTACATAATAGTTTTTATTCCATCAGCAATAAAGTGTCCTCGGAGGACCTGAGACCCACATTCCTGAGGACATTGCTTGACATTGATTGATTGCCTTCTAATATATTTTCCAAGCTACCTGCTTGAATGTTCCCACCACAAATATGGCTCAAAATCTAGCCAGTCCCCCTGAGTCATCCCACATGACCACTCCTGTCTGCACTCTGTACTGGGCTGATATTATTTCATTTGGACTTTCTAATACCCCCATTTAGGTTGATGTGATGTTCTATTGCTCCCTCTGCTTGTTCCATAGACTCTGGATGGTACCACCACAATTTTTGAGTGCAGGGACCCTCCTCTATGTCTTTCAATCCTTGAATCTCTCAATAGTTGGCACACAGTAGGAGCACACTGACTGCAGTCAGAAGCCCTGTGGTTGCTGTCCTGGGGCAGCTCAGCTTTCTGGGATTGACACTATGCAACACTAAATGGGCTTCTCCCTGTGCAGGTTCCTGAGCCTCAGACATAGAAGGAGAAGCCAAGCCACTCTCCTAGCATTGTATGGTAGCTATCAGCAGTGAAGGCATTTTGCAGAATGGGGAGCAATAAATAAGAAATAACTGTCTGTACAAGACCTAACAAGATGGCAGCTCAGGCCCCTGCTCTTCTGACTGTTTTGCCCTTACCCTCATAGTCAGAGAAAATAATTATTGAATTCAGGTCCCCGTTCCTGTGTTATAACCCCCTTGCACCAACCTCCTTCTTCCTGTTTTTCTTTTCTTCCTTTCTCCTTTCCTGACTCTTCTTTCTTCAGGCACTCGTATCCCTGACCCTTTCCTGATTTTACCATTCATGGAGTTTCCCACAATGCTTTGCAGTCAATATTATGCAAATTTAAGGATGAGAAAGCCTTGATATCTGCCTTCCAGAAACTTAAATGCTCCTTAGGGAGATGAAACCTGAACACAGGTAGCAACTATATGGCAATCAGATGGATGGAGAGTTTAAGGAAGAAACACTTTACAAAGATGTGAATAATGTTAGGGGAACCCCAGGGGATAAAAAATGGCCCAAGAATTAACCATAGGGGAAAGCCATTGGCACCCCTAAACCCAAAGAGCAAAAGAGGAGACTGGAACCCAGAGAAGGTTATAGCCATGGAATCGGGCTGCTCAGGAGTGGTGGCAGCCTCCTGTACTCTGTATGAATGCCATCTTGCTCCTTGCCTTTCTCTGCCTCATCAATCGCTGCCCTCCTTGTCTTCCCATGGTTCTAATTCAAGTCTTTATTTTCTATCACCTCTACTTTTCTCCATCAGGACACTCCATCTCTAGCTATCTTGTAGCATAGAAATAAATCCTGGCCCTTGGCTGTGTGGATGTGTGTGGATGTGTGTGTGTGTGTGTGTGTGTGTTACAAACCAGCATCTCAGGTTTTTGTCAATTGTGTTAACCAAATTTCCGTCACTATGACAAAATACCTGAGAAAAATAAACTCAAAGGAAGAAAGGTTTATCTTGGCTCTGATTTCAGAGTTTTCAGTCCATGGTTGCTTGAACCTATCACTTTTTCCTGTGGCAGAACAGCAAGGCAAGAGTACATAGTGGAACAAAGCTGCTCACCCCATAGCAACTGGGAAGCAAAAGGGAGAGGCCTTAAGGCCAAGGTCCCAATATCCTCTTCAAGGATACACTGCCAGTGATCTCACTTCCTTCTAATAGGCCCCATCTCCTAATGGTGTCTCCTAATGGTCATGCTACCTCCCAACAGTGCCATCACAGGGGCTATGTAAGATCCAAACCATATCCTCAAGTGATGGTGGAGGATTTTTTTTTCCGGTGGTGAAGCTGCTAAGGTTGGTCCCTGATATCACAAAGAAGATGGATAATAAGATAAAGACTTAATTTTAAGGGCTGAGGTTGTGGCTTAGGGATAGAGTGATCACCTAGCATGTC
Source organism: Spermophilus citellus (assembly GCF_964194105.1). Classification (NCBI taxonomy): domain Eukaryota; kingdom Metazoa; phylum Chordata; class Mammalia; order Rodentia; family Sciuridae; genus Spermophilus; species Spermophilus citellus. The sequence continues at coordinate 126,659,176 of NC_138189.1, forward strand.
CAAGGCCCTGGGTTTGATCTTCAGCACCACATAAAAACAAATAAAGGTATTGTGTCCATCAACGACCAGAAAATAAATATTTTTTAAAAAGACTCAATTTTAGGTCTGTCCTTACCTCTAATAAGAGCTATGTCCAGTTTTCTCACATCTCTCCTTGGTGAATGTCAATTTTCTTCCCAGGAAAAACCCAAACTTTCCTCATGTAGAGAAGAATAGACCTCCTATTAAATAACTTGAGAGATAAGAATCCTAGAATTTGTGTTCTTTCGGATCCTGCTTAGATTCAAAACCACCTTAGTAAGTGAACATGGGTCTGTGTGAACTCTCCGGGTTGCAGCACCTGCCCTAGGTTGTTGACTTCTGCTGTCTGGGGGTGAAGGGGAGACTCAATCCAGTTTGCCACAAACAGATAAGGAAGAAGATAAATAGAAAGGAAAGAATAATGTTTTTTAAGAGAACTTGTAACATAAACATCACATCCCTTCACTAATTATTTTGCCCCTCTGGGCCATACAGAAATATTTGGGGTTGAATTGTGTCCCCACTCTCAAAATTCATATGTTGAAGTCTTCACTCTCAGGATGTGCCTTTATTTGGGAACAATGTTTTTATGGATATAATTAGAGTTGAGGTCACACTGGATTTGGATGGGACCCAATTCAATATGACTACTCTCCTTAATAGGAAGAGAAAACTCGGACACAGACTCATTTAAGGAAGGAAAAGGCACAGTTCTGTGTGAGGTATCTACAAAATAAAGGACATCAAAGATTGCCAGCCAACTCCAGAAACTAGGGGACAGCCCTGGAACAAGTTCTTCCCTCACCAACCTCAGAAGGAACCAACCCGGCAAACACCTTGATCTTGAACTTCTAGCCTCTAGAACTTAAAGACAATACATTTCTGATTGTACTGCTAGGTCCGTGGTACTCTGCAATGGGCACTTCGGCAACTGAATCCAATTTGAAACCTGGTGCTTTAAATATCTCTATAAAGAGTACCTGAACTGGGTGCTCTGGCCGGGCTTGATGCAGCAGGAACTTCACTGGGAATGTTCCAGACTTCAGTACCTCCTTCATGGAAATACCAGGGCCTGGGGCATCCCTCCTCATTTCTCCACAGTGATGATCATCATCAAGGTCTCCAGCAATATTCAGGACAAGGACTGAAATATCTCACTTCCCACCGTCAGTAGGAGGGTTGTTATTAATATTGATGAGTCTATGCCCATCTTCACAAACAGCTAAAACCTGAAAACTCAGAACAAAATTTGTAGCATCATTGAAATCTCAGTTACTGATGTTCATTTATAGAAATCTATAAGTCATATTACATCTGTAAGTCAGACTATAATGTAACTCGTAGAAACCTTAATAGTTGATATTTTCTGATGCCTTCCATAATAGAAGGAGGTGATTAAGTCTCTGGCTTCACACTTTTTCCTGTTTACTTCTTCCCTAATATCTTTAAATCAATTGTCCTAAATTTCTAGGTTTATAGTTTCTAATTTTAATTGCCTTTCTAAATATTTACACAAGTAAATTTAGAACTTATAATTAAAAGAAAAAAAAAGAAACTTCTCCGTCGCTCATTTACCTGTGCTAAGGTGAGTTAAAAGAGAAAAGCAGCAATATATCATGATGGACAAGAAATAGGAAAAGAGAAATCAGAGAGTGTAGAAAATCCAAAGAATGAAGGCCATTTTAATGAAATTAAAAATGAAGACAAATTAATTGCAAGAAATCAAAACCAATGAGACCAAATGTAAGGGACCCCTGATGCTGTTGAATTTATGTCAAACACTACTTCTATCTCCAAGAAACACGAGTGTAAAATAGTTTATGTCAGCTACATCTGGCTATGACCGGGGTGAGATCAATAAAAGACACAAATCAAAGTTGCACTGTTATCTAAACATACTATATTGTGAATTTTACATCTCATTACGTTGAGTTCTGTGCATGCAGAATTCCATTAAAATGTCTTTGTGCAGTTTCATGGGAAGTACATTTAGCATAAAGTGTATTTGGCTGATTCTGAAGGAAGCATTCTCCAAGCTAGTTTGCCCAAGTCTTCAGAACAGAGCTGCTGCCTGGAGCGCAGTGTGGGACCAGAGGAAACCATGATGGCTTTGGCAGGTGATCAGTCAGCCTTGTTCAGAATCCCTAATAACTGCCTGTATACCACTTCATAAGCTTATGCAGTTTGGCCTTTAATAGATTTTAAATATTTTAAACACGTTGAAAGTCCACATGCTTTTCATTTTTACACAGTGGCTCAAAATGAATCCAAGTTTTCTTGGTCCTACTGTTGCCATGAGAAGTTGTGGGACTTGTTTTCAGTTCACTGTTGAACACCAAAGCCTGGAACAATCTTCCTGGGTCCTGGCAGGACCCAGAGGTTGGCCACATGCAGTCATTTGACTCTGAAAAGCTCTAAATACACCACCGATTACAACTTCTGACCCATTTATCTCCAGACACCCAAGTCCCTGCTTCTCCTTTGCAGAGGCAAAAAAAATGGACATGATGAAGGAGCTAGTCAAGGCCAGAGATGCCCTTCTAGAATTCAAAATCGGAGATTGTTTTCTATCAACAGACATACAACGATTAACACTTTAAACATACTCATTTGTGCAGAATATTGTCTGGTGTGATACCACCCTGTCTGTCTTGGATGACTCCAAGTCGTCCTAGAGTGCTCTTTCTCTTCTGTCCACCATCCAATTATTCACTAGTCTTATTGACTCTACTTTCCAAATGCATCTTCATTCCATGCCTTCATCTCTGCTTTCTTAGTCAGTTTCTTGCCATCTCTTTCCTTCCTCAAGTGTAACAGTCTCACAACTAAACCTATCTAGTGTTGTCTCTCCATAGTTGGGAGAGACCCCAAAATTATTTTTGTTTAAAATAATTTCCCCTAACTTTCAACGGGGTCTGAAATTCAACTTTCCTAAGGGATTTTGCATTCACATAAGCAGCTGTTCTCTGTTGACCTATTTGAAGTGTTTTGAGGATTTTGTTACTACATCCCTTTTTCCTGACTCTCTTCTCTCTTCTGGGACCACTTTTCTCTCTCCTCTTTGTCTAATTCTATTTTTCCTTTGATTTCAGACTAAGTCCGATTTTTTCCAAAATCCCTGATAGTGTAATTTGGCTATCCTACTGTAATTTTAAATTTATTTGATTAAGCCAGCACGCCTATAATCCCATTGGCTCAGGAGGCTGAGGCAGAGGGATCATGAGTTCAAAGCCAGCCTCAGCAACTTAGCAAGGCCCTAAGTAACTCAGTGAGACCCTGCCTCTAAATACAATGGGCTGGGAAGTGACTTAGTGGGTACGTGCACCTGGGTTCAATAGAAAGGAAGGAAGGAAGGAAGGAAGGAAGGAAGGAAGGAAGGAAGGAAGGAAGGAAAAACATTGTGTGATTATTTAATTATTTAACTGGCATGTTAATGAAAGCCACAAACCACAGTAATGGATGACATCAACAATTTCCAGAAATATTTTGAATCACAGGAAAAAATATTTATCAAGTTAACATTTTTACATCAATGTTGATTAAATTTGTTACTTGGATTAAGTCACAAAATTTTCAGAAAAGGGTCTCCCTGATGCCTCAATCTAATCTTCAAGTAGGCCCTGATGTCTCACCCCAAAAGTTTGTCTCAGCCTCAGCTAGTGACACCCCAGCATGAACCATGCAGCCTGCCAGCCTGATCCTTTATGCTCTTTCTTAGCTCTGTGCCATGGTCTTCTGTTCCTCCACCTGAAATGCCTACCCACCCCCTCCTCCTGCTCACCCTGAGAGGCTCAAATGCCACCTTCTATGGGAGGCCTTATCCCAGCTCCTAGGGTACAGCGGTCATTTCCTCCTCGTTGCTCTCATCATTCTTTGTACACTTAATCAGCAGCCGTTACTGAGGAATTACTGCATGTAATAAATTGTACAGAAATTTGTAGGCATCTAAATAAGAGGCACAGCTCCTGCTTTCAAGGAACACATGGCGTAGAGCTTGAGATACACCAGAGGATAATTACTTTGCCCATGTTCACAGGGAAGGGGTTCCCTCACCTCATTCTCAGTGTGTTGAATTTATTTTTGTGTGGCTTATCCAGGTGTGAGTTCCCTAAAGCTGAAACCTCATTTCTAGTTCACCTCTGAGTTCTGGCCACTTGTGCTCAGAGTCTAACAAAGAAGCAGCCTATATATTTTGTTGTTGTTGTTAATGAACATTTAAATGAACTTTCATCTTAAATTGTATTTTGTTGAGAGCCACAGCCGAAAGGGCCCCAGAAAACTTCCAGCTGCCAGCTGATGATTGGCTCACAGCAGCCCCAGCAAACTTCTAGCTGCCAACTGATTGGCTCCTCTGCGGTGATGCTCATTGGGCTGTTTACCCGCCCTTTCAGACTACAGAGCTGCTCATTGGGGGACTTTTTTTGGCTCTGCCCATGCGACCCAGCCAATCAGCCTCAAGATCAGGAGGAGTGGGGGAGGTGGAGAGGCTTGTGAGAAGCCGGTGGTGGCAGTTGGGCTCTGAGGGTTTTTCCTGAGGAGCTGTGTGGTGTGGTGTGTGGTTCTAAAACTAAAGTTCATTTCTTTTGACAAGTGGCTCCTGAATTGTGCCCAGCCAGACTGCGCCATTTTGTGTAAGTGTCCAACCAACAGCGCCACCTCCATATGCTGGGAGGCCCCCAACCCCCGCAGTTGATAGTTGGGATCCTGAGACAGGATCTCAAGTATTAACATGCCCTGTATTTGAGGCAGGAAGGCAGCGAATTCACCATGCTTTAAATTTCAAAACAGTGAAGCAGCTAAAAGAGGCTGTAACAACCTATGGTCCTCAAGCACCCTTCACTGTAAGCATGGTGGAATCCATTAACAACTTGAACATGACGCCAGCAGATTGGACTAATATGTGTAAAGCTGTGCTAAATGGAGGTCAATACCTGTTATGGAAGGTTGCCAATGAGAAATTTTGCAAGGAGACGGCTAGGCGAAATGCCGCAGTCTGGCTGGGCACAATTCAGGAGCCACTTGTCAAAAGAAATGAACTTTAGTTTTAGAACTACACACCACACCACACAGCTCCTCAGGAAAAACCCTCAGAGCCCAACTGCCACCACCGGCTTCTCACAAGCCTCTCCACCTCCCCCACTCCTCCTGATCTTGAGGCTGATTGGCTGGGTCGTGTGGGCAGAGCCAAAAAAGTCCCCCAATGAGCAGCTCCGTAGTCTGAAAGGGCGGGGAAACAGCCCAATGAGCATCACCGCAGAGGAGCCAATCAGTTGGCAGCTAGAAGTTTGCTGGGGCTGCTGTGAGCCAATCATCAGCTGGCAGCTGGAAGTTTGCAGGGGCCCTTTGGGCTGTGGCTTTCAACAGTATTTTACATGAATTTATTCTCTTATTGGCCCCTCATCTCTATAGAGCTAACACAATCAGATCCTCTTAAAGAAAACAAAAGTGTTAAATGAGCATGCAAAAGGACATTAACAGGCAGAAAACAGAAGGATTATGGGGGTGGAGGGACAGGGGAAGTGGGTAGCTCTTCCGTCTTAAGAGATGTTGTGTATAGTAAAAAACATAATGGATATTTAGCCAAGAGACCTGTACTAAAAACACTGGACCTATTTCCTATCTTCTTGGTAGATAATTATATTCTACATTTGTGCTTGAATTTGAAGTTGCATGAATTTTCTGAAAATCAGATATACCTACACACACACACATACACACACACACACACACAAACACACACTCACACACACAAACACACAAGCTAATCAAACAGAAATGGATTTTTGAGCAACTGAAATGTCACTACACTTTCACAGCTGTAGATTATCTAGATTGAATATTTTATTTCTCTTTTGGCTTTGCCTGAAATACATGATGTTAATATAGAAAAGAATAAAATTGAAAGTTGAGGCCAATACATTATAAATTTCTTTTAAAAAGATAATTAAGATAAGCAGAAGATCGAATACCCCAGAGCAAAGACAAATAAATTCACAAACAAGGTAGGTAGAGCCAGGCAAAACATTTGTAAGTCAAAAAACAAACTACAGTGAAGTTTCATGAAAATCTGAGGACAGGAAGAAATCTATTGCAAAAAGAAAAATATGTGAATTTAGAAAAGTAGAATTCAATACAATTTCTATTTCTCAAATTCATTGTGCCATCAGTATAATCTTAAATGCTGGGCATGGTGGCACACACCTTCCACAACTCAGGAGGCTGAGGCAGGAAGATCATAAGTTTGAGGCCAGCCTTAGCAATTCAGCAAGATCCTGTCTCAAGATAAAAAGGGGTAAAGATGTAGCTCAATGGTAGAGCACCCCTGGGTTCAATCCCCAGAATTGCAAAGAGTAAAGAAGGAAGGAAGGAAGGAAGGAAAGAAGGAAGGGAGGAGGAAGGGAAGAAGATTGATTTAGATTGAGATGATTTGGGCTGAAATCATTCTATAATACACTGAGAGCATAATAGAGAGATCTCTTACAGAGATCTTGGCAGATAAATTGCCAAGCCTCTGGGCTGGCAATTTCGCCTTTTCTTCTGATAATATTCACACATGGAACACATCCCTGTGGATAGACCCAATTTTCCATAAGCTATGGGTATTGCACCCTTTCTGGCTAGGAGATGACAACTGTACAGCCCCGTGGAGAAGCACCAGTCTAAGGACAATACCTTTGTTTATAGACTGAAGCCTGAGGTTAAGCAAACACCCAAGGATTCCCGGGTACTTAATGGCACAGAAAGCCTTCTAAGTCTCGATTCCTTGTTCATTTAATTTGTCACTCTGAATTGGTCCTACTCATCAACATCATCATACTTCATAGTTTAAAGGTGTTTCTAAATATCATATCTTGATGGAGACTCTCAACCCTGTGAGGTAGGCACTACTATTACCATGAGTATTTTAATAGATGTCTAAATAGAAGATATGCAAGAAGAGCAGTAGTAGGAGGGCTTTCTTCCTTCCTTCCTTCCTTCCTTTCTTTCTCTTTCTTTCTTTCTTTCTTTCTTTATTTATTTTGTCTCTCTGAGACCTTGGGCCACACTGTACCAGTTTGATAAAATAGTTTAACTAGCAAATCTGATTGATGGTGAATACCTGTGTGTCTTTTCCCTTGACTAATTTTACCCTATATTATTTTTCTGTAATAAGCCATGACCATGAGTGTAATAATTTTTCTTCATCTTATGAGCCCTTCTACTGAATGACTGGACTTAAAGGTGGTTTTGCTCCCACATCCAGTTTCCCATTGCTGCTACAAGACATTTCCACACACTTGACAGCATTAACAGTACAAATTTATTCTTTTACAGATGTTGAGGTCGGAAGTCAAAAATGGGTCAGCAGGGCTGTGTTCCTTCTGGAGGCTCAAGGGACAATTTATTTCCTTACTTATTCTAATTTCTAGAGGCTATCTGCATAACTTGGCTCATGGCCCAATTTCAAATCCAGCAGTGTAGCATGTAGCGTCTTCAAATCACCCTTCTCCCTCCTCCCCACATTGGTCATTATGTTGTCTTATAACTTTTCTTTGACCCTCCTGCTTCACCTCCCTCCTATGAGGAGCCCTGTGATTTCACTGGAACCACTCAAGTAACCAAGATAATGTCCCCAACTCAAAATCCTTAGTCACATCTGTGAAGTCCTCTTTACCATTAATATAACATTTGCACAGGTTCCAGAGAGTACGACTTAGATTTATCTGGGGATAGGGAGAGGGGCATTATTCAGGCTACCACCATATGAAAGGCTCCATGCCACACAAAGACCAAAATGGCGGTGGCTCCTGTTGGCCTGTTTCCTGGACAGCTGCAGGACTTATCTCACCTCTCTCTGCCTGCCCCCTGCTCTTGGCAAGAGGAAGACAGCAAAGGGAGAGTGTGGAGGATAGCTCTCTAAGATCAACGCAGTTGGCCTCTTCGTGGAGAAACTATTTTTGGTTATTCTTGTTGAGAATTTGTTTGGAAAAAGATGTTATTCTCAAACTGCAATCATAAGGACCACCCCCAACAGAATCACTTGGAAATTTGTTAAATTCAACATTCCCAACTGTGCCCTCAATCCACAGAGGTGATGGTTTTGTAAGGCTTCAAGGGCTTTGGCTTATAAAATTTTGTTTTGTTTTGTTGTTTTATGGAGAAAAGCAAAATATCTCCTTCATTTTGCTTCCTGGAAAGATTATGTCACCTTTACCTTCTCAATTATGTTTCTTAAAGGGTGTCCATTTCCCAAGGGGCTCCCTGAAACCTCAATTAAGATTAACACTTTAAACCCAGACATCATTACCATTATTTTATGCCAAACTATTATTATTTGGCTTGAAAACCTTTCTTTCTCAAAACACTCTGGGATATATATTGATTCTTTTAATAAATTGAATAAAATATTTTTAAAATTTACAACTCTGAGGCAACTGGAGATAACATGTAGAATCACTGATTTATGCAATGTGTTTGAGAATGAGAACAAGTTTGTGTGAAGATAAATAAAGACTCAACAGTAGAACTGTGAACCTAATTAGTCATTGTGAACCTAATTAGTCACTGCCTCAGCACTGAGCTTATTCAACTATGAGCACATTGGAAAAGGCCAAAATATGCAGTTTTCTGATGGGCCCCTGATTTATCTGGTTATTTATCTGAATTATAGCAAAAGAAACACAGGAGTTGTGATCCTGCCACTCAAAGCCCTTGAAGACCATCAGCCTTTGGGGAACAAGCCAGCAAATGCTTTTTTTTCCTTTTCTTTCTTTTCTTTTTTTTTTTTTTTTTTTTTTTTTTCTGCTGCTATAACCTAGCCTAAGGCTGGTTTCAGGCAAGCGACTCTGAGCACAATTGATTCAATGTTTTGGGTCATGTAAATTGCGCAGCTGGGTCACCATATGCTTAATCCTGGAGAAAGGTGAAGTACAGAGTTATTAATGTGGCCCCAAATACAAGTGGCTCACAGCCAAATTGGGAACTGCTACAGGTCTGGCCATGATTTGATCTTCAAGTTAAATCACAAAAACCAAAAAAAAAAAAAAAAAAAAAGACTTAAGCCTTTTCAATTTGTGTGATTTTTCCAGGAATCAAGCTTTTGTGTTGGATGTAAGCAGGATTTGGAATGACCTTAAGTTTGACTTTTGTGAATGTCAGTTCCTAGCCCAGTTCCTGTGAGGAAGCCCCACCTCCAAATTACCAGGCCACCACCTTGGACAATTTTGCTGTGTTTAAAGAGCTTACAAAACAAAATTGCGCTTGTCAGCATATAAGCCTTTGCCACAGGGAGAGGCTCTGAAAGGCTTGCCTTCAGAATTTTCAAAACGATGGCAAATTTAGCCAAATTGGGCAAAAACGAATCAGGTTTCACAAATTTAGGAATGTTTATGTAAATCTTTAAAACATATGTTGCCACAGCTGTGTTTAGCATAAAATTATGATGAAAATAATCCTAATGAAAATGACGGTGTATTTATGTAATGCTGTCCACCCCACAACGCCAAATCCGCTACACAACTGATCTCATTAGGCCTGACTAAATCCCTTTGAGCTACAAGGTAAATATTAGTTCCAATTTGCAGAAGAAGAAACTGAGACATGGGCAAAGTTATTCGTGGCTAAGTAGATTAGTGCCAACCAGCCTGCCTCTTCCACCTGTGATTGCACTCTGAGCAGACTCTGGAGCAGAGAGGAGAGCAAATCAATGCCTACCTCCACACCTCCCCATGTCGGTATCCTGACCTTGCTACAGGGAAAAACAGAGATGAAGAGAGCATCATGTAATGGAATTCCTAAAAGAGTCCCAAAGGGTTTCTGCCAACAAATGATATAGTTTGGCACACGTTGTCCTCTTTTTATAGTTGGTACATGGTAAAGCAACTGCAAGATCACTGCCTTAGAATGCATGAATAAAATACCTAACATAAGAACCTGCATGGTACCTGAATGCTGGAGACTACCTAAGTACTAATTTTTTATTCCATTTTCAGCAACACATTTTCAATTGCAGTTTCTAACTAGAAAGAAGGTTTTGCTTAATCTCTGCCAATCAGTATTGATGTTAGGTATGTGCTTTCCAAATTCAATTAAACAATGGCCTTTCCTCCATTCAGAAAAAAAAAAAAAAAAAATTCCATCCAACCATTTTTGCCAAAATCTTGACTTAAGTCTGCCCAGGAAAGACATTCTCTAGAAATAGAAGAGAAAAACAAACCCTTTTAAATATTTTATAGACTTTATCTATATTTGAATTCTCAAAGACCCAGAATATATTTAATTTTAGTAAAAATGTATTGACCTGTGTGTGGAGTACAGCTTTCATTGCCAGACACCTTTTCTATTGGGTGTGATGGATTGCAGGTGACCGAGGCTCTTCCTGTGATGGATTTGGGCTCTTATCCTAACTTGTTACTTATTCATTGGGAACCTTAGGAAAGCCACTTAACCCATCCAAATTTGTTTTGTCCTGTGTAAAATGGAGATAAGAATGCATAGCTTAGCAATTGTGAAGACAACTTCAACATAGAACTTTCCTTCCTAAGAAGACTCTGAGTGAATGAAGATATTCTTCACTTTGACTTTTCTAGTCACTTGCCCCAAATTGGTAAAGATTATCAAAATCAGTCTGTATCTTATATACTCTGTGTGTGTATGTGTGTGTATGCATGTATGTGTGGATTAAATGCACCAAAATATCAATAGCAGTTATCTCTAGAAATAGAATGGTGATGTATTTTTTAAGTTTTTTTTCTTAGTATTTTTCTGTTTCTCCAAATTTTCCATCATTACTAATAAAAATGTACATTTTTTTTCAACTAATTTTCAGAAAATCACTGTGTAGCTCCACATTGTTTGGGAAAAACAAAACCAAGCCATAAATATTTATTGTTGTAAAAATAAAATTATAAATGGCTGACCAAAAATCTTATATTCGTGTAGAAAGGGAAATCAAGACCCAAAAAGAATTTCAGCCAAAGCCTTCTTGGCTGCACTGATTGGAACTTACTTCCTTGTGTAACCAGATGACCCAGAGAGCTCTAGTGATGGGTATTGTATGGAGTGAATAGTAGTTAAATAAGTATTAGGTATTGTATGGAGTGAATATTAACTTTAGGTAAACATGTTTTGATGTTGTGCTACAAGTGTGCAGCATGTTAGGTATAGATAATATTAACTTTAGGTAAACATGTTTTGATGTTGTGCTACAAGTGTGCAGCATGTTAGGTATAGATAATATTAACTTTAGGTAAACATGTTTTGATGTTGTGCTACAAGTGTGCAGTGTGTTAGGTATAGATAAGATAGTGATGAGTGCGAAGTGTGTTAGGTATGGATAAGGTAGTGAAAAACAAATGATGTAAGGGAAAAACCCCAATAAGATGTAAACAAATTAGGTAATGGTTTAAGCTTAGTATAAATATAAGGCACGGAGGACAGGCAGCACCTCTCAGGTCAGGCACTGACACCAGCCGCCTGATTGGTCCGTCCGGTCTCTGCTCCGCTGCTGCTGTGTGAGGACTGCTGTGAGAATAAACGAAGCATTGGAAAGACATCTCCGTGAGTCGGTGTGGTGTGTTCGTGTCGCCGGGGATTCTGGTCCGGGTAGGACACGGCCGGGGACCCGCCTGCGGTTGACCTCCGAGACCAAGGCCCGCTCCAGCTTCGGGAGCTGCTCGCGACAGGTATAAAGGAGGTGGCCACTTGACCCCAAGTGTGCTGCTCAACATCCCTCACCACCTGACACTGGAAAGATTTCATCCCTCCCCCTTTATTTTGATGAACTCGACCGTTAGATAGCCACCCTGTTCATTGAGCTCACTGATTTGCACAGATTTATAGAGGTAAACTTAACAAATCCCTGTATCATAATGTGGTCACTGTTTTAGTCCACTTTACTGCTGCTGTGATAAAAAGAACTCACAAGAACCATTGGAGGAAGAAAAGTTTAGTTGGTGGCTCACGGTTTCAGAGGACTCAATCCATAGTCAGCCAGCCCCATTCCTTGGGAACCGAGGTGAAAGCAGAACATCATGGCGGAAGAGTGTGGAGGAGGAAAGCATCTAGGGACATGGCAGTAGGAAGCAGAGAGAGAGCTTTTTACCTCATGGACAAAATATAAACCCCAAGAGCATGCCCCCATTGACCCACCCCCTCTAACCACATTCTACCTACCTACTGTCACCACTCATATTAGGGAATTAACAGATCAATTAGGTTAAGGCTTCTAACCCAATCATTTTGTCTCTAAACCTTCCCTCATTGTCTTACACATAAGCTTTTGGGGGACACCTAATATTCAAACTATAACAGTCACTCAGTTAATGTGGCAAGGATATGGCTTATGTTAAGGGTCTTGCCATCACTACTTCTGTCTGGGACTTCCAGCTCTCAAAGATGAAGGGCTGAGAAGCTGGGCTGGGTCTAGCGGGAGGTCAATGAAGCACTAACCTCAGGGACCAAATTCAAGCACATGCCAAAAAACTCACTAATCAAAATAAATAATGTCCATGCGTTATTTTCAAAAATCAAAATTAGTGGGAAAATTTATGATAAAAAAAATCAACATTTCAGATACAACATATATATCATGAACACTATGTATTTGGTCTTTGTTCCTATTTCCTGGCACAGAGCTCCTAAAACCTTCGGGATTCCCTGAGTGATGAGAATATCTTTAATTATAGAGTTATTCATAATGAGCCCCTTTTAACCATACTTGAGTCTATCCTAATAAGGTAGATTTCTAAACAGTTTCAGGATAGAGGAAGCAACTGTGTGGTTAGAGTTGGAACTCTGAGTCTCATCTCCAGACCTCCAGGGAGGAAAGAGGGCTTAGAAATTGAATTCAATTACCAATGGCCGATAATTTGATCAATCATGGTTTCACAACAAAATGTCCATAAAAAGCTCTATAGAATGGGTCCCAGGGATCTTCCAGGTTAGTGGCCACATGGAGGTGCTGACAGCATCAGTTAAGTTGGAAACTCTACACCCTACCCCTAAACCTTAACCTTTGTATCTCTTACATTTGTCTGTTCCTGAGTGGCAACTTTCATAATAAACCAATAAAAAGAAGAAGAGTCTGGAGAATTCAAGAACCTGAGGAGGGGGTCAGGGGAATCCCTGAGTTGATAGTTGCTAGTCAGAAATGTGAATAGCCCAGGCATTAATTTTGTAGATGGCATCTGAAGTAAGGGACGTCTTGTGGGACTCAGCTTTACATCCATGGGGTCAGAATTAAATTACATATTTGTATTGGCGAATTTGGGAGGAGAAACTATAGTATTTGGTGTTGGAGAAAAAAAAACACGCATTTGATGTCAGAAGAAGATAGATCAGAACACTGTGCCAGGCCATATAGTGCCAGGTAAGAGAAAGAATGATGATACCCAACTCTTCTTTATCACAACTTGTGATATTTTATCAGAGATTTCTGGCATTCGTTTTATTTTTAAAAAATATTTCATTAAAATCTTTTTCTTGATTACTGAGTTTCCTGGCCAATTAACGAATGAATGAAAGAAATATGGTCGATGTAACCAAGAAGTCTATAACTGAAGCAAAGACTGCACTCTGTAAGACCCATGGCCTGCTCTCCTCGGTCTTCAGAAATCCCCTTCTCTATGTGGGAGTCACCAGAACCTTCATCTGCCCCTCCCCTCCACCCACCTCAGACCCCAGGCACTACCTCTATAAACTTCTACAGGCCTGGCCTTCTTTACTGGCCTCTGCTTGACCTTACAGAAAGAAACCTTAAGGGCAAACCTCATGCCATCCTGACCACCTCCAAGAAATAGGGAGAAACACTAGAAGAATAAACATGGATGAGCATTTGTTTAAATTATCCAGTTATCAGGGCTGGGATTGTGGCTCAGCGGTAGAGCGCTCGCCTCACATGTGCAAGACCCTGGGTTCGATCCTCAGCATCACATACAAAAATAAACAAGTCAAATAAAGGTGTTGTGTCCAACTACAACTAAAAAATAAATATTAAAAAAACATTTTTAAAAAATTATCCAGTTATATCTGGACACTACGCTTATTGCTATTATCTTTTTACTTGCCTTCCCTTCTTGTAGGCTTATTCCTTGAGATTTGAGGAAGGGGTGAAAATAGATTATGATCATCCTGTCATCTTCATTGGGCATGCCCCATGCTTTTCTGCCATTTGGGAGTTTATGGATGCATACATTGATCTAGTCTGTTTTTCCTGCATGTTTATTGAGTTCAAAGCTTGAATTTTAGGAGAAACCATGTTCCAAGTTATATTCAAATTATCACTGGACACATTTCCATTTATGAATAACATTTCACAACTGAATACAACTTTGAGTTTTACAGGACATTTTTTAATGTTCTAACTTAATCCTATGAGGTAGGCCAAGATCTAAGATGCGGGCGAATTCAGTCCCAATAGCTGTGAGATCCACACAGCTAGTCAGTAGTGAGCCCAGCTCTCAAACATGTCTTCTGGCTCCTGACTACGCCATGTGAATGTGGTCTCTCTCTTTGTCATTTTGCCTTTCTTTTTACAAAGGAAACAAATCAGGAAAATGTGTTTCTTTTCACAAATGTGACACAGTACAGAAAGCTTGCTGAAAAAATAGTCACATTCCTGAAACAATCCCGGCTGCCTCCCCTCTCTGGTCCGATGCAGGGAAGGCGGTTTGCTAGCGTTGGGTTGGCCACATCTGTCAGGGTTTGAAGGTCTAGAATGTGTGGTAGGGACCGCCTACCCCACACGGGGGCCTATTGATGATTTGGCTCAATCTGAAACTCTACCCGCCCCTCCACCCTCCATCTTCCTGGGGCTTCCTTGGTCTCAGAGCCTTCTGAAATCTCAGAGAAAGCATCTCCCTCTGGTCCCCACGATGTTTTCACATCTTTGCTCCCTTAAGGAGATCTGCACATCTGTTTCCCATGACTGTGAACTATGAGAAGTTGTCAGGGCCTTTCAATCAGTATAATGGCCTATAAAAGCTTGCTGTATTTTCAGTTTTACTAAATATTTCTATAATTCAAAAATTATGGAAATGGATAATGTTTCTGTTCTTTGGAAATATATTTAACAGCTGTGTGTGCACCAGATGCAAATGAATATATAGAAATAAATTGTGCATTTTATAGACTGCACTTCATATTAACTGCCCTCCCCCACCGACCCACCCCCTTCAGATATCTCATCTCTGCTCTTGCCAGGATATCCAAGATCCTGGAGCACCTTGCAGGTTGCTTTTTAGTTCCAACACCCCCCCCCAAAAAAAAAAATGAGGTATAAATCCATCTGCAAAAGAGAGTATTTCCTGAGTGGAGAAGCAACTTGCTAAGGTGACCCTGACATTAGGAATTGTGGGAAATAGGTTAGGGTGCTAAATATCCAACAGTGTTGACCCAACATTAAACATGGTAAATTAGGTTCCTGATGGATCGCTAACTATGTAGTGAACAGTTTTCATATCTTGGCCTGCCCAAACTCTACATCAGAAGCTGAAATGGCTAGTCTTTGCTCTTCCTGGTCCCTGGCAACTACCGTGCAGGGACAAGATTTTAAAAAGTGCCAATTGGTTATTCAGCCCAAGACTTCAAACTTGATGCAAGGGATCAAAAAAATCAAGAGCAAGTGCAGGACTCTCAGTGTAACAGCAATCTCCAGGGTCCAGCCCTTGCTGCAGAGTGGCTGGGGCACCTGACCACCCCCCCCCACCGCCCGCCACACAGAAAACACCTGCTACATGATTGTATCATTTTTCTAGATGAAGATCCTGAGCCTCAGAAGAGATTCAGTAATTTGTCCAGGGTCCCTTGGCTTATAAAGGCAGAGCTGGGGCCCAGGGGTGTAGCTCAGTGGTAGGGCACTTACCTAGCATGTTTGAGGCCCTGGGTTCTTTCCCCAACCCTGGGGCAAAAATCAGAAGAACAGAGACTTCAGAACCTTGTGCCTTTCCCACGGAGATACATTCTTCAGTCCTCCTAAAAAATCTTCTGGTCAGCATAATATTGTGATTTTCATTTTGGTGGGTGGATTATCAGGCTCTGCCTGATTTTCTCAACTAGGGAAAAAAGTTTCAGTGATCCATAAAACTATCCCAGCTTGATTTCTCTCCCTGCCTTGTGCCTTTTTAATACTCAAAGTCAGGTGATTCCAGCTCCTAGGGCAGGTTGTTTGGGCTAAGGAGAACAGAAGCTAATCCCACGTCCATATCAGACAGAGAGGGTTTTCATTCAAAATTGCATTTTGTCAAATTTAGTCAATTTCTCTCTCTTGCCTGTGAACCCTTTGGCTTTTGAAGCCTTTGATTGTGCACACCCTTGTCATCCTCTCACCCTTCTTTATGTTAAACAGCATCATTTCAGTCCTGGGAACTTGTCAGATTCCAGAGGGAAGAGCCACGATTTCAGATCCTTAAATTAAAAACAGAAAATGTTCCCTTCCATCCATCAGAAAGAACACTCGCTCTCTCTCTCAAATTTGCTTTCTCGTACTTCATCTCTGCTCTTTGTCTGAATAGACTTGACAGAAAAATTATTTGGATGTGTCATGTGCTTGTCATCTCAGGCCAACAAATTGATGGTTTAATGCAAAATGACAAGGCAGCTCAGGAATCTCATACCGAAACCTACCTCGCTCTATGGTTTCAGGAACAAGTCATCCCACCCGGGAATTTTAAGTAACACTTTGGCACAGATCTCATTTCCTGGCCATTGAGTTCTTATTGAAGACACCAGCTCTGGAAGAGAAAGAGTAGCAGGAAATGTACCACAGTCTCTTGTCTCCAAAGACAATGTTCTTCCCACCAAAGAAGGGGAGATTTTTCTCCATCTTCTCCAATGGAAAAACATCTCTTTGTCTCTCTGCCTCTGTCTCTTGTATCTCTCTCTCTTTCTCTTCTTTTTCCCCTTTTGTTCTCTTCCTCTCCCCGCCAAAAAAAAAAAAAAAATGCTCAAAAAAAGCTCAAACATCCAACAACTCAAAAAACAATATCAAGAGTCAAACAATTCTGCTTATAGGATTACTTGTTTACCAAATAAAATGGCACCATGTTGAATTTTGATGGCTCCCAACTTACGATGGTGGAACTTAAGATTTTTTGATTTTATAATGGTGTGACTGTATACCTGTACAACCCTTCTGGTTTTTACATTTAGTACTGCATTCATTGAATGACACAAGATATTCAATATTTTATTTTAAAACTGAGATAATTTTGCCTTTTGCTAATAGAAGTTCTGAGCATGTTTAATGTAGACTCAGTGAAATCACGACGTTTAGCAGGAAAGGTGTACTCCAAGCAAATTCGACTTATGGTATTTTCAACTTATATTGGATTTATGGGGAGGTAACATGACTGTAAGTTAAGGGGTATCTTGAACTACAATACAGCTGATTGGCAGAAAGCCTCAGACTTGGGGCCGTGAGGCTAGTTCCTGCCACTGTGTGATTTGGGCTAGTCTTTTGATTTCTGTCGATATGTTTCTTCCCCATGAAAATGGATGGTGAGAGGTGGGGAAGAACTGAATGTGCATGCTTCATTACCTCAGCCTGGAAAATGGGGGGCTGCCCCCTAAGAACAAAGAACTAATAAAAAAATTGTTCTAGAAGTCTTTCCTCCAAAACATGGGGATGATTATCATTTTTTTTATGTAGAAACTATATTAAATTAGAGATCTAAAAACATGACAACTAAAAACAAATAAGATTCCAAGTAGGCTTAAAGTGAGAAAGGCTTGTAGAGAGCATCTGTCTGTCCCCCTCATTCAACAGTGATGGGATCTGAAGTCGAAACAGGCAAGGAGACAGAAACCTAGAGCATCTCACTTGTAAGTTTGTCCCTGGCAATTGCTACACACGGGAGGCCCAATGCTGTCTTCCAATGTGGGGCTCAGTATTGCTTGGCTTGTGAATCATTGTTCCATGAACTTTTGGCAATTAGAATCTAGGGAAAGAATGATGAATGGAGTCCCACCGTTGCCATTAAGATGTTAGATAGAAATCTCTCACATGCATTTTTGTGGGTACAGAGGGAAAAACAAGAAGACAAATCTACTGGATGTTTCCATTGGAGAAATGGCCCTGATAATTACTGCGAGGGAAATTACTTGCTCACTTTGTATCCTGATTTCACCAAGGTCTTATCATTTACATATAATATTCTTTCCTTGAAATTCAGGTGCAGGGGGCAGGAATGTTGTGCCTCCTAGAGTCTTATTTAATAATTATTTGTCACATTGCAAGAAAAATTAATATCCTCAGACATAAATGTTCTAATCTTTCCAGCTGCTGATTTGACCTAACCTAACCTAATTCTGTCCCCAGCTCTGAGTATATCTAAAGTCTATGATGGCTATCATATATTAACATTAACTGACCTCAATTGCATTTTTATACATAATTAAATTGATTATTTAACTGGTGGGTGCATTGCTCACTAGGAGTGTTTATATTTTAAAAGGAATTTGAAAATCAACAAATAACTTCATAACAAAATAGTCCTATAAGTGCTAAATATGGTTTTTTCCATGTTTCATATACAGAATATGGCACCCCCGAATTATCTGCAGCCACCAGTTAAATAATTCAGTTGTGGCACACCAACAGGCTACAAAGAAAGCAGAAGTTCCATTGTTTTTGACATGCAAAGGAAAACAAATCCACGACTGGGACTATAAGGAAAGTAGAAAATTCAGTGTGCTCATTCGTCTAGCAACTAACGTTTGTTGGCTTTTGTTTGTTTGTTTGTTTGTTTGTTTGTTTGTTTGTTTGTTTTCCCTACATGGTTGGATGCAAACCAAATTATCAGCTAACTCATGGGCACATATTTTAATCATAAATTTTTAGACAACAGGACTATAGAAGAGGATATTTGAGAGGAGAAAGATTTCTTTCTTCATTGTTTCAGCAGATGGGTGCAAGTTTTTAATTCTACACTTTTCTGTGCACTATTTTAAGAAATGACTGAATGTATCTAAGTACCTAGCTTTAAAAGTGTGGTTACATGTATTTTGAAAACCAAGCCAAGAAATACAAGCCCCATAAAATCCTGAAGCATATTAAATGACGGTTCCTTTTTCCTTAATCCACCACCACAAATATCAATTAAATGTAATTATATTAAATAGGTTCCCCTGAGAGCAAATAAAGATTTGCCAGAACACAAATTGCTACCCAGGTGAACAATATATAATTTTCTTGAGTATACAGGATGGTACACTCCAGAATGGAATGCAGCAAATCTGGGTTGACTGTAACATATACATTGATTTTTTTTCTTAGCTACCAAAATGGCAGGAGGCCAAAAACTACAAATAAAATAGATGAGTTTTTCTTTCTCTTTTCTTGGATGAGAGGATAAATATTGCATTTTATATTAATAGCTGTTAATTAAAAGGCTATTAATCAGAGACAATAATAAATAAATGGACTCTACTAGAAGCAAATGCCAGAAATGAACATGTAAGTTTTAGCCAAAAAAAAACCTGATTTAAGTGACTTCCTAAAATTAAAAACAAATGTTTTGCTGAGCTTACCGTGAGAAGAAGAAATGAATCCATAAATAGGAAAACAGGTAGAATAAAATGAATTTTGTTAACTATTTTAGGAGATTATTATTCCACTCCTCTTGAAGTGAAAAAATAGATTTAAAAACTTTCTTAATTATAAGAATGAGCTTCCCAAAGATGTTTGAATTCAAAGATATCGGGGAATATCTAAAGAAAGTGTTTTTTTTTTATTCTGCAGGAAAAATGAAAAAATTTTGTGCTTATGGGCTTTTTTTTTTCATTATATGATATGTAAGGTATAAATTTCTTCTGTCAGATGTTCCTAGGGATGGAAATTTAATTCATTCTTGGTGTGGTATGGAAAGCCTTGAAAAATAATCAATTTAAGATTGAATGTGCTGATATGTCAAGTATTTTTAGTCTCTGCCCTTTTTAAAGTCATAAAAATAATTATCTAAAACAGAATCTTGGAAGCAGGGACATTTTCCTTTTCCTATTGCTCATTCCCTTCAGATTGAAATCTCTGCCTCCACCCACCTCCCAGGACTAACTCTCACAGTAAGAATATGCCACTTCCAGATTTAGGAAGTGCTATGGGCAAGCAGAAGTTCAGGCTTTGCATCTCCTAGATTCTTAGTTTCCTCGGCTAGAAAACATGAGAATTAGCCGTTAAAAATCCTTCTCCTAGACAAGTGCAATAACCTGTGATCTCAGCAACTTGGGAGGCTGAGGCAGGAGGATCGCACATTCAAATCTACTCTCAGCAACTTAGCACAGCCCTAAGCAACTTAGCAAGACCTTGCCTCAAAATAAAAAATAAAACAGACTGGGGATATGTCTCTGTGGTTGCACCCTGGATCAACTCCAATACAAAAAAAAAAAAAAGAAAGAAAAATATATTTATCCTATTGGTGATTCTATATCTCATAAAAAGATAAAATGCTATGATGTCAAGGAGGATCTCATCCTTCTTCCTGATGAGATAGATGCTGCTGTGCTCATTGCTGTCTGTTCAATTGAGGTCCTGGAAAAACTCTGTATGAAACTGGGTTGGGGGGACTTCCTCTTTTCCATATGTGCCTTGTAATTTATCTGCATGGTATTCTACTGAAGACCTCTTGAGGCTTCCTATCATTGTCACTCAGCATGTCATTTTGAATATCTTACCTATTGCTTCTACCAGATGCATGGCACTTCGTGATGTGCCTTCACCATACATTACCTGGGGGGTGATTGAGTAGGCATGGCCTCCACCTACCTTTGACTACAAATAGCACTGCAGTGAGCATCCTTGAATGTGTCTCTCTGAGACACATGTTCAGGAGTTTGATGCCTTACTATGACTGGATAGTGCCCGGTTGCTCTCCATAAGGACTGTACCAAGTGATTCTCCTGCCCATGGTACATAAGTGTGCTTCTAGCTTCACCACCACAGCAGCATCTGGTGCTTGGATAAATGTAATTAAGAATGAATACCATGCTGGGCATGGTGGCACCTGTCTGTAATCCCAGCAGCTGGGGAGGCTAAGGCAGAAGGATTGCAAATTCAAAGCCAGCCTCAGCAACTTAGTGAGGCCCTGAGAAACTTAGCAAGACCCTGTCTCTAAATAAAATGTTTTTTAAAAGGGCTGGGCATGTGGCTCAGTGGTTAAACTCTCCTGAATTTAATCCCTGGTACAAAAAATAAAGAATGCCATAATTTGTAAAGTGGAAGATTATTTCTCTACATTCTCTGGTCCATTGCTTTCAAAATTCTTTCCAAATTTCAGAAATGATGATGCTATACATTTACGTATATAGGAGATACTTTCTTTTCAGAAAGAATATGATATTATTATTATCAAATTGCAAAAGGAATGAAAAGAAAATTGCACTCCTGAATTCTGTACTGAGAAGAAATAAGTGATGAACAAGTGTCTAGAAAAAACACATTCTGGTCCCTTGGTCTGTTTGGAAGATCTAGTTGAAAGATGTTCCCCTGGTCCCTGCTAACCCATTAGATCAAACTCTAGTTTCCTCCTGAAAGTACCCCCTGCCCCAGATCTGCCTGTATGTCTGCTTGTCTGTCTTTCACACTGGACTCTGTGAGTGGAGCTCCCTGAAAGCAGTCCTTCCTATCTGGTTCCTTGTCTTGGCTGGATCTCAATACCTAAAATACCGTCTGATACGTTCTGGTCATTTAACAAATATCCACTGAATAAATGAATTCACAAATAAGTGAATTGGTTTGGGATTGCCAAACCCTCACTCGGGGCCTGATAGAGAGCTTGCATTGACTCAGTGCATGGATGCACGAACAACTGATCAATCCCACTTTTTGACTCCATCTTCCTTTCTGTCTCAGGATTCCCCCATTAGTTCTTCATCCTTGAATTTAGCCAGATTCCAGGTTGGAGGACAGGACCATCCTAGCATAGCTTTAACTCACTTGAATATGGGTTGCCCCTTCCTCCCTCCAGGATGGGAGAACTAGAAATAGCTCAGGCTCATTGAAAAGCTGTGCACTCCAGGGAAGGAGCGAGAGGGCATAGCCAAGAGGCAATATTCCAACTGGTGTGTGTGAGCAGGTTTCTGCAGGGCAGGCAGCCAAGGCACCCACCCACCTTCCCTCCTCCTCTCCCTTCCTCCCCTCTAGGCTTTATCCTTCATGACAGTCTAATAAAGGGCTGGTCTGAGGCTGGAGGTCCTCTGATTACACACAGATCTATACGTGCACATACCAAAGAGAAAACACATATAATCATATTAAGACAGTTTGTTTTCATATCTATATAGTTTATAGTGATATAAAGTTGACAGTTTCTAGGCAGAGTTTTCCCTAAACAAGCCTTCCATATTTTTCCTGGATGTGAAAGACTGTTTTCACAGCCAGAAAAGAGCCCTTGGGAAATTCTTGAGGACTGAGTGGTGCTTCAGGCCATCTTCCTCGGTTAACACTTCACTGAAGAACTCGTCTTAAGTTGGGTTTCTACCTAATTAAAATCAGCAAGGGAATCTTTTGGATCAAAGCCATCCCATCCAAACTATCTGGACTAGAGCTCAGACATTTGATAGCTCAAGCTTCAGTCACTTGCATTCCAAATATGATAGCACGTCGGCCGTGCTGAGGTCTGCTCAAGTGTTTTTTCTGAAAGTGTCCCACCTCCCTGTGTCAAGCTTGGTATTCACAGAGGGATTTGCCATGGGACGCTAATAGTACAAATTTTAGGTCCCTGGCTTCACTTAGAGATTATTTTTAATAGGGCAGTATTTATGCTAAACTCATGTTTATTAAGAACATAATCCATCACCCATTGTTGTTAGCACAGTCTTACCCATAGAACAAGAGATTGAGATTGGTTTTCTCCTGATACACACTTTTAAAATTGAACCAGTCCTATTGTCAGTGCTGGTTCTACCTAATTAGGTCGAGGATAGTTGTACAGACCTATCTGGGGTCCTCTTTTGTCCTATCTCTGACATTTTCCAAGATCCCTATCTCATCTGACATAAGTTCATCTTCTTAGATCCTTTGGGCTCCTTAGAAATAAAAAGGGGCTATGTAGGAGCAACCTAAATAGGTTCCATTTTCAATAAACTAACCCAAACCAGTCAAGAACCTTTTATTTAAAACAAAACAAAACACACACACACATACAAATATATATATGACAAGCAGATTTTTTTTTTAGAAGACCTCTATCCTTACAAAAGAAATAGGGTTTTATATTTCCATGCCATGGAATTTTCTCCCAGTGACCTGAGCCAGCGGGTAATTTTTCCTATAATTGAGCAGTATGAAAACCCTCATGATACTGTATAAAAGGGCTCAGCTTCCCAGGCACTGTATTGTACACACTTAAACTTTTTGGAGAACAAGAGGATGGGTTGGTTTGGACCAAATGACTTTGGTACATTGGGATGAGTCATGGGACCAGTCCTCCAGCTCTAGATGATTATAGGTGCCCTCTGGAAATGTATCCTTTAAGCCAGGACATAAGTACCATCTTAAATTATTTCTGGAACAAAACAAGGAACATATATGTATGCTATGTGTCCTCATGTTACACATGAAGGAAGACTCCAGTACCCCAAAACCTCAGTGTGAATAAAAATTAGAGCTAATAATTATTTAACAGTTATCCCTCTTCTTAGCCTTTTTCATATATTTTCCCATTTAATTCTATCACTGTTCCCATTTTGCTCATGAGGAAACTGAGGCACCAAGTAATTGAACAACTTACTCAAAGTTAAACAGTTTGACCAAGGCAATTTGGTTCTGGGGTCTTTTTTTTTTCTTTAAAAAGGACCCTACATTCCTTCCTTCTCTAATATAGTTTTCTCTATTGCCTGAGTTAGAAAACAGTTTGGGGGTGCATACCTTCTGTGCTTGAGTCTGCTCATACAGATGAACTTGTTCTAAGACTCTGACAGACATCCAACACCAGGCTGAGCTCCAGGGGAGTTGGGAGGTTGGGGGGTGGTTAGTCAGCTCTTCACTGATGTGACAAATATCTGATAAAAACAACTTAGAGGAGGAAATGTTTATTTTGACTCATGGTTTCAGTCTGTTGTGAGCTGGCTCCATTGCTTTGGGCCTGAGGTCAGGCAGAGGATCATGGTGGAAGAGCACGGTGGAGGAAAGCTGTTTAGCTCCTGATAGCTGAGAAATAGAGAGAGAGAAGAAGAGGCCTGAGAAAAGATAAATCTTTCATGGCGTGACCCCAGTGACCTAATTTCTCCAATCGGGTTCCACCTCCCAGTAGACCACTCAGCCATCAATGGATTCATTCACTGATGAGGTCAGAACCCTATGCCCAATCACTTCCCAAAAGTGAGATGGAGGCGGCGGGGGTATTCCATATCCAAACCATAAAAGGGGCCTACAATAGAAACAGAAAGCATAGCCCCTGCCTACCAGGACCTCACAGTCCAGGAAGAAAAGACTATGGCAGAGCCTCCAGCTTGTGAGAGTTGTGGGCACATACTGGCCCCACCTGGAAGCATGCCGGAAAGAGTGTGTGAGACTCTCGCACCCCAATCGAATGGAGGCTGATCCCTGCGCTTCTCTCCTCACCAGGCCTTGTGGCCTGGACATGGGAGGAGCTGCTAAGAGTGGACATGGCCTTCCAGCAGCTGCTCACCTTTCACACCTGCAGCAAGTTCACAGCTACAGCAGGCTCACACCCAAGCAAGACCAGTCCACCTCAGTGTTTTGCAGAATGGTTTCCACTGAGGAAGCGTCATAGAGAGAAGGTAAAGGTGGAGACAAATGAATTGAGACATTCTAGCTTCAGCAGAAACAAGCCCACTAACAGCATATGTCTACTGAACCTCAGAATCTAGGACACAGTTACCCGCCTGTGACTGCGCGGACTCCCAGGTCAGGACAAGGCCTCTGTGCTTCTCACCTGTCCATTATTCCAGTGAGTAATTGCACTCACTCTGACAGCATCAACTTCTCAAGGTTTCTCCAGAACATACCCTGACGGGGAGCAGGGCCTGCATCCCACCGCCTGCCTTTTTTTCCCCCTTCTCGGGCCTCTCCTAAAAGCAAATCTGAGTCTGTTTCAAGAATTTCAAAGTAAACATTTTTAATCTATCAGAGCTCATTTATAAGTATGAAGCTATCATTTAAAGTGTGCCTGAGATAACATGTGAAGAGTAGGACTTTATAC
The DNA here is from genome assembly GCF_964194105.1 of Spermophilus citellus. Lineage (NCBI taxonomy): Eukaryota > Metazoa > Chordata > Mammalia > Rodentia > Sciuridae > Spermophilus > Spermophilus citellus. Next base: position 126,684,333 of record NC_138189.1, read on the forward strand.
AAAGACACACCAAAAGATGAATATTGACGTATTTATAAAGCAAATGTTCTTAAAGAGTTTTTTTTTAATGATTCAACTTCCAGCCCCATCCTCTCCCTCAACTGCATACTCCATCTTGTTTCATTTTAAGTCCATTTTCTCCCCTTGCCCTACCCCCACCCAAGAGAGATATTTATTGTATGTATTCTGCCTATGCTTATCTGGGAGCTTATCAGCAGAATTCTCTCCAACACCTCAAAATGTGTAGGTCTAATCTGGTGTTGAACCAAGGTGGTTTTAAAAAGGTTTGGGATCTCCATCACCCCTTTGTTCTTGGCATTCTGTGGGTCCACGTCTCCTCTGGGCTCCCAATGAACACGCAAGCTTGCTGCTGACAAGAAAAAAAATGCTATTTAAATTACACATCGGAGCCAGAACAAGCGTCCTGAGTCATAGCTCCAACTCGCAGAGGAACGTGGGCTTCAAGGAGACACATCAGAACTGACAGTTACTGTAAGGTAAAGAGTTCGACTGACTGCAAAGTGGGGTTTTTTGGAAGCCAGTAAGTAATTTCCACTCTGCCTCCCAGGTGTAGGGGCACATTTTTTCCTCTGCTGAGGGAATTCTAATATCCTACTCTTAGCACCATAGAATCTTCTCTCCCAGAGAGCGTATCAAATGTCCCTCCAGTTTCCAAGGCTGAGTTTAGAGCTCTGCAAACACAACTACATATTTTACACAGGCTGTTGCTAAGCACATTGACTGATCGTCTCCCTCTAAGATACTTCAAGTCAGGAATGGGTTCCATTCGGCAGGAGAGGGGTTAAAAAGACTAAGGTAGTGAAATAATAGAGCATCCCTCCGTGCTGGGAGATAAGGACAAGTCAAATAAGTCATTTGTCGTTCCTTCCACATGCCCAGGTCCATAGCCCAGGAGCTGGTTCATGCAGATGTTTGAAGACATTTTAGGAAGCCAGGCTTCTACCCCCAAGCCTCACCTTTAGTCTACCCTTGTCACCTGGGCCAGATGAATCTTAGGAAAGGAGAGAATTTCCTCTGCTTATTGACAGAGCAGCAGAGAGGCAGACACAAGTGCCACACTTGTGATTCAGTACTTGCCATCTTAAATGAACTGTCTTGTTTCCGGCTTAGCATTCTCATTCTCTGTATCAGGGCTTGAATGCAGATTCTCTGTTTCCCTATATTTCCAGCAGGAAACAGTTCTTGTACAATAGTACAATTGGTAACTATTTTCTGGTGAACGAATGTGTGAATGAATGTATGTTTCCTAACTCAGATGAGAGTGCAAAAGATTTTCCTCCACTGATGTTTAAGAAGGCAGGCAGCCCACGGAGGGGCACCATCCCCTGATATTGACCAAGGCAGATGTTGGCCTCAAATCTCTTGTGTTTTCTCCAGATACTTTTCTGGGGAGGTTTCTTGGGAAGCTGTTCATGTTCTTGGGAAGAGCTTGAGTGGAAGGGCAGGAGTCTCCTCTTCTAACACTCACAATCACTATAAGGGTCCATTACTTCCTTCAAGTTCTCCTGGACAGAATTGTTCAGAAGCCTTTGTTTATTAGAGAAAATTTATCAAAAGGAAAAAGAATCAATCATTTGAAATTTTCTGGATGATTTCAAAGTAGATATGAGTCTCAAAAAATTAACCCAAGATTCCTTCTGAAGACTAAGAAAGCAAGGACATTTTAAATTACTGTTTCTTATTGTTCAACATGATCCTATTATCATCATCATCATTATCATTATTATTATTAGGTACTGTGGATTGAGCCCAAAGGCATTTTACCACTCAGCTACATCACCAGACCCTTTTACTTTTTGCTGTGGGTCTTGCTAAGTTGCTAAGGCTGGCCTTGAATTTGTGATTCTCTTGCCTCAGCCTCCTGAGTCACTGGAATTATACATGGGCACCAGCACACCCAACCACATAATCCTTTTAAATTGGTCATATGGTAGATATACTAAATCTTAGCTTATCTACTTTCAGTATCCCTATTCAGGGATGAGGATATAGCTCAGTAGTAGAGCACTTATCTAGCATGTTCAAGGTCGTGGGCTTGATTCCCCAGCACTGGGGACCTGGGGGGGTGTATATATTTTATATATTTTAATAGATATAGATATAGATATAGATATAGATATAGATAGATAGATATCATGGGTATAGGCATGTCTAAACTCATCAAATATAAATAGAGAGAGAAAAAAAAGAGATAAATAATTTTGTAACCCTCTGGTTATAGTCAGAGTGTGCCTACGTTTCTGCTCATTGAAAAGGAGGACTGCGGAATGAGTCTGGGGCCCTCTCCTTCAGCTCCATGATCTGGAGACTCGGTTTTCTCACCTGTGAACTGGAAGGGCTGGGCAACTCCTGCCAGCCTCAGGCGGAAGGGTGGCAGAGGTTAAAAAGTCACAGAGAAACTAACAAAGGCAGTTCCATTTTAATCTGAGATGATACTGATTCATTATGTAAATTTTTCTTTAATAAAAAATAGATTTTTCACTAAAAAATGAAAAAGTTTGCAAATATTTGGATTAAATGAATAATGTCTGAGGTCTCTTGGGGTTCCAAATTCCTATGGTAGAGATTCGTTTTATCATTTTACCATTTAAGTAACATTTTCAGCTTTATAGTCTTTGAATCTCTGGTTCAGTTTTTAAAGTAAGTAACAGCTATGCCTTCTCTAAGAATGAGATCTTTGTTTTGTTTTGTTTTGTGGTGTTGGGGATTGAACCCAGGCTTTGTGCATGTGAGGCAAACACTCTACCAACTGAGCTTTACCCCAGCCCAGAATGATATTTTGGTAAGGAATGCAATACCCTCATTCATAGCAGTTGCTCTGGAAAGTTTTGGATCCACATTTAGAAAGTCTGCTTTAGATCATATGGTACTTTTATTTTTAATATCTTAAGGAACTTCCGTACTGCTTTCCAGAGCAGCAGTATCATTTTATATTTCCATTATCAGTGGACAAGTGTTCCAATTTCTCCATTTCCAATTTCTCCTCATCAACACTTTTTAAAAAATTTTTATTATTAGTTGTTCAAAACATTACAAAGCTCTTGACATATCATATTTCATACATTTGATTCAAGTGGGTTATGAACTCCCATTTTTTCCCCGTATACAGATTGCAGAATCACATCGGTTACACATCCACTTTTTTACATACTGCCATACTAGTGTCTGTTGTGTTCTGTTGCCTTTCCTATCTCTACTATCCCCCCTCCCCTCCCCTCCCCTCCCATTTTCTCTCTCTACCCCATCTACTGTAATTCATTTCTCCTCCTTGTTTTTCTTTTCCCCTTTCCCCTCACTTCCTCTTATATGTAATTTTGTATAACAATGAGGGTCTTTGGTAATAGTCGTCCTATGTGGTATAAGGTGACATCCACTTTTAATTTTGATTTGCATTTCTCTGATGATTATTGATGTTGAGTGCCTTTTCATTACTATGGCCATTTGCATTTCTTTAGAGAAATGTCTGTTCAAGTTCTTTGTCCCATTATTTATCTGGTTGCTGGTTGGTTGGTTGGTTTTGCTGCATTGTTGTTAAAGAGTTCGTTATCCCTTTTGGAGCTTAATGCTTTATCCTATCTATGACTTACAAATATTTTCTCCCACTGCATTGGTTGCCTTCACCTTGTTGATTATTCCCTTGGCTCTACAGAAGTCTTTCACTCCTGGGTATATATTCTCTGCCACCCTCCCCTCCCCACTACCAAAAAACAAAACAAACAAACAAAAACAGCCTTAATTAGGATTTTTAAGATATTAGCAGTTCCATGTTCGTTGTAGCATTACTCAAAATGGCCAAGACATGGAAACAAACCAAATGTTCATCACTAGACAAATAGGTAATGAATATGTTGTGTACACACACCACATATAATACTGGAATATGGCTCAGCCTTTATAGAACATGGGAAAAGACACAATGTTAAGTGAAATAAGGCATTCACAGAAAGTCAAATACCTCATGATTCCACTTATATGAGGTATCTAAAATAGCCAAATTTATGGAAGTAGAAAATAGAATGATGGTTACCATTGGGTGGAAGTAAGGAGAAATGGAGAATTGTTTAATGGGCATAAAGTTATAGTTATGTGGAATGAACAAGTTCTAGAGGTCTGCTGTAGAACATGGTGCCTATAGTCAACAACACACATTAAAAATTTAAGTGGGTAGATCTCATCCTAAGTGTTCCTACCACACATATGCATGTGCACGCGCACCCCCACACACACACACGCACACACACACACAAAATGGGGGGAGTCACAAATATATATTTATTACCTTGACTTTGGCAATGATATCATGGGTGTATGCATGTCTAAATTCATCAAATTGTATATATTGAATATGTGAAGACTTTTCATATCAAAATTTCTCAGTAAAGCAGTTTTGTGAGTCTTTCTTATAGTAGAAAGTCTTTCTTATTCTAGAAAGACTCAGAAGAGGCAAGGAAACTCAAACTTCTGCAGCTGAGGGACATGGAGTTGAGGGAAGATAAACAATAGCAAACCAATCTCAATGATGGAGAAAAAATGGCGCTGGAAAGAAGCAAGAGTGGGAGAGGAAATCCCAAAGCAACCGCTAACCTTGGGGTGGAGGAAGGGGAGGAGGCCAGTCTTGCATTGGTGCCTACAAAGTTGAAACAGGGCTGAAGCCAAGGAAAAGAGAAGATGGGTGAGGAGTGGCAGAAGAACAGGAGAAGGAAGAGATGGCTTGGCGTGCTCTGAGAAGGTTTTCTTGGAGTGATTGCCCGTCAAAGAGAAATAGAAAGTGGAAATCAGAAGATCAAGATGAACCAAATAGGAAATTCACAGTAAAGGCAGGGAAGGGAGATGGGAAGAGAGCAGTAGGGACAATACACACACAGAGAGAGAGAGAGAGAGAGAGAGAGAGAGAGAGAGAGAGAGAGAAATGAGAAATAGAACTTGGAGAATTGCAGCTCTCAAGAGGTTATTTTAAGCCAGATGTCTAAGAAAAGGGTGAGTCTGTGGTGGAAGCTAACAGCCCTAAAAATTAATTTTTGAATCCAACATTCAGTGAAGTTTCTTATAACTGCCTGATTTCATAGCATTCGAAGTCCTCAAGAATGCATTCTGAAGACATCTTAGAGCTAACCTCTGACAGCTAACCACGAGCAGCTCTTATTCACCAAGCTTCTCTACTTACCATCTGCACACCATGGCTCTTGACTTTGCCTTGGCTGAAAGAGTAAAAAGTTCTCTGATTAAGAAAAAAATAAAGATTTTTTCATAGCCCGGGGCACTCTCAACTCCCTCTACCTGTTAGAATTTTATCAACACTTTTATATTTCAGGGATGGAAACAAGGTAGATGGCGATTTCTACAGAGAAGAAGAAAGGTGGGGGAAAAACTAGTTAAGGAGAATAACTCATACTAGGGAGCAAATCTAAAATATGAAGTGATTTAAATATTATGACAACGTGTTTCCGTGAACTCATACTCACTTTAAACGCTCTATGTTCACCAAGATAGATGAAGTGAGAATCCAAGGGTGATATTAAGCTGAATAAATTAATGTTCCATTGAGGTTTGAATGTGTCCAAGGACTTCTGCTGACTGTCACAAAATATGCCACTTTCTTTTTAAAATAGTGACAAGGGACTGGGGATATAGCTCAGTGGTAGAGCATTTGCCTAGCACTCAGGAGGCTCTGGGTTTAATCTCCAGCACTGCAGATAAAATAAAATAAAATAATGAAAGGCTAACATGCAGAAGACCCTGGGTTTAATCCTCAGTACTGCAAGTAAAATACTGGCAATGTGTATCCTTCATTGATGATCACAATATTCATTTGCCCTAGCCAGAAAAGCCCTCCAATTAAGAAGAAAAAAATAATCTTAAACCATTTGCATAGAGATACTCAGTATTTAATACAAATGATAGATGGGATAAGGCCTTAGTTGGCCCCACCCATGATGGAGAGCTGACGAAGTGGTAAGACAAGATCTATCACCATTCCTTCCTAGAAAGGAAAAAAAAAAAAAAAAAAAAACAGGCTGAGGAGCTGGTGGGAGAAGGAACATGGGGGTCTTGTAGAGGCCAAGGTCAAAGAAACCTTTGGGTTGTGCTACTCCTCTCACCTAAGTACACCAGGACTCCACACCCATCACAAAGTCCCTGGCACTGGCCTAACCTGGACTCCCTGTGCCAGCAGGGCCAGTCCCCTGCAGGGACCTGAACACAGCACATGCCTTCTCATCTTTGCTCTGCTCTCCCAGAATGCAGTTCACAGCACCAGCTCTGCACAGCCTGCAGGGACCTCCTGACCCCCCAGCTCACACTCATCCCTTTCTTCTCTCGATTCCTTCCAGACCCAGAGTCTGACCTGTAACATTATCTCTCCTGCTGCCTTTTCTCTTGCACTGTATCACTCTATATTGAGTACATGAGTTTTGCTGACCCATTTCTAAACTAAAAAGAAGGACCTACATCTCATATGTTTTGTTGTCTCCACAGCTTTAGCACAGGACTTAAGAATTACATGCTGAGTTGAACGGATTCCAAGTGAACAGTGAGGAGGAGGAGGACACAAAAGCAAACACCTTCTCAGACACGCGCCTGATATCTTCTGCCTTTGTAAGCCCACAAAAAAGCATCCCCACCATTCGCCCTCTCTCCTCAGACTTGGGGTCAAACCCTAGCATGGGAGCAAGTGAGAATTCTTTAGGAGAATAACATAGGTCTGGTGTATTCCAAGTACTTCTCTTCTAACAAATTGAGGCTTTCTCTCTCTTTGATACTTTCCAATTTTAAAAATTGCCTGGAATTTTTAAGAAAAATGCAAGAATGAGTGGCTTATCCAAGCCAGTTTCTGAATCTTAGAAATCCAGTTGTTGACTTTATCTATTCTTTATTCACTAGAAATATCTAGCTACTAGTTGCTGCATTGTGCACTATGATAAGTGCTTGCTGTGCATTGATGTCAAAATATGCATGGTTGCTACTTTCATGGAGCCGGTAGTTACTATACAGGACAGATTTTTAAAAAGCAAATAAACTAAAAACCAAATGCAAATGGTTGGATTATATGATGTGTGAATTCTATCTAAATAAGACCATTCAAAATAAAAATCAAAAAACACAAAGACTATAGAAGGGTCCATGGGTTAGGGTCACAGCTTCCTACCCTATGTTCTAACCCAGTGCGCTAGCAGAGTTAATATCTGCATCTCCTAACGTGACATCCTGCAGGCCCTAGATCCCTCTTAAAATATCCGTGTCCCAGATGAAATGTGGTGAGCATTGCTTTGTGGAACATTCCGGAGAACACAAGGAAACACAAAACATTTAGCTGCCACTTCCCGTCACAGATGTTCTGGTCGCATGTGAACTTGTCTAATTGGTTTGGCTCCTCCAGGGTCCCATCCTTCTTGCCCTCTTTTTGAGGGTAACGTTAATCTCCAGTGGCTTCATTTTCCACTTTGGTGAGTCATCTGTTCAGTCAAAGGGATGGAGAATGTAACTCATTACTTTCTTCATCTTTGCAGATAATTTGATACCGTACATAGTCCATTCGAGTGTTTCTTCTGTATTTATGTCTTGGCAAAGGCATGCTACATTGTTTGCAATTCTTCTATTCTCATTGCCAGATTTTTCTGGAAAAATCAAAGACAATAAGACGCAGGATGTATCAGGCCACAACTCCTTGGATCCCTGGCTTTAGGGGTTTTCCCATGCCCCCACACACCCCTTATTGGCTTCTAGCATGCACTAGCGTTCTCTCTCTCTCTCTCTCTCTCTCTCTCTCTCTCTCTCTCTCTCTCTCTCTCTCTCTCTCCCCCCTCTGCCTGCACCCCCTCTCCTGATGATGCTTCTGAGGACACTCCCTGGAGACTTCCAGGGCTCACAATCTACAGCTGAGGCTGCTTGAGAACATGCTAATCCCCTTCCTCTTTCACACCCCGAAAATTAAACATTCCTGAAAATCTTTTCTTCAAGGTGAGACTGACTGGCTTGATTTCTGATAGGTTTTTCACTTGTGTTGACATGAGAAGCAGAGAAAAATTAGGTGCTCTGCAACAGGCTAAGAATGTAAAGAAAGGAAGGCCCTAATTTAAACCAGCCTAGAATTCCAAGGTTTTGGACATGTCCTACATTCTGCAAATTGCGAGAGGTAACTCCCCCAAAACAAGAGGTAATTGCTGAACTTCCAGAAGATAAAGTAAGTTACCATCTTCTGCTGGTGCAGAATATAAAGGAGAGCTAGGTCCATCATCATAAGCATGGAAGTATCCCCTTGATTAGAGTTATTTACCAACATCTAACAGAAACTACATTAAAACATAAGCCTTGATCCTTGAGTCAGAGTAAAACTTTGTTTTCTTGACACGGATTTGAATGTTTTCACTATAGTTAGCATGACCATGTAGGAAAATATTGACATTGTATTTGTCTGCTTCTTGTCACTTATATATCTGAAATCTTTCCTCCAAATTACCATTTGACTCAAGTCTATTGGTGAGCAGCACTGGATCTTTATTCCCCAGTGCATCTATTGAGGGACACCTGGTGGGGACAATTCCTAACCATGAGAAGAGACTAATATGTTCTAAATAGAGAGAACTAAATTGGGAGCTTCTGCCATTCCCTAAATGGAATGCCAAACACCCAATTGAATAGCATATTTGATTCAATTTTGCAGAAAGAGTTGTGTCAACAATAGGACAATTCAGTCAGCATTTGCTAATGAACTTGAAAATGTTCAGTTCTTTACATCACATACACACAGGCAAAGGGTGGAAGATTTTAAAGGACCCACTAATTTTATTATGGATATAAACATGGTAGGGAGCCATATCAAGAGCATGAACACCCAAATGAATTTTATTTTTCCTGTTGATTTTGGAATTTGACATGATACAAGGTATTGATCTAGGTGATTAGCTCAATTAGGTAAATATGTCTCCCTTACTATTCTTTCCAGACACAAACCCAGGAAGAACATGGTGCTGCTGTGTGTAGTGACTAAACTAATGTGGTATATTTTGATATATAAAGGTAGACCTTATATTTTGGAAAACCAGATCTGAAACTATTCTTAATGATGAAAGCAGTCCAGACAGAAATGCAAAAGCTGTCGGAATCAAAATGGAGTCACCTGTGTCAACCCCAACAACAACAAAATAGTTATAGTTACTAAAGCCAGAGGTTATAAAGGAAGGGCTCTTTCGCATGACTGCCTGGGAGTAACTATCGCAAAAGACTCTGTCACCAGCTCACACAGAGGCCACTGCAACCTAATACAAATAGTACTTCTATGGGGACATCTGCCCAGCAACTGTCTGTTCAGCCTTGGACGGATACCACTCTTGTTTTATATTTTTATGGCCAAGGATTGCTTCAAGATATCTGATGTAATCTTCCTAATTTTTGTCTTTAAAAATTTCTCCTTGGCTCCATCTCCTTCAACACCCACATACATGCCATGGCAATGCTCTGCTACTTCTATTTCAATATTCTGCTATTCCCAGATTATTCCTTATTGTTCATTATTATATTATTATATCATTCATTAGCCTTTGGAGAATTTGCCTGTGGTTTTCTCTTAGGCTGACACTTGTCATCTCGGGTCAATGGACACTCTACACTCACCTGCAATTCAGAACCAACAAAGGAGGGCCTGAACTACAAATGTCAAGCCTGAATGGCCAGTGTAGTGTGGTGGCCATTCTCTGGAGTTTAGACCTTATTTCCTCTTAAACAAGTTGACCCTCAAACCTATGAATATGACCTCATTTGGAAATAGGGTCTTTGCAAATGTAATCTCATTAAGATGAGGACAGATTGGATTGGGATGGGCCTTAATCTGATGACTGGTAGGCCTTAATCCGATAAGGAGAGGGAAATCCAAACACACATGCATGTGTGGAGAAGGTCAGGGGAAGACAGAGGTAGAGAATGATCATCTACAAACCAAGGATGAGAGAATAAATTTCTTCATTACAAGCCACCCAGTCTACGGTACCTTGTTCTAACAGCTCTAGAAAACAATTACAGGTTGACGGTTCATTTCTTCTTCCATTTCATTTACTTAATCTCTCTATTCCCCTTTTTAACTTCCACCATCTTTGTCAAGATTCGAAGGTTCCTTTTTTTATTTTAAAATATGTTTAGGGAAACAACAACAGGTTTTGCTGATGACTTTGCACTGAAATGTTTGCGCACCAGGGGGAAAGAAAGGAAATGCTTCTTGTGTGGTTTAAAGTGCCTCTCCTGCCAAAGTAAAATGAACGTTCGGCTGCGATAGGGCAGTTAAATGGGGTCCAGTTGTACAGCAGAAAACCATCAGAGAAGGAGCTCTCCGCAGCATGGCTCCCAGGGCAAAGTGGACACGTCTCTCTGACTATGGGAGGAAGCTCCAGGGCCCACCAACAGGCTTCTCCATGAATCGCTTCTGGTGGGCCGCTCTGAACACTCACAGAGATGAGTTAGGTGGACTGACAGAGGACATGGGCTTTTGAATCCCCCTCATAAAAATGGTCCTATCTGTGAACAATGAGATTAAACATAACAGAGTATCTAAAGATAAAATGAAGAGAAATTAATATTATTAACTGTAAGGATACCCAAGATGGTCTCATCATAAACCATTTTGAATCTCTTGGGAAAAGAAGCAAACTTTAGAAAATCATATGAAGCATATCTGGGGGGTAAATTTACTATTTCTTCTCTTGATACTCAAATACTCTCTCACATTTCTATACCCTGGCTACAAATCTGTACCCCCATACCCCAAAGCCTATAACCATTGCTAACCCTGGCTTGCCCCAGTACCTCCAGTGTTAGCTACTGATCTGTTGGCAATAACATGGACTTCAAAGTTTGTCTAAAGAAACCAATGAGTTGGAAAATCTACCATGGCAGGGCCTAAAGCTGAGCCAAAAATACATTTTAGCTGTGTGCATTCTTTACGATCACCCTTAAATTAGTTGATATCTTTAGGGGTTAAATTTTAAATAAGATAATGCAATTTTTTGAAAAACAGTTGTTGGAATTAAAGCACAAATGCTATGTTGGAGGGTGACTGGTTTTAGACATGACATCTGCACGAGCTGATGGGTTACATGGTCAAGTGCGACTTTGTGGAATGCCTGTTCATCTTTGCCAAGAGAGCACCTGGCTGGTATTATAAATAAAAGCCCCTGGAGTCCTCTCTCTAGAATGGATGCAGCTGCTTTGGTTGCTGAAACACCCTTGACTGGGCAAGATAAACTTAGTACTTCTCAGGGGCCAACAGACCACCTCCTGTCTGCTCTCCATGGGCTACACCATGCCTGGAGTAGTAAGTATCCTTTCCCTCCCTGCCCTGGGCTGGGGACCTTCTCCCCTGCCCATCTCACCCCCTGTGTAGCTGGAACTTTCCATTTTACTTGCACAAGGTGATCATGTGATCTCTGTATGAGAAACCATATTTAGAAGGAGAGAACCTGCACTGTGGCTATAACTGCCAAGCCCAGAGTTGAGAGAACAGGCAGTAGGTAGGCAAGGTAGAACACAGGTGTGGAATATTGTTTTCCAAGTGCTTTAGTGCCATCAAGTTTAATTGTCTGAATCTTCCTTTGTAACTTTTCTTTGAGATTATTTCAAACTTGGAAGTTTTAAGAATAGTACAAGGTACACCCAACATACACCCCCAGAGTTAGCAATTGTTTATTTCATCCGTTTATATTATCTTTCTCTCACTCTTTCTCTTTATGTGTTTTGTGTGTATGTGTGTGTGTGTGTGTGTGTGTGTGTGTGTGTGTGTGTGTGTGTAAAATCAACCCTTCATATTTGTGGGATTTGCGTCTCTGGATTCAACCAACTTCAGATAATAAATATTCTAAAAATAATTAGGTTTTTACTGAACCCATACTGTTTTTGTTTGTTGCCTTATTATAGTTATTCCCTAAACAGTACACTGTAACAACAATTTACATGCCATTGGCTCTGTATTAGTAATAGATTATCAGTAATCTAGAGATTATTTAAAGTGAGAATGTGAACAGGTTATATGCTATTACTACATTATTTTATATAAGTGGCTTGAGCATCAAGGATTTTTAGGTTGGTTGGATCATGATGGAGTGGGATTACCTAAAACCAATCCTCAATGGATACCAAGGGATGACTATTCATATATCTTTCTGTATGTAGATGCATGTGTGTACATATGCACGCACACACACACACACACACACACATATATACACCCTATATATACACACATACATCAGCATATTATTTTCTAAACCACTTGAGAGTAAAGAGCTTATGTTCCTTTAAGACCAACACGTACATTCATGGTGGCTCAAAATTTCAGGGTGTATTTCTTAGGAACAAGAATATACTCTTATATAACTATAATATATTTTCTAAAATACGGATATTTAAATGTGATACAATTTTATTATCTAATCCATAGTCCATGTAAAAATTTGTCAAATGTCCCCAAGATGTACTATATAGCTAATTGTTTTCCAGTCAAGACTCAATCCAGGAACATACTCTGCATTGGGTGGTCATGTCTCCTTGGTCTCCTTTAATCAGGAATATTTCCTCAGCCTGTTGTTGGCCTTTACAGGTTGGAAGATTTGAATCTAGTCACTTTACAAACCAAGCCCTGATATAGGGGTTAATCTCTAAAAAATTGAGATTGACTTGGTTATGATTGGATTCAAATTATATATGGCAAAAAAGTCACCTTGTGATGCCACACTCTTGCAATGCATCCTATCAGGAGGCACATGCTGCTGTCCCAGTAGGTGGTACCTACCAGATTTCTCCACTGTAAACTATCGATCACTCCCTATGTAAGTAATAATCAATTTGTGGAGAGATACTTTGAGATCATGAAAGCATCCAGCTCCTTTTCAAACTTTCATCCACTAGTTTTAACATCTATTGTTGATTTTCCAAATAAGTCCACCATTCCTTCTATATTTTTCACATAGCATTCTACTTTTCCTATTACTATTATTATTGTTATTAGTAGTTGTAGTTCTGTATTCATTAGTTATTTTGTTTGTTTGTTTTAGTGGTTTACTCATTCATTGTGGTTTTACTCTTAAGTTTTTGTCCCAACAATTATAACTTCTAAAGTAATGCAATTATTCTGCCTATTTTGGTTGGGTTTTTTAAAATAAGTACTTTTCTAAGGTACAATAGACAAAAAAAAAGCTGTGTATATTTGAAAATACTGTTTGGTGGGTTTGAAGGTATGTAGGAGACCTTCAACACAATCGATGCCACAAACTTATCTGTAGGCTCAAAAGTTTCCTCTGTCCTGTTAATTTAATTTTATTTTTCAAAACATGTCATAAGACTAATTTGTGGTAAGAGCACTGAACATTTAAGATCTACCTTCTTGGCAAATTTCTAAGTATTCAATACAGTATTAAGTATGTGGTCGATGTTAGACAAACAGTTTCTCAGAATTGACTCCATCTATTTCTTACTTGCATCAATATGAACCATGGATTTTCACTTATTTCAATGTGTTATAGGCCATTACTATGGATACTTATGAGTATGCTTAAATTGACCCACATTGACCAGTAGATTCCCATGGTCTAATTATGTCTCCATTAATCTTTATTTCCTTACTTTCTAGCAAAATAAAATGTCTGTGAATACTTTTAACAAAGAAATTACATGTTTGCATTAGCTACAGCCACAAACATGATAGCACTGGGGACAACCTCCCTGTTGAATGTCCTTGTCCTGGAAGGCTTGTGGAAGAAAGGGAAAGGTCTATGCCACTGGGATGGCTTACTCTGGCATCTCACATCCTGCAAAGCCATAGACGACCTATTGGTGACAGAAGCCTCTTCAGGGGCTTAAAGATTGGGGTCCAGCGAGTAGAAGAAAAATGTGCTCATTCCTTCCATTTATTTCTTATTAAATCATCTTTGAATGTCTTCATAATTTTGAATGTCCTCTGTCATAATTTTGTGGTAATTCTTCTATTCCTATAAACCAGAATAAATATGAAAGAGGAAAAAAAAAATCAGATTCAAAAAGCATCAAGGATCTTTGATCCGGAGGGCCTGTGTCTCAGTCACCAGTGTGATGACCGTATGACATCAAGCATCTCTAGGCCAGGAGACAAGAGCAAGAGACAGCAACGAGGCATGTGAGACAGCAACATAGATCGTGGGTAGATTTCAGAGTGAACTGCACATATGACCTTGGATCCTCTCAGTTAACCCACAGATGTAATAGGCTGGAGAATACGTGAACTCTGAAGGAAATGTGGAGCACAGTTTACATTTCAAGCTTAAAATCTAAATCCCATACCCCCATCACAAAGGGTAAAGGGGGTTAAATTATTCTTCACTCATAAAAAAAAAAAAGAATGCTAAAAGATTTATTTTTAACCTCTAATCCCTCCTTAGGCCTTAAAGGAAGATTGATGCTGTAAGTGGTGGATCTAATTCTATTGCAATTCTTCTAGCCTTAAGACCACATATTTCTAGCAGATTACATGATTGCAGTGTATTAATCATAATAGAGACCTTCTCTTATTTGGAGGCAACAGCTCAGTCCTGGAAAGTTGAGCTTGCCTTAATGAAAGGAAAAAAGTCCCAGATTCAACCAGAAAATCAAATTCCATCAAACGGTAAACAAATTGCCTCAGGGACTTTATAGATGGCCTTAAATCTGAGCTTGCCAGATACAGATCTTACCTCCGAAAGTGGGAAAAACAATATCCCAAACCTACACACGTGCTGACAGACTTGAAAGAGGAATAAATGATACCTATAATCACCTTGATTTAATCTTTGGGGCATGGTTAGACGGAGCAGATGAAGTAAGGCCAAAACATTTCCTCACCTACCTCAAAACAAAGTGAAGCCTTTTATTTTGGCAACAGACATTAAGTTTATGGTTTGGTTGGGCACCATCACCCTCACCTCTCCACTTACACAAGAATTTCCCCTCCACTGAAGCCCAGAGAAGGGTGGGGAGCTCAGACAAAAGGAGGAGGCCATGAGAATGAGGTGGTCCAAACTCACCACATGTTGCCTTCTGCTGTTTGGAAACGTGGAGACTTTAAAAGCACTTTAGAAATAAATGCGTTAGCATTTGGAAAGCAAGTCTTCATGGAATATAGAAGGGGTCTCCTGGCATACAAAAGGTGTCTGATAAAGTATGTTCCAGACCAAAGCTCCAAATTAAGTATTTGAGAATCTCATCCAAAAAAAATTAAACCAAATAGTTGGCAAAAACACAGCTAAATTGTGCAACTGCACGCCAAGCAGCCAAATCTCAAAGAAAACTCTTAGGTATAATTTACTAAACCAACTGAATAAGAGGCAGCCATAAATTACAGATGAATGCAGATGTTGGTGGATTCAGGAGTCACCTCTAAGCCTATTAAAACTTTAAACACACTGGTGCCTGATAGCCCAAAAGGTTGAAGAGAGGGTAGTGAGGAGCAGCATGCAGAAGATGAGTGCGTGCGTGTAGAGGGGTCCTACTGTGGCCAGCTGCCCACTCCACTCTCCGTTCCTAAGAATGTATCTCAGAAAAGAAAAACACCTGTGGAAATTGCCCCATGATGTCTGTTATGGTTTGGATATGTGATGTTACCTGAAAGCTCATGTGTGAGACAATGCAAGAATGTTCAGAGGCGAGATGAGAGTGTAACTTAATTAAGGGATTCATCCACTGCAGATTATTGGGTGGTAACTGTGAGCAGGTAAGGTGTGGCTGGAGGAGGTAGGTCACTGGGGGAATGCCTTTAGGGTTTATGGTTTTCCCCAGGGAGTGAAGCTCTCTCTGCTTCCTCAAGGTCGGGTTCTAGGTTGCTTTTCTCTGCCGCACCCTTCGTCCTGGTGGTCGGCCTCACCTCTGGCTCAAGGCAATGGAATCAGCCATCTATGGTCAGAGACCTCTGAAACCTTGACCCCCAAATAATCTTTTCCTCCTCTGTGTTGGTTCTTGTCCGGTCTTTTGGTCACAGCAATGAAAAACCTGACTAAAACAATGTGTCCATGGAAAATGTAAATAGCTCCAAGACCAGAAGTGCCCACAGGGCTGTTGAAGTCACAATGCTTTCAGGGGTTTTCTGAAACAAAATACCTGCTCTGGGGACTTGCTTTAAACATAATTCTATTTAAACTAATGCATGAAGGAAAGCAAATCTGAATGTTAGGTTATGAAGCTAGTTTCTGCACTTCTACCTAGAGAAGATGAAGCTCTATCACAAAGCTGAGAGGTAGACACTGTTTTTCTAGCTTGAAGGCCCTCCCTCAGCTTTGGTCTCCTCAGATACTAAGCCATGGCTCCTGGGTTAGTCCTTTTCCTGTAACTATAATAAAACACCCGAGGTAAATACTTTCTAAGAAAAAGAAGGTTATTTAGCTCACAGTCTGGAGATTCTAGGACATAGCTCCAGCTTCCACTCAGCTCTGGTGAGGACCTCATGGCAGATGGCATCTCAATGGCAGATATGAGGGGACAGTCACATGCAAAATAGGAAGCATGAGGGCTGCATCCAGCCAGGCTTGTATTTTATAACAATTTCCTCTTAAGAACTAACCAGGAATCCCATGAGAACTATGTAAATCTCTTTCAAGGGCATGACCCCAATGACCTGAGCACCTCCCACTGGGCCCCACCTGTTAAAGGTCCCACCTCATCTTATTGCCATGCTTGAAATCAGGCTTCCAGTACATGAACCCTTGGGGGACATATTTAAACCATATCCAGACCCTGGCAGTTCCATTTCCCTGGGCAATTTTACTTCCTTAGAATAATAGATTATTTTGACTCATATCTGTGTTGCATTTTACATGACATAAAGAGAGCTAGCCCATACATTGAGCCCTAGAAAGATCCAACTCTTTTTAAGTGTTGAGCCTAAAATTTTGTCCAGTGGTGAAATGATGGGATCTGACTTAGCTGTCTTAACTTGGTGATCAGGTAGAAAAGAAGATGGTTAGAAGCCAACTATCCAAAGAATTAACTTCCTTTATGGTGAGCACTATTCACACTTCAGCAACTTTCCTAAACTTGTTCCTTTCAAAAGGTTAGAGTAGGCCTGATGTGGCATATTGACTAGATAGAAGGTTTCTGTCTCCTCAAAACTAACAAATGAAAGCAAAATAACCAGGGGAAAGGATCTGCAAGCAGACAGATGAATCAACAGCATGAATACAACATAAATAGGCATTTAATCTCATGGTGAAGAGCACAGACTCGGGTGTTGGGCAGAATCATAGCTACACCACTTCTTGGTACTGATGATGAACTTGGACAGGTTACCTAACTTCTCTATCCCTGGATATCACACTGGTAAAAGGGGATAATTATAAAAATAACCACCTGTATTAGTCAAGTAGCTGCAGAGAAGCAGAACCAAGAAAATGTTTAAGTAGAAAGAAATTCAAGGAACTGACTCATGGGATTATGGGAGGCATCAAGTCCAGAATATGCAGGGTAGACCTAGAGGCTGGAGACCAGGGAAGAGCTGATGCTGCAGGTCAAGTTCAAAGGCCATCTACCAGGGAATTTCCTTTTGCTTGGCAAGAAGTCAGTCTAGCGTTCTATTCAGACCTGCAAACAATGAGATGAGGCCCACCAACATTGCTTGATCAATTTTAAGCTACCAGTTTAAATATTGATTTCATCCAAAAACACCCTCATAGAAACATTCAGAAAAATATCTGACTGCATATCTGGACACTGTGGCCCAACCAAGTAGATACATAAAATGATCACACTACTGCAAAGGATTTCTGCAGGATTGAGTCAGCTGATTTATGTGAAAAACCCAAGAGCTTTGTAAGTGTTAGTTATTAAGATTATTCCTATCTTGGGGCTGGGGCTGGGGCTCAGTGGTAGAGTGCTCGTCTCGCATGTGTGAGGCCCTGGGTTCAATCCTCAGTACCACATAAATAAAGGTATTGTGTTCACCTACAACTAAATATATATATATATATTTTTTAAAAAAGATTATTCCTATTTTTCTTATTAAGCAAGGAGTGCTGATAGGTAAAGAAGCCATGTCGGTATTTTCCAGAAGACAGAATAAGAATAGTTTTTCTTTTCTTTCTTTCTTTTGTACCAAGGATTGAACCCAGGGCCATATTCCTAGCCATTTTTCTTACCTTTTATTTTGACATAGGGTCTCACTAAGTTTCTTAAGGCCTAGATAAGTTGCTGAGGCTGGCTTTGAACTTGCGATCCTCCTGCCTCCGCTTCCTGAGAGCTGCTGGATGATAAGCTTTCTTGTTTAGGATGTTGAAAATTGCCCACAGGGAGATCCCTGTGAGGCGGACAGTTGAACCAGGAGGAAAGTGTTAACAAACGAAGCAACCGATTTCCACAAGTAGCGTTTTCATCCCCTTTTCTCTTGCTGCGTAGCTTATCTCTCACTTTACATAAATCTTCCCTTCTGAATTTATACCATTAATAAAACAGGACACTAATTTATTCTGCTCAGTCAAAAGGCTCAAACATAACACTGCATGTTAGACAGTGACAGATTATGTTATTACAGCTGATTCCAGCAGACATTCATAATCCAAAAGAAAAAGAGAGGAAGAAAACTTAAGTTGTGGGATCAAGGCACCAGTAAATCCTCCTACCTGGGAGGTTAAGCAGGGAACATTCAGTGGGAATTAGGAATGGGTTGCAAAACCATTTGTAGTTCAACACCACGAAGACCACTCCCATGGACACCGATTCCACCCCTTGTTTCTGCAGTTTTGATTCAAGTGAAGATTTTTTCCCCCTTTCTGAAAACCACTCACATTTTATAATAGGTTTTAGCAAAAATATAATAATAATAATAATATTCCTCTTACATAAATTTGCTTTATAGCTACTTTGTTTGAATCCATCTTTTCCTTTCCACATCTTAAACAGTCTACTAGTGGGAAGAGATGTATCTGGATCTGAGGACAATCAAGAAACCCAAAGAACAGGATGACAAGTGAAATGACTAATGGCCTGGTACCCCAGGTGGCAGTTTGGGACATGATGATGGGTAGCATTATCTATCCTGCATTCACCTCGTTCTGTTACTGTCTAAATTACGACCTTGAAAACTCTCACCTGCCCAGACCAGAAGACAGACCCACAGTCCCAGCTCCTCTTTCCATCTGTCCTGAAAACAACAAACAAACCCAAAATAGAGCAAGGTCAAGTTGGCTTCTTTTCAATGTGTATTTATCAGGCATCTATTACGGAACGGCTAGATGTTGGACAGGACCTATTCACTGATGATCTCCTGTGGGCTCTCCACTTTGATCTTTAACACAAGGGGGAACAAGATCTTTTTCTTACAGAAACTTGATAGGAAGAGACTGTGGAGTCCCCTCCCTAAAGTGATTAAGTAATAAAATACACGTAGGTAGCTGTCCTAACAGGCAAGAGAGGTGCATGTTCATTCTGTAGATAAGGAGATGTACGAATGCTAGGAAACTTCAGAGCTGAGAAAAGATGCTGTTTTCAGCTGGCTTCCAAAGATGGTGAGGATTTGGGTCGGCAGAGAGGAAGGAGGGTAGCAATAGAGGCTTGGGTTGCAACAATAAGCATGGTCTGGTGGGAATCCTTCTAGACCCAACGGAGGACTGGTCTGCCTAAGCAGGCAGAAATGGAGAAGTGATAGGCTCACACTGTATCAGATGGCTCCTTGGGGAACCCTGGTCTTGCTTTCTTCCCTTGCCAAGATGAGAGTCCAAATGAACCACTGTTGGCCTAGAAGAACTGGCCCAGTGTCCAGCGCATAATAGTGTTCAATAAGGGCTTGTTGAATAAATAGCTCATCTGATTTGCTGACGTTCATTTTTCCAATCACGGTGACCTGTTCCATAGCTATTCTGACTACAAACATGCAATGACAGGCAAAGTCAGGTGCCTACAAGTATCCTACTTACTCTGGCTACTGCAGTTGGTAGCTCACGTTAACGGTGGGAGATGACCAAAAGCAAAGCATGTTCAAATTTTTGTAGCAGATGATTATGTCAGTTAGCTTTCCATCCCTGTGACAAAATATCTGAAGTAAATGACTTATAAGGAAAAAAGGTTTATTCTGGCTTGTGCTTTCAGAGCTTGTGGTTCATGGTTGGTTGGCTCTGTTGCTTTGGGGCCTGTAACAGGGAAGAACTTCACAATGGGAGATAGTAGCAGAGGAAACTGCTTATGGAAACTGGGAGACAAATAGAAAGATGGGGAGGAAATGTGATCCTAATATCTCCTTCAAAATCATGTCCCCAGTGGTCTACCTTTCTCTCACCAGGCCCCACCTCTTATAGGTCCCACCACCTCCCAGTAGTACCACAGGCTGGTGACCAAGCCTGTAACAGGTGGCCTTTCAGGAACACTTATCCAAACCTTAGCACTGAGGATGAAGGAACATCAATTATCTTTTATTTAGGGTTTAAATAAACTGGGAATCTGGAGGAACAATATGTTGAAAATTAATAAGAAGGGAACAACTTTAGAATCAATACATCCTCCTCTCATGGTACTGAGATCCCTTCTGAGAGTGAGCAGGGCCTGGTTGGTGATCAGAAGAACCACCATTCACTTGTTATGTTTACTGTACTTTCTCCAAAAGCAAAATCAGGAAAAAGGGAGACAGCAACTAACTATAAAGAAAAATCCTACCTGGGGAAGTACTTAATAAAATTAGGCAGCTTCAGAGAATTGCTCCAGTGTCACTTCAGTGGAAGTTTAAGAAGCAGTGCATGATTTGCCACATTTCCTTCCCCCAGGTTCTGGGCTTATAGAAGAACATTAAGATGGATCCTCCATTACCCTGGGTGTCTGAGAGAGGATATGTGTAATCCCCAGAAGATATGCCATGTGTGTGAAAAATAAATTTGTGACAGATTAAATCACTAAGATCTGGGGTCATTTATTAGTGCAGCAAAACTTAGCCTCTCCTGACTAAGTCAAAAATCCTAAAATAAAAATTACAAAGGAGGAGGGATGAAGGGGAGAATAACAATCTTCAAAAAATGTAACAGGTGTTAAATTCTAACCTCTATAATACATTATTTGTGCAGGAAACTGCAACAGTGTACCACTACCTGGTTCATTTTCCTTCCCCTGGCACATATACCCACAATAACCTTAAAACAAATAAGGTAGGATAGTATTGTCCTTCTAAAGAATCATTATATGTTATAGAAGTGGATAACACATGAAGTAAAAGTATTTCCTGTGTGTACTCCATTAGCCTATGGAGCTAATCTACCATGAGAGCTCAGAGAAGTGAAGTTATTTACCCAAGGTCACAGATCTGGTAAATAAGAGAGTTGGGACAAATCTAGAATGTGGCTCACAGCCATTTGCCTAAGCAGTATTCTTTCCTGTCACTTCATCCTCCCCAAGTTCACAGAGGTTAAATGATTCTCCCAAAGTCAGAGAATTAGCCAACAACTGGAGTGTAAGTTTTCGTTCTCTCTTCCTCCTTTCCCTGTCTCCCATCAGCCTCTTCCCCTGGTCTTTATCTTCTCTCCCTGCTCGCCTGCCCCTGTCAGGGTTCAGAGTCAGTCCTGGACGTCTAGAAAAAGGTACAACTAAGATCCTCCACCAGGCAGCGTGCCACAGATAGGCGGCTGGCAGAATTAAACCTGCGCATCCGGCCAGCCTTCTCTGGGTCCTGCCTCCTCCTGGAGGCAGGTGATTTAAGCTTTAAACCACTGATGCTCAGGCAGAAGAAGAAACACTGCTCAAGGGGTTGGAGATCCGAGACTGTGACACCACGCCACCCACCAGGAGGAAGGTGGCTCCCGAGGACCAGTGCGGGGACCACAGTGCCATCACCCAGAGGAGTCGCTCTTGCAGGAGGGGATCGCGCTCCTCCGCTGGCGACTCTCTGACCCTCGCTCTAGGCCAGGGAGAAATGGAAGGGTGGAGTGAAGGCTGGGAAAACTCTTGCCTTCCACCTTCCTTTTCCAGTGGCAAGTGGACTACTCTGCGGCAGTCAGGGAGAGACAGAGACGAGATGGTACCGTGGACTCTGCGGGCGCTCTGGGAGCAGCCCAGCCTGGGTGCCAACATTCCTGAGGCTCCCGCGGCCAGAGCAGAGGATTGTGACCGCAGGGCCCTGAAGGATTGGACGTATCCTGTCCCTCAACTTTTCAGCTCTACTATTTCCTTTCAGACTTAGAAACTTTGGATGGGATCCCAAGAAGGGTGGAGAAATAAAGATCTCAGTTTACAAGAGAAACGTGGAGCGCAGAAGGCCATCTGGGGAGAGGGGCACCCCATACTTTCCTGCCCACAGGGCCATCTCCCCATCCCCCTGGACCCAGCTCCTGCCAGGGCTCCTCTAACCAAGTCCTCCTCCACCAGGAGACAGGATGGCAGAGCCTCAGTCCCCTAGGGCTGGTGGGGACTTTACAAGCTCAGTTTCTTGCTTTCAAAGGTGGAGCAAAATTCCTAATGGTGATCTGGGAAGAGTGGGGGTGGGAAAGAAAAAGTGGGTAGAAATCAACCAGCATGAGTTCCCTGCTCTTCAGATTTATGGCAGAGCCCACGTGGGGATTCCCTACAGGCCCTTTCTGCAATCTTGCTTTTTTCTTCTCCTAAAAGTTGGTATATCTGAGCCAGGTCTTCGCTCTTCTTTCCCTGGAGAGAACAGGAAAAATGGCCTGTGTCCTGCATTTGAAAACATCTGGTGGGACCATCAGGAGAGAAAAAGCAAAGGCTATATAATTTAACTTACCTTTTGGGATAGTTTTTATTACGTTTACTTTCTCGAATACTCAAAAAAAAAAAAAAGTTTGGCATTTTCCCATTAGTTAATGGGTTCGGAATTTTATTAATCAATGTCTAAATGTTCATAAAATAATGCCACCTTTTAAAACCAGAGGCAAGGACCGTTTCCAAATGCTTCCAGTCAGAAAGAATAATATTAGAATGCAAGTTGCATATGTGCTAAAATCAGTCTTCCAGGAGTGGGACGTAAGCTCTCAATTATCCCAATCACTTCCAAAGCTACAGATCAAGGCCAGAAACACACCCCAGACCAAGGAAAACACCCAGGAACAGGCCTATAGGACCCTCAGGCAGCCCAAGCTAAACCCTTCACTTTCCTCCATTCAATTCTCACACAAACCTACCTCTACCTGGGGTCTCATACCTGCTCCAAGAGCTGTCACAGCTATTAATCACACATCTCCAGGGAGTGTGCTGATTGGCAGGCCTAGTGTGGTTCTCTCTGGAGGTTGTAATGATGTGCTATGTATTCTGAGAAAACTGAAAATAGATCTCACATCTTCCTTTCTGAAAGTACTTTTCCCCACCATTATTTAATGTGACTATTTGGTTACATCAGTTTCCCCAAACAATTAATAAAATCAATAAGAACAGGGACTGTGTTTGTTTTGTTCTTATCTAATATCAAGCACTCAGCACAGGACCTGGTACAAAGTAGTACTTAATAAATGGTTGACAAATGCCCAGGAATTCCACTCCTAGATATACACCAAAGAGAAATGAATGCATTTTTCCATTAAATATCATGGGTACAAATGTGTAGGACAGATTTGTTCCTAACAGTCCCAAACTATACATGACCCCAATGTCCATCAGTAGTAGAAATGAATAATGGAATGTGGAGTATTTGTGCAATTGCATACTATCCAGAAATTAAAAAAAAAATTAAATGTAAAAAAGGAAGCTACGGCTCTATTTGACAACACAATACAGAGCAAACGAGGCTCAAAAAATGTGTGATTTTATTTATATTAAAGTTTAAGACTATACTGAACAGATATTTGATGTTAGAAGTCAGCATGGTAGCTCCAACAGGGGGATGGGTGGTGGTAGTTGGTGGGCAGGGACCAGGTTGTCGACAGTGAAGGGTCCCAAAGAGCTCTAGAAGGTGGAAGTCCATCTTTTGGGTTAGGATGGAGTAGAAACTAAATATTCAATATTAAAAATGACTAATACGGAAAAATTATGGCTCAGTACTCTGCCTAGAATTTGGCCCAATTAAATGACTTATAGGAAGGAAAACCTTCATGCAGCAGAGTCTTGTCCTTGTTCATACTGAATCCCAATGTTTATCTGCCCATCACCCAGTAAATTTGTTTTCAAATGAGACAGATTTGGGACTCTTTGTTCATCCAGTGGCTGTGGGCCTCTCTCTGATGAAGTACCCTCTCATTCTTCCCAAACCCATTCCCCACCCATGAAGGGCTCCAGTCAACATTCCTAAAATGATGTCTTCTATTCCCACCCTCAGCCAATTGCTTCTCTTGGGTTTCCTTTTTCTCTTATTTTTTTATTTTTTTTATTGGTTGTTCACAACATTACAAAGCTCTTGACATATCATATTTCATACATTAGATTGAAGTGGGTTATGAACTCCCAATTTTACCCCAAATGCAGATTGCAGAATCAAGTCGGTTACACATCCACATTTTTACATACTGCCATATTAGTGACTGTTGTATTCTACTACCTTTCTTATCCGCTACTATCCCCCCTCCCCTCCGCTCACATCTTCTCTCTCTACCCCATCTACTGTAATTCATTTCTCTCCTTGTTAATTTTCCCAATCCCCTCACAACCTCTTATATGTAATTTTGTATAGCAGTGAGGGTCTCCCTTCATTTCCATGCAATTTCCCTTTTCTCTCCCTTTCCCTCCCATCTCATGTCTCTGTTTAAAGTTAATCTTTTCTTCCTGTTTTTCCTCCCTACTCTGTTCATAGTTGCTCTCATTATATCAAAGAAGACATTTGGTATTTGGTTTTTAGGGATTGGCTAGCTTCACTAAGTATAATCTGCTCTAGTGCCATCCATTTCCCTGCAAATTCTATGATTTTGTCATTTTTTATTGCTGCGTAGTACTCCATTGTGTATAGATGCCACATTTTTTTATCCATTCATCTATTGAAGGGCATCTGGGTTGGTTCCACAGTCTAGCTATTGTGAATTGTGCTGCTATGAACATCGATGTGGCAGTATCCCTGTAGCATGCTCTTTTAAGGTCTTCAGGGAATAGTCCAAGAAGGGCAATAGCAGGGTCAAATGGTGGTTCCATTCCCAGATTTCCCAGGAATCTCCATACTGCTTTCCAAATTGGCTGCACCAATTTGCAGTCCCACCAACAATGTACAAGTGTACCCTTTTCTCCACATCCTCGCCAGCACTTGTTGTTGTTTGACTTCATAGTGGCTGCCAATCTTACTGGGGTAAGGTGGTATCTTAGGGTGGTTTTGATTTGCATTTCTCTGACTGCTAGAGATGGAGAGCATTTTTTCATGTACTTGTTGATTGATTGTATATCCTCCTCTGAGAAGTGTCTGTTCAGGTCCTTGGCCCATTTGTTGATTGGGTTATTTGTTATCTTATTGTCTAATTTTTTGAGTTCTTTGTATACTCTGGATATTAGGGCTCTATCTGAAGTGTGAGGAGTAAAAATTTGTTCCCAGAATGTAGGCTCCCTATTTACCTCTCTTACTGTTTCTTTTGCTGAGAAAAAACTTTTTAGTTTAAGTAAGTCCCATTTGTTGATTCTTGTTATTAACTCTTGTGCTATGGGTGTCCTATTAAGGAATTTGGAGCCCGACCCCACAATATGTAGATCGGAGCCAACTTTTTCTTCTATCAGACGCAGAGTCTCTGATTTGATATCAAGCTCCTTGATCCATTTTGAGTTAATTTTGTGCATGGTGAGAGAAATGGATTCAGTTTCATTTTGTTGCATATGGATTTCCAGTTTTCCCAGCACCATTTGTTCAAGATGCTATCCTTCCTCCATTGCATGCTTTTAGCCCCTTTATCAAATATAAGATAGTTGTAAATTTGTGGATTAGTCTCTGTGTCCTCTATTCTATACCATTGGTCCACCCGCCTGTTTTGGTACCAGTACCATACTGTTTTTGTCACTATTGCTCTGTAGTATAGTTTGAAATCTGGTATCGCTATACCGCCTGATTCACACTTCCTGCTTAGAATTGCTTTTGCTATTCTGGGTCTTTTATTTTTCCATATGAATTTCATGATTGCTTTATCAATTTCTACAAGAAATGCCATTGGGATTTTGATTGGTATTGCATTAAACCTATAGAGAACTTTTGGTAATATCGCCATTTTGATGATGTTAGTTCTGCCTATCCATGAACAGGGTATATTTTTCCATCTTCTAAGATCTTCTTCTACTTCTCTCTTTAGGGTTCTGTACTTTTCATTGTATAAATCTTTCACCTCTTTTGTTAGGTTGATTCCCAAGTATTTTATTTTTTTGGAGGATATTGTGAATGGAGTGTTTTTCCTCATTTCCGTTTCAGAAGTTTTGTCGCTGATATACAGAAATGCCTTTCATTTATGCGTGTTGATTTTATATCCTGCCACTTTCCTGAATTCATTTATTAGCTCTAGTAGTTTCTTTGTAGATCCTTTTGGGTCTTCAAGGTATAGAATCATGTCGTCCGCAAATAGTGATAATTTAAGTTCTTCTTTTCCTATTTGTATGCCTTTAATTTCTTTCGTCTGTCTAATTACTCTGGCTAGTATTTCAAGGACTAAATTAAATAGAAGTGGTGAGAGAGGGCATCCCTGTCTTGTTCCAGATTTTAGAGGGAATGCCTGCAACTTTTGTCCATTCAGAATGATTCTAGCCTGAGGCTTAGCATAGATAGCTTTTAAAATGTCAAGGTAAGTTCCTGTTATCCCTAGTTTTTCTAATGTTTTGAACATAAAGGGATGCTGTACTTTGTCAAATGCTTTCTCTGTGTCTATTGAGATGATCATATGGTTCTTATCTTTAAGTCTATTGATGTGGTGAATAACATTTATTGATTTCTGTATATTGAACCATCCTTGCATCCCAGGGATGAATCCTACTTGATCATGGTGCACAATTTTTTTGATGTGTTTTTGTATTCGATTCGCCAGAATTTTATTGAGGATTTTTGCATCTAGGTTCATTAGAGATATTGGTCTGTAGTTTTCTTTCTTTGAGGTGTCTTTGTCTGGTTTCGGAATCAGGGTGATGTTGGCCTCATAGAATGAATTTGGAAGAGCTCCCTCTTTTTCTATTTCCTGAAATAACTTGAAAAGTATTCGTATTAATTCTTCTTTAAAGGTTTTGTAAAATTCCGCTGTATACCCATCCGGTCCTGGGCTTTTCTTGGTTGGTAGTCTTTTGATGGCTTCTTCAATTTCATCCATTGATATTGGTCTGTTCAAATTGTGTGTATCCTCCTGACTCAGACTGGGCAAATCATATGACTTAAGAAATTTATCAATGTCTTCACTATCTTCTATTTTATTGGAATATAGGTTTTCAAAATAATTTCTAATTGTCTTCTGTATTTCTGTAGCATCTGTTGTGGTATTGCCTTTTTCATCCCGTATGTTAGTAATTTGAGTTCTCTCTCTTCTTCTCTTCGTTAGCATGGCTAAAGGTCTGTCGATCTTATTTATTTTTTCGAAAAACCAACTTTTAGTTTTGTTAATTTTTTCAATAGTTTCTTTTCTTTCAATTTCATTGATTTCTGCTCTGATTTTAACTATTTCTTGCCTTCTGCTACATTTGCTGTTATTTTGCTCTTCCTTTTCTAGGGCTTTGAGATGAAGTGTGAGCTCATTTATTTGTTGTTTTTTTCTTTTTTTGAGGAATGACCACCAGGCGATGAATTTCCCTCTTAAAACTGCTTTCATTGTGTCCCATAGATTCCGATATGTTGTGTCTGTATTTTCGTTTATCTCTAAGAATTTTTTGATTTCCTCCTTTATGTCTTCTGTAACCCATTGATCATTCAGTAACATATTGTTCATTTTCCATGTGATGTAGGATTTTTCCTTCCTTCTTTTATCATTGATTTTCAGTTTCATTCCATTATGATCAGATAAAATGCATGGTATTATCTCCACCCCTTTATATTTACTGAGGGTTGCCCTATGGCATAATATATGGTCTATTTTTGAGAAGGATCCATGTGCTGCTGAGAAAAAAGTATATCCATTTGATGATGGTTGATATATTCTATATATGTCAGTTAAGTCTAGGTTATTGATTGTGGTATTGAGTTCTATAGTTTCTTTATTCAACTTTTGTTTGGAGGATCTGTCCAATGGTGAGAGAGGTGTGTTGAAGTCACCCATAATTATTGTGTTGTGGTCTATTTGATTCTTGAACTTGAGGAGAATTTGTTTTATGAATGTCGCAGCACCATTATTTGGTGCATAAATATTGATAATTGTTATGTCTTGTTGGTGAATGGTTCCTTCTAACAGTATATAATGTCCTTCTTTATCCCTTTTGATTAACTTAGTCTTGAAGTCGATTTTATTCGATATGAGGATGGCAACCCCTGCTTGCTTACGAGGACCATGTGCGTGGTATATTTTTTCCGATCCTTTCACCTTCAGCCTGTGTATGTCTTTTCCAATCAGATGTGTCTCCTGGAGGCAGCATATTGTTGGATTTATTTTTTTAATCCATGATACCAGCCTATGTCACTTTATTGGAGAGTTTAATCCATTAACATTCAGAGTTACTATTGATATATGGTTTGTACTTCCAACCATGTTTGATTATTTATCCTTTTTTTAAAAAAATTTAGTTTGTTTCTCCAGGATTTTCTTTCCCCTCACCCTCTGTCTTTACCGAGGCACTTCCCACTGATGGTTTTGGTTATTGTTTTTCATTTCTTCCTCGTGTAGTGTTTTGCTCAAAATGCTTTGCAATGCTGGTTTTCTGGCTGCAAATTCTTTTAACTTTTGTTTATCATGAAAGATTTTTATTTCGTTGTCATACCTGAAGCTTAATTTTGCTGGATACAGAATTCTTGGTTGGCATCCATTGTCTTTCAGTGTTTGAAATACGTTGTTCCAGGATCTTCTCGCTTTCAGGGTCTGTGATGAAAAATCCGTTGGTAACCTTATTGGTTTACCCCTGAATGTAATCTGCCTCCTTTCTCTTGTAGCTTTTAATATTTTCTCTTTGTTCTGTATATTGGATATCTTCATAACAATGTGTCTTGGCGTTGGTCTACTGTGATTTTGTGTGCTCGGTGTCCTGTATGCATCTTCAATTTGTATATCTGTTTCCTTTTTTATTTCTGGAAAGTTTTCTGTAATTATTTCATTCAGCAGGTTACTCATTCCCTTGGTTTGAATCTCTGTACCTTCTTCTATCCCGATGACTCGTAAGTTTGGTTTTTTGATGTTATCCCATAACTCTTGGATGTTTTTCTGGTGATTTTTTACCAGCCTTTCTGAGTTGGCTAGACTCTTTTCAAGATGATATATTTTGTCTTCATTATCTGACGTTCTGGCTTCTACTTGCTCCACTCTGTTAGTGATACTCTCAATTGAGTTTTTAATTTGGTTTATCGTTTCCTTCATTTCTAGAATTATTGTTTGATTATTTTTTATAATCTCTATCTCCTGATAAAGATGCTTAACTTCTTCTTTTATCTGTTTATGTAATTCATTCTCAATGTGTTCTTTCGCTGCTTGAATTTGCTGTCTTGTATCCTCTTTAAGGTTCCATTCCATCTGTCTAAGGTGTTCCTTGAGTTCTTTATATGACCATTTTTCTGATGACTCTAGGTCCTCCTGAATATTTAGGCTGTCCTGCATTGTTTGTACTCCTTTACTTCCTTGCTTTTTCAAGTTCCTCATGTTACTTCTTGTTCTGTTTGACTGCTGAGTTACTGTTTACTCCTATAAATTTATTTGATGCTTGGGAGGAAAGGTATTAGAAGGGAAGGGAAGAAGTCACTAAAGAGAATGAGAGTAAGCAGGTATAATTCAAGGAAGGGGGAATAAGAAAATTGAAAAGAAATTAAAAGACAAAAGAAGAAAAAATAGGAAATAAAAAAAGAAAAAAGCTTTAAAAAAAGTTTAAAAAAATTTTTAAAAAATTAACATTAAAATTAGAAGAAAAAAAATTTTAAAAAAATTTAAAAAACAACAAGAAAGAAAAATGAAAATGAAAGAAAAAACCCAAATCAAAAAAAAAAAAGAGGAAAAAAACCTAATAAATGCAGTCTTAGAGTTTGATTAACTTCTCTTCCAGTAGGTGGCGCTGTGCCCACCAGGCCAAGTTTCTCCTGTCAATACGCGGGAACCAATCACTGTGCAGCAGCTCCTCCTCCCAGACTGGGCGAGTCTCCAATCCTGAGTGCCTAGGGCCTCCTCTTGTGTCTAGTCACTTCCCACTTTTCCTCTAGCCAGGCCCCTCTCACGGGTGCCGCTCACCACAATACTGGCTACACACCAGGTCTGCTGCTCCCGGGAGCCCTGTTTTCATGGACGACTGGGCACACTCTCCCTGTTTGCCATTCCCTTAGACCCTAAGTTTGTAGAGCTTGGGGCTGAGAATCCTCAGCGAATTTTACTTGCCCTCCGGTAGCCACGCCCCCAGTAGCTGGTGCAAGAGACCTCAGTTGTCAGAACTGGTGAGAGCGGTAGCCGTGAGTTCCACGCCACGGGTCCAGCGCCACCTCTGATTCCCTTGGTCTGGCTATCGCGCTCACGGGAGAGCTGGGGGGGGGGCCCTTAAGGTTTCCCCGATGTGTGGAGAGGGAAGGCTAGGGAATTACACACCTGTAGCCGCAGGTTTCAATGAAGTTATCTCCTCGCCGCAGTCTGATGACGTCAGTTCTCTGCCATGGTGGTATCTCTTGCAAACGGCGACAGTTCGTTTCCCTTTGCCGGGCGACCAATGCAATGGGTGGGTCCTTACTGTCTCTCCCAAGCCCAGTTTCAAACCTGTGGCCACTACCTATGAAGGCTCCGTAGGCATTTACCTCCGTAGGATGAGAAGGGCTGACCAGTTGTTTCAGCCGGATGGATTAGTGCTGAATCACAGCTGTTTGTCTGCGGGAAGCAGGCGAACGGGAGCTTGAATTCAGCCGATCCGGTCTCAGTGTGTGTTCTGAGAGGCCCAGACTGATCGCCCCAGATCCACGTCAGTTCAGCATTGCCTAGTGATCCTTTCTCTTTGGGGTTGCTGTGATAGCTCCTCTGATCTTAAGGGTCCGCAGAAAGAGAGAGCTCCTTTTTCTCTTCCAAGTTTCCCACTTACCCAGTCTGACACTTCAGCCATCTTTAACATCTCTTTCTCCTTTATCTACTGTAGCTACTCTGTAACCAAGAGCCATCGTCTGCCATGATCTGTTTCTACTTACACCCTGTTCATCCAACACCAAAATGTGTAGGTATTTTTCACAACCACAAACTAACTCTTTAACTCTTTGGACATCAGCTGGGTGTCCAATGATTCAGTTCAAGTTTGACATTATCTATCAAGCGTTAGCTCAGACCCCATAGGTCAAGGACTTAGTCCCACAAAATGGCCTTCATTTTAGATACCAATCACAAGTCCAATCCGCCATGATCAGAAGTCCATGCTTCTGATCAACTAGCTACAGAATACGATCAACTGGGTTACAAAGTCAAGAGGTTCTCACAACCCTCTCCTCAATCTCAATAATTGGCAAGAATGGCTAACAGAGCTCAGGAAAACAGTTTGCTTCAGAGTATTGATTCATTATAAATGATATAATTCAGTAAGAGCTAGTGGAAGAGATGAATATAAGAAGATATGGAGGCAGAGGCACCCAAGCTTCCATGCTATCTCCAGCACATTGATATGCTCCCTAACCCAGAAGTTCTCTGACTCCCATTGTTTAGGTTTTCATGGAGGTCCCACTATGTAGACATGAGTAATAAACATTGGCCAGTAGTGATTAACTGAAACTTTAGAGTCTCCCAGTCCCAAAGATTTAAGTTCCTTTGGTCATGCCTTGTGTTGACCAGCCCCACCCTGAAGCTACCTAGGGACCCCCAACTCATGTATGGTCATTTCATTAGCATAAACTCAGGATGGTTGGAAGGAGATTTTCAATGTCAAGAGTCTCCTCTTACCCCCATTACTTAGGAAATTTGAGGCTTTTAGGAGCTGTGCGTCAGGACCTGGAATCAGGTTGAAGACCAAGGATGCACTCTTATAACATCACTATATCAAACCATCTTATTCATCTGTTCCCTCCCTTCGGTTCCCAACACTATCATCCTGGCTCAGACCTTATTAATTTGGCCTGGAATATCACCCAGAAACCCTCTGTGCACTGTTCCTAGAACTCATGGAGTCATGGCACTCTCCAGTTCTCAAACTTTCAAAGGCTACCCAGGAAGAGATCACACTCACTGCCTACCAGGTACAACACTGGCCTGCCACGGAAGGTCTTCTACAAGTAGGCCTCGAATGCCTTTTTATCTGCTGTTACTTCCTCCTCCCCACACGGGCACTTGGGTCAGATGAGACCATTAGCATTCCCCAAATAAGAGTGCCAGGTTCCCACCTCCGAATCCTGCTCATTGGTTTTCTCCTAGTAACACCAGCCCCTCTTCTCTCCCCAGGTACCCGGAACTCTACTGTCCTAACCCAAATCCTGAATATAAGCAAAAATAACCAACATGGTTTCGGCACCATTATGGAAGCATAAAGAACCAGGAGGGAAGCAGACCTCCAAAGGATCAGCAAGCTTTCCTTATTCCGCAGTGGAGTCAATCCATCAGGCGCTGGAGGGGCTCATTTCTGGGTAGGAAAATGGCCCCCAGTTATAGAGGAGCTCTGAGTTTTATAGTTTACAATGAAGGTGGTTTAATCATTGGAGACTGAGGCAGAATGTGTCAAGTTCGGGCAGTCAGGAAAAAAAAGTTGTAAAAAGTCCAAAACTCATCGTCACTGGGAAAAGCTCAGAACTCAGTGCTCACCGCTTAATCTCTCTCTCCAGGATTCATTGTTACCCAGAGCTTCTCTGTTTGCTCTTCTCCTTCTAGGACTCATCAGCAATGGGAAAGGGTGAAAGTCCAGGGCCCGAGGTTCAGTATCTGCCTCCGCCCTACAGAACCCATTGTTGTTGGAAGGGATTTACTGGGAGAGGTTTAACGTTTGTCTTATTTTTCCTCCCTCTTCCAGGGCCACACTGCCCTTCTGTGCTTCCCAGTTGCTCTCTTGGGGGATGTTATTTTCCATAACCCTTCACTGAATATCCCTCATAAAGCTTCAACCCACCTGTCACCTCCCCCAACTGGTGCTCCCTAAACTCTCCCACTCCCGCTTTCAATTAACTTTGGTCTATCTGTGCTACTCTTATAGCACATACCATATGGTACATTGTGGTGACTTAGGTTCCTTTTTAAGCTATATGCTCCTTCAAGACAGAGGCCAGGAATTAATTCTCTTTGAACTCATAGAGTTTATTTTTTTTGTTTTGTTTTGTTTTGTTTTTTGAGGAGGTACTGGGGATTGAAACCCAGGAGTATTTAACCACTGAGCCACATTCCCAGCCTTTTTATTTTTATTTTGAGACAGGGTGTCACTAAGTTGCTGAGGCTGGTTTTGAATTTGCAATCCTCCCACCTCAGCCTCCCAAGTTGCTGGGATTATAGGCACGGCCACCATGCCCGGCTGACCTCACACAGTATTTTAAATGCATGCTGATTGAAATAAAAAATGCATGAAGCAAAGAAAATCAACCCTCAGCTATGTGTTAGACTGAATGAGACTTGGTAAGTTATTTCACACTTAGATGTAAAAGACTGCTTAAAGGATTAGTTACATAAAGATTTTTTTAAAAAAAAAATATATTTATTTATTTATGTATCTTTAATTTAGGTGGATACATTAATTTGTTTTTATGTGGTGCCGAGGCTCAAACCCAATGCCTCATGCATAGTAGGCGAGCATTCTACCACTGAGCCACCACCCCAGTCCCAAAGATATTTTAATTGTAATAGAGGATAATCCATTAACCGAAAAATGACACTATAAAGGATGAAACCGCACATGAAGCTTAGTAATGAAGCTTCTTGGTGCCACTTCAAATTGGGATATCATTTACATTTGGCCCTCCCTATATGTGGGTTCTCTAGCTGCAGATTCAACCAACAAATGTATTCAACAAAAATATTCATCTTTATTGAACATGCACAGATTTTTCTACATTATTCCCTAAACAAAACAGTAGAACTCTTTATATAGCATTTACATTATTCTGGGTATTAAAAGTAATCTAGAGAGGATTTTAAGACTATGGGAAGATATGTGGAGGTTATGTGCAAATATTATGCCATTTTATATAAGGCACTTGAGCAGTCACAATTTTGGTATCCAAATGGGGTCTTAGAACCAATCCCCTTTGGATCCCGGAAGACAACCGCATTCTGCTTTGGGTTAAATCAGTCTTAAGGACTGGCTAAGCCAGGATCTTTCAGGGCTTCATGCGTACTTCCCATGTGGCCACAGCAACCTTTCAACATCATTCAATTCAGAGTCAAGCAAAGCGGTCACATGCTCTGCCAACCACCACAATGTGTCACTTGAGAAAGTGACTGGCCTCTCCAAGTAGGAGGCGGCAGTGTAGCCATCAGCACTGAGGTTTCCACAGGGGCCTGCTGCTGCCCATCGCAGTGTGTCTGTGGTTCTGTCTGGCTCCACAAGACTTTGGCGGGGAAAAGTGAACCTGTCCCTCTCCTTCGCCAGGCACTGCAGGGAAGCATTCTAACTTTGCTCTCCGGTCTTTGTTGGGAGTTATAATAGAAGATTTGAGGCAGGCTGCCTGATTCTTATGAATTCCCCCACCTCTGAGTTCATTAAAACCAAAGGAGCTCTTTCCCAGGGAGAAGGGCAACATTCCGGTCTATTGACATCAAAATGCCCGCGGGATAGTCCAGGAGGAAATGCCGTACAGGAAGAAGACTGAAGAGGTGGTGTGGCCAATGCTTTGGAAGAACATAAGGTCTTAGGGTCAAGCCCACAAAGTGAGAAAAGGAAAGAATGCTTTTGCCAACTCCTTTAGATGGAGATGGACCCTGAGCACCAAGAGCGAGCATGCACACATGCACTGTAAAAATGCCAAAAAACAAATGCAGAGCTTTCCCTTGGAAAAAAAAAATTATAGACCCTGGCAGATGACTGTGAAGTGAATTTGTGATGGGCTAGGTCTGTCCTGGCCCAGTTATGCTCAACCTCTGTCTCCATACCCAAAAGCTACTGCTCACTGGCTGGGCCAGAACCGCAGGACAGGCCTTCTGCTCTTTCTGACTGGGTCTCGCTGCCAACTGGCCGTGAATCTAAAGAAATTGGCAGGGCCCCACCTTGCTTTAAGTGAATGCATGTGCACCTCTCATATTCACAGCGGACACCTACTGGGCTGGTTCATGAGGAAGCTTGAGATAATCTGTCCACTGACACTGACAGAGCCCAACTCTCCAAACAGGACATTCCCTGAGGAACAGAAAGAGGGCCTTCGCTCCTCAGGTCCCATATATGTAAAAAGACTTCTATTCCAGCAGCCTCCGCCTGGCGGTTTCTCATGCACTGGATTCTCCCTACACATTTCTGTGGCTCTGTGCTATGGCCAAAGTAGAGAGAAGCTGGTAGAGCTAAAAACTCTCTGGAAAAAAGTTAGCCACTGAACTTGAATCTAAATATGTCCCAGGGAACACAGCCCAAAAGAATTGTTAATTAAATCTCAGTGGAAAACGAAGTCTGACCACAGTCATCTTGAGTCTAAAATGGATCAGTCTAAGGAACGACAGAGATTCATCCTGTGGTCACAGCGACCAGAGCCTTGTCAGTGTCCCAGTGCCTATAGGTAGGGGAGGGGGCTGCCATGCCCTGTCTGCTCAGGATTTCCTGAACCATGACAAACATGCAAGACCCCAAAGGAAGACCTGGCTAAAAGGAAGCCAGAGTGGACAGTTGACATGAAACCTCCTTTCCCTTCTCCTGTGAGGGGCCCTCTTATTCTCACCTTCTTTCCCGGATTCCATTTTAAGCAAATGCTTCAAAATAATGCATTTTTCAATTTGATAATATTATTCATCTCATTGAAAGAATGTTGGGGAGGAGATCGATTGCTACTTGCCGTGTGGGGTTGGGCCGGGTAGGTGTGAAGCAGCATATGGCAAATATTTGAGGAGAGTTAAGGAGATTTGGAAATCCTTCAGAGGAGAATAGGAAACAATAAGCAGAAAGATGCTGGGGAGTGCCAGGACCTGGCTCAAGGCCAACTACACGAAGGATGTCACTCTGCAAGGCTGTGTGGCTTTCTCCAGCTGAAGTCTGGGAGTAAGCATGGAAAAACAAACAACAGGTATAACTGAAGCTAGGCTGGAGATGGGGGGTGGAGGGGCAGTGGGGCAGAGGAGAGAGGGTCCTTCAGGAGAGCTGTTGACTTCGTGGGCAGTCATCAAGTCTGCAGAGGAGGGGAGTAAAGACAGGAAGTAGCAGGATGGAGAGATAGAGGAACAGGGGCTGGGGAGATAGCACAGTTGGTAGAGTGCTTGCCTTGCATGCACAAGGCCCTGGGTTCGATCCCCCGTACCTCAAAAAAAAAAAAAGAGAGAGAGAGATAGAGGAACATTCTGAAAGTCCCAGCTCAGAGCCCCCATTCTTTCTGAAAGCTCCTCTCAACAGAGCTGTCCAAAGAGATCACACGTTCCCAGAGACATGTGTCTGTTCTAAAGCAAGCCCTTCCAAGTGGAACAAGGTCTAATTAGGTGGTCACCTTTCCATGTCCCAACATTAATAAAAGCATAAACAAAGATGTTTTCATATTTTCCTGTTTTTATTTTTGCATGTTCACTCCATCTGTATAAAGTTTCAATAAAACTAAAGTGGCCATGGGAATACAATATATATCCCATTCCTTGGATATGCTACACCCAGGTTAGCTTTCTGATTTCTGTTTAGCCAGCCCTGGCATTCTGGAGACTGCACTTCTAAATTAAATTGATGAAGGTATAGAGAATTTTGCACCTTTATTGCTGTTTGAGAACAAAATTGGTAAAAGCAATCTGGAGGTACTGATAAGTATTCATCTTGCCTTTCCAGCAATTCCACCTCCAGAAATCCATCCTAGAGAAACAGGCAAAGATTTATGCCTAAAACTAGTACTCATTCTCTTCTTTATAAAAGCAAAAAATAAATAAGTGTTAAAAGATGGAAATGTAATTGAGTGAATTATAGGACAAAGGAATACTTCTGAACTATTAACAATTATGTATTATTGTATATTTATCAAAAAAGGTGTTCATAATATTTGAAGTCATTAAAAGGTAATTGTAAACAGTATGATCCCATTCTGGTGAAATGAAATACAGAAAAAAGGAAGAGAAAAAAAAACAGAGGAGGGAATAAGGAAAGAAAGAATCTAAGGAGACACACTTCAAAATGCTTCTCTGGGACTGGGGTTGTGGCTCAGTGGTCGAGTGCTTGCCTCAGTGAGGCACTGAGTTTGGTTCTCAGCACTGCATATAAATAAATAAATAAATGTCCATCAACATCTAAAAATATATATTTTAAAATGCTTTTCTGGCCCAGCACGGTGGTACATGCCTGTAATCCCAGAGACTTGGGAGGCTGAGGCAGGAATATCACAAGTTCAAAGTCAGACTCTGCAAAAGTGAGGCACTAAGCAACTCAGTGAGACCCTGTCTCTAAATCAAATACAAAATAGGGCTCTGGGGACATGGCTCAGTGGTGGAATGCTCCTGAGTTCAATCTCCCATACCACCCCCCTTCCAAATGCTTCTCTGTGGAATGGCTTTTCTTTTTCTTTATACTTATTGTATTACATAAATTTTCCTTACCAAATATGTTATTTTTAAATCACAGGAAATATCATACTACTTACACACACACACACACACACACACACACACACACAGTCCATAGCTGTCTCTAAGATGAGATTCCCATTTGCTAGCTTCCTGCCCTGGGTAGGCAGGCTCCCACCACCCAGGGCTTGGAGCATGTGCTGATGGCTCTTGCCCACCATTCCAGGAGGTCAGACAGCTCCCCCACCCCAGGAGTGGGGACACAGGAAAAGGTCCGTGAAGGGGCAGGATGGTAGCAAACTCTCCAATTCTCATTACTAACACAGACCTTTGAACCAAACTAGATCTCGTGTTACAGAATATTTTTGTTTTCCAAGCCCAAAATACAGGAATCTACAGGAAACAGAGAAAGCCCTAAAGGACTGGCTGGCTCTCCCTAGGTTATTGCAACCCATGGCTTTACATTCTTGGTCAAAGTAGTTTACATGTTTGCTTCCTGTGGAGTGATCTATGAACATGGCTTCCCAAGTGGTGGCTGCACTGAGTGCTACAGAGCCAGGAGCCGGCAGAGCTGGGCACCTGCAGGTCCAGCACAGAACCAGCTCCACCATTTAACCCTCCATCCTTAATTCCCCAGGCCTGAGTGTCCTCCTCTACAGCAATGGGTAAGATGTGTCCCGTAGTAACCTGTATGCTTCACACTTTTCACTCCTGGGGGAACACTGTGGCTCACTGTGGGGGCGGGTGTGAAGTGACGAAAGAGGGAGCCCAGGGAGAAGCTCAGTGGTTATACTGGACCCAGCATAACCAGGGCAGCTCCTCATCCATCTCCTCTCCTTATTGAGGCTCAAAGTAAGGTTAAATCTGGAAAATACATTTTGACAATTACAAGCTAGAAAACCCAGAGAGTAGACTGTAGCTCTGATATTCTCTGTAATGACATGTCACCTCTAAGCCCAGTAGATTATAATTCATTTTTAAGTTGAGGCAAGCATCTCTTTCCTGGACCCCTATTTTTCAGTGTGATATATTTATTCATACGGGGGAGGGCTGCTGTCTTTGACTATTTGCCTCAGAAGTAAGACTCAAATATTCACCAGGCAAAGATGTGTGATGAAGCCATTCTCCCACAAAAAAAAAGTGAGAAATCCATGAAACTGGCATCTCTACAAGGCACCTGGCACCAATTAGTCCTGGCTCTGACTAAGTGGCTCTATGCAAGAGTGTTTGAAAATGAAGTGGGACTATTTTGAGCTCTTTGCTTAGGTTTTATGGTGTATTTTCTTTCCATATGAGGAAATGGTTCATTGCTGTGTTCTCCCTGGTACCTGCTGCATAGTAATGGTGAGATCATGTACATGTACACAAATGCAGTGGATGGTAGTGGATACCTGTATTTATAGAAGTATGAATGAATGAAATGTTCCTATGTTCATATATGAATACATGACCAGTGAAACTCCACATCATGTACAACCACAGGAATGAGATCCTAATGAGAATAAGTTATACTCCATGTATGTATAATATGTCAAAATACACTCCACTGTCATGCATACTAAAAAGAACAAATAAGAAATCAAAATTAAAAATTAAAAAATGAAGTACAATGAATGAAGGATCATGTGCAGAGTATTGTGTCTTAAAACAACAGCACCAAAGAAGAATTTTCAAAGCAAAATCTGCTTCTACTGGGCAAGGTGGTGCACACCTGTAATCCCAGAGGCTTGGGAGAAAAGTTCAAAGGATCGAAAAGTTCAAAGCCAGCCTCAGCAAAAGCAAGGTGCTAAGCAACTCAGTGATACCCTGTCTCTAAGTAAAATACAAAATAGGGCTGGGATGTGGCTCAGTGGTGGAGTACTCCTGAATTCAGTCTCCCGTACCCCAACCCAAAAATGCTTCTGATTGAGAGTAAAAATTCTCTCCATTCCTGGAAATAAAAAGGAGGAAGAACAGGAAGAGAAGGGAAAGGAAGGAACAGTGGAAGATAAAGAATTTAAAACTCATTTTAGAGCAATTTTTTAATCTCAAGTGTGCTAAATTTCAATTCTGGATGGGCTGAGGAATTACTTGCCTGTTGAGTTTCTGTGAACCTGAAAAGCAAACCATCGATAGGAAGGGTCCCATGGGATCCCAGGTTTGATTGAATGTGGCTCTCACCTCTCCTGCAATGTTGGTTAGAACACGAAAACCATGTTGACAGAATCCAGAGGAATTCAGCCAGAACACTCACCCCCCCCACACACACACCCTTCCTACACACACACACACACACACACACACACACACACACACACACACACGATAAAGATTGTTAACTACATGTGGCTTCATGTTGAGCCCCCTCCCTCCACACTCCACCCCACCCTTACCCCACCTAGACAGTGACGAAGGTCAGGTCAATGTCTCTGGGAGGCATTCATGGGGAAGAATGATTTGACCTGCCCCAAACATGGTGCTCAGAAACTTGACCCCAGCAGCTAGCAGGGAGGAGAAGCAATGGGAATGGTGTCAATCAAAGGGACAAAGTTTCAGTTAAAGTGCAACAATAAGTTTCAGTTATCCATTGCATTATGACCACAGTCCACATATTATATATTTCAAAATTGCCAAAATAGATCTTAAAGTTCTCACCACAGAAAAATGATAAATTGGTGAGGCAGTGGAAATGTTCATTAGCTTGACTGAATTCCATTGCACCCCACAAATACACCCAATTACTATTTGTCAGCAAAAAATATTTTTAAAACAAACCATGCAATGAGATTGAAGGGTTTCCATTAGCCTTTAGAAGACTTGCATTGGATTTAAACAGACTGTTGCTTGCTTCTTGCTGTTTATGAAAAGTCAAATTTTTCTTACTGTGAAACATCTCCATACGTATATGGGAAGGCTTTGAAGGTTGATAAAATTTTCCAGCTACAGCAGATTTTTATTATACAATGCCAAGAAAAACGGAAGTGACTTCAAGTGTAGGTTTGAGTTAGTGTCACAGCAGAGACATCAGCAAGAGGATGTGTCTGGATTCCACAAGCCCCTGTTGGCTGGTGAGTGCTGGCAGTGATCCGAAAGCTACCCTGTATTGGGTGACGCCCCATCTGAGCTCTTCACCTGAACTAAGCTATTTAATCCTTACAATTTCCAGTATGGTAGGTCCTGTCCTGATCACAGTTGACTTCACCAATTAGCTGGTTGGGTGACTTGCCCATTCACACAGCCAGGAAGCTATATCCTAGGAGTGAAACCACCACACAACACCACCCTCTTCCAAAAATGAGTGAGATCCTCTCATTTGAGGAACTGCACACAGTCAATGGATTGTTGGGAGGATTAGATAAGACACAAGGTCTGGCACTTACTGAACATTTCCATAAATACTGGCTCTTATCATGTGTAAGGGACTATGAATCCAAGTGTCAGCCAGCTGACAGCGTCTCTGGGGCTGATCATCCACACCCAGTTGTGGGAGATTAATACAAATCCGGGATTCTGAGCTACCCTCCAATTTGTTGTATCTTAAGGATGGCTCCACTTGAGCGAAACCACTTCTGGGAGCTACTTTTATCTGTGGAAATCCTGTCCCTCTCAGTTTCATGCACAGCATTCAAGAGCTGGTGTCCTGACGGGTCCTAGGAACTTCTAAAAGAGCACGGCTATCCTGATTCTAAGGCAGAGGCAAAGCCTGGCTGTCCAGGCCAGCAAATCCACGCTGAGTATCAGCCATTCCCAGGATCTCCTTGCTCAGCCAACTTCTCCTTGGTGATAAAGCAAGATCAAACCCTCAGAGACTGAAGTGTCATCCAAAAATATAAAAAAGAATCTACAAGAAGATCTGGAGTTTTTTTTCCCCACCTCCTTTTTGTTTATTTGTGCATTTACAGACAATAAACTTCATTTCTTTTAGATGGTTAGTTCTGTGGATTTTTGGCAAATTTTTATAGTTGTATAATCATCACCACAATCAAGATAGATTTCCACTACCCTTGAACCGTTTATAGTCAATTCTGTCCCATCACCTTTAACCCCTATGAACCACTGATCTGTTTTCTAT
This sequence comes from Spermophilus citellus, assembly GCF_964194105.1. NCBI lineage: Eukaryota > Metazoa > Chordata > Mammalia > Rodentia > Sciuridae > Spermophilus > Spermophilus citellus. The sequence goes on from NC_138189.1 coordinate 126,725,964, forward strand.
CCTGATATTTTGCCTTTTCTCAGAAGGCCATATGAATTTAATTACAAAGCACTTAGCCCTCTGTGTCTTGCTTCTTATACGAGCCATAAAGTTCTTGAGATTCATTCATGCAGTACAATTATTAGTAATTTGGTATTTTGGTGTGTGTGTGTGTGTGTGTGTGTGTGTGTGTGTTTATGGCCAAGCACCGTTCTGTTACATAGAAGTTATTGCAATTTGTGCATTTATTCATTAGTCAATGGACACATAGGTTATTTGCAGATTTAGGCAACTGTAAATAAAGTTGATTAAAAAAAAAACATTTGCATAGCGGTTTATGTGAGGACATACATTTTCCTTTCTCCTCAGGAAACGCCCAGGAACAGATTTCTAGGTAATATGTTTAACGTCATAAGAAACTTAATATGCTTTTTTCAATGTTTGCTTATTTCAATATCCAATTATTCATTGCTAGTATATAGAAGTACAATTGATTTTAGTATCATGGATTTGTGTCCCGCAAACAAGTTAAATTCACCTATTGAATCTTATAGTCATGTCTGTTTGGTAAAATTCTGCAATTGAAAAGAAATGAATTGCAAGTGCATCAAGAGCTGAAAGAATAAAATGTCACAGTCATGGGCTCTCTCTCTCTCTCTCTCTCTCTCTCTCTTCCCCCCCCCCTCTCCACCCTCTCCCCTCTTTACCCTTGAACACCAGAAAGATTATGTCTCTTACACATTGGCAGGTATAATTTCTTTATTGCTTAGAATCTTTCTTGGTTAGGATCTGTTATGATCTGGTGAACCCCCAAAGGACCATGTGTTGAAAGCCTGCTCACCAGCTTTTGCTGTTAATGAGAGACAGAGGGACCTTTAAGTGGGAACAAGTTGGGTCACTGGGAGCATGACCTTGAAGGAGATATTGAGACTCCAGCCTTTCCTATCTTTCTCTTTATTTCCCAGCCACCATGCGGTGAACAGACTCCTTTGACACTTACTCTGGCCATGAAGTACTGTGCTACCACAAGCCCAAAGCAACAGGGCCAGGTGACCATGGACTAAAACCTTTGAAACCAAGAGCCAACATAAGCCTTTTTTCCTTAAAAATTTATTACCTCAGGTTTTTTGTCACAGTGATAGAAAGCTGACTAACAAAAAGTGCTTGATTGCCATAACTAAAGTCCATAAGAGAATTATTCTTTATTCAGTGATAAAGACTCTCTGAAAAAGAAAATAAAATGAAATGGCATATGCTCATTATGTTTTCACTTTGGGGATTTTTACAGGAAAGCACGTTTTTCCCATGCTGAGGACCTATATCTTGAAGACCCGAATTCTATTATTAAGACTGGAGATCAGAGCAGCCCAATAGACCTTCCTATGAGAATGAAAATGCCCCATGTCTGTGGATTCCAGTCGGGTAGCGCTGACCACCTGTGGCTTAAATGTGACAACAGGGCATGTAAAAGGTGCTGAGTGTGACCATGAAACTAACTTTTAGTTTAATTTTATTTTTATTGGTTAAGTTTAAGTATCCACCAGGTGGCCAGTGACTACCTGCCAATGTCTTGGCTGGGCACAGAATCACGAGCCACCACACAGCTTTGTAGATTCAAACAGCAATTCTTTATTCCCGAACTCACACCGGCCTCCACACACGCTCTGGGGCAATCCCAGTTCTGCTGCCACCCAATTCACCTACTCCACGAGGCTTTTTTCCCAAAATGCTCTCTGAATCTCACGAGAGCTCAACGGGAGCTCAGGCAGCAGGAACGCCCTATTTCCAGCAGCAATAATCCTCCACATCGAACTTCCCTAAAACCCAAGGTCTTAAACTGGGAACGCCCTAAACCCAAAGACCGGGATACTATACTTCCTCAAACTGCAGGATACACCCTAATCCTGGATCCACCCTCGTCCTTGAGTAGGGTCATCTTTCTCAAACACACATGCAAGGTCACAGCAAATTTAACATGGGGTACGCTGGCAAGGAAATCGATGCGTCATTCCTACTTGGTAATGGCCCTCAGCAACTACCTAGGTGGACAGTAGAGCTATCAAGTACCAGTTCTGCCTCTTGGAAATTCTTAGGAACAAAAGTGTCACTAAAGAAAGGGAGAGAAAGGCTGAAGAACAGGTTGTAAGGCCATAGATGGAGTGTTTGTGGACAGCCTGCAGGTGGAATTTCCATCAGATGGCAGACTAATTGAGTCTCAGTTCTTCTTGAATCTCTTCTGCTCTGGTTTACTTTAGGATTATTACCACCATCCTGACAAGAGAAAAAAAAAAGTTGTCAATAGATGCCAACTGCATTGTTTTTTGTTTTTTTATTTTGGAAGTGATGTTCTTTCAGTGCTTGGCATTCTTAAACATATCCCCTCTGTGGGAGGTCTCACATTGAATATTGAACAGGACTCCTCTGAGATTCGATTCCCGCATATTGAATAAATGTTTCGACCCTTGGGGGATAGCAGCATGAATATCTGAGCTTTTACATCATCACTGAAAAATTCAAAAAGGAATCAAACCTCACTTTTGTTTCTTACAATTTAATTTCACTCTCTACCTTCCTTCTCTCTTCATAGTTGAGATGGACAGGGTGAACAATTAAAAATAAACGGTGTGCCTGGGAGCAGCATTGATCTTGACTCCGTTTTTATGCATTTCTCTGAAAAGATCTTTCATGGTAAATTGCTTCCTGGCTATCAGAGATGCTCACAATGAGCACAACTTAGAGATTCATCAAAATGACAAAACTGAGTCTCCGGGGCAGGAAAAGGTCACCGGACTCTGCGAGCAGCTCTGGGCTTGTGGAGCCCTTAACAAATGCTCCCAGGACGGCCAGGTTTTGTTCTCCTCTACTCTGGTGGAGAAGATTCACTGAATGCTCTGCACCTTTCTCTCCCTTCAATGCCACCCCTGACCCCTCGCTCCCACCCTTTCACATTAGATCTTTTTGCTTCACTGGCCTTTCCGGATGAGGAAGGGTCTCACTAAATCAAGAATGTACCTTTGCACAAAAGGTCAATTAGTCCTGGGGAGTAATGAGGACCACGCTGCCCGCTCCACTTTGACCATTGATTTAAACACTATTCCCAGGCTGCAGGATGCTCGGGAGGCAACTCTCTGGGAAGCTGTGAGGGACATCATGTTGCATTCCCATAACCCATGCCCAGTCACCCCAGAGAATCAGCCACCAGTCACAGCTCCCTCTCACCCAGCTACATGGTAACCCAAACAAGCCCCTTCTGTATACATTTTCTGTAGCATGTAATTGCCAACTGGTGACAGAGAAGAGTGGAAAGAAAATGCATTGAGAGAGCTTTGACAGAATTATCGTCACAATGGCCCCAAGCCCACAGGCCAAGAGCAAACTTCATGGCATGGCCCAAGCCCAGAGCCAAGATTGTGCCCAGAGCTGCTCCATAAAGAACTCAGCCCCTCCCCCAGTGCCACACACCACAGGCACATCATGCACGCCAGCTTGTGCTTCCTAAAAGCACAGACTGTCACACTCAGGAGACTTGAGCCTTGGAGACTCACCCTTTCTCACAAGTGAATTCCCTCCTCAAATCCCCCCTAAATGGACACCCAGGAATAGACACCTCTGTTTCCCCAGAATAGATCCAGACTGAACCAAATATTCCACGATAGCTATCATACTTTTCTTTATTTGGTCATTTCTGCTTCAAGCTAAATTTCCTGGGTTCTTTCAGTGATGCTTCCTCTGACATGATTTTGAGGTCGTTCCTGTCCCGTTACTCTTGCGGTCATGTGCTGGAAGGAAATTGAAGTTCAGTGACATCTATATAGATTCTGTTGTTGGCCTCTTATTTGAGTGTGGAGGCAGGAAATTGGGAGGAGAGGAAGGAGCAGTAGCTTTGTACTCTCTCTGAAGCAGCAATGAATGAGTATTAGGTTAACGTTAAGGACACACGGAGACTAGAACAAGGTTCCTTGATATTAAAAAAACTTCCCTCTTAGAAATAATTGTGTAGTTTCTGAGCACCTGTCAGGAGTTCTACCAGGTATTTTACATACATCAATCCTTATAAGAAGGTAAGCCTCACTATTCCCAATTCATAATGAAAGAAGGAAGCTCATAGAGAATAAGTGATTTACCCAAGGTCATACAGAATGCACTCATCCAAAACTGATCTCCTGCTGGCCAATGCCGCATCCCAGAATGATGCAACCCTAGAAGTCCAGATGTGTCCTCTAGACCCTGAGGGTCCTGCTACTCTGTACAGTTTGGTCTGGTGTCTCTTGGCTCAGATTATTACCTGCGGTGACCTTTAGTTCTTTCCTGATCCTGCAGACTTTCAGGCTCTGAACTTGGATGTCTTCCTGATCCCACAGGCCAGCTGCAGGGCTAGTTCTCCCTCACTGTTACGTGGGGACACACTCATTAACCTCTCCAGAGAGAGGGAGATTCCAGCATCCTGAGTCAGAGTCTCTGTGCTCTCCTCCTTGCAAATCCTGCAAACTGACACTCTGGGTAATCCAAGAGGACAGTCAGCTCTTACAAATAGGGGCCTCCAGATGCCATTAGATGAACTTAAATTCTCCAAACTTCTCTGCTAAACGTTCACATTTTTTTCTTTGTGTGTGTGAGGGAGAGAGAGAGAGAGAGACAGAGAGAGAGGAAGAGAAAGAGAGATTTTCCCCCAAAGGACAGAGTGTCCATGGATTCTTTCTGAATTATCAGAAATAGAAAAAAAGGAACAAGTATCCAACAATTTAAAGGCTCATGAAGTTGGCTTTTAGCATAGCTCAAATTCAAATGAAGCAGCTTCAGTCAAATCTCCAGAGACTGTTTTTAAGCTCCCCAGCTTCTAAAACGATTCAGTGGGTTGGGAGCCATTACAGTTCACATCGGATCTCCACTGAGGCTGAACATGGATGTGGTATTCTTACTGAAGACCTTGGTTTGCACAAACTGAAGTGTACTTTATATTTTTAACAACTATTTATGAACTAGAGCCCCATGTGGTCCAGTCCCTGCAAGTTATAGCATTCAAGTCATCTAGCAACTATAAGTCACTAAAAACAATCCCAATCTTTTTTTTTAATTTATTAAAACATGTCAAAGGAGAAACAATTTATAACCCACAGTGACGTTTCTATTTTTCATTATTTTTCCCTCTCAATTTGAGTCATATTCGCAACTTCCTCAAAGCTTCTCTCTCTGATTCTCGACCTCCAAGTTCCAACTTTTCCTCTAAAAACAAGTTGTCACAGATCTTTCCTTTCTTCCAGGTATTCCTCTATCCAACACTCTTCGGAGAACCCTTGGAATTCACTCTGTCTTCAGGAAAGAACTCCCTGAGGAGGTTCAGGCAGAGACCTGCAGCAGGTTACCAGTAACTGACAACAGCATCAAGTTCAAACACCAGACGGAAGAGCCTCACAATTCAACAAGGAGGTCCCATGACTAGAAGGAAAGAGTTGGTGCAGGCGGGGTGGGAAATAAAGTTTTCTCTGGGGTGACAGAGCATGGGTTGTGGGAATGTGATTTATCAAGGGTCCTTGAAGAGTTTTGATCAGGAAAGAAGATTCTGAGTGCCATACAGAGAATAGTCTCCAGGACATCCAAGAGCAGAAAGACCAATCCAGAGGCCATTCCTATACTTGAGGTATGATATGCTTATGGCTTAAACAGAGCAGTAGTATTGGAGTTGGTGAGTAGAATTTTCTGGATAGTCTACTTAAGGTAGAATCAAAAGGATTATTTAATGTACTGGATTCACAGAGTTCCGTCCCACTTTGCAAGGTGATTGACATCCTATGGGCAAAGCATGATTGACAGGAAATGGGAGCCAGTAGATAAATGTTTCCTCATTTCTTCCTCCAGGAATTTCATAAGCATTTCACACCCTTCTAAAGAGATTTAGTGAGTTATTTAACAATCTTTAATAAATTCTTTTTCTTTTTCCCCCCTCAAAGTTGTTATAGTGAATTGTGTTGTTTGCAACCAAGAACTTGTCCAATAAATTGCTTCTAATAGTAATTGAGTTCCAGTTTCCCAAGTCCTTGCTAACATCGGTTACTCTCAATTAAAATAAACAAAAGAAAATCAAAATGAAACCAAAAACACGTGAGAGTCCAGTTTCATAGGACAAGAAAAGCAAACCAGTTTCTGAACAGAGATCACATTGAGCTCGCTCTTTATTCTGTGAATGACAAACTGGGTTTGGGATTCACATATGAACCAGAGATAAGAGGAATTTAGCCTGAAGGCTTTTTCCATCCTTTTGTTGCTCTGATCATTTTGTATTATGGCCCTCCAACCGCACTTTATACTGGTGTAGATGCAAAACCCGGTTTTGTAAAGTATGAATGTTTCTGGTTGGTTAACCAGAAGAGGGTTTTTTTTTTTTTTTTTTCTGATCTGCTGAAGGGTATCATGGATTCCTTCTCAGCTGAGGATCAGTCTCTCAGAGCATTAATCCAAATTGTTTGCCGTAGGATAGCTTCTCCAACATGCCTACAAAAGTACCCCTAATAACAGAGTGACTATGTTCCTTTGGGGATCTCGTGACTGAGTAGAAAGTGGCACTACTCAAGTTTAAAGTGTCTTTCGAAATTTTGTTTTTCTGAAAAAAAATCAATTTAAATTTTACATTCTGCTCCCTAAATTGTCAATGATCTACCTTTAAATAATAATAATAATAATAAATTGGATTACTTACTAAGGGAAATTTTAATTAAGTAAAATAGGCAGAACAATACATTTATCTCAGCTCCATCCCAAAATGCCACTAAAAATTCCAAGCGATCTAAATCTACAAAGAAAAAGACTCATGACAACAAACAACAGCAGAGCAGAGATGACAACCAAACTAAAGATGAAAAGGGAATTGATTAAGACTAATTTGATCTAGCAGAGTAGGGCAAATTAAGACCTAAATTGACAGGAGAATACTACGCAAACAAATAAAAACTCAGAAGATTTGGGATATAAAATTCCAGGGAAGGCCAAGAATTGATTAATAGGATCTCCAAAGGCAGAGTTGAAATTTGGGATGGAAAACAGAAAGCACTGTTGGAAAGTCTATAGAGAGGACATGGGTGGAGTCCCCTAGCAAAACCAGTGGGTTAAGTGACACTCTGCAAATGTGCACTCTTAACTCTTACCCTCACCCTCACACAGCTTCCTAAATGCTGGTGGCCATGCATATGCCCCCAGAGAAACACTGACTATCCCTAGGCAGAAGGCCTCGCAGCCTTGACCTGGGAGACCTCTGCCTCAGTTGGTTGCAAGAGGAGGGCCAAGAACTGTGAGCTCAAGGTGTGAGCAATAGAGATGGTCTCTAGAGAATGTAAAATCAATAATTAATTGACTAAGTGTTGGTTTGCTTTTTATTATTACCATGTACCACAATTCCAAACGACTTTAGGGATAACAGTACTCCCTCCCACCACAAAAAGTTGCTACGGTTAAAATTATTAATAGCATTCATGTAAACATCAAACTAGAACATTTTTGTTTTCTGCCTGAAAGTTAATTCAGAAAACTCCCCATGATTTAGTCAGTTTGCCACTAACACAAACTCAGTTACAAATGGTCCCTTCAAGGGTAAGCTAAAAGGTTTAAACCATTATACTTTGTTTCAGCAAGGTCTATGTCTCCAATCACCATACATTTCTGTGTTTAAAGAGTAGCCTCAGAAATAATCAATGACACCAACAGAATGTAACGGAGCATTCAAAAATAAACAATGGCTTAGAGAGAGAGAGAGAGAGAGAGAGAGAGAGAGAGAGAGAGACTGGAGTGGTGGAACAGGGCTGTAATCCCAGCTGCTTAGGAGGCTGAGGCAGGAGGATCACAAGTTCAAATCCAGCATCAACAACTTAGCAAGGCCCTAACTACTCAGTGAGACCCTGTCTCTAAATAAAATACAACAAAGGGCTGGGGATGCGGCTCAGTGGTTGAGTGTCCCTGGGTTCAGTACTAAACAACAACTACAAAAGTAACTGAATTTCATTTTGTCATACTATGTCACCTTGGACTTTTTAACTTTGCTTAAAATTTAAAGCAGTGACACAAAACTATGAAGGGTAATGCAGTAGTTCAGGCAAAAACTAAAATTTATTTTATGCATGAAAATATTTCACTTAATTTGAATAATATCTTTAAAACTGAAATTTATTTTTATTAATTGTCTTGAACTAAAGAATTAACAAAATGGTTATTGTAACTGATTTTTTATTATTGCTGAAAATAATTTAGTTATTTATGTATGCTATAAATATTTATGTATGCATATAAAAGATAGACATATTTGTACAAATTGATCTGATCTGGATGTCAAATATGATAAATATATCCTGAATTGAACCTTACCTCACTCCTATATCAGCACAGTCAGCCAGTAATCAACAGATACATGAAATACAAAGACCAAGAGTAGCACAATCCAAAGAAACAGATCCTGCAGAGGCAGATGAACACTTCAACTTCAATCTAAAATTCTCAGACATACAAGGACATATTGTCTCCTTGGTTAGGAATATCAAGAACAGGATGGCATTTTAGAGAAAAGAAAGAAACTTTTAGGTGACAAAGAATGTTTGGAATTAAAAGCATAAGTACAAAAATTTTTAAACTAGGAAGGATAAAAAAGGAGGTAAAGTTGAGAAAATTCTAAAGGAAATAGAACCAAAAATGATTTTTTAAAAAAATAGGAAAGAAAGAAAAGATTTTTTAAAATCGAGTATCATCTTGGAAGATCTGACCTCTGACTAAGCAGGGTTCCAGAAAGAACACCAAGTAAACAGATGGAAGCACAAAAATCACACAATATAGGAAACGTTCCCAGAACTAAAGGCCGTGAGTTTCCAAACAGAAATGGCCCTCCAAGCGCTCAGCACAATAAATGAAAGACAAACCACACCAATGCAAACCACTGTGAAATTTCTCAATATTAGGAATAAAGACAAAATCCCAAAATATCCCAGACAGAAAAAAAATGGAATCTACTCAGTGCCCAGATGGCACTGAATTTTTCTAAAGCACCCTGAAAAGTAGAAGATATTGAAGTCATGGGGCAATCGTTTCCATTTTGAAAATATTTAAATATTTTAATCTAGAATCCTATGGGTAGTGCGAGTATATATCAAAAATATTTTCTTTTTTTATATTTTTTTTATTGTTGGTTCAAAACATTACATAGTTCTTGACATATCATATTTCACACTATGATTCATGTGGGTTATGAACTCCCATTTTTACCCCGTATACAGATTGCAGAATCACATCAGTTACACTTCCATTGATTTACATATTGCCATACTAGTGTCTGTTGTATTCTGCTGCCTTTCCTATCCTCTACTATCCCCCCCTCCCCTCCCCTCCCCTCCCCTCTTCTCTCTCTACCCCCTCTACTGTAATTCATTTCTCCCCCTTGTATTATTTTTCCTTTTCCCCTCACTTCCTCTTGTATGTAATTTTGTATAACCCTGAGGGTCTCCTTCCATTTCCATGCAATTTCCCTTCTCTCTCGCTTTCCCTCCCACCTCTCATCCCTGTTTAATGTTAATCTTCTTCTCATGCTCTTAGTCCCTACTCTGTTCTTAGTTACTCTCCTTATATCAAAGAAGACATTTGGCATTTGTTTTTTAGGGATTGGCTGGCTTCACTTAGCATAATCTGCTCTAATGCCATCCATTTCCCTCCAAATTCTGTGATTTTGTCATTTTTTAATGCAGAGTAATACTCCATTGTGTATAAATGCCACATTTTTTTATCCATTCATCTATTGAAGGGCATCTAGGTTGGTTCCACAGTCTTGCTATTGTGAATTGTGCTGCTATGAACATCGATGTAGCAGTGTCCCTGTAGCATGCTCTTTTTAGGTCTTTAGGGAATAGACCAAGAAGGGGAATAGCTGGGTCAAATGGTGGTTCCATTCCCAGCTTTCCAAGAAATCTCCATACTGCTTTCCAAATGGGCTGCACCAATTTGCAGTCCCACCAACAATGAACAAGTGTACCCTTTTCCCCACATCCTCGCCAGCACTTGTTGTTGTTGGACTTCATAATGGCTGCCAATCTTACTGGAGTGAGATGGTATCTTAGGGTGGTTTTGATTTGCATTTCTCTGACTGCTAGCGATGGTGAGCATTTTTTCATGTACTTGTTGATTGATTGTATGTCCTCCTCTGAGAAGTGTCTGTTCAGGTCCTTGGCCCATTTGTTGATTGGGTTATTTGTTATCTTATTGTCTAATTTTTTGAGTTCTTTGTATACTCTGGATATTAGGGCTCTATCTGAAGTGTGAGGAGTAAAAATTTGTTCCCAGGATGTAGGCTCCCTATTTACCTCTCTTATTGTTTCTCTTGCTGAGAAAAAACTTTTTAGTTTAAGTAAGTCCCATTTGTTGATTCTAGTTATTAACTCTTGTGCTATGGGTGTCCTATTGAGGAATTTGGAGCCCGACCCCACAATATGTAGAATATTTTCTGATGGGCAAGATTTCAGACAGATTGCCTGCAGTGTCAGAAAGCTACTTATTGGGCATGCTCCACAGAAACCAGACAGTGATCAGAGATCAACAAAGGCAAGACTTGCCGAAAATGTGATCTCAGGAGAGTTGTAGAGAGAATTCCAAGAACAACTACAAAGGGAATATTCAGGTCAGCATGTATGCAGCCGACGGTGAAGGTCCCTGACTGCAAATCAAAACAGGAGATTGAATATTCCAGAGGCAGTGTCACCAAGAGAGGTAGAAAAAGGAAACAATTTCTGAAATGGTGTGCTCCTGGGGAATGTGGAAACTAATGAGAGTCAGGACATAATGCTACCCAGATTCTTTTTAAAAGAGAGGTACAGTCTGAACTCCAGGAGAAACAGAAAGCGGTACCAGAAGGGACATGTCATCATAATGAGCTATGAGCAATATTTACATTATCCTAATAATATAAACCTTGAGCACTGATTGAATGAATAACTGCATTGACAAGATGGAGCTAGAGAGTGAAAAACCAGCCTCTATCTCAGAGCAAAGCCTGTCCAAGGAAGGGACATGGCCTTTGTCCTTAGAAAAACCCACAGAGCACTCCTAGGCACATTCCCACCCTGCTGAGTTGTTTATCTACTAATAACAGGAGAGATCTGCTGCACCAGGTGTCCCTGACTCAGTCAGGCTAGGTGGGGATCCATAGCAGCCCCCTAGCAGCCACCAATCAGCATGAGACAGGGAAATACCTGGGATGCCAGATGACCCTCCCAGTAGTTTATGGTGGTTGATAACATATTGGGAAACCATGTAGTTCAGCACGTACTCCTCTCTTGGCTTAAACCGATCAGTTCAAATGAATACCCCTTTTGTTCTGACCAATCACCCCTACCCAACTTGTTCCCGCCAGTGAATGTGCTAATCATGTTTTAGAGTTGTTATTTGATTTTCCCGCGGTGTGTGATGATTTGCTAAGAGATGCTATGATGTATGTGAAGTCCCTGCCCTCTCCAAAGAAGGTATAAAACTGCTGCCAACCCTGGGCTCGGGGCCTCTCAGCGTCACCAGTTGCTGTGTGTGCATTCGGAGGACCGAGCTAGCTCGCAATAAACACATCTTTGCTGCTTACATGGATCTTGGGTCTCTGGTGGTCTTTGGGAGTCCCGAATTCGAGCATAACAAGAGAATCAGGTGTGTCTGAGGTATGTGAGAGTTCAATTTCTATCTTTCAAAGGAAAAGTCAATAATCACTAGGAGAAGTAGCAATATCAGGACATATTTAGAAAGACTGAGTCACATGCTAAGGAATGAAACTACATAAAAGAGACATATGACTTGGGGTTGGAAAGCAGGGAACTGGTATTTTAAGTCTTGTCTACTATTTGATGCTTTGAAAATTTTGTACACATGTTACTTTTGGCAACATGTTTAAAGAGAAAACAGAAAACCAGAATTTTGTTGGAAACTCCCAGATTTAATATAGGTTGAAAATTATGAGAAAATTAAAATAAAAATAGGAGGAAGGGTTCCAACCGAATACCTTCCTAACTAATCTCTCTGTGCTGGCCTCTGGGCCACAGACGAGCCTTGAAGGGAAGGTTAGTAACAAACATTGGCTAAGCTCCTACTGGACACTAGCACTGCTGTGGAAGGTTGTCAGAGGTCCTTGTGACTGATTCCCACCATGACCCTGTGGAATGAAGCAAGTTATTTTGCAGCTGAAGAGCTGAGTCTCTGAAGGGTCTCAAGAAGCTACTTGCCAGTATGTGTTTGTATGTCTGTCGTGAGCCCCAGGGAGACTGTGGATAATTGGCAATTCATTCTCATTGTGACTCAGTGGGGCATGTGAAGCCATTTGACAGATGAGAGTCATTAAGGTTTGAATTTGTCATCCAACTAGTCAGTGGCAGAACTGAGATGAGAGTCTGGCCTCCAGCTAGGTCCCCACTCTGGACCTGGGGAGGATGGAAGTCATGTTTTCCCTCTGTGTCCCCACCCCCACCCTCCAGCAAGTAGCACACCCTGCATAGTACAAAGAATATGCTCACCCAGGATCTATCAACTGGAGCAGGGAGCCCTGAAAGGTCTTCACTGGTTGTCAGACCAGGAGACTCTGCAGCAGAACCAAGTTCTCCAATAATCCCTGCTCCCTCTTCCTACCACGCAAGTGACCTGTGTAAGGGCTGTCCAGATACAGCTTCTGCAGGGCATAGAGGGGGCCTTTCATCAAAGCAAGAGGCAAAAGGGAAGGGGAAAAAAAACTGTGAAAACAATTGTGGAATCCACAGAAGTTTTGAAAATGTCATTAACAAACTATGAAATCAGAAAGATAAAACTCAGACACCCCTAGGGGGAACAGCAGTGCCCCCAGCTCGGCCACCTCATCCTGAGTCATGGAGAGACCAGTTTCCATTCTGCAGGTCCAGGAAGCAGGGCATAAGGTGTGTATCCTGCTCCGAGGTGGCTTCCAGGGTGGTGGCATTTGCAAAGCTTGGGATGAGTCAACCCCCTAAGACAGACCTAAGAGTAGATGAGAGAGAATAGAACCTGGAAACCCAGCACTCTGGGAGGAGGTCTTCAAAGGGGGAGCTCTTCAAAAGGTCCTGGGAAAGTGGGTTCATGCTCCAGCTCTTCCCTGGCTGATTGCACACCTCTGGGCAGGAGTCGGAATGACAGAGCCTGTCTTCCAGAGCTTCCACAATAATATATTTTAAAATATTCCACAGAAAGTACTTGTTGTAGAGATTAAGTGCTGTGGAGCATTCACAGAGAGCAGGATAGGATACAAAATATTTTCAAAACATCCTCTTTATTCTCTAAGAACTCTACCATCATGATAATGTTAGCAGGATTGGTATGCTGCTCTTAATCAGGGAAATTCAGGATCAGCTCCCTTTATTCATAGGGGACTAGAGAGAGAATGAAATAATCCAACGAGAAGTGTGTGAGATCCTACCAGGTGGAGGCTGGAGAGCCCTGAGATGCTAAGTCCACAGCACTCTCTGGGAATGTATGAGTTTGAGGGGGTTGCAGCCCTGAGGTCCAGGAAACACAGACCTAAGGTGTGTTTCTGCCCCTCTTGTTCTCAGAAAAAGCAACACTCAAGAAATAGAATTTAAGGAAAAATGTGAATTCCAGAGAAGTTCATCTACAAGGCCAAAGGGCCTGCTTCCCCCCAAAATAGTCTTTCCTGTTATCCTGGCCACTGGGTCACAGGAATTTCTAATGGCCTCACCAGGGGGCCTCTACAGTATCACATTTTTGGACTCTGCTCTCTGAGAACAGATTTGTAGGAAACTCCAAGAACAGAAGAATCTTTAAAGTTCCAACTCTGGGCATCAAACATTTTGAGGTATTTGCCAAAATACCAGGTGCCTGTGAGACCACCTTGGGGTCAATTTCCAAGGGTGATGAGCCACCTCCATTCTCACGTCAGTTGGAAGTCTGTCAAAGGTCAACAGGTGCAACACCTCTGAAATACTCATTTCTCTATTTCATCTGTACTTGGTATATTGGGCCTCTCCCATCTTAGCCCCCAATCACTGGATTGTGAGGGCCAGCAGGTCACAGGCAAAGACATATAGTCAAGACAACACTCAGTCACCTCTTTAGGAATGTGCTCCGGCAATCTTTTTGCTCAAGAATCCTTGGAAATTCTACAGTATTTCCTGGAAGGTCTCTCTTTCCTCCTTACTCAAATTCATGGTATTGTAGCCATCTGTGTTAGTCAGTTTTCCATTTCGAGGACACAATACCTGGGGAAAGTCAACTTATAAGGGGAAAGATTTATTTTTGGCTCAGGGTTTTAGAGGTCTTAGTCCACAGTCACCTGGATCACCATTGTTTCTGGGCCTGTGGTGAGGCAGAGCATCGTGGTGGAAAGTGGGTGGTGGAGTGAAGCTGCTCACCTCCTTGCAGCCTAGAAGCAGAGGAAGACAGAGACAGAGACAAAGAGGAAAGAACTAGGGACAAAATATGCCCTTCAGGGACAAGCCTCCAGTGACCTATTTCCTCCAACTAGGCCCTACCTCCTAAAATTTCCACTACCTCCCAACAGCCCATTAAGCTATGAATGCATCAAGGGATTGATCCATCGATGAGGTCAGAGCCCTCATGACTCAATCATCTCCCAAAAGTCCTACCCCTGAACATGGATACATGGGGTAACATGAGATTTGAGGGTACATTCAGGACCCAAACCATAACACCATCCCATCCTACATCAGGATAGAATCATAGGCTTTTAGGAGTGATTTGTTTTATAGTCCTTTTGTCCAATGGTTGGGAGAAAGAGACAGTGTGCCTGCCTGACTTGAAGGATTTGCAGTCCCAACACAGCTCTGCAAGTCAACAATTCCAAAGGACATTCAGGCTCTGTTAAGGTTTGGATATGAGGTGTCCCTCAAAATCTCCTGCATTAAAGCAGGAATGATCAGGGGGGATGATTAGATTATGAGAGATGTCATCCTAGTGTGAATGGACTGACTGGAGGGTAACTGTAGGCAGGTAGGGCATGGCAGAAGGACCTGGGTCACTGGGGGTGTGCCTTGGAAGTTCATCTGCCCTGGGGCCCCTTCTCTCTCTCTCACTCTGCTTTCTGGCTGCCATGAACGGAACATGGCATGATGCTCGGCCTCACCTTGGGCCCAGAGCAATAGAATCAGTTCGCCATGGACTGAACCTCTGAAATCATGAACCAAAGTAAACTTTTGCTCCTCTAAGTTTATCTGTTGAGCATTTTGATGACAGTGATGCAAAGCACACCAAAGCAGGCTTCAAGTAAAAATTACCTCCAGCACATTCCTCAGACATATGACCCAAAATATAGGAAATGCTCCCAAGTTCCTTTCGCCTCTCCTGAGTGCTATTCAAGTTCAGTAATCGAAACCGTGTTCCCTGCCTCCAGAATCTTTTTATACAAGGCACAAGGCTTGTAAAAAAGGTTGCTTCTACATTGATGGTGGCATCTAAATTGGCACAACTGCTCTAAATGATAATCTGGGACTATATATTGTCATGAAATTCTAAAAATGAGCACAGCTGAGGTCACACCTCATTTCCAACAATTTATTCTGTGGTGATTAAGTTGTTCCCAATGACTTTGTGGCAGCAGCCTTTACAATATGAAAAATCTGAATCAATCTGAAGGTCCATCAAGGAGACATTGTTTCAATTAATAATTGTACATTCACGCACAATGCCAAGATCAATACCAAGAGTGCCATGAAGGTCTTTTGCACTAACAAGTAAAATGCACAGCAAACAGTAGGAGTAAAGTTGTCCACAAGACAATATACACTCTCATAAAGTTAATAACATTTACATGGACAGAGAGCATGTTCATGCATTCATTCATTCACCAAATACATATGGAGCACGTCTATCTGTTCCAGGAACTGGAAAGACAGCTGTGAGCAAAACATCCCCAATTCCCACCCATAGAGTTTACAATCTAGAAGGGTGGGGGAAGGCAATAAAGTTTAACTACAATGTCAGAGGTAAGCACTGTGAACCAAAATAAGGTAGCATTAGGAATTAAGAGTGTGGAGGAGGAAACCATTTTAAGCAGTGTGATCAAGGAAGACCTGAAGGAAGAACAGGTTGCTAGCCCCTGACATTGACACCCAGTTAAAGGCTGAAAGTTAAGAGTCTGGCAGGCATGTCAAGGCACAGCAAGAAGGCTCAGTGGCTGAAGGGGAGGAGATGTTGCAGGACTGCTGGGTGGGCAGGACTTTTGGAAATCCTTGGAATGTTTTAAGCAGAAGAGAGGTAGAATACTCTGGTTGCTATGCAGGAAATAATCCATAGGGGGCGCAAGAGCAGAAGCAGAAAGACCCATTCAAAGTCCCTTGCTGTGTTTGGGATGCTTATGGCTTTGAATAGGATGGTAGTATTGGAGTTAGTAAGTAGTTAAATTATGGATTTATGCTAAAGATAGAATTAAGAGACTTTTCTGATGCATTGGATTTATGAGGTGATGTGTAGAAAAGAGTGACATTTTTTGCCTAAAAAACTCAAAAAAAGTGATAATGACCCTTACTTGACTAGAAAATACTGAGGGAGGAATCCACAGAAGGGTGCATCAAAAGAACATACACCATATGTGAAAATGACCATAGTTAACATTCATGAAAATTGCTTGTTTGCTCTGGGCCCAGGCACCACTGAAACTGTTTTATATTTATATTCATTCATTGAATTATAATAATAATTCTGAGATACATTACTATTATTGCATATGGGATTATGGTTTACGTTTGGGCTTATCTAATATTATAATTATTTTTTACAATGAACACGAATACCTTTCATAATAAAAGGAAATTCAGTGTGTGTGTGTGTGTGTGTGTGTGTGTGTGTGTGCGCGCGCGCGCAAGCACGTGCTCACACACAAGCTCGAATAATGATTTCAGTGAGAAAAAAAAATGACGTATCCATATGTTTTAGTACCTAGTTAGTCCCTGGTGATTGCTCAACTTAGTGTTAGTCAAGGTGACACTTTCACAAATGGTCTTTTAGTACAGCAGATTTTCAACTAATTTCCTGCCAGACCAGATAAATTCTCATGCAAAACTCAATCTCATGGACATGGTAAGAACAATGCCTAGTTCTCTGTACCTTAGTTGTAATCAACCTAGGCCCCCTCCCCCCACACACTTTAAGAAATATTGGAATGCAAATGAAAGAGAAATAAATATTAAGGGAATAAACTTGAATCTTATTTAATGTTTATAGGAAATTGCACTAGTAGGTTACTTTTTAACTATTGTAACTAAAACTTCTTAGCATATTATTTGTAACACATCCCAAACAGATGGAGACTCACCAGAGGGTCCCTTACCCAGATAAGAGTCTCTGGTTTAGAAGGTCATGTGAATGAGATTGCTGGGTGGCACTGATTTTTTTTTTTAATTTCAATATTTCCGAAGTGAAAAGATCTCATTAAAATTTTGTTTTTTGCTCTTCAGTTACTACTATTTACCAAATTTGGTCATTTTGTCCAACAATTTCTATCTATGTGAATGTACTCAATGGAGAGGGAGAAAGTTTGTGGCTCCTTGCAATGGATGAGTTGGGGGGACATTTGGGGCAGGGGCCCCTGCTAGTTGCCATAGTGACACTCTCTTGACTGAAAAATTGTGCAACTCTTCCTGCACTCTGGATGACTGATTTGCATGAAATTCTGGCTGTACTCTATAGGAATCTGATACTTTCAGGATACATAAGTGGAAGGTGAACCAATTATATCCAATTTACAATGAAAATTAGACTGAGACCTCAACTCATTATACTCCATTAAATGCTTAGCAAATATGCTGATGATAAGATTACACCAAAGGCAGTCCCATTCAATCACTATAACTCCCAAAATAAGTATCTATTTTTATTTTCTCTCGTGAATGTAGAAAGAAATCCCATCATTACATGGACCTTATTAAATGGAATTGGATATGCCTTGGATCAAACTGAATCTTTGGAATCATGCACGTTGTAAATGGAAAAGAATGAGAGTTTACATAGTCCAACCCTGTCATTTAATAGATGAGGGAAAGGATAATTAGAGAAATTGAACAATCTGCCTAGGACCACACAGAAAATCAGGACCAAAATCCAGCTGCCCTTAGCCTGAGTACAATGCTCCTTCCACCCACTATATTATGCCACTTGCCAAGGCCACTGCTGATGGTCTCAGTTGGCCACACCATGGTCTGAGGAGAGGACTCAGAAAGTATCTCCATCAATTGTACCATACACCTCGTGTGCCCCATAGCAGCAGAGCAGGGTTGTCCAGGGTAGGAGAAAACCCACGTGGGCAGCAAAGCCAATGAAATAGTGCCAGAGAGGACTAGAGAGAGAAGAGAAAAGAGGATGAGAAATCAAAAGAATGTTCTTAGATATGTAGAAACAAGAAGTCAGAGCATTTAAAAATTAAGCCTTTACCTTATAAATGCTACCTCCATGAACTATTATCAGAGAACTCTCACCCTCCTGATGAATGCTGACTTGCCTTCAGAACAAGATGAAATTCAGGGCACAATTTGCTTGACTGACACCTTCTCTTGTGGCTCAGCTACATGCCTTTAGCAGACCAGCTAGTAATAAAATCCTAGCTAGAACTACACTCAATTGTCAAAAAAGCTCATGATAAGAATAGTTTTGGAAATTCAGGGTTGGCGTTCATAGAGCTCTGCAGTAACCATGAGCAGTATGTTATTATCTTTGAGAGTATATTTAGATGTGGAAATAGAATCTGTACTTGAAGCCAACTGTGTAGAATAGCATTTCCCTGGCTGTAACAATTTGTTACAAGCTAGTAACCAATATGAGATTTTATATACACTTTAGGGTATTATGAAGATTGAGTTTACCAGACAAAATGCTTGACTCCCTGTTCTGATGCCAAGTGTGACAATTCCCAAGTAGCCACCTTTGAAAAGCCTTCCTTACAGCAATGACAAGTGAGATGCCACATCAGTTACACTGCTGGCTTTGGAACTCAACGAACAACAGCAGGTCTATCCTGGGGTAGCATTTTGGATTCTCACTGGCAGTTTAAGTTCCTAATTAGCCAGTTTAAGTTCCTCAATCATACTGATTGAGTGGAGTCTACAAAAAATGTTAATGTGCCACATGCAAATCAATCCACAGAGCAAAACTGCCTCTCTGTCTTAACTGGTCATCTTTCAGTCTGGTGGGGATGGGGGTTCATCCGGATAGTATCAGCTGTGCCACATGGGACAGGTTCTTCATGTCTCATTCTCTGTTTTCTCATCTGTAAGATAAAGCAGGTGATGAGGAGAGGCTCTGTAGCCATTTTAGGCTCTGACATTCCAAGACTTGGCTTTGGAAGAAAGTAGGTATATAAAGGAATCAAAATGAGAAGAAAAAAAATATGTATGTATATATATATATATATATATATATATATATATATATATATATACACACACACATATATATATTTATATTTATATATTTCTTGTAGTTGAAGAAAGATACCCAGCCCTGAGACTATGACAAGACACTCTTTTTTTTTTTTTTGTGGGGTAAAGTAATCAGGGATTGAACCCAAGGGCACTTAACCACTGAGCCACATCCCCAGCCCTTTTTTTTAACATTTTATTTAGAAAATAGGGTCTTGCTAAGTTGCTTAGCATCTCGCTAAATTGCTGAGACTGGCTTTGAACTCGTGATCCCCCTTCCTCAGCTTCCTGAACCACTGGAATTAGAGGTGTGTGCCACCGTGCCCAGTGACAAGACAGGTGGGGGAAGTTCTTTATTCAGGATAAAGCAGGTGCCAGCCTGGTTAGAGCAAAGAGTGATAACGTGGATGTTGGTTTGAGGCTCTGCAGTTCTTTACAGAAGCAATAATGTTTAAATATGCATGACTGGGCTCTCTTTCCCATGGTGAGTACTGAGAACTTTAACATATTCACCAAGAGCTGGCATGCCTTCACAAAATGCACTCAGATTAGGTTTAATCCCAGGACATGTCCCTCAGTCAACATCATCCTCGGCGGGAGCAAGAGAGTGTGAGTTGGCCAGATACAGATTTCGTTAGTGTAACTGAATTCTTCGTATCTGTTGTTCTGGTCCAGACCTTTTCCTGGTTTGGAATCGTGATGCTTCATAATTTCTGAAGCTCTGCTCACTGTCTACAGAGTCAACAGCCTTCATGGTTCTTAAGCCAACAGACCTGCCCATCTGAGGGTACCAGGTATGGCATGGGAGACTTCTGAGCTTCATATTTCCATAGAAACCTCCAGAAAATATACTGTCTAGAGAAGAGGGGATGGCAAGGATAAAACAGTTTGCAAAAGCTACATCACATCCTTAGTACTGGATTTATGCGGGGGAACTTGATAGAAAAATAAAATTATGCCATATTTTTATCAGAGAAACCATGTCATATCACCATTCTAAGTGTGTAGCTTTGACTTGTTTGAGGCAATCCCAATCTATAAAAATCTGGCAATGGTAAGTTTATAAATTCCAGAGGAGTTACTTCATAAAATGGTTATTAAATTTCCCATGAATAGAGGGGTAAGATTAATTCAGATCTCTGCACCTAAGACCCCAAAAGAAGAATCTTAATCATTTACAGAAGGATTCAATGATATGGGCCAAGCACAATTTTAGAAGTGCTTTTACCAATATTTATTCACTTAATCCTCAGAACAATCCTATGGGGTGGGTTTTATTAGTGTCTCTCTGACACAATGACAGATTCAGGGTTTTTCCAAAGTCTCTCACTAGTTTAATAAAGGGACTGTGGCACCATACCATAAGTTCCTAACCTTACTGTACTTTTATTTCAAAATTGTACATGTATTTAGTACATGTACAGATGATTCTTTTTTTTACTTTTTGTTTTAATGTTATATTTTAAGTTGTTTATCTTACCCCAGGATCACAGCCAGGTCTTTGAGCACTGCCTCTAATGGATTTTGAAGTAGACGCATACATTTGTCATGAATCTCTCATGACATGAAATGACAGAAGCCCAATCAGGAAAAGAAATGACTTATTGGAGACATAAAACTAAGATATCAGGGGTAGAGTTGGCCTCAAGATCCCTATGGACTCAATAAATATCATCAAAGTACACGTTTACTATCTTTATTTATTAGCTTTGACATCCTTGGTCTATTGACAACATTCTCTTCTGTACTTTTGGCAAAGATGAGCTTTCTCTGTGTATGTACATTATAAAATTTGTGTGTGTGTGCGTGTGTGTGTCTGTCTGTCTGTCTGTGTGTGTGTGTGTGAGAGAGAGAGAGAGTGGATTTGATTGTGCAGGACCAAGGACCATGGCTATGACAATTCCTGGCTTACCTGATTCTAGTTTAGCATCCCTTGATGCAAGAGACAAACTTTTGTTCCAGTATCCATATATGTGATCCCTGCAAATGCTTCTGATAGGCCTATTTCTAGGTCAATCATGTGAAAAAAGAACTGTCTCAGTGAGGTACCATGATTGGTTGATCCTTAGAGGCACTGTGATTGGTAGTCCCAGAAGAATGCTGTGGATCACAGCCTATCACACCCTATCCACAGAACTCCCAAAGGAGGAGCAGTTTCCCAAGGAAAATGAGATGCTTCTTATGTTCAAGAAGAGACAGGATGCTCAGAGTTGTGACTGCAAGTTGTCCCCAATATCTGCTCACCCTTCTTCCATAGTAAACTGGACACACCAACCTATTTATCTTGAAGCTAGAATACGCCTCAATTCTGGCTGGTGAATGGTAAGATGAAAGAGCTTCTGTGTTTTGTGAAAAGACAATAGGAATTCCCTTTGACAATTTTTTCTTTATTTCTCCTTTATTTATGTTAGCTAGAATGGAGACATGATGGCTGGAGCTAGAACAACCATGTTAGATGGTGAGGTAATGTGGGATGAAAAGCTTGCTTGATAGAGAAACAATAAAGAACTTACTTAGTCCCCCAGGATTCATGAGCAGAATGACCAGCTGCACTGTCTATCTTCAGACTCCTACTAGAAAGAAACTCCTATCTTGCTTAAGCTGCTGATATCTTGACCCTCTATTACTCACAGCCAATAACAAATAGCAATTGAGTCTACAAAGTAATATTTAAGCCTTCCAGGACATATGAAACCTAGAATGAAAAAACGGAACTAATGAGGAAATAAGGGGTGCTGTCTTGGTTAGAGTATGGAGCCAGATAACCACGCTGGACACCCAGTTCAGATTATCTCATTTACTCCCTAGCATGAACTCTCTAAATTCTCTAAAATCATGCTCATTTTACAGCTGAGTGAATAAAAAGATAGAGATTGAACATCCCTAATCCAAAAATCCAAAACCCAGTGCTCAAAAAGTTTCAGTTTGGAGCATCTTGAATTTCATATGTTGAAGGATACTCAACTGGTTAAGTCTATATAACTATTACAAAATCCCAGAACCCTGAAATCCAAACCACTTCTGATTCCAAGCATTTGGGGTAAGAACTACTCAACATACACATGAAATTCTTTTCCTTGGGTCATATTAGCTGGAATTGAGGGAGGAATAACGTGAGCCCATATGAGGCAGTCTCCAAAGTCTCTCATCTCTACCCACAGCTCCTCTCTTTGCTCTGCAGAGTGAGGCCTTACTGTTTGTGAACATAGCATGTGTAAACAAAACACCAAAGCAGCATTTTACCCAAGGATTCTGTACAGATGTTGCCTAAATACTAAACTTGGCAATTAATTGAAAACCTTGTTCAAATTTTGAAGTTAATTTACAGCCAACTTTAGAACATTCTTTAAGAAGCCACCATCAAGTTTCTCCTTCATTTGGGGGTGCTTGTGATACATTCCCACTTCCACTGGGCCAGGGAAGAGGTCAGTTTTACCTTCCAAAGTAGCCCAACAAATAAACTCTAGTAAGAAAGTTCTCAACCCTAACTTCAGAGCATAATGGCAGCACCATCAGGCCCAGATATTTTTGCTGCAGATTTGCTTCCTTATACAACCCAACTCCACTCCAAAAGTCCTCCAGCCCTGCAGAAATCTTATAGGAGTTCAATGCCAGCACTTGGTCAGCCACTATTATGGAGCTGACAGATTCTTGGCTCTCCCAAGCTTTTTCTTTCATTCTTTCTTTTTTTTTCTTCCTTCCTTTCTTTCCTTTTTTTCTTCCAAATGAATAAGTAGATCTAGTTAGGTCTATTATAGGAACAAATGTTCTCCTGGAAAGCTAATTCTTTTGAATGGCTGAAATGAAAAATAATACCCCCTCCCCACCCTTCAGAGTTTACTCAGATTTAAGCAGATGAAAATACAAGGATTCCTAAACCTGAGGCTTTATTTGAGATGTAGACTATAAAGTGCCTTTTCCAGCCATTGTGACAGGCAAAGAATGCACGGGTTTCTCAAGTGACCACTGTAGGTCCCGTTTAGACCTCTATTATGCATCTTCCCACCAGGAATAGAATTTCATAGATGTGGCACTCATTCAATGATTATTTGATATTTTATGTATTTGGTGCACATTTAGAAATATTTTTTAAATTGGGTTTTTAACAGAAAGAGAAAAAATGGTCCTTCCCACTTTCAACGTCTGGACTGCCCATTGAAAAGTAGTCCTTACATTTAGGAGGGCGTGAATGATTATAGGACAATGCATGGAACAGTGATAATCATTAAGGCCACAAACAGCGTGTAAGGTTAGTGAGGGACCTGTGGTAGTGAGACTGGCATTGGTCTTTGGAGTTAGTGATAGTCATTTAGAGTAACTTCCTTAGCAAGGCAATCACCCCATTTTGGCCTTTTCTGCAAGTGGAAGGGGAACGATCAAGTATAACCCTGACTGTGGATGTGCACTTAAGGTGACAAAGAACAGATGTGTGTCAGTAACCACGCTGGACAAAGCAAGTCCTCAGGAAGAGGATCTGCTCTGTGGGAGTTGCTATGGTCAGTGCATGATAGTCTCTAAAGGTCTCTGTTAAGCTGAGTATTTTCTCAAATGTTAATCCATTTAGGATATAGATTACTTTTAAAAAATATATCTATAAGAGAAGAAAATATCTATTTATGTATGAGACCATCAGCATCTCCTTGGTTCTAAAGACGTGTTCTATTTGTCTTCATAGGTCACATTTCCTAGGGCTGTAACAAATTACCACAATTTGGGGGTGCTTAGAACAACAGAGATCTATTATTCTCTCCCTATTCTCTCTTCCTCCAGAAATCTGAACTTAAAGTGTCAGCAGGGTTAGTTCCTTCTGGAAGCTCTGAGAAGACTCCCCTGCATGCCTCTCTCCTAGATTCTGGTGGCTACCCACAATTCTTGGTTTTTTTTGGCTTGTAAACACACACACACAGCTCCAACTTCTGCCTCCTTCTGCATATATGGGCTTCCCCTCTGGGTCTCTCTGTGCCTTCTTTTCATTCTCATAAGAAAACCTATCAATTGATCCAGAATTATTTTATTTCAAAATCCTAACCATAGTAACCACTATAAAGCCATAGCCACAATTCTAGGTGCACATACTTTTGGGGGGCCCGCTTTTCAACCCTCATTAGCAATAATGGTATCAGTCTATCGGCAATTCTGAAGTTCATTATCTGGCCTTCATTTCTAATCTCTCTCTCTCCTTTTTGCTTTCCTCTGTCTGCTTTCTACTTCCCTTCTCCTATACCACACACAAAACACAGTCTGCAACTTAAATACACTTACTCCACTACAGTATTTGAAATACCAGAGCACTGTATAGACACAAAAATACTTTCACAGACTCTCTGAATTTAACTGTTTTTAATTTCATTGAAATATACATAACCTAGAACCAAACTTAAAGTTCTTAAGCATAAATTTCTATGCAATTAGAGAGCAATAACAAATTGTTTTAGTCAGTTTTTTTTTCCCACTATGATCAAAGGATCTGACCAGAACAATTTTAAAGGGGGAAAAGTTTATTTGAGGCTCATGGATTCAGAGGTTTCAGTCCCTAGATGACTGACTCCATTGCTCTGGGCCTGAGGTAAGGCAGAACATCAAGCAGAAGGGCACGGAGGATGAAAGCACTCAGGATATGGCCACCAGGAAGCAAGGAGAGACTGCTTTGTTCACCAGGACAAAACGTATACCCCAAAGACATGTCCCCAGTGGCCAACCTCCTCCAGCTGCACCCCAGTCGCCTACAGTTATCACTCAGTTAATCCATTCAAATAGATTAAATTCCAATGGAAAGAACCAGGTAATATTAATATGACCAAATCAATTGCTATTCATAACATGACTGTATGGTACTCGAAGCTTCTAGGCAGCATCTCTTGAATCCAGCATATCTTTGCCTTTGTTTACCATGGGCTCATCCAATTCTGCTGACTTTTTCCTCCATTCCAATAACTGCGAACATCTCCCCCATATAGTGAACTCTAACATCATTCGGCATATTCACATCATTTACATGTTAAACCCACTTTCTTCTTCATTAACCCTTGACAGTTCAACAGTACATTGTCCTGCCACACCATCCTGTTTTCTTGCAAATCAACTCAACATGTCCGTTTATCAAACAATTAAGAAACTAAAATCTTGCTCTGTGAAAGTTTCTTTTGATTGCAAAATTTGCTGCAAATGAGAAATTTTGTCTTTTGAACTGGTGAAATAATTTGGCATGCACACTCTGGATTTTTTTTTTTTTTACATCCTAGCATATGGCCTTATCTGGGTTCCCTATATTTCTAGAACTTTAACTCCAGACCTATATTAGGATAGAAAACACTTGTTCTGACCCAATATTTCATGAATGAGTCCCCCTTTTTTTCTTTCTAGGACTTAGTTTAAGAAATTGGATATGTGAGACATATTTTCCAGATTCCAATGTAGCATTTTAATACTTTGGCTTAGCTGTTACCTGAAAAACATGAACATCCTGAACATCTCAGGACCAGCACAGCTCAATCTTCTGAGAGAAATTCTCAGGGCATTCACTACAGCCAAGGCACTAGAGCTAACCATTGTTACCTTAAAGAGTTTTCTAAATAATTACTTTTAAATCATTTATGACAATTTTTGGTTTTTGGGAACTTCCAGCACTTAGACTTGTGGATAAACAGTCATCTACTAACAGCAATGGGTGAGGAATGTTTGCTGTGATTTTGACACTAAGAAGCTAACCTAATAGCAGACAGATGTGCTTACCAGCATATTAAAAGTTAAATGCTGCCATTTTGGCAGTGACACAATGCCAGCACTCAGCCACAAACGCAAAGAAAACACAGCACCTAAATGACACGGTAGGGTTCAGTTATAATGTGGTTATCTAGATGCACAAAAAGAAAAGGCAGCATTTTCAAAATATTTAGGAAGAATTTGTTAGACTCTGCCTGGGAAACAGATCTACAACATGTCTCACACTTTCTTTGTCTATTCCTGGTGCCCCAGTCAAACCTTTGCTCCCATCCATCCCAACCCATCCACTAAGCAGTAGCCTGAGTGATTGCCCTCGGTTCAACCAACATTTTTTCAAGACCTACTGTATGCCAGACGCTATATAAAGTTCTAGGACTATCAGAGACAGATACATGATCTCTGTTCACAAGGAACTCACAAGCTTGTATTGTCAAGAGAGCCCTCTTCTTCACTAAGCCATGATTCACTTTCTTCCTTTCTTTGAAGTATTCTTAAAATTTTGCTTTCCTTATAGTCTTCCCAGACTCATCCCTTTGGATCCCATTCCTAATAAAACCTCAACTGACCTGACCATGAAGCAGACTTCAAAATCTCCAAGTTTATGTGTAAATTCATATTTTTATGTCTATAGATATATACATATATGCATGCACATATTTTTCTCAGAGTATATGCTGTCTCTTTGTTTCAGATAGTGAGCTCCTCAAAAGTTAAGATTCTGGGTCACAGGTTCAGTCTTCAAATTAATATCTGTTAGTACCCATCACTAATTCCTAGAAGGCAAACATCTTTTCCTGTTCTTTGTGAACAAAAGCAAGCTCTTGCCTACTCAGTTCAATATGAAAATTAACCCAAGTCAGTTTCAAAGGCAGAAGTCTTTGCTCCTGGAGCCCACAGCATTTGAGACAAGTACAAATGGATCAGAGTACGGAATTTTAAAAGCCAGCCAGTCTAGAAAGCTAGACTGTTCCCTAAACTCTAGATGCTGGACAAGGGCTAGCTCTGTAGAGCCCCCAGCTCTCCTGGATTCTGTACTGAGGACTCAAGGCACAGTGGTGTCAGCTCCCTGTAAGTTTGGTCAACCTTGCCTTGGACACCGAACCTAAGTGACACCTTCACTACCTCTGCTTGGTTCCTTCAGTTTTGTTCTATTCTGTTCACATTGTATCATCTAGTAGGAAAAGTAGGCCAAATTTTAAATAAAGAATGCCCAGGGTGATTCAAAGGAATGATAATACCCACAACATACAGAAGACAAAGATGTTTCCAGGCACGGTGGCACACACCTGTAATCCCAGCAACTCTAGAGACTGAATCCAGAAGATCACAAGTTCAAGGCCCAGCCTCAGCAACACAGTGAGGCCCTAAGCAACTTAGCAAGACTTTGTCCCAACATAAAAATGAAAAGGGATGGGGATGTGGCTCAGTGTTTAAGCGCCCCTTGGGTTTGTTTCCTGCTCAAAAAAAAAAAAAAAAAAAGAAGAAGAAGAAGGCAAAAAAGTTAAGACCACATGAATTGCCTAACAAGTTAATGCATAAAATAATGTCTGAACTTCTAGTAAGGGAATTTGCAATGTCAGGGGGAAAAAAAGCCAACAAGATATCAATGCACTCACTTTAATGTATTACAGTTGTCAAAGATTCCAAGATTCTAGCCACCAAACAGAAGCCTTGCACACATGTGCCCACACATGCACACACAATACCAACAAACACTCTATCTAAGACCTCTCCATATCATTCACTTAACCCTCAGAACAGTCTTATGAAGTGGGTATTTTTTATTACCTCCTTTGTGATTGGCTTGGAGATATGTCACCAGGATCCCACTTCAAGGAAGGACTCACTTCTTAGCTGCTGGGGAGTGTGGTCAGCAGGCAGCGTCCAGTCCCTTCAGAGTCAGCCTCAACTAAGTTACATCCTCAGCTCACCGTGGGAGTTTTCTAAATATTATTATTTCAACTATCTCATTTTGGATGAAGAAGAAGTAAAAATTATTCTCAGCTGCTTTGTCCAGGAACATGCACTTCCCCCTGCATCAGGGGAGGAAAGGCCTGGCCACTGCATCCTGATCTGGGATGATGCTGGTGGACAATATTCTCCCCATGGCTCTCCACTGGCTTAGTCTCTAACTTGTCAGGCCTGCATCATTGCTTGGAATTCTCCTTCTGCCGATGTCCTGCCTCCTTCTTCCTTTTGTGGGTGCTTATCTGTAATCTACACCCCGCACATGGAACTCTGTCTTATCTCCTTCTGCAGAGCCCAACTTGGAACATGCATTTTACAGATGAAGGAATTGAAGAATGGCCTTGGAAAAGCAGTATCAGGAGCCAGATTTTTATCAGATGGTCTGGCTCTAGAATCTATACTTTTTAGACATTTTGCTATTCCACTTTGCAGTGGATTCTTCCTTTCCACAACTTCAGTTAGTCTTCAAATCCTTCAGCTTCAGGGCTGTGTGCAGAGACTAAGGAGAGCTCTACTGACCCTTCCATTATTTGTATCCAAGTTATTCTACTCAGATGATTATCAAACAGCTCTGTGGGTTTTCTTTTAAGAGCCATGTCAATCACACAGTATCAATAAGGAACATATATAAATAAAGTTAATGACAAGATGTCTGAGGGAATTTTCTTTTTTTTTTGTTTTTTGTTTGTTTATTCGTGCAGTATTGGGGATTGAATCCAGGGCCACATGCATGCCAGGCAAG
Organism: Spermophilus citellus; assembly: GCF_964194105.1. Lineage (NCBI taxonomy): Eukaryota > Metazoa > Chordata > Mammalia > Rodentia > Sciuridae > Spermophilus > Spermophilus citellus. The sequence goes on from NC_138189.1 coordinate 126,754,761, forward strand.
TGCTCTACCACTGAGCTGCATCCCCAGCCCACCGAGGGAGTTTTCTAAATATTATTATTTCAATTATCTCGTTTTGGATGAAGAAGAAATAAAAATTATTTTCAATATATTTTAGGTCCAGGTCCTAGTTGTGTTTATGTGTGACAATTACATTGACTTGGAAGGAGATAAAGCAAATTGACCACGTGCCAAAATATGTTTTCGATCATTAGTGTTACTAAATATACTCCTCAGAATAAGTTGCAGCAAGTTGAGACAATAGTAGTTCGACTCCCAACTCCACCTCCTCTCAAAATAAGCTAATGAGAGGTAAGATACTACTTCCAATATGGCAGCCTTCCAATATGGGAGAAGGACCAGTAAGAAGCTGAGCCCATTAAAAATTACAGGAGCAAAGGAGAACACTCCATATATGGCAACAGAGACCTCTTGAGTAAGGTATGCTGCAGACAGCACATCACGCAGAGTGTGCAGATCAAGCAATGAGACCCACCTCAGGTCAATCTACCTTCCCTCAGAGAAACGGACCAACCAACAAAGGGACAGCAAACACCAAGTGACAGCACCCAAGTTTTGGTGATATAGAAACTATTGATATCCTAATATACTGCCTGTGACATCCGTTATAAAAGAAAATACCCAAACCATGAGAACACTGAGGTTTGGGACCAAGAAGAGACCAAGGGTGTGTCTTAGGATGGGAGGGTGGTAGGGAGAAGTTCCTTCTACAGCCACAGTACCCAGGTACCCAAGAGCATGTCTGCTGTCTTTCTCTCTCTCTCTCTCTCTCTCTCTCTCTCTCTCTCTCTCTCTCTCTCTCTCTTTCTTTCTTTCTTCCATTGTTTCTTTTCAGGGTCTTGTTGGAAATGTCCCACATGATCATATCCTGTGGAAATACTGGGAGAATACTTCACAGTGTTCTGATACCCAGACTTCTTGAAGAAGAGAAGATAACCTGCAACAGCTATAAAACCAACTACTAACCCGATTAGAAAACCAAGGAAAAGTCAGAACTAATCTTTTCAAAGATCACTCAGTAAAGCAGTAACTGCTCTTCTCAACCCTCAAGCAGCTTTCTGTTTGTCTCTATTTGCCTCACTCGTGTGTGTGTGTGTGTGTGTGTGTGTGTGTGTGTGCGTGTTCACTCTTCTGAGAGTCTTTGAGGACACTTGGATGGAATTCAGTGAATGAGTAGAAAATGAAAACTATCTTATTATCTCCATATAGTGATCTTTCTAATATCATCACTGGAAAAACTGGAGAAAGAAGAAAAAGACAGTATTCTGGAAAGATCTGTTAGTCATTTTTGTAGTGGTTTTAAAGGGTTTTATCTTCAGAAACAAAATGATTTCTTGCCTTTCAATAGATGAATGGATGAAGAAAATGTGATGTAAATACACATGGAGTATTACTCAGCCACGAGAAGAATGACTTTATGATATTTGCTAGCAAATGGAAAGATTGGAGACTATCATGTTAAGTGAATAAGCCAGTCCCCACAAACCAATGGTCTAATGTTTTCTTTAGTAGGTGGAAGCTAACCCATAATAAGCGGGGAGGCAAGGGTGACAGGAAGAATAGAAGTACAGGAGATTAGACAATGGGGAATACGAGGAAGCGGGGGATAGCAAAGGAAAGACAGTGGAATGAATCTGACATTGTTTTTTCCCTGTACATATATAAAAATAATACAGTGAATCCCACCACCATGTACATCCATAAGAATGAGACCCTAACTAGAATAAGGTATATTCCATGCATGTATAATTATATCAAAATGGATTCTGCTGTCATATATAACTAAAAAGAACCAATAAAAAATGATTCTGTGAACTTTCATGGATCTTCTGAGGCTAAGATAAAGGTAGAAAATGCCCCTTCCAGGTGACTCTCAGTAATAAGCCACTGGGATCATGACAGTCAGATACCCTTAGGGCTAGATAATGCCTCCTCCTCTGCTGTATGGTATTGCCTTAATTACATAAAGAACAAAGTCATGTCATTTGCAGAAAAATGGATGGAACTGAAGATCGTCATGTTGCAGAGAAGCCAGACTCAGAAAGATAAGTGTTGCATGTTTTCTCTCCCATGTGGAATCTAGCAGATGAAAAAGAGAAGACGTGAAAGTAGAAGAGAGACTACTAGAGAAGAAGAAGAGGTGGGGGGGAGAGGCAGGTGCATAATGGGAAAGAAAGTGGAAATGATCATTGTTATATGTATGTATAAAAATGTCGCAATGAAGCCCATTATTCCATATAATTAATAAGCACTAACAGAAATGGATCTGTATTACACCAGCTATGCTGTCTGTGTACATGGTCTCTTTTTACCTTTCATGTGGCTGCGAAGGCCACCAGTAGGTTTTCACCCGACTCTGACCTTCTGTCCCACACACTGCCTGGAATTCTGTCCTCTCCACTTGTCTAGCTCATCCCTTCAAAGCCTGCCTCACATCTGGTCTCCTCCACGATGCTTTGCCCGATTCTCCTGACCTGGAGTAAGTTCCCTCGAAGCCCCACAAGCCTTCCACACTATAGTCCTAATTTGAGAACTTGTCGTATTGGTTTCCTCTTCATTTGCATGTCTTGCTAACATGAAGTCTTCACTTGTACAGAAGCCAGAGTTTCTCATGGGGGTTCTTTTTTATTTTATTTTTAGAAACTGAAGAAATATAGAGAAACTGAAGAAATATAGTCACATCGCTCAGACTCAACAACTTGCAAAATATTGCTTACAGAGTCCTGCCACCATCCCTTACCTCTACTCCTTCTCTTGGACCACAAATCTCTACTCCAGTGAGGTTAGTGTGCCTTTTACAAATGTGTATTTTTATGTAATCATTATATGATGTTTTATATGTGAACATTTAAATTTCATCTGGGGGCCTCATATTCTGCTATGGTTCTGAATCATGTTTTTTCCATTCACCGTGATTTTTCCACTGTTAATTAATTTCATCCCTGCTGCATATACTTGACAACCAGAAATGTTATGGATGATGATGGTGATGATGATGGCAAAAAAAGAAAAATACAAAGCAAGGGGGAACAAGAAAGTGACTTGTAAGATTTTCATGACCATAAGTACTGAGGGCTAATATATATTTATATATCCCAGATTCTCAGTTTGTTAACTGTGTAATATGGTGCTAGTTACTTGACTGATCTGTGCGTGTGTTTTCTCAGCTAAAAAAATGAAGGATCATATCAGTAACCAGTTCACAGAGAGAAGTAAATTAGTTAATGCATTTGAGTTCTTAGAGCAATACCTGGCATGTAGTAAGCTCAAAACCTTATTCTATTTCATAGTAATCATCCTTAATATATTATGATACACCAAAGACTTTAGCTGGAGAAGTTTGAGCAATGCAGATTTTGAATTTGGGAAAGCAAAAACGAAAAAGTTCCCTGGAAAATTTATTACATGACCCATAATAATTAATTTTATCATTAGTATTTTCCCAGGAAGCCTGACTCTTAAAGCCTAGGCTGTTTGCTCTTTGTCTAGTGACTATCAGGCCTGTAGGCAATCAGCTGTCAATCATTTTACCTCTAAAGCTAACTCCACACAACAGAGTATTTCTCAGAGAAATCTGAAAAGTGAATTTATTGACCGCATCTTGACTGCAGTCTCTCAACCCCTTACAGAATTCTTAGTTGGTAAAGAGAAATCCCCTCTAAAACCACTGTGACAAAGTTATTTTAAAGCTTCAGTAGTTTTTCTTTCTTTAAGCCACGTTTAAAAAAAAAAAAAAAGTAAAGTTACCCTTACACTCTATTTATTTATTTTGGCCTCGGTGGACTAGACCACAGCTAAAACTTTATGGACCTCATAAAATTCCCAACATTCTCAGACACGGGTCGTGGTGTTTGCGCACTGGGCAGAAAACAAAGGTGCTTTATGAGGGTGGACATAGTCAGAGATAAATGAACTGAAGTCCGTCCCACTGTGGCCAACCTGTGAGGCAGACAAGGAAGGCCTATGCTGTGTCCCTCAATGTCCATCCTTCCTCCCTTCTGTCCTCTTTTCCTGGCAGAGTTCCCATGCTGCCCCTCGATTACCAGGAACTCCCATCATAACACTGCCCAAGGCCCATCCTGCCCTGAATGAGCTATGTCTAGAACTTTCCATGCTATCTCCACACACTGCCTTCAAAAACTATCTGCCCAACATTTCCTTCACTCACCGCATGGTTTTCTTTAGATGAGAGTTGATTAATCTGATAAAATATATGACTATGTTATTTGTGTGCCACGGAGGGAAGTCCTTTCAGCAAACACCTTCTGGAGCCAATAAGGCAGTCCAATGCAGAGGTTCTACCATTGAGGAGGTGAGCAGAGCTTCTGGAACTCTCGGAATTGGACTACATCACTGGCTGCCTCTTTTAACCACATATAGGACTGGCCTCCAAAGCTATTAGAGTGTACCACACTGTATTTCACTGTGGCTATGAACAGTTGATTAGACATCACAATTTCATCTTGCATCCTATGTACTTTAGAATTTTTCTATACACCTTTGTCTCATTGATCCTCACAACACACCTTGTTAAGTAAGACACAACTTTTCCAATTATTTCCTTTTCCCTGTACCGAACAAATTATCTTACCATAAGGATGACATGATATTAATTACTTAACAGACTATGTCAGCTAAAAAATACAAACTTCCTTAGATGACTATATGTGGAAAAGAAATAAATAATTATTTTCAGTGCCTTGTATGGTATTATGATTTTAGCATTTTAAGTAAAATCACTGTTCATGAAAGAAAATATAAATCTTTGGAAGGTCCGTGAATATGGCCATTTCATCTTTTAAGATCTGAAAACTCAGTGGGAATATATTATAAGATTAATTATGCTGAGAGCAAATAAACACTGCTGTCAATCTTCAGATAAGATTAAGGTTAGATTTTTTTTTTCCTCCAAAAATATTTCATCTATGCACTTTCTATCACACATGATGTTTTTAAAAACTGCTTTTAACATTAACATCTTGCCATACTTCCTGTCCCTATATTTTCTCCCCTTGTTCCCTATGTCTGCACAAGTTTTCAATTTAGATTATATTTCCAGCAGATGTTATATCTTTTCGTCTTTGCTTTCTCTTTCATTAAAAATGACGTGTTATACGTTTTATTGTTTTGAGACAAAATAACTTAAATAATGATGTTCAGAAATCCTAAATTACTGCTGTGTGTGTGTGAGTGTGTGTGTGTGTATGAGAGAGAGAGAGAGAGAGAGAGAGACAGACAGACAGACAGACACAGAGACAGGTAGAGACACACAGGGAGAGAGAACACACACCACATACCATGTCTGAGAACAGGAGAACTACAGAGAAGAAAGTTTGTGTTACACAAATGCCAAGAGGGACTGAGACTATCTTCCACTAGTTCCTAAAAAGGCAATAGAGCTGAGCATTTCAAAACACAAAGCTTCTACCACAGAGCATTTTCAATATTCAAAACCATATTGCTCTCTCTATATATGGATGTTTATATTTTCTGAAGTATTCCCTAATGCTCAGTATAAACATTGGCTCACAATTCCAATGAACAACTCTCTGGGGATGTTTAAGTTTGTAAAAATCTGCATTTAGCTCTATTAACACAAGTCCAATTACCATTCTTTCTAACAGGCTAGTAGCTCTGGAGCAAAACTGTGACTTCATCAAAATTCACTCTTTTTTTCTCCCTTCTGAGTTGAAAACTTTCACCCAAATTATCAGTGCTCTCCAGCCCTCTCTCTCTTCCTTCCTTTTTTCAAAATGGTTAGGAATTCAGTTACTAACACCCTTTTTAGGTTAAAGTCTATGATATCTCTCTGGGGTAATTTAGGATTTTAAATATCCCTAAAATATTCAATAATTTTGGTTTCTACTCCAGAAGTCCTGGGCAATCTATAATCAAGGAGGGGAGTTTAGGGAGAAAGGAAAAAGCACTTTCCCTAGGCTCCTGAGATCATCTGGTTGCTGGTTCATTTCGCAGCAAGACTGACCTTGTTAACTATAAAACAAATAGCAAAAAGCACTAAACGACAGCAGAATCTCCATGGCACTTTAAGGCTATAAAAGTCTCTGAGCCTGTGAAATCCGCACATAAGGTTATTCTTTGCTTTTCGCTTCTCTTGACCAGTGAAGCCATTTTCGCACATCCTGGGGCAATTTATCCTGAGTTTCTTGCTTTTGACTAAATCATCTTTATGGTCTCTAGCAATTATAGAATTCTGAGGTTGTACTTATCCTAGTACTCCCTGGGTTTAGCTCAGCGACACGAGTGGATAACCAAGAAATACTAATGTTTGAATGAATGTCCTAATTTGGGGTGGAAGCTGGGACTTGCAGATCCAGGAGACAACAGGAGAATGATTAATGCAAATACCTGAAAGAGCATTTCCGAGATGGAAGCCATTGCATGGCCAATTGCTGACATGAGACTGTTTGGTTTATGGAGAGTCAGCTTCAATCAATACACATTCCTTAGAAACTGCACTGAAGGAATGAATCTCCTCACCAAAGCATCGGGCAAGGAATATAGGGATAAAACAAGGAAATAGAGGAAGAAAACAGAAAAACAAACATCAGGAAATGCTGTATTAAGATTTGATATTTTTCTATTCTACACAGGAAGGTTCCAATTAACCACCTACTCAGGTTTCTAGAACTTCAACTGGAATTCCCTAAGTACCTTGAAAGTTCACATTAAGGATCTGCAATTCACCTACATCCTTTACGATTACATCTGTGATGGTTAATTTTAGGCCTCAATTTGACTTAATTAGGAATCCCTGGGAAGCTGGTAAAACATTATTTGGAGGATTTGGAGGTGTGTCTGTGTTTCCAGAGGAGATAAAGCAGGGAAGATCCAACTTCAATGTGGGCAGGCACCAGGGGCTCAGAGAGAACAAAACCAGTGGAAAGGCAAATGTGTCTACATATCTCTGGGAGTATGTTAGTCAGCTTTTCATCACTGTGACCAAAATACCTGGCAAGAACAACTTAAAGGACGCAAAGGTATTTTGTGCTCACAGTTTCAAAGGTTCAGTCCAAGGTCAGCTGGCTCCATTGCTGTGTGCCCAAGGTAAGGCAGAACATCATGGCAGAAGGGCATGGTGGAGGACAGCTGCTCTGAGCATGGTGGCCAGGAAGCAAAGACACACACACACACACACACACACACACACACACACACACACACAGGGGTGGGGGGAGAGCCAGAGGGGAGGCAGGGACAAAATATAGTTCCCAAAGGTACACCCCCAGTGACCCACTTCCTGCAGCCACAGTCTCTGCCAACATTTACTACCCAGCAGTCCATTCAAATTATTAATCCACCAAATGGATTAATCCACTGATGAAGTTTCAATTCTCGTTATCTAATCACTTTAACTCTGAATATCCCTGCATTGCCTTACACAGAGGTTTCCCTCCCCGCATCCCCACCCCCAGGGGACACCCCTTATCCAAAGCATAACAGGAGGTTAGAATAAACTCTTGCTTTCCTATCCTTGAACATCAGTACTCCAGGCTTCCCAGCCTTTGGATGCCAGGACTATATAAGCGCTCTTCCCCTTGCCCCTGGTTCTGAGTCCTTCCAACTTGAGTCACAGAACTGACATTGTGGGATTTCTTCAGCTTCCATGTTCACATGAGCCAATTCCCAATTCCCTTAATAAATCTCATCTCTCATGTGTATTTTGTAGGGTATGTGTGTGTGTGTGTGTGTGTGTGTGTGGTTGTTTCTGTGTCTCTGTAGCACCCTGGTTAATATAGCCTCTTCACTCTGAGGTCAACATTTCTCTTTAATAGATTAAATGAAACTTTACCTCCCCGAATACCTCCTACGTGGCTTGGTTAACAGCAAGCAAAGTCTTGCATTCCACAGTGAGATCTGAGTCTTAAAATAGAAGAGTTACCCACTTCCCTCCTGCCAATAAAAGTAAATGGTTGATATTAGATTCTTTCCTGATATTCCACAGATTGAGCAAGAAGGAAAGGACCTAAGGACCGAGAGTTGGAAAAAGAAATATGAAAAGGAGGCTGAAACCGATGAGCAATCAAGAGACCTGGGGCACAAGGAAGGTGGCCTGCTTATCCCTGAGTCAGCCAGGGGAGTTGCATGGTCAGGACCCCTCAACAGCCAAGCCTTCTTCTTCCCTGGAGTTTCAGGAAGTGACAGTCACAAGCCACAGCCAGGGGACAGATAAGAATCAGCAAAAGCTTTGTCCTTCATTACTATTTCAAGACCCCTTCCAAGACTGTCCTCAGCCATATTTGACTCCCATTTGCTTCTACCTATCTATGATAAGAAGGTGGAAGAACTGAAATCACAAGAATTCTCAAAGCAAACCAGAATCCTCCCCACCTGATCCCCCAGAGGATCTAAATTCCTCTCTCATTGGCTCCACTTTGAGGCATGCCCAGCCAGAAAGGTCAACCTCAAGGATTTGGAAAAAGAAATACTTCCTAGGACTCAGTACCACCTCAACAGACCCACACCCCATTAATATCAATGATATGGCCACACTACAAGACTTCCCTGCCCCTCCTAATCTTTCATGCGCCCACAAATAAAGAAACAAATGAAAGATCAATGATCACTCTCAAAGCAGAGAGGAAAATGGTTTTTCAAAAGGAGTTTGATGGTTGGCTTGATTTGAGAAAAACTGCTCTTGATTAGTTTATCTTGAAATTCTTAAATTTAAATTGACCATTAATGGGTTGGGTGTAGAAGACAGCTTTATTTACTTATATGCTGTAACCAATTTACTCGACTAAATTACGAATTAATACACTTTACCAAAAAAATTCAAAAACTTAATAACAGCATTTTCCCCTTGAGATGTATGCCCTTGTGTACATGAAAGCATCTTGCTAATCCTATTTGGATCATCATTTATATGTCAGTATTATTAGTGGGATATTTAAATTTGTTTTCAAATATTTTAAAGCATTAAGACTCTGTCTCCAACCAAACACATATTAACAGAGCCATGGTAATGAAACAGAATTTATAAAATTTCAAACTGATAGAGAAACAAGTTATATTTGATGTCTAATTGTGCAATTACATATAAATAAAATCCTGAGACAACAGTCTTTGATTTCTGCAGAAACATTATCATCTTTTAATATTGCTTTTACCTTCTTTTCTCAGGTTGAAAACTCCTTGTTTACACCCTTCAATTTTTCCGTGAATTCTATGACAATACATATTCTCCAAATTTTCTCCCATCTCTCACTCCTCAACATAATTTTTTTCCAAATAAACAATACTACCTGAAATGTTTTCCATGAAAAAGCAGATCACAGATTAAAAAGATGGGGCAGGTTGGAGGCAGATTTCATGAATGGCTTCTGTGTCATAGGTGTCTCCTTGAGATCAGATATTTTCCTCCCCCAATTTCTCTGGTGATGAAAATTTCTCCATTTACACTCTCATAAAGCACACAGAGCTATGGTATTGATACCATGCTTTACAAAACTAGTTTAACATGCTATGAGTTGTGTGTTCTTTTCTGTTCTGTCAATTTGGGCATTTTCTCTGGGAGATTGACATTCGGTAGGCACATTGGGAAGACCACCTAATTCTCTTATGTCTCTATACCATCATCCTCACTGCTATAGTTACAAAATTTTTTCATTCTCAGGGACACAGCCACATCAATGTTTATTGCAGCACAATTCATAATAGCTAAACTGTGGAACCAACCTAGATGCCCTTCAGTAGATGAATGGATTAAAAATGGGGCATATATACACAATGGAATATTACTCAGCAATAGAGAATAAAATCATGGCATTTGCAGGTAAATAGATGCAGTTGGAGAAGCTAAGTGAAGTTAGCCAATTCCAAAAAAACAAACGGCGAATGTTTTCTCTGATATAAGGAGGCTGATTCATTGTGGGACAGGGAGAGGGAACATGGGAGGAATAGATAAATCTAGATAGGGCAGAGGGGTGGGAGGGAAGGGAGGGGGCAGGGGGTTAGCAATGATGGTGGAATGTGATGGACATCGTTATCCAAAGTACATGTATGAAGACATGAATTGGTGTCAACATACTTTATATTCAGAGATATGAAAAATTGTATACTATATGTTTAATAAGAATTGTGATGCATTCTGCTGTCATGTATTTAAAAAATAAAAGCAATTAAATTTTTTTTTCATTATTCTAGCACACATTCTATTTCCCATCTTCAATTACAAGTACATTCACCTTGATCATTTCCTGGATTGGTAGCCCAATTGGCACACAGAACAGAGGAGAAAAGATTGGGGAGAAAATAAACAGAGCCTCAGGACCTGTTAGCCTAGGTGCATGCATACAATTAGAGTACCAAAAAGAGAAGAAGCAAGAAAAATGAGAAGATAACTATTTGAATAATGACACACCAAACATCTTCCAAATTTGATGAAAGATATAATTTACAGATTCCAGGAGCTCTGTGCATATCAAGAAAGATAACCACACAAAACACATCTGAGTCAGACTCAGAAGTCAGAAGCCAAAGCCAGAAGCCAAACATGAACAGTAAAGCTGGAAAAGCACAACAGACAAATGACACATTATATACCAGTAGCATTCAATAGTCAGCCAACTTTTCATCAGAAACCATGAAGGGAAGGAGAGAACAGAACAATGTTTTTAAAAAGTAGTGGGGGATGATACAGAATTCCATATCCTACAAAAATAACCTTTTTTTTTTTTTTTGGTACCAGGGATGCTTAACCACTGAGCCACATCCCCAGCCCTTTTTATATTTTATTTAGAGACAGGGTCTTGCTAAGTTGCTGAGGCTGGCTTTGAACTCACAATCCTTCTGCCCCAGTCTCCCAAGCTACTGGGAATATCCTTCAATAATGAAATAAATACGACAAAAGTTAAAAGGAAATCAAGAGAATTTTTCACCAGAAAACTATAAACTATAAGGAATTCTTTAAAAATGTCTTCAGGATAGATGAAAATGATATCAAATAAAAAATTAAATGCTCAAGAAGGAATAAAGAGCAACAGAAATGATACAGGAAAATATTATGATAGACATCCATGCCAGGATATGATAATGATATGTATATAAGCTTATTTCAAATTAAACTTCCCTTAAAAAATAAAGCAAATAAACAAACTTAAGAAACAGAAGGGTAGGCTAGACATTAGGTTCCACATTTGCCTTCAAGCATCTGCTCGTTCTGAAGTAAAGATCAAAAGACTGAGAAGCTGAACAGAATTTTCAGCTAAGAGGACAAAATTGGAAATCAAGTTCATATTAGGTTGGATGTTGTCTGCCATGTCAGTCTACTTACGATTTACCCTTGTTCTTAGACTCTTCCTCCATAGTTGGGTTTTGAACTAGTGTCCTAGGACTTCCATAAAAAATTTTAAAAGAAATAAAAATAAAACACAAAAAACCTGCCAAGATAGTGGCTTAAAGCAACAAAAATTTATTCTTCACAGTTCAAGAGGTTGGAAGTCCAAAATCACGGTGGTGTCAGGGTGGCCCTCCCTCTGAAGGTCAAAGGCAGGATCCTTCTTTGCCTCTTCCTAGCACTTGGTGACTGCAGAAATCCTTGATATTCCTCAGCTCTGGGCTGCATCTCTTGGATCTCTGTCTCATAGCTTCTTCTCTGCAGGTCTGTATCTACATGTCTCTCCTGCTCTGCCTATAAGAACACCAATCATATTAGATTTAGGATATACCCTACCCCACCATGACCTCATCTTAATTAATTACATCTGTGAAGACACTATTTCTAAGTAACTAAGTATTTTTACATTCCGAGGTTCCAGGTAGACATGACTTTTTTTGTGGGGGGCGGGTAAACAGGGATTGAACTCAGGGGCACTTGACCACTGAGCCACATCCCTATCCCTATTTTGTATTTTATTTAGAGACAAGGTCTCAGTTGCTTAGCACTTCACCATTGCTCAGGCTGGCTTTGAACTCGGGATCATATTGCCTCAGCTTCCTGAGCCACTGAGATTACAGGCATGAAACAAAGCCCAACTATGGAGGAAGAGTCTAAGAAGAAGGGTAAATTGTAAATAGACTGACATGGCAGACTGAAACCCAGTTCCAAATCAGCTTAACACTGAATTGAATTAAGATGTTTCCTGTCACCTGAATGACTGTCTAAAGCCTCTTCTGAAGAATCACATAACACTATGTCTGTAATTTCTATATACCTTGCCTATAATTCACTTAAAAATAATCCAACATGCTGCAAAACAAATTCTAGAGGCCCAGCTTTGTTCATGAGAGCTGCTACACAGTCTCTGCACCTCCAAAATGCCTTCAGGGCTCTTCTTGCCAGACCATTATAAGGAGTCATATTTTGCTATTTTTTTTCCTAAAAATTGCTATGTCTGGCCTCCCAGGCAAGGGCTGAAACTTTAATCTCCACCTCCCTTAGCAAAAACCGCCCTGCTCTGTGGAGAGTGGTGACTTGGATCATGGTCTTTGACTGCCTTGGAGCTGTGGCTGTACTTTTCCCTAGGAACTTTCTGTGCAAAGGTGCAGGATGGAATTGCTAGGGGGCTGTGGAAATGCCCTGCCTGAGGAAAGTTCTGTGCAAAGGCTTGGAACCATAATAGTTTTGAACTTGAGTTCAGGCATCTACCAGCTGCTGGGGATAGGGTTCTGAGCACAAGAAGTTAACCACAATATCTTTTTGTTGTTGTTGTTGTTGTTGTTGTTGTTGTTCATTTTAGTTATACATGACAGTAGAATGTATTTTGACATATCACACATGCATGGAGTATAACTTCTTATTCTTGTGGTTGGACATGATGTGGAGTTGCATGGTTGTGTATTCATATATGAACATAGGAAAGTTATGTCTGATTCATTCTACTGTCTTTTCCATTCCCATCTCCTCTTCTTCCCCCCCACCATCACCCAGCTCCATCCAATCTGGTGAACCTCCACCCCTCACCCTCCCTCCACCCTCGTCTGTTGTGAGTCAGCATCCTCATAGAAATGTCTGTTGTGAGTCAGCATCCTCAGAGAAATCATTTGACCTTTGGTTTGGGGGGATTGGCTTATTTCACTTTGCACAATACTCTCCAGTTCCATCCATTTACCAGCAAATGCCATAATTTCATTCTTACTTATGGCTGAGTAATATTCCATTGCATGTATATACCACATTTTCTTTATCCATTCATCTGTTGAAGGGTTCCTAGGTTGGTTCCATAGCTTAGTTTTCTGAATTGAGCTACTGTTAACATTGACGACTACAGTATGCTGATTTTAAGTCCTTTGGATATATACTGAGGAGTGGGATAACTGGGCCAAATGGTAGTTCCATTCCAAGTTTTTTGAGGAATCTCCATACTGCTTTCCAGAGTTAACCACGATATGTGTATAAGCACCGCGAACCTCAAGCCTGCCTGCTTTCCAGAAACTTGCCCACAAATAATCTTTTGATGATTAAACCTATGTAATAAGCATGCTGAGCTAGCTCTGGGTCACTGTTCCTCCATCAGAGATCAGGGTCCCACCTGGGCCCAGCTTTCTCTTTATAAATGTTTGTGTGTCTTTCTTAATCCCCGTTGCTCCTCGCTGGTCTCTAGGGTTCAGCCATGCAGGTCGCAGCCCTGTTCTATGTCCTCGCTGTAGGAGTAAAACCACTCATTCTGAAAGAACAGGGTGCTAGACATCTCTGAAAACTTCTAGCTCTTCGAAACTTCAAGCGTCCAGTCATCTCCATCTTTGACAGCATTTATAAGAGATCTGAAATTTTCTTATTCCTTTTATTTCTTACTTTTGACTAAATGTATTTTGAGTTTGTTTATTGTTGTTGTTGATGCTGTTTATTTATTGTATTATTAGTATATTTCCTAGGAGAAAAGAGATGAGTTGGGGAACTGCCACACCATGTTCTTACAGAAACTAAAACTCACAAAACACAAAATTTTATATTGAGCATAATCTCCTTTAATACAAATATTATTTCTTAAAAAAAAGAGCGAGAGATACAATAGGATGATGAGAAATGAATGGCAGTTGCAGTTGATTTTCTTTCTTATTCTCAGTGTTTTTAATCTTCCCTATCTTCTGTGATTACAGCCATCCCTCTGTACTCATAGGGGACTGGTTCCCATACTACAGATGCCAAAATCTGGGGATGCTCAAGTCCCTCATGTAAAACAGTGTAGTATTTACATATAACCTACACGCATCCTCTTACAGACTTTAAATCATCTCTTGATTACTTTTAATACCTAATACAATGTAATGCAGTATAAATAATTGTTTTGTTTAGAGGATAATGACAAGAAAAAGTTTGTACATGTTTAATACAGACATAATTTAAAAATATATTCTTGATCCATGGTTGGTTGAATTCGCAAATGTAGAACTCATGGATAAGGAGAGCCAACTGTACATGTCATGTTTTATATTTATAAAAATAAAATGGTGTCAGTACTAAATTGCTACATATAAATAAAAGTCAAACTTTAAGTATAAAAATGTATTAGTAGGAAAGTACATGCTCAGCACATTCGAGAGCACAGAGGATATGTTAAGAGTCCCTTCATGAAGGATCTCGGACTTTGGTTAAGGAAAAATGAGAGAAGTAAAAAATCATTTTAATAAAAGGAAAATGTGGAAATGTCCCAAACCTCGACGTGCTACAGGATTTTAGAGCAGAAGCTAGACACATTCACTTAGAATGATGAGGAAAAATCTGCTTTGGGAAGGTCCACGTAGATTTTGACCAAAAAAGATGGCAAGAGGGAAGAGGGATGGGAAGAAAGACTCCCGGAGTCTAAGGCACTGAGATAAGAGAGCCTGGGATGTGTTTGGCGATTGCACAGTTTGACCTAAGAGTGGGGCTAATGCAGGGAGATGAAAGATGGATGCTGTGGCCTCCTGTGAGTTCAGGCTAAGCAGTCCAAACCTAAGTAATGGAATCCTTGGTGCTCTGGGGAGCAGAAATAAACACTAAAAGGGCTGTCCTTTGGGAACATGAATCTAGCCATGGTGAACAATAAGATTGTTAAGGATGGTGTCTCTGAAAACATAAGGGGGGAACAGTCACACAATAAAGACCTATTTTCTAGCGTCTATTTTGTTCCAGGTTCTGTGCTGAGTGCTGAGTCTCAAGTGGTAAATGAAACATAATCTCACTTGCTACATAATGGAAAAGAGACAAATAATTGAAAAGTGTAATATTAAAATATTATATTTCTGCTGTATTAGAGAATTAAAAATCATGTAGAGGACAAAGTTAGCAATCAGAGAAAGGCATCCTTGTAGGGTCATTTAAGCTGAGATACAAAGATGAGAAGGAATTAGTTCTACACAAGCGTGAAAGAAGAGAGTTCAGGCACAGGAGTCAGTGTGGAAAATCCCTCAGCCAAAGGAAGTGCCGGGAAACTGAGGCCATATTTACTGATGGGGTGGGGATGTGTAGGCCAGACTAAGGATTAGGAGAATTGTGCTCTAAGAAACCACCTGGACTGAACAGAATGGCAGAAGTACAGGAAGCCCAGTGAACATAGGAATGATCAGAGAACAAGGGTGTCATTTTGGATTCTTCAGGAAGCGGATGCCATGATGGATTCAGACACACAATGGAATCAGAAATACAAGAGCCTGAGATGGCGTTGCTTCTCCAAGTGACAAGAGAGAAGCAGCCCAGAGCAAGGCAGCCTGGGGAAGCAGTCCCATGTCAGGCACAAAGGGTCAGCTCTGGTGCTCTTCTGAGCCCTCCACTGACTGGGGGCAGCCATGGAGAGCAGAGACCCGCATAACCCTGCTGAGGCTTCTGGCAGTGCATCAATGGAGGCTGCCAGCTACCACGCTCCTGCAGTTAAGTTCTCACTGGATGGGACAACTGAGCAGGGGCCCTTCATGGCTCCTGATTTACCCATCACGTTTGGTAAATATAAATAATCTATTTTGGGGAGCTATAAAACTGGGTTTAAATAAAATATCAAATAACAGAACATAGAAGGTGAAGAGGGAATTTGGGTTAAAGCATTTTATGATTTTCAGGAGGGAACAGAGACCACGATAAAGGTTAGGCGGCACAGACTACGCACATTAAAAATCTTAAGGGTAATCATTGCAAAGAATATAAGCTGTACACATACCTTCTGTAATCTGTAAAAGGGGCTGAGGAATAGAGAAACCCTGAGCACTCCAACCAATGGAAGAAAGAGGGGGGAAAATCAAAGGGAAAGAAATGTACAGTTCAGAGAAGTTAGATAAAGGAGAAAAATACAAGGGAAAATTATCTCCTGGTCTTTCAAAGCAGGCAATAGCATCTAAAATTGATGGCATAGTGAACAAAAGATTTAAGTCTATTATATAATATAAAATTATTATATATTATATTATTATAACAATAGAAATTTGGAGGATTAAAAACAGGGAGAGTATAAGCATGCTAATTCTTCTTTTATAGCAATAAATTAATAGATGCAACCTAAAATTAGCAAATCAATTAACAGACATATAAACATGTTAGTGTGTTGAGGGTTAAATTAAGAAATTCAAGTCATAAATGGTTAAAAGTAATTGAATCTGAGGACCTAGTGAGGATAGGGGAATGAAGGTAAGCTTTCGTGTTTATTTTTTGTACTTCTATGTTTTAAAATGTTCTGCCAAGTGAACACATTACTTTAATAATAAAATAATAAGGATCTTGGAATGGATTTGAGATCACCCAGAAAGTGGGGTGAGGGAGCTGAGCATGAAGCCCCAAGGCACTCCAGCGTTAGAGACTGGCTGGGCAGAAGAGGAAGAAGAAGACCAAGAGCAGTGGCCATGGGGCAAAGAAGAACCAAGTCAGGGGGGGGCCTGGCCACCAAGGGAAGCTGCTTCAAGAGGGAGAGCATGACCTTCAATAGAGCCTTAAATCGTGTTCAGAGAGGGGCTGAGGTTGGAATGGAGCAGTGGCTTTGTGTTTTAGCAGCCCAGAAGTCCTCAGAGTGAGCAATTCCAGTAGAGTGAGATATTGGGAGAGTGAATGGGACTTGAGCAAATCAAAATGAAGTGAGAAAAGAGAGCCGGGGGCAGGCAGGGGAAAGATACTTGGCAAGAAACTAAAAAAGATTTTGTAACAATGTATGAGGTTCAAAGAAAGGAGAATTCTCAGATGGCTCCATCTATGAATCAGTGGTACATCAGCAAAATCTGAAAAGCCAAGGAGTATGGAAGATGAATTCCAGTCCCCCTTGTCAATCCACTGTGTCCAATTTCTGTGTATATCCATTCTCTGATGAGCTCTTTGACTCATAGAATCCATAGCCCAAATGCACAGGCAGCCTCAGCACAGGTGTCTCAGAAGCTACTGGAAGACTGGTTTCATTGTAAATGCATTAAAAAGGGTCTCCTTTGCAAATTCTCAAATTGCTTAGAGAAGGACTAACATGGGAGCGCTTCAGGCTGTAGCATCAGCCCTGAGTACAAAATGTTTGTTAAAAGGTGCTGGATTCTCAGCTCTCCTCCTGGCAGAATCATTCTCACTCAGAGCACTCCAAGGCTCGGAGACGTTTTCAAAAGGAAGATTTAGAAACCTGCTTTGAATTACAGCACAGCTAGGCAATATTTTCTTAGCCAGTGAGGCTTTTCTCTTTATTTTGCTTTGGAACACATTGGAAGAGAAAGACTTGGGAACATTGGAAGGGAAGATCTCTCAAGTTCACATCTCCAAGTTTAATAACTTGAATATAGTCTGGTAAATCACCTTCAATAACTTGTATTCATTTTGATTTCGATTTTCATTTTCCATAAAGCCATTTTCCAGATTTTAAGCTCTTCGTAATAGCGCCATCCTCAGAACAATGAATTTGGATTTTGTTATTATTCGTAAGTCTTCATCGCCTTCAGCTTCCAACATCACTAAATTGGAATCAATCTGAAAGTGTATGCATCTCTGCTGGATTCTGCGTGTCAACATACACATTTTCCACACGCTCTGCCATGGTATGCTTAAAATCTAGCGCTATTTTTGTTGTCCAGGGAAAAAGGATCTTTATTCTGGTGTGACAATGACATTGAAACTTGGGGTAGTTGGTTATGACTTGCAAAAGAAACACAAAGAGCTCCTCTGTGTCTCTTCCCCCAACTCTGTTCTGACATTCCCCCAGGAAGTCCTTGGTTTTGCTGACCACCACGACATCAGTTCATCAGTGTAACAATTATTTTTCTTATTTGTCTTCTATTGTTTCTTCCTGTGTGATATGGATAATCATCGAGGTGAAAACATGGGCCTTACAGAGCCAAGAGTACCAAATGGTCCATCAGAACCTATACTTATGAACTCCAAGAAACACAGATCCGCACAAATCTCATCAAATTAATCTCACCAACCCAGCTGGTGGCTGTATGTCTAAGATTCTTCATCAATTCATCTTTTTATTTCTGATTTACATATTTTTTCCTTTTAATATATGTGTATGTGCACACACCCACATATCTTTTTAACTTGGTGAAATTTCTTTTCATTCAGGCAGATTTACATTGCATCCTCTAAATCTGAGATATTTTGCTTCATGAACTAGAACTTTCTGCTTTTTAGGAGATATAGAAAGAAAGCTATCTACTTTTTCCTAGCACTTTATATATATCACCATATTTAGAAGTCCACATGATAGCTATTATTATCTCTATTACATGGATGGAGAGAATGAAAATAATAGAAGTTAAATAATTTGCTCAAAATATTACAAAACTTGTGGTGGTGATACAGGGATAGGAATAGAGAACTACCGAAGCCAACAATATTTCCACTCCCCGACTGCTTCATCACATACTGGGTTGCACTGGGAGTTCATGAAAACAAAGCAAAACTAAAAAGTACTAAAAATCATCATTGAAGAGAATCCAACATAATATTCATAACAAAGATAATCAGGGTCTTTCCATATTTTCCCCCAAATGTAGTCAAATACAACTGTCTCGATCCCTTAAGGATTGAATAAGAGTTCATGTGAATCAGTAGACTTGCCACACGATTAGATTGTGTAGAGAGGTACTATTGTATAAATTCACTGGAGTTGGACTTCCAAGACCTCAGTAAAGCATCTCCATTTAATAGCCATGTGAACTTGCAAAAGCTATATATTTGGAGTTTTCTTAGTTGTAAAATTGTGTTTGGAAGAGAAGGGCAAATCTCTCCATATAGACTATTGATCTCTCTGCTGACAAATTGAGGCCATGTGACGTACTAGAGCCCATGAAAATATGAAATCATGTGCCTTGGGTCACTGAAGGTCAAGGCAGGTATGAGCCAGTGCATCTCCTCTATCTCTTCATTGCCTGAAGCAACCGTAGAGGCCACACATTTCAGATGCTCCTTTGTATAGAACAGGGTGGCCCAACTGCCTTCATATTTTTCCTCAGTGAGAAAGGACATCTGTGTTGTATGAAATCACTGAGATTTCATAGTTTACCTGTTGTGGCAGCTAAAGTTAATTAACCCAAATAGCACAGGAGGGTCATAACTTCCGCCATGCTAGCTTACATTATTGTGAGACTCAAATAAGACTCAAAATAAATATCTGCTAACCTTAGCCTTATATGGATTTAAGGATTACTATAATTCATATTTTTAAAGAAGTCTGATTTAATTACTGTTTTTATAGTGTAAAGATTGTGCAAAAGTTGTTTCAATTATCTTAACAATTATTTGCAAAAGATAAATGTTTCTAGCCTGTTGAAAATACTATTTTAGGATCTGAGGTTGTGGCTCAGTGGTAGAGTGCTTGCCTAGCATGCACAAGGCACTGGTTTCGATCCTCAGCACCACGTAAGTGTAAAATAAAGACATTGTGTCCACCTAAAGCTAAAAAATAAACATTAAAAAAAATAAAATACTATTTTATGTTTTCTTTACCTTGTATTATTCTCTTGTTCAGCAAGCTTCCACAAAGAGTACAAATGCAAGCTTTAACTCAATTCTAACTGAAATAATATGAATATCCATGTACTCTTTTCTTAATTAATGAAACTTCATTGGAGTTTATTCTCTAGAAAATTATTCTTTTTCCTGCTCATGTGAACAATGTCATACCCATTGGCATCCATGAGAGTAACAACCACAGGACAAATGACTCCCAGGCATGGGAAGGTGCCCAGCTTTCAGTCCCACTCTCAGCCTTGTTTGAAACAAAGCCAATTCACTACACATCAAAAGAAGCAAGCAGCCGCAGGGCAGGGCAAGTGAGTGGTGCCACGCTTCCCCCTACTCTCTTCCTCATATGCCCATAAACTTGAATTTGGAGTAGAGACTAAGTCTGGAGTCAAAGACTGTGAGTCAGCTTTCCAGCACAGGCCCAGTGCCCTTGGCCCTGTGGTGAGGTGGTGCATTGTGATGGGATCAGATGGTGGAGGGAACGTCTTAGCTCAAGGCAGCCAGGAAACAAAGGGAAGTGAAGAGGAAGAGCCAGGGTCTTGATGTCCCTCTCAAGGGATGCCTCCAATGACCGAAGTCCTTCCACTGGGTCCCCACTCTGAAACGTTCCACCACATCCCAATAGTGCCACAGGCTGGGGACAAAGCCTTTAACACACGGGCTTTTGGGGACACTTATCCAAGTCATAGCAGAGGGTCAAGGCATGATAATGATCTAAATTCACATACAAAGTTGATTATAAAATAAGCCTGTCTGGCCAGGCACAGTGGTGCACGCCTGTAATCCCAGTTGTTCAGGAGGCTGAGGCAGGAGGATGGCGAGTTCAAAGCCAGTCTCAGCAACTTAGTGAGACCCTGTCTCTAAATAAAATATAAAAACAGGGCTGGGGGATGTGGCTCAGTTTTTAAGTGCCCCAGTTTCAACCCCCAGTACCAAAAAATTAAAAACATAAAAAATAAAAATAAACTTGTCTGGATTGTGCCTATGTGTTGGGAGGGAAGATAAAAACAGAGTAAAGACAAAATGCACAAAAATGTATACCAAATATTACTTATGAAACTTCTCCTCTTAAAAGTTTTCTCAATTCTGAAGAGGTATGAGACATGAAATTGCTAGTTTCCCATATTTCAATTATTGGATCATAAAAGTAGGCAGCTTTGGAGTGGATACACTTAGAAGACTGTGCTGTTTGTAGCACCTCTGTGAATATGGTTTGTCACACACACACACACACACACACACACACACACACAAACTCATATAGAAGTATAATCCCCAAAGTCATATTAATGACATTAAGAGTTCGGAAACTTAATCCAACTGCAGTGTTCAAAGGTGGAGCATTTAAAAGGCAATTGCATTAGATTAGGACATCACAGTTTGCTCCCCATGACTGAATCCTAGTTGCTCTATAGACAGAGGGAGAGAACTAGAGGTAGAGCTCCATGGTAGAACACTTGATCAGTATGCACTGGTTTGATCCTTAGCACTGCGAGTAAATAAATAAATAAACAGGAGAGAGAGATATAACAGCAGTTCCACCATGATGTGATGCTACCAAGCGGGGCCTTTCCCTGAGTTATACAGACTTCTGGCTTCCAAAACTGAGCTAAATAAAACACTTTTCTTTAAAATGTAGCCTACCTTGAGTATTTTGCTATAGTCATAAAAAGCTGACCAATACAAATGCAACACACAAATACCTAGACTACAAACTATGTAATTGTTTTCAGTGCATTTTAATTTTATCAAGAATCCATCAAGTCTTGTGATAACTGACAGTAGAGACAGGGAAGAAGGCAAAGGAATGGGGAAAGGGAGGGTAGAGGGAGAGGAGGAAGCAAAGAAGGGCACAGCCCTGAGTACAGGCTGGGAGATAGTCTTCGGTTATACGCAAATTGCATCCTCAGCAGGAACAGAGTTAAGGAAGGTAGAATGGCAAAAGGTTATCTGGGAAACCATGTTTCAAAAGAATATTTGAATTGGCAATAAAAACATTCTCTCTTTCCCAGCATATTTCACAATTAAAAAAATCTTTTATAAGCCTGCCAGAAATTTAGATGAAGAAGGTCGAAAACATCAAGGATATTTTTTTCTGAATTACTATGTGTATATAGTTTTTTTTCTGGAAAAATAAAGCAAACCATTAAAATTAAAAGGATTTTTAAATGTTGGCAGAAGAAACTTTTTATTGTCACAACAAAGAAAACCCAGCTGAGAAGTGCTTTATGAAGCAGGAGCTAAGGCAGTTAACGTGGATTTGCAAAAGTGGTTTGTTTGGTTTTGTTCTAAGTCACAAACCAGAGGCATTTCCTGGGGTCTTACCCAGCAGTGAGAGAAAGCTGGGTGCAGTGGTTAAAAGGTCATATTCTCCAGGCATTTCCAAGCAGCCTAGAGAGAAAAAAAATACCAGCAGGGAGATACCCATTGTAGCAACGTGGATCAGGGCTTATGTCTGAAAAGATGACCATTGCCATTGTCCCAGGATCATCACCTGTAGCCACAAGCATCTCATGTCCTTCCACAACCTCCTAAAGAAATTCTCAGCACACATTTTTCCCCCAGTGATCTTAGTTCTTAGTTCTCAATTCTCAAATTTTTTAGTTCTCAAAACATATAGCCAAGGAATTGAAATATTGTTCCAGAAATGTCACAACATGTTGAATCTTTCTGGCCTCATTTTAACAGAAAATTCAGACATAGCAGCAGCTTAACCTGGATTTTAAAAGAAACTACTATCTTGGGGCCGGCTAAACGGTCTGCTAGCTGACAAAGTGTGTACCTCTATGGAGCTGATATTGCCTGGTCCTTGGGGACCCCCTCCAGGTTTTTCTCTGTCTCCTTCAGATCCTTGTGCTAAAAGCCCAGCTTTGAACCTGAATTGAAGACCCTAAAGAGTACCCAGACCCTCCCCTTATTAGTAGATCTAATGTCTTTGAATACACAAAACCACCCAAGCTCACCCAGTTCCAGGTCAATCCTGCCCTGAAGTACCAACAACCCTAAGAGACTGAGAGTGACATGTGAAGGCATCATTGACAGCCCCTAACCCTCTGCTATCTTTTTACAGCCCAGTTATTGCCCTATGTACAGCCACAAAGCAGGAAGGTGAGCAATTTTGTGAAGAAATATTATGTCAAAAGAGAGAAACAGTGAGTTGGAGGAAAAATTAAAAAAAAGACAGGCAAGGAACTCTTGGTGTGGGTGGCAACTTGATGAGACTTCTTGGGAAAGTGATTTGACGCACACATAAAAGATCTTAATAATAATGTTGCTTGTAGAAACCCATTCTAAAAATTCAGTAAGGCCAGATGTAGTAGTACATGTATATCATCCCAGCAACTCAGGAGGCTGAGGCAGGAGAGTTACAAATTCGGCCAGCCTCAGCAACATAGTGAGGCCCTAAGCAACTTAGCAAGAACCTGTGTTAAATATACATATATATATATAAATTACATCTGCGATGTAACTCAGTGGTAAAATGCCCCTAGTTTCAATCACTGGTACCAAAAAAAAAATCAGTATTGGGGCAAAGATATATCTCATAAGAGACAAAACCCCAAATATATTCATGGGAGCAATGTTTATAAGAACTGAAAATTAGAATCTACTGAAATGCCCAAAAAGAGAATATTTGCTAACTCATTGAATGTACGTACAGTAAAATAATGTAGTCTTTAAAAATTATATTTTAGAGAACTATTCAGAAGATGTGGAAATATATTCACAATATATTGTCATATGAAAAGGCATCCCAAAATAGTATGCATAGTACAATCCAAATTTATACTACAAAACGGTAACTCTGAAGATCCTAAATTCTGTACAATGACCAGGTATCAGTTTTGTGATCAGAAAAATAAAAAAATTACTAGTTGTAATAACAATAATGTACCAACGACTACTGCATATGACCCCTTACACGTCATTGCCCAGAAATGTACCTTGGGTTACTAGAGCGAAAAATGAGATGCAAAATAAACAGGGAAAGTGGCAAGTCCTTTAATATATGAGAAAAAAAATGTGTTCATGTATCTCAGAAGCCTATGGAGGGTCCAAAGGGCTGTCTCAGTGCATGTAAGCAGTTCAATGGAACAAAGCTTATTTTATCCAGGGTCAGTATTTTTCATCTTTCCCACAACACACTGGGAGTGGTGACTTTATCAAGTCCACTGCTAAGTGACTTAATAAAAAATAAATTATCCATAATGCTGATGGACTTTGAGCACACCTTGCTCAGAAAGAGCCATGCATCCACCAAATGGGAACTGCAAGGTTCTCTGAAAATGTGTCCTGATTTCCTTAAGCAAGCGAAAGGATGTTGCATGACTTCACAGACTAGTTGCATGGTTCACTATGCAAGCACAAGACGAGGTGTTCGTGGTCCATTAGGAGCACCTCTGAGCCCCAAGGTTCTTGGCTGAAAGCTGTCTCCTCCTCAGCCTTAGTTTTTCTATTCCTAAAGTGGGATGAATAATTTCTAGTCATCACCTTATTTTGCCACTGAAGAATCAGCATCCCTGAGATCATGTCTGGACAAATGCTAATTGAAAGTCTATAAACAGTAGGTGCTTTTTTGTGAATCAGAAAATTCTCTTTCCCTTCTGTTGTAGTTGATACAGTCAATCCTGCAAAGGAAATTTCTTGTCCAATATGCTATTAACTCATTGTACAAGGAGGTTTGTCCTTTAAGTAATGGATATGAGTGTATTTGTTCATATCTACTAAACGTTGTATTGAGTCTACTTATGAAGGAGACAATGAGGTACCTTAATTTTATTTTTACATATAGGGATAGAAGGTAGGGGGAAGCAGGCAATCTGATGATTTGGTATCAGATTCCCAAGATGTCCACAAATGAATAACTAGGACAAGAATTCGACCTTGTGGTTAAAGTAAACAATTATGTCTTTGAAATTTAAATATTTCAGTATTCCAAATGAAGAAAGTTAAATTAAAGAGGAAGGTGACTTCAAATTCAAGCAGCGAAAGAACACATTGAGAATGAATTACATAAACAGATAAAAGAAGAAGTTAAGCATCTTTATCAGGAGTTAGAGATTATAAAAAATAATCAAACAATAATTCTAGAAATGAAGGAAACGGTAAACCAAATTAAAAACTCAATTGAGAGTATCACTAACAGAGTGGAGCAAGTAGAAGCCAGAACGTCAGATAATGAAGACAAAATATATCATCTTGAAAAGAGTCTAGCCAACTCAGAAAGGCTGGTAAAAAATCACGAGAAAAACATTCAAGAGTTATGGGATAACATAAAAAAAACAAACTTACGAGTCATCGGGATAGAAGAAGGTACAGAGATTCAAACCAAGGGAATGATTAACCTGCTGAATGAAATAATTACAGAAAACTTTCCAGAAATAAAAAAGGAAACAGATATACAAATTGAAGATGCATACAGGACACCGAGCACACAAAATCACAGTAGACCAACGCCAAGACACATTGTTATGAAGATATCCAATATACAGAACAAAGAGAAAATATTAAAAGCTATAAGAGAAAGGAGACAGATTACATTCAGGGGTAAACCAATAAGGTTAACAAGGGATTTTGTATCACAGACACTGAAAGCAAGAAGGTCATGGAACAATGTATTTCAAACACTGAAAGACAATGGATGCCAACCAAGAATTCTGTATCCAGCAAAATTAAGCTTCAGGTATGACAACGAAATAAAAATCTTTCATGATAAACAAAAGTTAAAAGAATTTGCAGCCAGAAAACCAGCATTGCAAAGCATTTTGAGCAAAACACTACACGAGGAAGAAATGAAAAACAGTAACCAAAACCATCAGTGGGAAGTGCCTCGGTAAAGACAGAGGGAGAGGGGAAAGAAAATCATGGAGAAACAAACTAAATATTTTTTAAAGGATAAATAATCAAACATGGATGGAAGTACAAACCATATATCAACAGTAACTCTGAATGTTAATGGCTTAAACTCTCCAATAAAGCGACATAGGCTGGTATCATGGATTAAAAAAACAAATCCAACAATATGCTGCCTCCAGGAGACACATCTGATTGGAAAAGACATACACAGGCTGAAGGTGAAAGGATGGGAAAAAATATACCACGCACACGGTCCTCGTAAGCAAGCAGGGGTGGCCATCCTCATATCGAATAAAATCGACTTCAAGACTAAGTTAATCAAAAGGGATAAAGAAGGACATTATATACTGTTAAAAGGAACCATTCACCAACAAGACATAACAATTCTCAATATTTATGCACCAAATAATGATGCTGCGACATTCATAAAACAAATTCTCCTCAAGTTCAAGAATCAAATAGACCACAACACAATAATTATGGGTGATTTCAACACACCTCTCTCACCATTGGACAGATCCTCCAAACAAAAGTTGAATAAAGAAACTATAGAACTCAATACCACAATCAATAACCTAGACTTAACTGACATATATAGAATATATCAACCATCATCAAATGGATATACTTTTTTCTCAGCAGCACATGGATCCTTCTCAAAAATAGACCATATATTATGCCATAGGGCAACCCTCAGTAAATATAAAGGGGTGGAGATAATACCATGCATTTTATCTGATCATAATGGAATGAAACTGAAAATCAATGATAAAAGAAGGAAGGAAAAATCCTACATCACATGGAAAATGAACAATATGTTACTGAATGATCAATGGGTTACAGAAGACATAAAGGAGGAAATCAAAAAATTCTTAGAGATAAATGAAAATACAGACACAACATATCGGAATCTATGGGACACAATGAAAGCAGTTTTAAGAGGAAAATTCATCGCCTGGTGGTCATTCCTCAAAAAAAGAAAAAACCAACAAATAAATGAGCTCACACTTCATCTCAAAGCCCTAGAAAAGGAAGAGCAAAACAACAGCAAATGTAGCAGAAGGCAAGAAATAATTAAAATCAGAGTGGAAATCAATGAAATTGAAACAAAAGAAACTATTGAAAAAATTAACAAAACTAAAAGTTGGTTCTTCGAAAAAATAAATAAGATCGACAGACCTTTAGCCATGCTAACGAAGAGAAGAAGAGAGATAACTCAAATTACTAACATACGGGATGAAAAAGGCAATATCACAACAGATGCTACAGAAATACAGAAGACAATTAGAAATTATTTTGAAAACCTATATTCCAATAAAATAGAAGATAGTGAAGACATCGATAAATTTCTTAAGTCATATGATTTGCCCAGACTGAGTCAGGAGGATACACACAATTTGAACAGACCAATATCAATGGATGAAATTGAAGAAGCATTCAAAAGACTACCAACCAAGAAAAGCCCAGGACCGGATGGGTATACAGCGGAATTTTACAAAACCTTTAAAGAAGAATTAATACCAATACTTTTCAAGTTATTTCAGGAAATAGAAAAAGAGGGAGCTCTTCCAAATTCATTCTATGAGGCCAACATCACCCTGATTCCGAAACCAGACAAAGACACCTCAAAGAAAGAAAACTACAGACCAATATCTCTAATGAACCTAGATGCAAAAATCCTCAATAAAATTCTGGCGAATCAAATACAAAAACACATCAAAAAAATTGTGCACCATGATCAAGTAGGATTCATCCCTGGGATGCAAGGATGGTTCAATATACAGAAATCAATAAATGTTATTCACCACATCAATAGACTTAAAGATAAGAACCACATGATCATCTCGATAGACGCAGAGAAAGCATTCGACAAAGTACAGCATCCCTTTATGTTCAAAACATTAAAAAAACTAGGGATAACAGGAACTTACCTTGACATTGTAAAAGCGATCTATGCTAAGCCTCAGGCTAGCATCATTCTGAATGGACAAAAGTTGCAGGCATTCCCTCTAAAATCTGGAACAAGACAGGGATGCCCTCTCTCACCACTTCTATTTAATTTAGTCCTTGACATACTAGCCAGAGCAATTAGACAGACAAAAGAAATTAAAGGCATAAAAATAGGAAAAGAAGAACTTAAATTATCACTATTTGCAGATGACATGATTCTATACCTAGAAGACCCAAAAGGGTCTACAAAGAAACTACTAGAACTAATAAATGAATTCAGCAAAGTGGCAGGATATAAAATCAACACGCATAAATCAAAGGCATTTCTGTATATCAGCGACAAACTTCTGAACCGGAAATGAGGAAAAATACTCCATTCACAATATCCTCAAAAAAAATAAAATACTTGGGAATCAACCTAACAAAAGAGGTGAAAGATTTATACAATGAAAAGTACAGAACCCTAAAGAGAGAAGTAGAAGAAGATCTTAGAAGATGGAAAAATATACCCTGTTCATGGATAGGCAGAACTAACATCATCAAAATGGCGATATTACCAAAAGTTCTCTATAGGTTTAATGCAATGCCAATCAAAATCCCAACGGCATTTCTTGTAGAAATAGATAAAGCAATCATGAAATTCATATGGAAAAATAAAAGACCCAGAATAGCAAAAGCAATTCTAAGCAGGAAGTGTGAATCAGGCGGTATAGCAATACCAGATTTCAAACTATACTACAGAGCAATAGTGACAAAAACAGCATGGTACTGGTACCAAAACAGGCGGGTGGACCAATGGTATAGAATAGAGGACACAGAGACTAATCCACAAAGTTACAACTATCTTATATTTGATAAAGGGGCTAAAAGCATGCAATGGAGGAAGGATAGCATCTTCAACAAATGGTGCTGGGAAAACTGGAAATCCATATGCAACAAAATGAAACTGAATCCCTTTCTCTCGCCATGCACAAAAGGTAACTCAAAATGGATCAAGGAGCTTGATATCAAATCAGAGACTCTGCGTCTGATAGAAGAAAAAGTTGGCTCCGATCTACATATTGTGGGGTCGGGCTCCAAATTCCTTAATAGGACACCCATAGCACAAGAGTTAATAACAAGAATCAACAAATGGGACTTACTTAAACTAAAAAGTTTTTTCTCAGCAAGAGAAACAATAAGAGAGGTAAATAGGGAGCCTACATCCTGGGAACAAATCTTTACTCCTCACATTTCAGATAGAGCCCTAATATCCAGAGTATACAAAGAACTCAAAAAATTAGACAATAAGATAACAAATAACCCAATCAACAAATGGGCCAAGGACCTGAACAGATACTTCTCAGAGGAGGATATACAATCAATCAACAAGTACATGAAAAAATGCTCACCATCTCTAGCAGTCAGAGAAATGCAAATCAAAACCACCCTAAGATACCATCTCACTCCAGTAAGATTGGCAGCCACTATGAAGTCAAACAACAACAAGTGCTGGCGAGGATGTGGAGAAAAGGGTACTCTTGTACATTGCTGGTGGGACTGCAAATTGGTGCGGCCAATTTGGAAAGCAGTTTGGAGATTCCTGGGAAAAATGGGAATGGAACCACCATTTGACCCTGCTATTGCCCTTCTCGGACTATTCCCTGAAGACCTTAAAAGAGCATGCTACAGGGATACTGCCACATTGATGTTCATAGCAGCACAATTCACAATAGCTAGACTGTGGAATCAACCCAGATGCCCTTCAATAGATGAATTGATAAAAAAA
Source organism: Spermophilus citellus (assembly GCF_964194105.1). Taxonomy (NCBI): domain Eukaryota; kingdom Metazoa; phylum Chordata; class Mammalia; order Rodentia; family Sciuridae; genus Spermophilus; species Spermophilus citellus. The sequence goes on from NC_138189.1 coordinate 126,784,211, forward strand.
ATGTGGCATCTATACACAATGGAGTACTATGCAGCAATAAAAAATGACAAAATCATAGAATTTGCAGGGAAATGGATGGCACTAGAGCAGATTATGCTTAGTGAAGCTAGCCAATCCCTAAAAAACAAATACCAAATGTCTTTTTTGGTATAATGAGAGCAACTATGAACAGAGCAGGGAGGAAGAGCAGGAAGAAAAGATTAACATTAAACAGAGACATGAGATGGGAGGGAAAGGGAGAGAAAAGGGAAATTGCATGGAAATGAAGGGAGACCCTCATTGCTATACAAAATTACATATAAGAGGTTGTGAGGGGAATGGGAAAATAAACAAGGAGAGAAATGAATTACAGTAGATGGGGTAGAGAGAGAAGATGGGAGGGGAGGGGAGGGGGGATAGTAGGGGATAGGAAAGGTAGCAGAATACAACAATTACTAATAGGGTATTATGTAAAATTGTGGATGTGTAACCGACGTGATTCTGCAATCTGCATTTGGGGTAAAATTGGGGGTTCATAACCCACTTCAATCTAATGTATGAAATATGATATGTCAAGAGCTTTGTAATGTTGTGAACAACCAATAAAAAAAATAAAAGCAAAGAAAAAAAAAGAGGAAGGTGACTTCAATTTCCCACAGTCCTAACTAATAAAAGAAAAGTGGAATCTCCAGCTTAGAAAAATACAGGGACTTTAATCTTCAGAATACAGAATTGGAAGGTCAAACAAATGAAGTTAGCCTGATTAGCTAGAGATTAATCTGAGCAAAATAAAATGTCTTGAGTGATCCATCTTTGAGATTATTTTAGAGCTGACACTTTTACCTGAACGGAATTTTCTAGAAGAGAGAAGAGAATTGTAACCTCAAACCGTGAAAGTTGATATTGGACATCCTGACAGGAAAGACCTTCAAAGATCAAAGGGTTCCCCTTTGTCCCAAGCACACGGCCAAGAATCTCCCACAGATTCTGTTCCAACTACTTTGCCAGAAGGAGGATATGCTTTCAGTTCTGTCAATTTTGCTTGATGCAAGACTGCTTGGAATCAGCTTAAATGCTGTGATAGGGAACAGTTCATAATATTCAGGAATACGAGTGTCTAATACACACACCCCTTTATGTCTGGTACCGGCTCATACTGTTCAGCCCCAGGGTGGTCCACCTGCATACATATGTATGCTTGGCTCCTTGATTGTCAAGTACAGAAGTAAATCCATACACATGGGATATAATTCAGCCTATAATTTTTTCTGCTTCGACTACATTGGTCACCTTGTAATCACATTCGTTTTGTTTTAAAACAGCTGCGTTATAGTTTGGATTCCCCAAAGGCCCTTGTGTGAAAGGCTTAGTCACCACCTTGATGCTATTGGAAGGTGGTGGAAACTCTAAGAGGTGGGCCTGGTGGGAGGCCTTCCGGTCATTGGAGCATGCTCTTGAAGAGGATGGGGAACCCCAGACTACTCTATTTTTTATATTCCAGTCACAAAATGAGCAGCTTATCGCCAGGTGCTCCCTGCTATGCTGTGCTGCCCCGACACAGGTCCAAAAGCAATGCAGCCAACGGACCATGAACTGAAACCTGCAAAACCATGAGCCAAAGTGAATCTTTTCTCCTTATAAGTTGATTATCTCTGTTATTTGTTATAGTGATAGGAAGCTGACTACCAGAAACACCACTGATAACTTCAAAATGCACTCATGTGCCACATAATGGTCGACAGGAGACTACATATATGACAGAGGTCCCATAATTTTACAATGCAAGAGAAAAATCCCATCAGTGAATGTATTTGGGGTGGTGCTGATACAAATGCACCTACTGTACTGCCAATCATGGGAAAGTATAGCATGTACAATTAGGCACAGTACATAGTTCTTGATAATGGTAATAAGTTACTGTTACTGGTTTATGTACTTTCTATGCTATACTTTTTATTGTTTGGAGTTTTTTTTACTCCTTCTACTTATATTAAAAAAAGATGATGATAAAACATTGTACCACATTCTACTAGCAGCAGCCACATCTATCCATTGTTTATGCATCTCCTCATTTTATTGAGAGGCCAGGATCAGTGATGCACCCAGACAATGGAGAATGTGTACCTTAGTTGTTGTGGCTTGGATATGAGGTTTCCCAAAAAAAGCTTATGATTAGGTTGAGAGTTCTAACTTGATCCATGGATTAATTCATTTGCTGGATTAATAATTGGAAAGGACCGCTGTTACGTGATGACTGCAGGCAGGTTGGTGTGGCTGGAGGATGCAGGCCAATGGAGACATGACTTTGGGGTTTATATTTTGCGCCCAGGGCCTTGCTTTCTCTCTGCTTCCTGGCAGCCATAAGCTGAGCGGCTTTCCTCCACCTCACCCTCTGGCCCTGATGTCCTTCCTCACTTCAGGTGCAGAGCAAGGGAGCCGGCTGACCAGGAACCTCTGAAACCATGAGCTGAATTGAACTTTTCCTCCTCAAAATTGTTCTTGCAGGTATTTTGGTCACAGCAACAAAAAGCTGGCTAACATAATGGTGTCTGCAAAATTTCTCAGAACAGATGCCCATCATTAAGCGCTGCATGGCTATACCTGACTATTTGCTTTCTACAAAACTAGTTCCACTAACCTTCCTTAAAACGTGACATTCAAATGTAACAGACAAAAATAACAGGATGTATACACAACAGACAAAAAAAAAACACAAGCGTGTGTTTTTGTGTGTAAGTGGGTGAGTGGGTATGAACACATGGGAGGGAGGGAAAGAGAGGAGATGCTACAGGGTGAAGAAATACCCTCTGGACCAGCATCTCAGAAGAGGGCTTTCTCTGAAAGAGCTCACCTGGAAGTTGTGGAAAGCAACCTGTGACTGGGCAGGCTGATAGTGGCATTCTTATTGCTGTTATGGAAAAATCATAAGTTCATGTTGCTGGGATGTCTCACAAAATAATAAGCAGGGTCACTCCTCAGAGGGACTTCAAAGAGAACATTGAGACACTCAGTTCTTCTAGGAGACCAATCCTGTGGCAGCAGAGCTTGAGCTCACCCTCGCTGCCATGTGCTGATTCAGAACCTGCCACCTTCTCAGACCCTCAGCCCTCTCTAAAAGCAAGTAAATCGGAAGGCATAGGTCTTTTCTCTTGGGCAGTCTGACCCTTGACCCGCTTCCCTCCTGCCAGGCAGAAGCCTTTTAAAATCTCTTTCCGTTTTTGTTCTGGATGACTGCTTCCATTTCTCCTGACTCCAGAGCAGCTGAGCCTGTCGCCAAATCCAACAGTTCCAGGAAAGAGCCCAAAGCTCCCCTAGACTTGGAGAATTGCGCCACAGCCCCTCTCTTTGTGAAGCCATGTGCTCTCCAAAATCTTTTCCCATTGAAGTATTTTATAACCTACTGTTTAATTTGGAAACAATGGAAATGTTTCTAAAGAACCCAAGAAACAGCCCATAAGAGGATGCAAATAAACAGTTCAGTCAGAAAAGAAAACAACTTCTCCCTGAATTGGAAAATTACACACATACACACACACACACACACACACACACACACACACGCATCATAATCGCTTTGTCTGTTTTTGTCAAAAAATCTGCTGGAAAGCTTTGTAATCTAATGGAATTTAAGCAATCTATGAATTTAAATGGGATAAAAATTAAGTCTTTATTTTCACTAATTTCTAACTGAAATTTATTGTTTCCTTTCATTATTAGAGTTCCTTTGGTTTGGTGTCCAACAGTACATGCAGATATTTCTCAAACTTTAAATTTTTGCTCATCAATACTTCAAAATTAAGATAATTGTTGGATGTGCTGCTGAACATTGTTATCAGGCACCTTAACAAAGAAAAGGTTCACGTGGTACAAATTTGTTTTTCTTAATATTTTAATAATTCCCTTTTAATACTATTTGTTTCTTTTTAAATTTATGTATTTTACCATATGCATTTTAAAAGGTCACACACACACACACACACACACACACACACACAGAACAAGAAACCTCTACCATAAAGGTGATGGGAGTTTGCTCGTGGTTTGAATGGATGCAAATTTAGCTGGAAAAGCCAGCTATTTTCACTTAATATATTTTTCTTCGAGTGACTTTCAATACTGTTCAAAGAGTGGTGCCTTCTCTATTCAAATCTGCAACTCTCCTCATTTTTCAACTACAGAAACAAAAGAAAATCACACTTCCTGAGTTTGGAATGAGAAATGGGTTTCTTAAAGCGAATTCACCAGAGGAACTCCCTCTAAATATTCTTTCTCTATGCCCCCGGGTTCAGAGGAGGGAAATGAGAGCTCTCACTTAGAGTAAGTCTCCTCAGCTCTCCTGGCTCAAGGTGGTTTAAGAAGCTCTCTGCAGGCAGTATCCCACAAGGATGGCAGGATCACTCTGGGAGGAGAACAGACATTACCTTCCTACACGGTGACAGGCTCACGGTGAATCCCACCTCCCCACCCTGTGTCATGCTACCAAACTTCATGGATGTGTAACATCTAGGTTCCAGCAACGGTTCACAGCCTCATAAATGCAGAAGGCATGGACTTTCCTCCACGACGCTGGGACACAGGAAATCTCGGATTCACTTATTTCTCCAAATCAAGTTAAATCTGCCCTCACTTCTCTCCCCATGAGGCTAGTGGCAAACTCCAGTCCACACTGAGAGTCCCTCCCAACCCAAAGATAGTCATACTCAAATCCAGGGCTCTCCTAGGGCTGGGGAAATGCCGGAGGCGTCAACTGGGGTTGCCGTCTATTCCATTCTTCTCCACCCTTCTGTTGACCTTGGGCTTCCAGGGACTCCATAGATGCCCGCCCGCTCAGTGGGCACGGCCCAGCACACAGCCTCATCCTCAGACAGCCTCACTGCATTTCCAAGGCTGAAAATCACAAAGTCCACCCTTGACAGGCCTCCAAGTACCCAGAGAGGGGCTGCTGCACCCAACCAGGTACCCTCCAGCCCACCCCTACCCTTGCTCTTACCTCAGAAAAAGCCACCCTCCACCCAGTTTGGCTTCTCTGGATTCTGCCTCTCACAATACTCATCTCCCTCTTCTCTCCATGAGAGGAGCCAACACAAGTCAGACTTCAGAAGCCAACAACAAGATAGATGGCTATCTTTAGGTGCCTGGAAATTTCTCCTTTCAATCTATAACCCCAAATCCCCTGAGATAAGGAGACAAATGTCTGGCTACATTATGGAAATAAATATAAGATCCATAGCCAGAGGAACAAAACACAGATTAATATTCCAATCAAATAACACATGGGCTAGAGATGCAGTTCCAAGGACAATAAACTAGTTTAGGTAGTAATGCAGAGTTATAGAAATGGATCTATTTTATGTGGCTACTGGAAACTAATTTGGGGTTTGAGTTGATTCATTGCTCATCACACACACACACACACACACACACACACACACACACTACACTACAGTTTCACCTTTCCCAATCTCAAGAGTTAAAGACAAATGGAAGCTGCTGAGCTGGCAATGGTTACCATCATTTTCTAGCATCCTTGAGATTCTGTATAACTGGAGACACATCCAGGTTTCACACCAGGTAACACAACTACTTTAAAAATAAACGCAACAATGATGACAACCCTCATCATGCCACACAAGCCACTCCACAGATCTCCGCTACTGCAGCCAGGCCATGTTGAATTTCCAAACTGCATCCCAACTCACAGAGGAAAAAAATATTCCAACTCTTATGGTCATTACTCATTCTTAAAAGATTAATTTAACAAAAATGAATACCCACCACAGTAATGAATGTCATTCAGCGGGAGAGTGGTTTGTGAAAGCTAGCCACACTGGAAAACATTACTTTTTAAATTAATGGCAGAACTGAAGTTTATTTTCAGATTTGGTCAGCATTTTTGAGAAGTAATGATTAGCCAGGGTGGGAAAAATCCAGATTAGTATTAAGTGCTTGCATGTTATGAGGCAGAATAGGCTAACCCCAAGCCTGGGACTTATTATTTAGTCCCTCACCAACCACTTTACTAGCCAAAAGGGACACACAAGGTCAGACTATGCTGTAAAACTCAGAGGATTAATAGAGCTGTTACATTAAGGCCCCAGGTACGTGGATCCATCATGAGTTATCCCCAGCCACTGGCAAAAGCACTTTCTATGTGTTATTGTGTTTATGCCATAAAACTATACAATGAGGGAGATATTATTACAGTATTATTAGTGTTGTTATCATTAATCTCACTTCACAAATGAGGATGCTCAACAAAGGTTGAGTAATTTGCAGTTGGACACACACAGAGTGGATCCAGGATTGGATCATGAACAATGTGGCTACAGAGCCCATACACTTAACCACATTTAAATACTGTGACAAGGACAGAACACACACATATACACATAGTACATTCATGTAGCATATAAATCACTTTCACGGGAATTACAGTTAATCCTCTCCTAGTTGGAAGTGGATTCATTATCATAGTCAATCCATCCCTGAGAGTAACAATTACCAGCTTTTACCCAGCACTGACCATTTCTCAGCCTGTGCCTCTAAGCACATCACATATTGTCATTCACTGAATTCTTCAGGCAACTGAGAAGGTGCTTATTATTATTCCTATTTCACATATGAGGAAACCGAGGCAAGGAGAGGCTAAAGGAGTTATCTACGGTCACTAAAATGTAACAAAGCCAGAGTTTGAACCCACTGGTTGGCTCCTAGGTAGCACCAAGGATAAAATCCAGCTAGTCAGGCAGTGACTCAAGAAGCAGGAAACAAAGAAGGTTCCTGGCCTCAGGAAATTTGTAATAATTCCAGGGAAGGAAGAAATAAAATAAGAAAATAAAGAAGTAAATGAATTTCTTGAATGATGAGATTAGGAAAAAATAGTAAAAAGGATGAAAGACGAGGGAAGCAGTAGGGAGAGACTGAGGTTGTCTAGTATGAGATGGTCAGAAAGGAACTTTCTAGAGCTGGGCCCAGTGGTGCACACCTATAATCCCACCCAGCAGCACTGGAGGCTGAGGCAGGAGGATTGAAAATTCAAAGCCAGCCTCAGCAACTTAGCAAGGCCCTAAACAATTTAGCAAGATCCTGATTCAAAATAAAAAATAAAAAGGGCTGGGGATGTGGCTCAGTGGGTTAAGCACCCCTGGGTTCAATCTCTGGTGAAGAAGGAGAAGGAGAAGGAGAAAAATGAGGAGGAGGAGGAGGAGGAGGAGGAGGAGGAGGAGGAGGGGAGGAGGAGAAGGGGACTTTCTAGAAAGACTGTGCAGAGATCTGGAGGAAGTGAGGGCATGAGACATGCAGATTTGATGCATTCTCACCTGCAAGGCATTTAAAATAGACTTGGCTGGTAGGAAGCACAATAATTGGGCTCTCCCTAAGGCAAGAATATACCAAATAGAGGAGTTAGCCTGCTCAACATCTTTAAGAAACTGCAAGGAAATCAACATGGCTGGAGCTCAGTGAGTGAGGGTTGAGCAAGGGAAAAGATGTGCTCAGAGAAAGAATGGATTCAGGGAATAGAAGAGCAGATTCCAGAGCCCAGACAGATAGAGTTAAAAACTGGCTTTTACTCCGAGTGAACCAGGGAACCAGTACAGAGGTCTAAGACAGGCAGCTCCATGGTTGACATCATATTTTTAAAGTCTTCCTCTGTTTGCTGGATTGAGACTAAAATGAAGCCAAAAGATAAGAACATAGAGGGGGAAATGCACTAGGTGTCAATCACAATAACCTAGCTAGGTGATAGCAAACTGGGCAGAGTGGTTGTGGAAGGTGGGGTGGGGGGGGGAATGAGTGGATTCTGGATTTATTTGTAAGAAAATTCAACAGGATTCACTGATAGATTAGATGGCTATGTGAGAGAATGGGAGGATTCAAGGACAACCTCATTGTTTTTTTATTTTATTTGGTTGGTTTATCTTTTGTGTGGGCAATTAGAAAAATGGGGTAACCATCTATGAGATGGAAAAGTCGGCAGGGGAGCAGGATTGGGACTTTAATGGATAAGGGATGGAAATCAGGAGTTTCGTTTGGGTTATATTAAGTTGGAGAAGGCTAGGCTTCCAAGTAGAGATACTCAATGGGTGGTTGGATACACACCTGAATCACAAGAGGGAGATGAACTGAGCCATTGCTAGCTTATGAGAAATGTTCAAAGCCAGGAGACTGAATTACTTTGCATAGAAAGAGAAGTGGAGAGGTTCAAAGGTTAATCTCTGGTATCCCCCAGTACTTGGAGATCAGAAGATGAGGTAGAGGAAAAACAAAGAGAAGAAAAAGCCAATACAGAAAGGTAAAGATTTTTCTATAAAGGAGCACAGGAATGAAGAAGCAGCTGAAAGGTGGTGAGAAATTAAGAAAGGGTAGGATTATTTAAGATGAGAGATATGACAGTGTGTTTGTAGACTTGCATGAATCTGCCAGGGCTTCCGTAATGAAGTACCCCATGTTGCATGACTTAAGCAACAGAAATTTATTCTCACAGTCCTGAAGACTAAAGTCCAAGATCAAGGTGCCGGCAGTGCTGGTGACTTGGCTTGTTCCCTTGGTGTGTGTCCATGTCCCAATCCTATCCTTGATGAGGACACCAATCATATTGGATTAGGACTCACCCAAGTATCATTTTAACTGAATTAAAAGGGTAGGACTTCAACATATGAATTCTAGGGGGGCAACATAGAGGATGTAACAAGGTTGTTACAGGAGGGGATTGCTGAAACAATGTCCATTCATAGGCAAGAGCAAGTGCAAGCAGGTTCACAAAAGGAGAAGCCAGCTGTGGACAGGACACAGACAGTTCACCCATAATAACCAGAGACAAGACGGAGGACCTTGAAACAGATACAGGTGAATAGGTGCATGTGGAGGGGAAGACAACTTCCTTTAGTTGCCTCTCTCCAAGAGCAAGGCAGCAATGCTATCCCTGGAGCATGTGGGTAGGAAGGAGGTGTGGGAAGGCTGAAAAAGGAGAAGGTCTATGACGGCCATTTGGATGGCAGAGCGAACGGACTCTAGGGAGATGTTGTATGGAAGCTGGGTATTGCCAAAGGCCCCGTTGAGGTTAATTAACCTGAGTTATAAGCAAAACCATTCAACTTGCATGTGTTCTGCTCCCACAATGTGCTGCTGTTCAGGCTCAGAGTAAACAAAGAATTGGATTAAACCAGGATGATTGAGGAGCGTCTGGCTGCCAGACAAGCAGGACAAGGATGAACTGGCTTTATGGGGTGACTGTGATGACGGGCCAGGGAATCTCTGCTGTCAGGAAGATATAGCCCTTTCCTGGGGCTGCTGTAGCAAAGTACCACACACTGAATGGCTTAAACCACAGAAATGTGTGGTCTCAGGGTTCTGGAGGCCAGACCAAAATCAAGATGGTAAGGTTGGTTCCTTCTGAAGAATGTGAAGAAATGGTATGCTCCAGGCCTTTCTCCCTGGCTTGCAGAGAGCTCTCTTTGTGATCACGTGGCATCTCCCTGTTTGCCTGTGTCTGCCCTCAATGTTCCCCTTTTTATAAGGACACGGGTCATATTGAATGAGGGCTCTCCCAGTGACTTTGATGATACGCACTAGGACCCTCGTGGCAAATAAGGCCATATTCTGAGATACATGGAGGAGGGATTTCAACTTATGAATTGCAGGCAAGAGTCCACACAATTCAATCCATAATGGAAGAGAAACCAGGACAGGAGGTCAGGGTAGGAGAAGGATAATTTAAAATGACCAGGGGATTGTGTCCTGGTAGGGTCGGAGGAATGGTGGAGTAGGAGGGCTGGAAGGAAACAGCTGGGAGGAGGCAAAGCATGGTGCCCATGAAACTTGTCTCATATTAACACTACCTGGAAGACATCTGTACATGACTCAGGTGTTCATACCAATACCTCTCAGCAACCTAGGATTTCCTGTTCTCTCTGCTCTCTTTTTCTTAACTATAGCTCCAAGTTTGTTTGTTATTTTAATTTTCCAACCTAGTCCATCTGCTACTATAACAAAACACCTGAGATCGGATAATTTATAAACAAAAGAGGTTTATTTTGGCTCACAATACTGGTCCAAGGTTGAAGGCCTACATCAAGTAATGGTCTTCTTGCTGACAGAGTCCCAAGGCAGTGGAGGGCATTACATGGTCAAAGACAGGAATGTGCCTATGTATGTCTATTATCTGTAAGCTAGCATAAAGTCATCAGTATTCAGTCATGGCGGGGTGGGGGGGGGGGTGTTCACCAAAGGACTTTACCTAAGACTGATCACCTCCAAGAGGTCCAACCTCTAAATACCATAGTAAGACTGTTTCTACCTGGCTTATACCTCAAAATGAGGATTATTTAACACCTGAACCCTTGAGGGCCACACTCAAACCATGTCCAGACCATAGCAAACCATCTTCTGCTTATAGCTGAAGCCTCAGGGAAACAGTAGATAACCCTGGATTTCTTCTTTTTCTTCTTCTAGGCCAGTCGATGGTGTGGAAACGTTGAGATGCCAAATAGATGCCAGACGGTGGACAACACATTATAGCAGCAGCACGAAATGGGCCCCTATGCTTTCCATCCCCCCCTGCCACCTCTTCTCCAGCAGATACACCATCAGCACCACTATAGAGGTTCACAAATAGCTGTTGGGTTTCTAATGTGCCAGGCCCAGTCCTGGTCTGGGAGAAGAGAAGGCACTGAGACAAGCAAGACACAGTGTCTGCGTGCAGAAGACTCATCGTCTAAAGGAAAGGGAAAGAGCTGAAGTGGCAAAAATTACAAACCATAAAGTAGGAAAAGCTGCCCAAAACAGAGTAGGAGGAGGGTGGAAAACTGTCAGACCAAAGGTTCTGAGAATGGAAATGCAGACGAGCTTAGTGTGAAGGAGACAGCATTCAAGATGGAGTTCAAAGAACAGAGAGACTGTCAGTGGCAGAGATGGAGTCTGTGTGTCTGCAGGAGGCAAGATACCGAGGTTAAAATCCATGGGTGTGTTTGGGAAATGGCAAGTATTAGTTTGCTTGGTGTCGGTCAGAAGGGCCCAAGTGCATATGCATATGATTCAGGAAGGTTAATCAGAAATGTCAGATGATTTTTTGAGCAAGTAGAAGACATGATCAGAACATGATTAAGGGAAATATTCTGATAAAAGCCCCAAAATAGACTGGATCACGGGCCTAACAGGGTAGGAAGAAAAGTGGAAGGTGTCCTCATGGTGCTAGATGGGGATGGATGAGAGGAACGAATGGGAGAATGTTTCCTGTGGATACTGCAGAGCTGAACTTCATACCATCCACCTGGAGATGTATTGCTCTGTGGACAATGAATGGGAAAGAGTTGGAGATGACATGAACTTTTGAACCTGGGGGATCAGAGAACAGAGAGATTTTGCAAAAGAGAAGCTGGTTTTGATGGAAAGATGATTTCTGTCTTGAATATACTGATTAGAAGATGCTTGAGTCAGACATGGTGGTGCTTACCTTTAAGTCCAGCCCCTCAGTAGGCTGAGGCAGGAGGAGCACTAGTTCCCAGGCCAGGCTCAGCACTTAATGAGATCTCAAGCAAATTACTGAGACCCTGCCTCCAAATAAACAATACAAAGAGCTTGGGGTGTACCTCATTATTAAAAGCCATCTGGGTTCAACACCTGTGTCCAAAAAAAATACCTGAAGACATCCAGGTAAATTTCTAGCAGTGAGTTGGAAATATGGGATTAGAGATTAGGGTGGATAGGTCTAAGGAATCAGAAACCGGGGGTGTTGCTTACCTAGAGAAATTGGTTAAAATGGACACAGTGTGATGCCAGAACTTTGGTTGGAGAAGACATGTGGAGAAATATGGAAGACCTGGTGGTAAAAGTCAAAGGGACAGGGGAAAGAAAAAAAGCAACTGAGGGAAGGGGACTCCACATCATCAGTGCCAGGTGCTGGAAGGCCACAGCTGAGCAGAAGAGCAAGTGCCGGATGTGGCAGTCCATTGACTGGAAACAGACAGTCTAGAACCTTTCTTGAGGTCTGCCAGCTACAAGATGGGCAAGCCAGTCCAGCTGTATTTCAACCAGAGTATGTGAGCCTCTGATTAAGAGCATTGAACCCACTCATGGGCTACTGACTTCAAATCCCACTCTACAGATTAGAAGCTCTTGGCCAAGGTAATCAAACTCCTTTCCTTTCTACAAGGAGGCCTCATTGAAGAAAAGTCTCGTCGTCCTCATCTGTAAAATGCAAGATCTGTTCAGGGACCTCAGGGAAGCTCTAAAGCTACTTGAATCCCAGAGAATTTTCCAGTAACCATCCATCACTAACCCACACAGGATCATTCGAGGTGACCTACCATCCCTACCTCAGGTACATTTAGGAATCAGACTGTGGTCTACTTCTTTGAAGTATCTTGAACAAACTTCATGTTCCTGGAGAGTAGCAACATCATCTGAACCTGGCATTTCTTAGATTTAATTCTGTATGGGGAAGCATTGACCACCTTCTTGTCCTGTTTCCGCCTCTATCTGAGGTCAGGGCCTCCCCTTGAAGCACAGAGGCCAGATGGACACGTGGTTCCTGGATATGGGGTAGTTGAAGAGAGAGGGCCCTGTGGTGGGGTCATGTCATGGGAATACCTGGCCAGGTTTCTAGTTCAGATGTCCTGTGGGTGCAAGATCTATTCATACATTTGAGCTCAAATATTTATCTATGTATCCAATCCCTCACCCAGCTGTGAATTTCCTCCAAGGAAGGCACGATGTCATTCATGTTTAAAACCCCAAACACAGGGCTAGTGATATAGCTAAGTGGGTAGAGCGCTTGCCTAGCATGCACAAGATCCTGGTTTCAATCGCTAGCACTATCACCCCTCCAAAAAACAAAAAAAATGAAAAACAGTTACTAGCCTGGCCTGGAATCGATGGGAATAGATGCTCCAAGAATGTGGAGGCAGAGTAGCTGCATGGTTCACAGTGAAGTTCTAGCATCGGATAGGACTAGAGGAAGTTCCACCATTCCCCATCAGAACCTAAGGATATGAAGGTAGCTTCATAACCCTTCTAAGCCTTTGTTTCCATCAGATATTTTATTGTTCTTGTGACTAAAAGACCTGAAAACATAGAGGAAAAAATGTTTATTTTGGCTGATGGTTTCAGAGGTTCAGTCCAGGGTCAACAAACTCCATAACTCTGGGTGCAAAAGGGGAGGCAGAACATCCCGGTGGAAGGGAACTTTTGTTGGATACCTCATACCTAAACCATAAGAGCCTTATTTCCTCTTCTGTAAAAATGGGGATAACGATACCATCTGAATCATGGGGTTGTTTTTAAAATTAAATAACACAAGGGAAAATTCAACACACTGCTGGACATCATAGCCATCAAGATTATTATTGATAATGTTGATTGTACTGAATGGGTTGAACACATGAACATTCTAAGTAATGTATTATACCATATGGATTTTTAAAATAATCTTTAATTTTAAAATAATTTTAAAACAGCAATATAAAATAAAGTAACCCACATGTATTAGTTAGCTTTCTTTTACTGTAACAAAGTACCTGAGACAATCAACTTAAAAAGAGGAAAGGTTTATCTTGGCATACAGTTTTGATATTGCAGTCTATGATTGGTTGGCCTCATTGCTTTGGGGGCTGTGGCAAAGCAGTACATCATGGTGGGAGTGCATGGTGGAGGAATCTGATCACCTCAAAGCCGGAAAGCCAAAAAAAAAAAAGTGGAGGTGCCAGGTCCCAAAATCCCCTCCAAGGACATGCCCTCAATGATCTAACTTCCTTCTACTATATCCTACATTGCCAAGGTTCCACCACCTCCCATAGCGCCATAAGCTGGGGACCCAGCCTTCAACCTATGGACCTTTGGGGGGACATTTTATATCCAAAGTACAGCACTACACATTTCCTATGGGTTAAACACACATGTCCCACGTGTGTGGCATCCTCTTGACCTTATATTTCCTCCCCAAATCAGGAGAAATGAAGAAGAAAGAGAAGAAACCAGAGTCCACTAGCAAGAAACTTCAATTTAGTAGGAACAAACAGGTCACCTTTTAAAGAAGCTGTAGCACTACATATTTTCTATGGAAACAAGAACAGTGCAGACTACAAAGATGGTACTAACTGAACAACTACAAATGAACACTTCAGACTACAACAAGGAGACAAATACATCTGTTCTTTTTCTATTCAAATATGTGGGAAAGGGCAAATATGCTCCAATCGGCAACCAAACCTGGACAATGTACAACTTCATAAATTAGATAAAGATGTTTGATGTTTCTCTTCTGTAGTAAACTAAAGTGGTCATAAATTACAGAATACTTTATCCCAAATGTACTATAGTTTTACAGGCTTAAGACAGGAGGAGAATGGAGTCTGTTTCCTTCTGGCCCTTGTTTACTTGTTTTTAATGATTAAAAGGCTAGCAAGGGAGCACAGTGACTCTGATATATTTATGGGGGGTGAGTGAAGGGGTTAAGAGTTCAGCCATTTTCTTTGGGGTTTTGGGATATTCTTATGTCATGTTTTTTTTGTGTGTGTGTGTGTGTGGTTTTGTTTTGTTTTGTTTTGTTTTGCAGTTGTCTAGTGTCCACAACTTCAGTGTTTGTAAAATGCTGTAAGAGATTCTGATTTCATAGCAAGGTATTTCGAGAAGTCAGGAGATAGAAGCCTTGGTCAACAATCCCCTCTCTGATTTGCAAAAGTGTGCTTTCAAGAACGTTGGAGGGAGTGGACCTGGCACGTGCTGGCTTTCAACCATGTCATACCACACAAATTAGGGCCACCAGATCACCGTCAGTTCTATAAACTGTTCAAATTCTAAAAAAGGAGAAATTTTCAGAAATATCAACATTTTAGCCAGATAAATCTTTATTGGGGAAAAATGTTATCCTGTGCATCGTAGGATGTTTCGCAGGATCCCTGGCTGCTATCCTCCAGAGGCCAGTAACACTTCCCACCCAACCAAGAGAGTTGTCAGATTCAACATGGTGCCACTGTGTCAAACCTGACAACCTGAAGCCAGGGGAGGCTGTGAAGGGAGAGTTCTTGTGCACAACGTGCCTGATTACAGGAATTATCACAAGAAAAGTTTCTAAACCACAGCCTACTACATCGGTCATGTGAAGCCACTTATACAAGAACATTTGCCCTACCCAATGAAACAGACTGCTCTGACTGTACAACCCCTCCACCTGCTAACTGGAGCCACCTGCCAATCAGCTCACCAGCCCTCTCATAAAAGGGCCAGTCAGCTCTCTCTTTACCCAATAAAAATCTCAACTTTCCTTTGCTCTCAGACATATCAGAGGCTACCCTGGCTTGTAGACTTGTGTCCTGATTAGCCACCCTCTCTTTGTTTTGCATGGGAATTCATCTGTATATCTTTGTTTGACCTTGACACTAATCATGACAGCCCAAAATGTCTCTAGACATTGTCAAATGTCCCCTAGAGGATAAGTTTGTCCCTGATTGAGAACCAGTGAAATACAGAAACTAACACATAGATGATTACTTCAGATTTTTCTTTTCTATTTTTTTTTACAAAGTATTTTGGAAAAAAAAAATTACTTCTCTCTTTACAAAGAGCTTTCATAAACGGTGAAAATCCAAATTTGGCAGTACTTGCCATTCTGGAGAAGTCTTATCGTGTTGACTCTCCAAGGAGGAGGCAATTCCTATTCCTGATATCAAGAGATTGCTATTACCTCATTCCATAACAAAACTCAGACACTTTATCAAGTTTCAAACCCTATCCCACTCCTTTTAACCTCAGCTATCTGCGACCAAAAGATTCCAAACTCCACACATTTAAGTTTGGACTGTGGGAAGAAGAGTTATGGGACAAGGATTATAAAGATGAATCTTTTTAAATTTACTTAAGTCTATAAAGTAATCGCTGAAGAAACAAATGCCTTGCATAATTCTTTCCAAAGAACAGCATAAGAAGGCTATTAAGCAGAAAACCATCATGCTTTATTAAACATTAAATATGGAGATGATACCCTTAAACACCTGTGGAGTATTAAGATGCACAGAGATTACGGGTCCCTGCAATTTATCATTTCTTTTCTGTCTTGGACTGTTATCCTTTGGGTTCATTCATGAATCAAACACAGAATCTAAGATAATTTTTAAAAGCAATCATTTGACATCTTGGTTCTAGACTCCATTTCTCTGGACATCAGTTTCTCATTATTCATTTTGGAGGTTAGATGACTTTATCTCCATAGTTCCTTTCCACACTAACAAAGCACGTATTTTATCTTAAAAATCCAGAGTGGTCTTGTCCTCTGACTATCTCTTCTCCTTGGATGGGCCCTGCCCCAGCCCTGTCAGCCTCCAGCCACCATGTCCTTGAGACTGAACACCATGCCTTCAGTTAAGTTTCAGAGGTCTGATAGAGAGATTTGAGGTATAAATTTCCAATCTCTGACTGGAATGTTGGAAGATTTGGGAATGGATGATGAAGAAGACAGTTACCAGGTTCATCTTTGGAGGCCTTTCTTTACTCCATCTTGTGAGGGTTTGACACAAGTGACTCCTTTGTAAATGTGACAAGTTTCTCCGTGGGGCTGGGTGGGAGGTGCTACTGACATCTGAAGAATGGTTGCCAGGGATGCTGATAAACATCCTTCAATGCACAGGATAACCCTTCAACCCAATGTTAATGCAGCCATATTTGAAAAAGTCATCAGTGGTTTACCCACCACAAGAATGACCCTCCTCCTCCTTCGGATAATGAGAACAAAGAAAAGTGGTGATAGAGGATAACTCTGTTTGGGATCAAGAATTCCTGAAAGTTGACCAAGGAACACTTTTTAAATTTATTCTGGCTGCAAACTACTTAGACATTAGAGGTTTGCTGTTACACACAAGAGTGTTCACAATTATAAAGTGGAAAACTTCTAAGGACCTTTGCAAGAACTTCAACATCAAAATGACTTTTCTGCTGAGGAGGAAGCCCAGGTATACAAGGAGAACAGCGGTATGGAAAGAAGTGAAAGGTTACATCTGACTGCAACACTATAGGGATGGTTCCAAACACAGTTTCATTGCACTTTTCATGATCATCTATATAAACAAATAAATAAATACCTTTATATTAGGCAACCCGTAAGTGCGGCAGCCAATCAATTGTATTAGCACAATGTTGTCCTCATTGCATGTGAAGTTTGAATACAGATTCCAAACATATGACTGGGTTTCTTCTTAAATGATCAGAAGTTTCTGTTGTGTTTGCTCTGAATAAAATTGAACTGTGGGTTCTCCATAGAATGTGGCATTGGGGGCTTTCCCTCTTTTTTATAAAGTGATTTCTGCCTAGTTTATTGTCCATTTAACTTTAGTGAGCTTTTAAAAGCTGGAGTTGTAAATAAAACAACTTGCAAAAAGAAAAAAAACAATAAATCCAAATCAGCAAATAGAAAATTTTGAGAACGGTAAGAATTCTTGAGACCGTGTGTTCCATTCGGGTCACATTTATATTGCCTTGGGCTGTTTGAGGCACCATATTGTTTCTAACAAGACAACAAAAATCTCTCCTGGAAGATCTGGGTCACACCAGGTATTCCATCATGGTATAGATGGAATCTTCCGTTATGGTAAGGCATGGGTCTGTTATCCTGGGGGAAATTAAAATTTAATGTAAAGAAGGGAAATCCCAAATTTCTGGCCTGAGGATTGGTGGAGAGAAGATGTGCAATAGAAATAGAATTCAGTTTCTCCCTACTAAAAAAAAATTAAAATAAAAATAAAAACCCTTTATTTATATTTTTGTTACATGTATAATAAGCTAACTAGGAATTGAATTCTTGATGGGGAGAAGAAAAGAATATGTACCTGATAAACTAATTTTGCACATGAATTGGAACATAGAATATTTTGCACTTTTGAAGAGAAACCCTCTCAAACTGAAAAACTAGAAGATTTAACCCAGACTTTTTCTTCTCAAGGTGGTGAGTCTTTAGAAAATCTTGCCAGTGTCATTAGAAATAGCTAGAAAATGGCTTCATGCATCTCCACAATATCGATTTGGCCATAATTTTTACCTAAACTGTCAGTTGCCATCTTTCTTTGCAATATCATGAAATGAAGACAGATTGCTACTCAGAGCCCTTGGACATATATCTGCTCATTTGAGGAAAAACTGTGTTGATAAAAGTGCAGATGCGAACTAAACATGAACACCACACCCTTCGGTATGAGGCATGGAACAAACCTGGTTTTGATTTCATTATACAAGAATGCCATACGTGCTTTAAAATAAGGCCTTAGTGTGTGGCAGGCTCACTCATGAGCCCTGAAAAGAAAGAAACCCAAGCTGACCAAGCTGCCTAATTACAGGGAGTGGAATCCAGAGGCCCTGTCCTTATGGATTTTTCCAGAAATTCAGGAAAATATGATTACAATAGGACCTTCTTCTTTCGACATTTTTATACTCTTTTTCCACCTGGCCAGATGTCCCACAGCTTTCAAAACATCCTGATGCTTTTTTAAAAATATATATATATAGTGCTACATATTTTTACTGGGATCTTTCAGCATGCTAGGTTTTGTTTAGAGCTCATGGGTTTTCATTGTTTGGGTTGGGATTTTACTTTTATGAGGTGTTAGGGCAAAAGAAGGGGTGTGTTATGCTTTTATTTTGTTTTTATTTTAATTGCCACACGCTCTTCTAACCCTTCCCCTGAGGTTGACCTCTTCAAAAAAAAAAAAAATGATCATCTGATTTCCTGTATCTTAAGAGAAAAATTCTTAGCAGGTCAAGAATCAGGTTGAGATGGTTATTTTAGCCTTCCTTGTCCTCCCAATGACGTTAAAACAAAATGAGTCAAAATGAGATGTGACTCTTTTTTTTTTTTCAAAAATGCTTAAAATACACAAACATTTTCAGTTCTGGTGGTGGAACAGTCTGTTCCAAAGAATCGCAGATTTCTGACCCTCCTTATCTGTCGGCATTGTATTTCTAGAAATTCCACCCAAGAACATTTTTCTCTGGGAACAACCTTTGAAAAATAAAAATAACTTGAAAGAAGAGGACTTGAACCATCTATATGACACATTAAAATCTTCCTCCTGAGACCACGAGTCATGGAAAGGGACAAGGGCAAGATATAATAAAAGGTATTTCAAAGCCACTCACTTCCAGATCCAAAATGGGAATTGATTTTCTCTTCTGATTCTGAAGCTGGAGGAAAGGACCGATTTAATTGTGCAATCCCCTCCAAGACCTGTATGCTTGGGTCTGAACTGTGGGACACGCAAGACATCTCAAAGGAGAACAGAACAGTAGTTTTCTTTATTCTGGGAACACCTGTTAAGAGGTTATAGGGGGTTTTATATACAGCAAGTAGAACTCCAGTCTTCTCACTCAGGGAAAAAGAAAAAAAGAGGCCTCATTAAAACATATCCTTTGCCAAAGTTTCATTGCTCAAGAGCCAGTGTAACTTTCAACCCTTAGGCTCTCCGCAGACTGCACTTTCAACCTTTCCAAGAGCCTTCTTGTAAATTCTGAGCTTAAATATATTCCCCATCATTTTCTAGGCTAAAGTGGTTTCTGAATTAATATCTACTTCACCACAATAGTGATTAAGTAAGTTATTTCTTAATGAGGCAACACATCATTCACATAGCTTTCTTTCACTATTTATGAATATATATATATATATATATATATATATATATATTCATCTCTGTGTATGGTGTGTGTGTATGTGTATGTGTGTGTGTATGATTTTGTAAGTGTAACTGAGAGGTTAGAATAACAAAATGTTCAGGAAAGTCAATAGGTCACTAGAACATTTAAAGTAGAATAAAAATACTAGACAATCAGTCATGGGAAACTTCCAATCAGTAGACTGAGCAGACACAGAGGATGCCTCTGTCCCACTCCAAAGACATAGAAATGCTGACTGAAAAATTAAATGACCAAAAAATAATAGTGAGCTCAGAACAAAAGCAAGAAAGAGAATTTGATAGGTGCCAGAAAGAAGGTGAGTGCTTGAAACCACAGTGATGACTCCCTGGGTGTCAATCTCAGAAACAGGCCCAAGAGGCTGAGATGTGGTTTAACATAAGATCTCAGGACCCAGAAACATGAGAGTGCTGGAACTGTCTTCTGGACAAAGTGGGGAGCATCAAGGGCCACTCTGTTTCAAGAAAGGGAACAGAACAGCTCTGTCCACTGGCTTGGACAAGCTTCATGAATCTGACCTTCTTATCTCCCGAGGCAGGAGATAAAATGAAGTTATTGTGAGCCATCAAAGACTTTAGCCTCAGCTCATGCTCAGATGTGGGGTCTGACTTCTACTCTGGGTAGCACAGAAATCCAAGAGTGACATAATACATTTAAAAAAATGACCCAAAACACCAAAATCTACAGGGCCCTGACTGATAGCAACTCCAAACCACTCTATGAAGATACCTCAGTGGTCCAGAGTGCCTAGAGCTTCTGAAGCAACCTCTGCTGCAAATCAGATAACAACAAAAATAACCAACCAGGGGAGGAAGCAAACCACTGAGCAGTGGAGAATTTGCTCCTCCAAGATTAGAGAGAACAGTTTGTCGTAGATAGTTTTCTTTTACTATAACAAAACACCTGAATGAGTAGTTCATAAAGAATAGAGGTTTATTTCGCTCACAATGCTGGAGGCTGCAAAATCAAAAAGCGTGGTGCCAGGAGCTGCCTGGCACGTCATGAGGGCCTTCTTGCTGCATCATGGTGGAGGGCATCCTATGGAAAGGCAGAGCAAGCTGCTACCTAGTCTCTGTTCCTCTGTTTATGAAGCCACTCTTGTCATCATAGCAGGTCCACCTTCATGTTCTCTTCTATCCTAATTACCTCTTCAAGTTCCCACGTCTAAATTCCATCATCATATGGGTTTGGAAATTAAGTTTCCAACATATAAAATATGGGGCAGGACACATTCAAACCGTAGCATAGATACGTTGGAAAAGAACTTAGGGTGAATGTTAACAATATTCAAAGCAATAAAGAGAGGGAAAAACCCACAGGGTGTAATAATATCTCCTGATTGTGAGCATCCTTTTGTCCATTACTAGGCAGGAGAGGGGAGAGACAGAGTCCAGTTTCCTGGTACTTGAGAAGAGCTCATTTGTCTGGACTATATAAGTAATTTGTTTTCAGATAAGGGGACGGACGCCCACTTCAGGAAATGCTGTTAGTTCCTATGTGTGATCTCAGGACTTAGTCTTTTTTCTTGAGATGGAGAGACTGCATTGACAAAAGAAAATGGAAATGCATTCTTTTTTGACCCTTGATTTGCTATATACTAGTTTTAATTCTCTTTCAAAGGTGAGGCAAGGGACCTTGAAGAGAGTTTTGAATCCTTTGTTTTTCCTCCAGTAAAATTACTCATTTGTTACTTCCAATGCCAATAAGCTCCATAATTTTTTTTTCAACTCATGATAACCAAGCAGTTTCCCTACTCCCTTGCTTCTGGTACTCTTCAAAGTAAAAGGAAATTCCCTGAGTAAAACTAAGATTGTTATTTCTAAACAAGCCATTGTCTGCTTGGGCTGCAATAATGAAATGCCACAGACTGGGTGACTTCAACAGGAGACTGTATTTCTTTTAGTTTTAGAAGCTGGGAATTCGAGATGAAGAGTTCAACTGAATTGGCCAATTTGATTCCTGGTGAGGGCTCTCTTGCAGACAGCTAAATTCTTACTGTATCATAAGGGTACTAATCCCATTATGGGGCCCCACCCTCATAACCCTACCTAAACCTAATTACCTCCCAGATTCACCACCTCCTAATACTATCACATTGGAAATAAAGGCTTCAAATATGAATCTTGAGGAGATAGAAACATTCAGTCAGAGCATCATCCCCAAAACCTGGAATGCAATCTTAGTTTTGTCCATAACTAGAAGCCTGGACTTGGGCAATTTATCATCAGTTTATTCATGAGTAACGTAAGAAAAAAATAGCATTTTTGGTAATATTTTGGAAGCTTAAATAACACAACAATCCCAGGTGCTGCTGGCTTCCTGCCTACCTTTCAATCAATAATCTTGAGTTACATCCGTTTGGTTCATCCATGAACCCTAAACTACCTTTCAACAAAAAACAGTCAAGGGACTGGGGTGTGGCTCAGTGGTAAAGTGCTCACCTAGCATGGGCGAGGCCCTGGGTTGGATCCTCAGCACCACATATAAATAATAAAATAAAGGTATTGTGTCCAACTACAACTAAGAAATAAATATTTTTAAAAAAGAATAGTCAAAAATATGTGATTGATAGGTTGACTTTACACAACCTTTTGGGCTACACCAGTCCTCACTCATTTTATATTTTTTACCCACCTATTCTCAAAGGCTGAATAATTTGCTTCTTTTTTTTTTTTTTTTACTTTACCACTGATTCCTGTTTATTTTTTTTTTTATTTTTTTTTTATTATTTTATTGTTGGTTGTTCAAAACATTACATAGTTCTTAATATACCATATTTCACAGAATGATTCAAGTGGGTTATGAACTCCCACCTTTACCCCGTATACAGATTGCTGTGTCACATCAGTTACATTTCCATTGATTTACAAATTGCCTTTCTAGTGAATAATTTGCTTCTTGATCATTGTTTAACCAGACATTCAGGGTAAACTGGAACCTCTACAAAAATCCTGAGGGACGTTATATGAAATACTTCTGGAAAGAAAATTGAATATTTTCAGAGGGCAAATTGAGTTTTTTGTCTTATGAACAAAATACACATTGTAACAGAGGATTAAATTTCACCGTCTACCTAGGAAAGTAACTCGAACAATAAAAGTCTCTGTTCCTATCATTATGAATCTAGTTGTTTTCTTGAATACAGAGGAGATTCTAAGAAGACAAAAATGGAAATTCTATGGGAAGGATTAATATAAAGTAAATATTCAGCATAACAGAAAATGTTTTTAAAAAAGAATAGTTCATTAAATAGCTAGTGTGGCATTATATTATAAAGACAAATTTCCATTTAGGAAAAAATCCCTCATCCAAAATGAAGCCTGATAATTATTATGAACCCATATAAAGGCACAATTGACAGTCAAGAAACATGCATATTCAGTTGACTCTCATAAAACTTACACAGGAACAGTGCTTCTTCATAGTTCAACCTACAAAGCTTCAGAAAAATTAAAGATAAGCCTGGAAATTAAAAAGCAAAACCGAAGAAGAAAACAATGGTATTAACATTAGAAGATATTATTTTATAAACATATTCAATGTTAGTCCCCATGGGGGTGTACAATGCAATATATCTCATTGTTTCATATATTGGCCATATTATTTCTTAATACCCAATGTCCAAAATAATAATATATCTTTAAAAACTCTGGAGAGTTTAGCTTAATTTATGTTGTTATTCATGCTTGGGCGTTGTCATGCTACCTTGATAGACCATAAATTCTTTCTTGAAACTTTATAGAGAAAATAACAAACACATTCCATGATCTTCCATGACCCTTAAACTAATTAAAGGATTTACTGAATACATAACTCCTAAGAAAAACTAGCCCTAAAAGTTCTGCCCAAACTCTGGAAAGGCAATGCAGAAAGAAAAAAAAAAAAAAGCTCATTGAAACTCTTCACAAAACCTTTCTGTCAGTAGTTCTAAAATGACCAGGCTTTACCATCTGGAATCCATTGCCTTGTGATGGAGAATTAGATGTTCTGTCAAGGTTGCTTTTGGGATCAAGTGGTTCAAGAAGTGTAGGACCAACTCCTGAAACAGGGGGAGCCCTGTAGAGTCATAAGAAAGGGGAAGGAAGAAAAGAAAGTAAATTGTCTTTGGGCAGAAATGAAATGAACAAGGCTAGAAGTTATACTCTGGTCCACGCACAACCTCTCCAAACTGTGGCAGATAAAAAAACTAACCCCACATGTACTTCTTGGTCTCTGATATATAAGACAAAGAGAAGCTATTATTACCATGTGTAATCCCATTAAAATATACATTCTCATGAGGGACACATCTTCATCAATTTTATGCCATGCACAAAGGAGATTCTCAGCTTTTTATTGCATGGAGAGATGGGTGGATGGAAGGGTGGATGGATGGGGATGGATGGATGGACAGATAGATGGGTAGGAGAGTGGAGTTGATTTCTCTTGAACTGACACTCTGATTTGGACAATTTTCTCACCTCTTTTTAAGTTGATACCAATCATATAAAAGACCCTCAGACTTCTGCCCTTGATTTGGACAGCTGTTGCAGAAGTTCATTTCCCACAGACTGAATGTGAATGCAGAACAGAGGAAGAATGCTCACCGTGGGTGCTCACAGGATGGATGTGGGACCGATTTGTTCCTGATACCAGAAGAAGTCCAATTTGACCCTAAAACATGAGTAATTGAGATTGTTATAAATTTTACTCTACCAGCTTTTAAAAAAATTAAGTCTAATATTTATGGGCAATTAATCTTAAAATTTTACTAAACTATTGAACTTGCCTTTTTTTTCTCCTTCTTTTATTAAAAAAAAAGAAGTTAAGGGACTATTGGTGGAACCAAGATCCAGCCCAGACTGCCCACACTAGCCCACTCTGGATCCAGGCTCTCAGTAGGCCTGGTTCACCCCTCTCCCAATGGAGCAGACACTGCCAGGGGCCTAGCTTTTGACACAAGACAGCCCCTTCAGCAGACTACTGCACGTGATCAAGCCCGGGGGCCCAGATCCAACCACAAAGGCCCGTGAAGGGGCCCAAGTACACAGCAGGCCTTGTCCCCCTCTTTCACAGCTCGGAAGACACTCACCACAGCCTAGCCTCTGGTGCAGGACCGCCCCTTCTGACCAGTGGACTACCACAGAAGGCAAGCCCAGCAGCCCAGATCCACCCACTCCAACTAATGCAAGACACAAACCCAGGATGCAGTAGCATCCATTGAGGGACACCAGCAGGGTCTGGAAGCCCAACATCAAAGTGCACAGTATGACAAGAATATAGGGAAGAAACTGTAAACTGTAATAGCTCAGATCCACACTGCAAGAAAGGAAGACACATAACAACGTGAAAAAACAAGGGAGGAAAGTGCCCCAAACCAACCAGGATACTATAATAACAGAACCTATGGACAGCACAGTTGATGAAATGTCAGAGAAGGAGTTCAGAAGGTTCATAATTAAAATGCTCTGTGAATTAAAGAATGACCTAAATGAGTAAATACAGGCAAAAAAAAAAATCTCCAGCAATGAGATAAGAGAGCAAATACGGGTAGCAAAAGATTACTTCAAGACAGAGATAGAGACTCTGGAAAAAAAAAAGCAATCAAAAATCCTTTAAATGAAGGATACTATAAATAAAATTTAAAAACTCAACAGAAAGCATAATCAACAGACTAGATTACTTGGAAGAAAGAACATCAGATAATGAAGATAAAGTATATAATCTGGAAAATAAGTTGATCACACAGTGAAGACCAAATATAAGAATTACTGGGATAGAGGAAGGCACAGAGTTTCAAACCAAAGGAATGCACAATCTCTTCAATGAGATAACATTAGAAAATTTCCCAAGCAGGAAGAATAAATTGGAAAAACAAATACACAAGGTTTACAGGACACCAAATGTACAAAATTACAACAGATCTACACCAAGGCACATTATAATGAAAATGCCTTAGCATACAGAATAAGGATAGAATATTAAAAGCCGCAAGAGAGGAATCAGATCACATATGGAGAGACCAATTCATATCTCAGCAGATTTTTCAATCCAGAACCTCAAGCCAGGAGATCATGGAACAACGTATACCAAGCTCTAAAAGAAAATGGATGCCAACCAAGAATCTTATATCCAGCAAAACTAAGCTTTAGATTTGATGATGAAATAAAAACCTTCCATGATAAACAAAAGTTAAAAGAATTTACAACTAGAAATCCTGCACTACAGAACATCCTCAGCAAAATATTCCAAAAAGAGGAAATGAATAACAATGATGAAAATCAGCAGAGGGAGGGATTACACTAAAGGGAAATCTAATCAATGAGAAACCAAGTCACATTAAATACCAAAAATAAACAAAAATGACGGGGAATACAAATCATATCTCAATAATAACCCTGAATGTTAATGGCCTAAACTCACCAATCAAAAGACATAGACTAACAGATTGGATTTAAAAAAAAAAAGACCCAACAATATGCTGCCTCCAAGATACTCATCTCATAGGAAAAGACATCCACAGACTGAAGGTGAAAGGTTGGGAAAAATCATACCATTCACATGGACTGCGGAAGCAAGCAGGGGTTTCCGTCCTCATATCAAATAAAGTAGACTTCAAATTAAAGTCAATCAAAAAGGATGAGGAAGGACACTACATACTGCTCAAGGGAACCACACACCAACAAGACTTAACAATTATAAATATATATGCCCCAAGCAACGGAGCAGCTATGTTCATCTAACAAACCATTCTCAAGTTCAAGAGTCAAACAGATCACAACATAATAATTTTGGGTAACTTTAACACACCTCTTTCATCACTAGATAGATCTTCCAAACAAAAGCTGAACAAAGAAACTATACAATACAATCAATAACTTAGACTTAACTGACATATATAGAGTATTCCATCCTACAACAAGAAAATATACTTTCTTCTAATCAGCATATATAACCTTCTCTAAAATAGACCATATACTATCCCACAAAGCAACTCTTAGAAAATATAAAAAAGTAGGATACTACCCTGCATTCTATCAGATCATAATGGAATGAAATTAGAAATCAATGATAAAATAAGAAAATCCACTACAACACCTAGAGACTAAATAATTTGCTACTGAATGAACAATGGGTTACAGAAGACATCAAGGAGGAGAATAAAAAATTTTTAGAGGTGAATGAGAACACAGATATAACATATCGAAATCTCTGGGACACAATGAAAGCAGTTCTAAGAGGAAAGTTCATTGCATGGAGTTCATTCCTTAAAAAAAGAAAAAGTCAACAAATAAATGACTTAACACTACATCTCAAAATCCTAAAAAAAGAAGAACAAATCAACACCAAAAGCATCAGAAACAGGAAAAAAATTAAAATCAGAGCTGAAATCAGTGAAATCGAAGCAAAAGAAACAATTGAAAAAATTGACAGAACAAAAAGTTGGTTCTTTGAAATAAATAAATAAAATTGAAGATTCTTAGCCATGCTAACCAAGAGAAGAGAGAGAAAACTCAAATCACTAACATATGTGATGAAAAAAGAACCATCACAACAGACACTACAGAAAAACAGAAGATAATTAGAAATTATTTTGAAAACTTGTACTCCAATAAAATAGAAAATATCAAAGACATCGACAAATTTCTAGAGTCATATAATTTGCCCAAATTGAATCAGGATGACATACACAATTTAAGCAGATCAATTTCAAGTGATGAAATAGCAGGTGCCATCAAAAGTCTTCCAACCAAGAAAAGCCCAGGACCCGACGGATACACAGCCGAGTTCTACAAGACCTTTATAGAAGAACTAATACCAATACTCTCCAATTTATTTCAAGAAATAGAAAAAGAGGGAGCACTTCCAAACTCATTCTATGAGGCCAATATCACTCTGATTCCAAAATCAAGCAAAGACACATCAAAAAAAAAAGAAAACTTCCAACCAATATCTCTAATAAACATAGATGCATAAATTCTCAATAAAATTCTGACAAATTGAATACAAAACGTATCAAAAAGATCATGCACCAAAATCAAGTGGGATTCATCCCAGGGATGCAAGGTTGGTTCAACATATGGAAATCAGTAAATGTAATTCATCACATCAATAGACTTAAAGATAAGAATCATATGATCATCTCAATAGATGTAGAAAAAGCATTTGACAAAATACAGCACCCTTCATGTTCAAAACACTAGAAAAACTAGGGATAACAAGAATATATATATCAATATCATAAAGGCTGTCTATGCTAAGCCCCAGGCCAACATCATTCTAATGGAGAAAAATTAAAGGGAGCATTCCCTCTAAAAACTGGAACAAGACAGGGATGCTCTCTTTCACCACTTCTATTTAACATAGTTCTTGAAACACTGGCCAGAGCAATTAGACAGATGAAAGAAATTAAAGGGATATGGGTAGGAAAGAAGAACTCAAATTGGCACTATTTGTTGATGATATGATTCTATACCTAGAAGACCCTAAAAGTTCTACAAGAAAACTCCTAGAACTAGTAAATGAGTTCAGCAAAGTAGCAGGATATAAAATCAACACCCATAAATCAAAGGCATTTCTGTATATCAGTGACAAATCCTCAGAAAGGGAAATGAGAAAAACAACCCCATTTTCAATACCCTCAAAAAAAAAAATACTGGGAATCAACTTAATCAAAGAAGTGAAAGAGCTATGTAATGAAAATTACAGAACCCTAAAGAAATAAATCAAAGAAGACCTTAGAAGATAGACAGATCTACCTTGCTCTTGGATATGCAGAATTAATATTATCAAAATGCCATGCTTCCAAAAGCACTCTACAGATTTAATGAAATTCTGATCAAAATTCCAATGACATTCCTCATAGAAATAGAAAAAACAATCATGAAATTCATCTGGAATAATAAGAGATCCAGAATAACTAAAGCAATCCTTAGCAGGAAGAGTGAAGCAGGTGGCATCACTATACCAGACCTTAAACTATACTACAAAGCAATAGGGGAAAAAACAGCATGGTATTGGCACCAGAACAGACTGGTAGACCAATGGTACAGAATAGAGGACACAGAGACTACCCCACAAAACTGCAATTATCTTACATTAGACAAAGTTACCCAAAACATGCATTGGAGAAAATATAGCCTCTTCAACAAATGGTACTGGGAAAACTGGAAATCCATATGCAACAAAATGAAATTAAACCCCTGTCTCTCACCATGTACAAAACTCAACTCAAAGTGGATCAAGGACTTAGGAATACAACCAGAGACCCTGCATCTAATAGAAGAAAAAGTAGGCCCTAATCTCCATCATGTGGGATTAGGCCCCAGCTTCCTTAATAAGACTCCTATGGCACAAGAATTAAAATCAAGATCAATAAATGGATGGACTTAAACTAAAAAATTTCTTTTCAACAAAATAAACAATCTGTGAGGTTAATAGAGAGCTTACATCTTGGGAGCAAATCTTTGGCCCTCACACATCAGATAGAGCACTAATCTCTAGTGTATATAAAGAACTCAAAAAGCTAAGCACCAAAAATACAAATAACCCAATCAATAAATGGGCCAAGGACTATGAACAGACACTTCTCAGAAGATGATGTACAATCAATCAACAAATACATGAAAAAATGTTCAACATCTCTAGCAATTATAGAAATGCAAATCAAAACCACTCTAAGATTTCATCTCACTCCAGTCAGAATGGCAGCTATTATGAAGACAATAATAAGTGTTGGAGAGGATGTGGGGGGAAAAGGCACACTCATACATTGCTGGTAGGACTGCAAATTGGTGCAGCCAATATGGAAAGCAGTATGGAGATTCCTTGGAAAATTGGGAATGGAACCACCATTTGACCCAGCTGTCCCTCTCCTCAGTCTATACCCAAAGTTAGCCAATTCCAAAAAACCAAATGCCAAATGTTTTCTTTGACATGAGGAGGCTGATTCATAGTGGGATAGGGAGCGGGAGCATAGGAGGAATAGATGAGCTCTAGATAGGGCAGTGGGGTTGGAGGGGAAGGGAGGGGGCATGGGTTTATTAATGATGGTGGAATTATTATTATCCAAAGTACAGGTATAAAGACACTAGTTGGTGTGAATATACTGTGTATACAACCAGAGATATGAAAAATTGTGCTCTATATGTGTAATAAGAATTGTAATGCATTCTACTGTCATATATAAATAAAAAATAAATTTTAAAAAAATAAAAAAGAAGTTAAATGGAAAGGTTTTTTAAGGTTGTTGCTTTAACACATATTCACATATATGTAAACAAAATCATATAAATATCTATTTTGCATCTATAGAAGTGATTATTTGATTTTTTCTTTATTTTGTTAATATGATAAATTACATTGATTGGTTTTGAATATTAAACCAATCTTGCATTATTTTAGATATCCCCCACTTCATGTAATATCCTTTTACATGCTATTGGGTTTAATCTGCTGATATTTATTAAGGATTCAGTATCTTTGTTCATGAGGGATATTATTCTATAATTTCCTTTTCTTTTTTTCCTCTTTCTTTATAACATCTTTGACAGGTCTTGGCATCAGGATTATGCCCGCCCATAAAGGCAGGTTGGGAAATATTTTCTCCTCCTTTATTTTCTGAAAGAGCATGTGTAAAATGATCATTTCTTCCTTTAATATTTGCTAAAATTTACCACTGAAACCATCTGGACCTGAGTTTTCTTGGAAAAAAAAAAAGAACAGCACTTGTTTTGCTACCACACTTTATTCTACCCCAGTCCACCTGGGGGAATATACAATTAATATTTTCTCCTGGTATCTCATTTAAAACTTTTCAGTCACTGTTATTCAATAGGAGAAGGATAGTAGCCTTATCTATAGACATATAAATAAATGTAAATTATCAAAATCAAAAGTTGATGCGATGTTCATAGAAATAAATGTTCAATTTATTTTTTCAGATTGAAGATGATCTGATGGTATAAGAGAAGCAGAAACCTGGCTGGGTTATCCTTACCCCAATCCAGCAAGTCAAGGCTTGGGCACCAATACTTGCAATGCTTTCCAGAGCACACGCAGGATAATTTGTCTTTTATGTCCCTGGCACTCTCCATCACTGACTATGCTCCTATTTTCCAACTAAAATAAAATATCGTTGAACCTGCCAAGGCATTGAAATTGATTCACTGAAATAAAAACTGCCAACAACAGGGATATTTGGATTATTACAGATTATAAATTTGGGGATTTTAATCTTCCCATTCCCAAATCCAAGTTAGATTTTCAGAACTCTGTTTCTTTAGGTATGCACTTGATTCCATAAATAGGTGCTTGTGTATCTGTGTATACACTTCTAATTTATCATCTCATTTTCCCATTCTCAAAAAAAAAATATTTGTTCCTCCTGAAGGCTGATGGATAATGAAAATGTCTTAATTTGAATTTATTCAAAACCATTCACACATGTTCCTGACTAAAAAAAAAAAAAAAAAAAAAAAAGACATGCTAAAAAAGAATGAGGCTGAATTATAATGAATGAACTAAAACATATGCATTTCCCCTGCTAGCTGAATACTTACTCTAGGGAGCTTATATGCTCAGCCAATGTAAGGGGGCCCTTGTCTTAGGACTGATTTCAGCAGCTACCCCCCACCCTTCCAAAGATCCTCACTGAGTGACGGGGTCACTGTAAACAGATAAAAGTCATGAATGGCTGTGCTGGACCTTCTGCATTTGCCTCCCAGATCATTGTCCATGCTTCTCTAATCTGCTCTAATGAAGGTCCTGTCTCCCTGAGTGTGACAAAAGGAAAGCCATCAGAATTTCAAAGGCAAGGAGAGTAAGCTCAGAGATATGGCTGCCTTCCTCCCAAGTCCCCAGGTCCCCCGGAAAGTCTCACTCACATCCCATCCTGCATTCCAACAGCAGCTCCCTCTCTGTATTCCTTTCAGGCCTAGAGAGAGTAAGGGCTCCTCCATCCCTTGTTGGTTTCTCATTATCCTTTCACACTGTTTGTAAACACACACACACACACACACACAAAAAAAAAAAAAAAAAAAAAAAAAAAAAAAAAAAAAAAAACCTATGTGAATAAGCAACATGCTTCTGGCCCAAATCTGATTAAAAAAAAAAAAAAAAAGTCAAGTCTTGTCACTAAGGCATATGATAGATTGTCACTAGAGCCTGGCCTCTTCCTAAGCAGAGCCTCTGCAATGTGTTGCTGGGACTGGAGATGAGCTCAGACCTCAAGACCCAGCAGAGGGGCCTCAACATCATGGCAGCCAAGGAAACTGAAGTTGGTAGTGGTCAGAAAGGTATCATAATTTTTCTTCCTGTTTCTCAACTGAAATCTTTCCAGAAAACCCCAGTCTAGCTAGTGTGTGGATTGGATAGAAAACTCAGTGGGAACCATGTGGCTTTTATTGCTCAGCGTGGAATTCTGCCTAAGCCAACGCAGAGAAACCATACAAAAAAAAAAATCAAAACAAGTAAAAGCATCCCAGGAGCCGCACTGTGAGGGCTGCACATGATGTGACCCTTGAGGATACGGTCTTCCCAAACAGAATTGTGGGCAAAGGGATGCACTTGAAACTGGATGGCAGCCGACTCATAAAGGTTCATTTAGACAAAGCATCACAGAACAATGCGAAAATTAGGGTTGAAACTATTTCTGGTATCTATAAGAAGCTCACGGGCAAGGATGCTAATTTTGAATTCCCAGAGTTTCAGCTGTCAACAAAAATGACTGAAGTATCATTCACAGTAGGAAAAAAAAAAAGTCAATCATCTGCTGAACAAGGTGGATAATGAAGAGCTAGGTCTTGCCTCTTCATTCAAAAGATAAACTATTAGATCTCAAGAATAATGTTTTAGCATTGTCCTTTTATTGGCCATGAACTTCCTTCTAAAAGAAAAGTTCCAGAATTGTTTAGATGAGGGACAGTATCATCCAAACATCCAGTCTCCAAAGGTGACTACTTGGCGGGAAGTACTATTATTAAAGTTCTGGATGTTTGTTATTTTACTGCCCCATGATCCCATTACATCTGCTCATCATTACCCATCAGAAAATAGGTTGTAGCTCAAGGGTGGAGCACTTGCCTAGGACAGGTGAGGCCCTGGGTTGGATCCTCAGCACCACATAAAAAAACAAATGAACAACAACAAATAAATAAAGGTTAAATTCTTTTTTAAAAAAAATAGATACCTTGGAACTTCTGAAAGCATAACCAAATTGTTGGACTCCCCAGGCCCAGACAGGAAAACAGAAAATAGCTTACTACCAAAAGAGAGAGAGAGACAGACATACAGAGATAGAGAGAGAGAGAAATTTACTTGAGGATAGATTTGACATCATGAGTACTGGAAAAAAAAATTGTTTCCAAAACCCATGTTTCATTAAGTGGACATATGTAAAATTATTTTCACATTGTGAGGGGCAAGTTGTCTATGATTTTAGACATAAAATATGCATGTGCTTGAAGAATCATTTATTTCCTCAGACTCTCCAAGAACCAGTTTTCTTTTTTAGAATATTAATATTTAAGACAAGAACTTGAAACCTGAGCTGATGGCTAGTTCTCTACTTAGTTAATTTCATAAAGTTGGTGTAAAATGTGTCTCTTTTCTCTGGACAAAACGTACTACATTAAGCTGTTATTGTGGCTTAAAAATACATGCAAACATTTTGAACTTTCTCAATGTTTTTAATTTAGATTTGCACAATCATAGAAATTAGAGATGGAGAAACCATCTTAATATGAACCGTAGTCCTCGGTCTGGTCTTGGTTCTCCTTTCCTGATTAATAAAGCTATTGAGGAAAAAAAAAACCCTCTATCCATTACTCCCATTATATCACTATTTCTGAGCCAACATTATCTCTTGAAGGGAATGCCATTACTCTAATGATTTACTCTAGAATCCTAAAAGACCATCTTTCTCTTAGCATAACCTTTAAACTTATTGGTTGGCAGAGGCTGTGTCTGTATCAACTGCATCTTTTGAGCAAAAGATGTGGTGATTGCAATTAACTGTAACAGCAAGATTGGCCTAGAGAAGACAGAGAAGTGGAACTTCCTGAACCACTTGGCTTGGGCCTATGTACACAAATTCTGCATGTCTTTTAGTCATATTTCATTCATATGAGGGAACATTGGCAAGCACAAAATCCTAAGTAGATTATTTTTTAACAATGAATTTGTATTTAACTTTGTTAATATGCCCAATAACTTAATATTTCTGGTTTTTTTTCACCCCAAGGCAAAATAGCCACTTAAATACCATATTATTTCGTAGATTCTCTTAATTTTGTTCTTTCGTCTTCAACATGGCTCCTTATTAAACTCATTTTACACATGAGGAAACTAAACCCTAAAATTGATTCATCATCATCTCTTTCTTCTAATATTCACTAACAAGGCAAAATAAGTTGGACTTTTGAGAATCATATTCAAAAAACAATATGACCTCCTTCTCAAGAGTTAGGCAAAATAATTTTAAAATTTTGAAATTTTACTAAAATGATTCTTTTATTTCAAAGCAGTTATTTCAAAACTGAATTCATTGTTGAAAGTGCCCATTCAAATGCACATACACTAGGAGCAGATCAAAACTCATTGGCCCTTTTATGTGCCATTTTAACTAGCTGTATATTTTCATTTGTCTTTTTTTTTAATCATCCTAACCATATATTATTAAGCTCTTTCTTATTTCCCTCTCTCAATTTTCCTGGCCCCCCTGTTTTCCATGAAATCAAGTAGACTGCCTTATGGACGTTCTTGGCAACCTAGAATCCACAGCTCTTTATTCCAATTAATTAAGCAGTAATGTTAACATTGGTGTGAGAAGAAATGAATTAGCATTTATTTGGCTTAAAATATGCACAGAGGAATGAAAATATTGATCTTAACAGAAAGAACCCAATACATATCTGATGAAAATGCAACAGAGCTTAAAAGCAAACATATGATTGGAACATTGGTGTGGAAAGAACTCTGCTGCAACCCAACCATGCTCTTTGATTGGTCAGAACTGCCCTGTTGAGTGTTCCACCTAAGATTAGCACTTAACCATCAATCAATACAATAAAATTGCTAGAGCACTTCTACTTGAACTTAACCTAAAAACTCACAAGCAGTGGATGTTTTCTCTCTTTGGCTAGGAAAACTTCAAAAGGATGATTTTGATGGACTAGATTTATGGTCAATTATAAATGCCTCCTATGTTATACATATAGTTCATATGACTTTCTTTTTTTTTCTTTTTCTTTTTTTTTTTGCTTCTTTGTTTACATAAACAGTGGTTTCCATCTAAGAACCTCAATCTGTTTACAATATTAATTAGTTAAACCTAAACATGTTTTTCCCCTGTATTACTTGTCTGACATCCCTTGGAAAGAATTTTAACCAATAGGAAAAAATTAAAGTTTATACTGGAGAACATTTTCTTAAGTCCATTTGGCCAGGTCAGTAGGTTTGGAATTTGGCAGTGCCTGTAAATTTTATTTAATTTCATTTCATTTTGAAATTTTGCTGAGTGAATAGAACCAACTGAAGAAATCAGAGAATGATTTATTATAGGAATTTTTTTCAAATATTACCTAAGATGTGGAGAAAAAAAGACATCAGCAAGTAAGAGTAAGTTGAAAGACAAGAGAACTATTCAGCATATTAACCAGAATTTTAGAAAGACAAGTAGTACCAAAGTATACACAGGAAAAAGAGACCCCAAAAAGAATTATTTTATTCTTCCTGGATATGACTGATATTTCCTTCCTACAGAGAATAATCAATATTTAGATAGATTTCACTGATATTTTAGTATTAAAATATTGATTGGAACTAAAAGACATGAGAAGTTTGAAGGATTTATTGAAATTCTTCCATGCTCTGATTACAAATGAATACACATTTTTGCATCATCTGAAATGTGAGACCATTTCATCTCTCAATGGACGTCTTCATTTCCAAGGTTGACTTCTCAGGGGAGTCTAGGACTCCATAATTTTTCACAAACCAAAGATGTTTAAGAACAATATCCCTCATTGGAGAAAGGGGATCGGCCATATGGGAATATTAAGGGTCACATAAACATAGACTAAATCACTGTTCCAACATATGGAATATTCTGGTAAGATAATACTTCAGAAAAAAAAAACATTTTATCCTCAATTTCCCTCAAGACACCTTTGGAATAAGTGCCTGCTGACCCTGGGGAAGGAGATTCCTGCTCCAAGCCCTGGACAGTCCACATCAGCATGAAACACCTACCATATCAGAGCCATGGCCAGTGGCAAAGGAAAGTGCAGGTTCTCTTCCTTGCCTTTCAGTCACAGGCCAAAGAAGTAAAACTCACACACAAAAGTAAAGGATAAGTTGTTTTTCCAAGGAAATTTTTTACTTGCATTTTTATATGAAATAGGAGCCCTTTGAGGTACAGAGTGTCAAGTAAGAATTCGCTGTTGTGAGGCATCCAGTCTTAGCATCATTTAGAAAAGTCATTCAAGTTTAGCTCAACAGACCCCTTTTTAGTCCCTATTATGTAGTGAGCTTTCTAGTACAATTCACGGCTCAAAGAGGAAGACAAATTTAAAAGGTCAACAGGAAAGGTAGATTGCTCCAGGAAATGGAGTTAAAATCAGACAAAACACTGCCTGCACTGTTTCCGTCTTCCAAGGAAAGATCATTGCTAAGAGTGCCACATTTGGGGCTTTAATAACCAGCTCATAAATGCTTATTCCACCCTTGGCCAGGACCCATAGGGCCAGACTCTAACAATGTTCTCCTGGTGCTCATAAAACATGGTAGTCCTCTCAAGTTAATGAGACCAAGAACAGCTTTCTCAAAGCTGTGCCTGGAAACTCCCTGGAGAAAAACAGATAATTTTAATGTGCAGTCGTCAAAAGGAGGCATGAAGTCAGCCATATACATTCAAAAGTTGTCATATATTTGAATTTAGGAAAGGGTATTGGACAATGTGACTCGTGACATTTATTTATCAAAATAATTTGGTGTGGCTGAGATATGAGCATGGCCATATGAATGGAAAATAACCAATAAGGCAGCCAAAGGCAAGGGGGAAGAGGTACCTTCTGAAAAGATGAAATAATTTATTAGATTTGCTCCATGTCATAGGAAGTAGGCATCTTGGCTGTGTTGAACTGCCTACTGAGCATTTCATCATGGATGTACTTCAGACATCTTAAAACATATGTCCAGTCAGGCATGGTGGCACACACCTGTAATCCCAGCAGCTCGGGAGGCTAAGACCTGAGGATCATGAGTTCAAAGCCAGCCTCAGCAAAAGCAATGCACTAAGCAACTCATTGCGACCCTGTCTCTAAATAAAATATAAAATAGGGTCGGGAATGTGGCTCAGTGGTTGAATGCTCCTGAGTTCAATACCTGGTACCCACTCTAAAAAAGAAAAAAAAAAACCCACATGTTCAAAACCATATGCATTGTTTTAAAATTCCAACGTAGAGCGATACAGTTCGTGATTGTTCAAGGGTCTCTAGGAACTCAAAGGTAAGAGAACTAAGTACATTGTGAATGTCAAGCCAACCTGAGCCACATGTTGAGAAGTGAGCAGCAGCTCACACAGTGAACAGGTGCAGGAAGAGCATTTGAGGTAAGGAGCAGAGAACATGCAGACAAGAGGCAAGAAGAGTGTGAGATGTTTTTTAAAACTCTAAAGCATGCATGTAGGGGCATGATAGGACCCAAAACAGGAGAGCAGGGACAAAATTATAAAGAGCCTGCATTAAATTTAAATTGCATCCAGTGGTCAAGGGGGAGTTACTGAAAGATTCAAAGCAGGAGAACGATATGGTTACATTTTTGTTTCTAAGAGAACCCTCTGGGAGCAGTGTGGAGAAGGGATCAGGGACAAGCAAGACTACCTGCTAAACTCAATGAAGACTGGAAGACAGCGATGCGATGGCACTTGAGCCATGTGGACAGATGGTGAGATTGTGGTAAGGTAGACACCGAGGAAATTCATAAGACAGAAGACAAGTGTAGTACATGGGAGGGAGGAATTAAGGATGACTCTCAAAATTCAAGCTTCTGTGGCCAGTTAGACATCGACCCAAGTAGACAAAATGCAAGTAGAGGAGAAGTAGCAGGCTTTGGGACAGGGCAAGAGGCAATGGAAACTCTTTGGACATGTTGAGGTCCCAGTCAGTCTTTCTGGTAGAAAGATCAAGGAGGAAATTAGAGAGAAAACTGGAGCTCAGAAAGAAGGTCTCACCAAAGGTCAGACCTGGGAACCCTAGGCCTGGCTGTGGTTAGCCATAAGAATGATGAAGGTTTGTTTTTGAGTTTGTTTTTGGTTTTTTCTTTATTTTGTTTTATTTCATTTGTACTGGGAATTGAACCCAGGAGTACTTCACTTCCAAACTACATCCCCAATCCTTTTTTATTTTGAGATGGGTCTCACTAAGTTCCTGAGACTGGCCTCAAACTTGTGATCCTTCTACCCCAGCCTCCCAAGTTACTGGGATTACAGGTGTGTGCCACCATATCCTGCAATGATGAGAGCTTCTAAGTGAGGCGGAGGTAAGAAGAAGGTTGAGGAAAGAACCCTGGGAGCAAAACAGACATGGAGAAGTTTTCTTGGGAAGAGTCTGTGTAGACACCCACTTCTCTCACCCATAAAAAGCTAGTCTAACTGGAGGGCAGAATGAGCTCATGGTGGTCCCAAAGGAGGGGCCCACTAATGAAGTTCTTGGATGAGGAGAGGGAAACCTAGATCTGCCATAACGAGTCTTTCTGAAGCACAACTATTAGGAAATAGGAGCCCTTAGAGGAATGGCTAGAAGCCATTCTCCTCTACGGAGCCCGTGGGAGGGATGTCACCAATACAATGCCACCAATGTGGAGTTCAAAGCCTATGTGTGAAACCAGAATTGAAAGCTAAAGATAACCAGATGAGATCAGAATGTGTGGTGATGTGTGCAGCCTGTGTGCACATTAACTACCAATTTTCTACATATTTGCCTACCAAAAAATGTACTTGCAACACCAGAAATTAATGCACACAGCACTACTGTAGTAATTCAAAAACATGCATGGAGTGGCACGTAATTTGAGTCCCCAACATGCATGTTTCCTGGTGAGATCAAGTGTGCCAATGCTCTGCCTCTTATCTCAGCTCTCATACTATAAACATGTCGCCTTTTCACAGTCTATTTAGTGCCAGATTTTTGGGATGTTTGAACTTTTTGTTGGTGATTTTGCTATTTAACATGGTCCCCTGCATACTGCTGAAGTGCCGTCTAGTGTTCCTAAGCACTAAAAAGCTGTTGTGCACCTTATGAAAAAAAGTAATGTGTTCATTCAGGCAAGAGTTACTGTGGTATTTCCCATAAGTTCAATGTTAATGAATCACTGATATTAAATAAGATGTCTTTTTAAAACAGAGATGTTCATAATCAAGGTCGTGTATCGATCGTTTGATGAAAACACTGTTGTGGCGAGAGGCTTAAGAATTCTAATCCTGTGCTTTTCTGAAGGCGCAACTGTCCAGTATGTGTGGCAACCTCACAGAACAAAACTACTGCAGATAATGAGAACTGATAGTGTAGGTAAAGGCTTGAATGAGCAGAGAGCCTTGTTTGTCCAAAATGAAATCCTTAACTTACTCAAATGTTTCATTTAGACAAGAACAAAAGACAAGGGTTGGGGGTAGGGTTTTGAATATTTATTTGGGTTTCTCAGGCCAAAAAAAAAAATTTTTTTTTCACTTTAAACCACCCAATCTTTGACTGCGATCCCATGAACTGAAGGTGGAAAAGATGCATTTCATGGAGTCTAGCATGGTACCCTGCCACATGCTTGCTGTGTGACCTTGACAAGCATTCCCTGCTCCAGATCTTCATGCCTCACCTATGAACTGAGGCAAAGGCACCATGTAACCCTGGTGTCCGATCTCTGTCTACTCTCTACCTGTGACTCTGCAGCCAGTCCCAAAGCCATCAAGCTTTCAGGCCACACAGGCTTATGAAGAGGGGCTTCATTAGATCATTGATTCATTAGATCATTGATTAAGAATTCTAGGAGGTGCCCAAACACAGTTAAATAGAAGTAAAAAGTTATCGTGTTCTACAGCACAGTTGGGGTGTCCATCACTTGCAATTGTCTATGATTTATGTTATGAATAACTAGAAGAGAGGAGCTCAAAGGCTTTGAACACAAAGTACTGATAAGGAGATGGAAACATGAATTACTTTGATCAGTACACACTGTATACATGCATTAAAATATCATACCGTGTCCCATAAATACATATAGTTATCATGTTAATCAGATAAATGTGTAAGGATAGGTAAATATTAACTAGTCTCATTTGATCATTGTATATGGTATATATATTTTTCAAATTATGGCACTGTACCCCCATAAATTTGTACAGTTGAAATTTTAAAGATTAAAAGAACAAAGGGACTCTAGAACTCTGTCTAGTTTTAACTACAACAACAGAATAAACCCAAAGGAAAACTTACAAAACTGACAGAGTAAAATATCCTCAATCGTTTCAAATGTGAGCAAATTAAAAATAGGAAGAAACGGCACAAAGGGAAGAGTGTTTAACCACGATTATTTAGAGCAAATGACTTGAGTGTTCGAAACTGAACCCAAACTATGTGCTTGCCAGGCTGCTCGGAGGCCCTGGTCCTGTCCTTTAGGTCTCTCCAGAGGATCCCAGTGTCTCTTACCAACAATTGCGTGCTCCACGAAGCACTTGGCATAGGGCTGGTTGGACATGTGTGACCCAGACGTTTCCATGGAAGGTTAGTGCTCCCAGATGGAGTCCTCATCTTAAGAATGTGTGCAAGATTAAGATGTAATCCATCGTGGCAAAGAATACAATGATGCATGAAATAAATGCTCAAGTTGACTTTTCCTCTAAAGAATCCTTTAACTATACAGGAGACATTAATAAACAGAACCCTCTATTTAGCAAAAGCTCTCTCTCTTCCATCTACATTGTGAGAGGGGAAGGCTAGGGATAAAGTGCAGAAGGTTGAAAAGATAAAACACAGGGGACCACGTGCGTGCACACACTGCACACGAAAATCACCTTGCTTTGTCTCTTGATTAAGCCAGTGAGGAAATCACCATTGCTACACGCAGACCACACCTAACATCTGTAGGAGTCCAGCACCTTCTCTTCCCCCATCTCTATCCTACACCTGGAGGGGGTCTTGTGTGCACAGTTGCACACAGTGATGTAGGCAAGACTCAAAGAGCCCCACAGAAGAAGCCCTGGCAGGCTCTGCTCATGGGATCAGGGCCCTGGGGTAAGAAATATGAGATTCTGGAATTGTGGGATGCAGTCTAGAAGCAGGGTGCAGGCTCTGGCCAGCATCTCCTTGGGTCCTCTGGCTCTTCTTCCCACGGAGGGGGACCCAGCTGGGCTGGCTTGTGTGCAGCACCTCTCTCGAGATGCCATTTTATTTTTCTTGACATATGATAATGCATATGTCTTTGCATGGATTTCTCAAACACTGTTCCAGCTCTCAATGACTCAGCACATCAAAAGTTGTCCCTCCAGGAGGATTAAAAGTTAAACCGTGGGTTGCAATGTCTGTAATACACCTGGGAATTTATGAAATCCACTGAGCTGGACTTTGGAGGATAAGAGTAAAGTCTCTTCTATACAGAAGCTGCTGAAGACCTAAAATAACTAAAGTTGATGTTTCACTGAGAAATGACAATATGCTCTTCATCCCATTTATGAAATATAGCAATGCCTAATCACTGCTCTGTCTCCCTTTAATAAACTCTCCTAGAGATATCATGAAAGCTCCATGACTATACATCAGATGTCTATCTAAAGCATATGAACTGTGCTTGGCATCTAGTGGATGATCAATAAATAATTGTTAAATAAACAATTATTAATCTGCAGAACTTTAGCACCTTTGCTCTAAACAATGGATTGAATTTCAAAACCCACATAATAGAATAGATCCACGCTCCCTAGCCCACGTCTCTTTCTGTGACTGCAAATGTTTTTAATCACAGGCAAGGCATTAGCCACATGGCTCTGCATTGTTCGCTCAGCCCTTCTTCATTATGAGAACCTAATTTACGCAGAGAAGGATCTTCAAAAGGGTTATGTGCGCTTTCAGCCCTGGCGGCAGCAGCTGTGAGAAGACAGTTATTAGACAGAAAGACAGATGAGGATAAAGGGACCCAGTCATCACCACTTCTTCAGAGCATCTTCATGAAGCGCCAGAGTGTCCTGCAGCACTGGGTGGAAGCCACCAAGGTCCACAGCCTTTCAAGTCAGATTATTTTTTGCTGTTGTCCTCCCTATACTTTGTAGCATTCAGACCTCTATACGCACTAAGCCAACCAACTACTGAAGCAGAGGCAAGAAGATCTGTTAGGAGCTGGCGACAGTGGAGAGGTAGGCCCTCTTTTGTGGCTTTGCTCATGACGAAAGGTATTTAAAGCATTTAGATATTGTAAGTGATAAATATAATCCCATAACTAAATATCCAGAGAAAAAACATTTTTAAAATTGTGAACGTTTGTAAAAACACCAATAATCGTGTTGGGATTACATTTTGATAGAGAAAAAGAGGTCAAGTACCAAGTGTACATACTGGACACCCAGGGGTGGTGGTCAGTCAAGATGGACTCGTCTGACCAACTTGGACTAGCATGGGCAAATAGCTGCCACTGTGAGTGTCCTCCTGCCTCACTGGCCCCTTCTCTGGGGTCCCTCACCATCTCCACCATCCAAATGGCTACAATGGGTCAGTGCCCTGATATACATGTGGTTCAATTTTTAAAATATTATCACTAAGTATGACCCTAATTTTTGTAATATGTGTGTGTGTGACAGAGAGAGAGAAAGGGAGAAAAAATACAACAAAATTCATAGCCAGGATTATACTGAAAGCTATAGTGAAAGCAATTATATTGAGATTTGGAATTGTGATTTTTTTTTTATTGTCTTCATTATATTTTTAGGGTTACCATGGTTTTCCACACTAAGCTATATATTACCTCTATGGCCCAAGAAAAGAAGAGCAAAGATGTTATTTACTGATATAGATACTCTTA
The DNA here is from genome assembly GCF_964194105.1 of Spermophilus citellus. Lineage (NCBI taxonomy): Eukaryota > Metazoa > Chordata > Mammalia > Rodentia > Sciuridae > Spermophilus > Spermophilus citellus. The sequence goes on from NC_138189.1 coordinate 126,826,898, forward strand.
AAGGAAATCAAACTACTAGTCACTCATACCAAATTCATTCCTGGTAGCAATTTTTTAAACCTGATAAACACCAAGTTCAATAAATCTGTCTCAAGTGCCTCCTGTGAGCATAGCACAGAGATTACCAAGTAACATAAAGCACACCCCCATCAAGGAGTTTGCAGTCTGGTTGGGTGGTAAGACACACCACCCCACACACTCGCATGTGTACACACACACACAAACACACACACACACATACACACCACCACCACCACCACCATCCTTCAAATCTTTGCTCAAATATCATGGTTCCCCCCTGAGATCATGACCACCCTGTTCAATTCTGAAACCCCACCTTCACCCCAGACACTGGCTTCTCGTACCATCTTACTTTTTCCATACCTCTTAGCACCTGCTTAAAAGCCCTGAAACAGGAGTTCAGGGAGTATTATAGACTGTCAAAGGGGCGGGGGGAAATAGGGACCTAGATGGTTCCAGAAAGTGCTATGGAGGAAGCAGGGAGGGCAAAAGAGGATACCAGACTTGACAGAATTAATATACTTAATCCTCATGCACAGGATCCTCGGGGTGATGGGGAAGACCACAAAGAGCAAGATGATCCAGTTTTTTTTTCTTACTGATATGCATTTCAATCATCAGACCAACTACCTGACCTTGTCATCATAATTTCAGGTATAGGAAAATTCAGGGCCTTAATTCTACTGGATACAAGCTAAGGTTCTCTAATCAACCATCTGCTTGGACTTGAAATCAGGTTCCAAATATGTTACCTCCATGATCCCAGGGTAAGTTATTAATACCCCTAGCCTCAGTTTCCCTACCTATCAAGTGAGATAACAGCAGAGCCACTCATGAGGGACTGACAATGAGGGTGAGGCAGAGCACTTCACCCATAGCCCTGAAGAGACCGAGGGCCTAGCCTGTGCCCAGAGGGAGGAAGGCAGACCTGACCCACCCAGGCAGCCCTCTCGCTGCACCTCTCTCCCTGCCGTCCGCTCCCACACACCTGCCCCTGCTCCCACACACCTGCCCCTGCTCCCACACACCTGCCCCTGCTCCCACACACCTGCCCCTGCTCCCACACACCTGCCCCTGCTCCCACACACCTGCCTCTGCTCCCACACACCTGCCCCTGCTCCCACACACCTGCCCCTTCTCAGTTCTTCTGTGGGCCACTCTGTATCCACACACCACGCAGAGACATTTCCAGCATCTGTGGCCATGTCAGACCTACATCTTTATGAACCCCGCTCTCACCCCTCCTGGGAGACCCTTGGTTTGTTTTGCTGGTCTCTGTCATCTTTCTGTGAGATGCTTGTCAGACAGAGGCTTGCAGAACGAGCGATGAAACACTGAGTGGACTCGTGTGTTCGATGAGTGAAGATGTCCTCAGGACCTCATGGACATGGAGAAATCCAACTCCACTCAGCTCTGCTCTCCCCTACCCCCCAGCTGGCAGAATACTCCTGGGGCTGCTCAACGGGTGGAAAGAAAACCCCAAATGATGATGTTCCCTACAACCTTCCAGGGGCCCTTAGAACAGCCATTTTTCTCAGAGAGAGGCCAGTCACAGCCTCCTCAACCACAGCAAGGTGGAGAGGTGGGTCTGGGGTGGAGGGAGTTTCAGGTGCCCTCAGGAAGCAGCTTGAGGAAGGTCACACAGAAGAAGGAAGTGCTAAGTGGCCAATAGCCTGAGGGCAAAGTGACCAGGAGATCAACTGGACCGTGGTGTCGAGGCCTCCGTGTTTTTGGAAGCAAGGCACTGCTCCTCTCAGTAGTCCACAAACAAACCAGCAGCACAGATGCTCCACAGATTTCTTGAATCCATTTCCCCTCAGTGGGACCACAAAGGTCAAGTGTCTTCTTGGCCCTAAAGGGAAATGGAAGTTTGTGGTATCAGGCCACATGTGTTCCATCTTCTCTGTGCTTTGGATATGGGACCGTCCCTGGAGAGACGCATCGGGCCAATCATTTAGAAATTCAGTTTTACTCCTACCCTCATCCAGCCCCTCAGGCCATACACCACTCAGTCCTGACAGTTAGCATGTTGTCCGTGTCCTCTCCAATCCAAACAAAAACTCAAATAATATTATGAATCTCAAACTAGAAGAAGCCATGTTAATTGTCAGGCCCCAGAACCGAATGCATTTTTAACTCCTTTTGGAACCAACACTTTTTTTGGATCTCTCTTAAATCTACTTAAAACAGAACCAAGTCTGTTTTCTAATTGTTAAATCTGGAACTAAACTGGGGGGGCGGGCAGCAGGGGAGACTGTCCTCTGAACCGAGTATGCCAAAAAAAAAGTTCTTCATGTCATTTGAGTAAAGCAGTTGTGAAACATCCTGGTGTCACATGCTTTATTTGGAGCAGGGTGGGGCATGGAGGTCTGAAAATAATTTGATATTACTAGAGTGAAAAGTTCAAAAAGCAGTGGAAGAGGAAACTTGCACTAGTCAAAGTCGAGTCAGTTGTCTGGAATAAATCAGACCAAAGGTCCTCAGTGGGAATGTGCCTCAGTTTGGTAACGTCAGAAGAAGGTCATGAGCCAGCATCTGGTAAGGCATCCAAGGTCAGAAAGAGGCAAGAGCAAAGGACCAGAGAAAGGACCAGGGTGGGCAGGAAAGAAACAGGCAAATGGTTCACAAGGCCAATGAAGGCAGGGTCTGAGAGGCTGGAACAAGAACCTGGAGATTAGCAGGAAATGGATAAAAAAAAAGTAGATAAAAAAAATAACCAAGACCCCAAAAGATCTCAATAATGGTGGAAATTCTCTGGTTACTGAAAAGATGAGAGCTGACTGGCCTAGCACACTGAGAGGGTCCGAAGTTTCCTGGGGGCTAGACTGACCCACAACTGAGCTTCCAAAGGATATGGATATTCTGCATGTAGCATACGCTCTCAAAGCATGCGTTTTGAATGAATGAATCAGTTCCTGCAGATTTGAGCTACAGGTTCGTCACACACACACACACACACACACACACACACACACACACACACAATGTATGGCTCATTCAGACAAGAATAAGTCTTGGGATAATACTGTCTCTAAAAAATGCTTTGAACTGATTCCCCCATCCTGCCTTCAAACATTAGACTCTTTTTTTTTTATTGGTTGTTCACAACATTACAAAGCTCTTGACATATCATATTTCATACATTAGAATCAAGTGGGTTGTGAACTCCCATTTTTACCCCAAATACAGATTGCAGAATCACATCGGTTACACATCACATTTTTACATACTGCCATATTAGTGACTGTTGTATTCTGCTACCTTTCCTATCCTCTACTATCCCCCCTCCCCTCCCCTCCCATCTTCTCTCTCTACCTCATCTACTGTAATTCATTTCCCTCCATGTTTGTTATCCCATTCCCCTCATAACCTCTTATATGTAATTTTGTATAACAATGAGGGTCTCCCTCCATTTCCATGTGATTTCCCTTTTTTTCTCCCTTTCCCTCCCACCTCATGTCTCTGTTTAATGTTAATCTTTTCTTCCTGTTCTTCCTCCCTGTTCTGTTCTTAGTTGCTCTCATTATATCAAAGAAGACATTTGGTATTTGTTTTTTTTAGGGATTGGCTAGCTTCACTAAGCATAATCTGCTCTAATGCCATCCATTTCCCTGCAAATTCCGTGATTTTGTCATTTTTTAGTGCTGCGTAATACTCCATGGTGTATAAATGCCACATTTTTTTATCCATTCATCTATTGAAGGGCATCTGGGTTGATTCCACAGTCTAGTTATTGTGAATTGTGCTTCTATGAACATCGATGTGGCAGTATCCCTGTAGTGTGCTCTTTTAAGGTCTTCAGGAAATAGTCCGAGTAGGGCAATAGCTGGGTCAAATGGTGGTTCCATTCCCAGCTTTCCCAGGAATCTCCATACTGCTTTCCAAATTGGCCGCACCCGTTTGCAGTCCCACCAGCAGTGTACAAGAGTACCCTTTTCCCCACATCCTCGCCAGCACTCATTGTTGTTTGACTTCATCATGGCTGCCAATCTTACTAGGGTGAGGTGGTATCTTAGGGTGGTTTTGATTTGCATTTCCTTGACTGCTAGAGATGGTGAGCATTTTTTCATGTACTTGTTGATTGATTGTATGTCCTCCTCTGTGAAGTGTCTGTTCAGGTCCTTGGCCCATTTGTTGATTGGGTTATTTGTTATCTTATTGTCTAATTTTTTGAGTTCTTTGTATACTCTGGATATTAGGGCTCTATCTGAAGTGTGAGGAGTAAACATTTGTTCCCAGGATGTAGGCTCCCTATTTACCTCTCTTATTGTTTCTCTTGCTGAGAAAAAACTTTTAAGTTTAAGAAAGTCCCATTTGTTGATTCTTGTTATTAACTCTTGTGCTATGGGTGTCCTATTAAGGAATTTTGAGCCCGACCCCACAATATGTAGATTGGAGCCAACTTTTTCTTCTATCAGACGGAGAGTCTCTGATTTGATATCTAGCTCCTTGATCCACTTTGAGTTTCAAACATTAGACTCTTGATTCTAATAATTAGCTAAATACCTAGTATTTCTCTTTAATGCCACCGGGGGTCTTTAATTCTAAACATAACAAAGGTGATCAAAGGATGTTTTAAAGACAATATTCAATCTACTAGTTATGCGTCTATATACCTTGCTGAAGAAGAGCTAAAGGAACAGTAGTAGTGTTGGGATCCTTTTCTGAATGTCCCACATATTCTACAATTATTTTTCTGAAAGCACCTCTCAGATCAAATCTCTTTCTGCTCAGAAATGAGTTGATGACCTCCCACTGTCAGTTCAATGAAACCCACATTCTGGCTTTCTTTAGTATGGTCTTCCACTAGCCCTGCCATGTTCTTTCCCGCTAGCTGAGCAGAGATGCCTGCTGTTTTCATCCAAGTCTTACTCTTTTCTACTTTTATGCTTTTTCTCAAGCAGTTCTCCAGCCTGGGATGTCCTGTTCTCATTTCAGTTCCTTGGGTTTAAATTCCACCGATCCCAAATCACAGGCCATCTCTATTGGTCATTGCTAGGTCAGAGGCTCCATCCCTTGCTGTGTTTTCCTGAAATACTACTCCAGGGAATTTTCTGCACACCCTCCCTTGGGGTAGATGGTCACACTCAACCAAATCTCATTCGTTTGGAGGAAATTTTCAAATTGTATAGCACTCTCAGGAAGATGCACTTTATTAACAGAGGAGCAAACTACCAAGATGAGCTAGAAAAAACACACTTTCACAATGGCCTAGAATTGATGACCCACAGACACTTCTCAAGGACACACAAATCCCTGCACAAAAGCATAAAAGTCATTCTACACAGACAGAGGAAGGGTGTGATGATGAAGCAACAGTATGTGGGAGTTTGGAGGGTAATGAAACTATTCTGCAACCTGGTTGCAGCGTTGGACACGCAAATCCATAAAGCTGTTAAAATAAAGAAAACCGAGAATACCAAAAGAATGAAAAAAAATCAATCTCACTACATTAAGATTTTTTTTCCATTTTTAAATGTTCTACCAGAGATGTGAAGTATGCATTAATGATTTTTTCTGGAAAAAAAAAGTCATCCACCAGGTCTAATTATTGACTTACCTTTTGCATTTGCCCAGGTCCAAGGAGATAAACAGTACTGGCTGTGTCTGGGGAATGAGGGGAGGAGACTGTGGGAAAGAAAATGTTTTATGCTGAACAATACTATACAGTTTGGAAAACTTTGGCTTCTAGTATATGTAGCACCAGACTTCATTTGCAATTTCCTTTCTCACATTCCTTAAAACAAAACCTTAATACAAATATAACATACAGATTTTATATATAGCTTTTCTTCACCTAACCTAGACCTTTATATTTATTTTTATGCATTCTTTCTTATCTAATTAGTTCATTTATTTCAACTAAACCTGGCTGCAGGTGATGCAGTCGATTGGCCTCAGAGTCAAAACTATGTGTGTTTTTATCGTTACTATAGTTTTCCAAAGTATGCTGTCATCTCATCATTTGTGACATACTTCATCCAAGGAATAATTCATTTCTGTATTGTGAGAGTTGTTGACTACAGTAAAATCTAGATTTGTGGATCATAAATTTCTGGACATGGTATCTTTTCCATTGTTTCTTACCATTAATCTAATTTCCATCCTCGCCTAATTCTATAACAATCCTAATTGAAATCCTCAAGGGGTAGTTAAAATCCAGACTCCAGTGAGAAAGGATTTAAGTGAGTTCTTAATGGAACCCGGAGACCAGCCAAATTTAAAAGCAGCCTAATTCCTAGCCAGGTTTTAAAAGACTTTCAACACAGAAAAGGTGCACCCCAGAATCTCCACAGATCTCAGTGAGGGCTATGAGGGCCAGGCCAAGTTTTGGTGCTTTGGTTTTTTTTTGTTTTTTTCTTGGTTTGTTGCCACAGAACATGCAAAGACAAACAAAACATAAAAACTCTCTTCTTATTAATGTTCAGAAAAGCACTTTCACTCAGTCAGTTTATATATATTTTAAGTTTTATGGTGTGTCTCTATTTTGCATAACAACAATTGGGATGTATGATCAACAACAAAAATTGACTAAAATGTGGAATTTGGAAAATTCTTAGCAAACCGTTCATGCTAAATTAACCTCCATGCTGAATCAATGTACTCTCTGCCCGTGAAGTCACTGGGTTTTAGAAAAGTAATATTCTAAGCCCCAAAATAAAAGTTTCAGCTAAAGACAAAATTGTTGCCTCAGTTCTCTGCCTCAGTTAAAACTGCTTTAACGGAGGGCAGTTTGACGTAAGGAAAATTTAATAATGGCTAGACCAAAACCCAAAATCAATATACAAAAAGGGAGAGGGTCAGCTTTTGCCAATCACATACATCTGTGCTTCCACCGATTTAAAAGCAACTCACCCATTTTCTCCAATTTTGGCTTCTTACTTTTCTTCCTCTGGGAAGGATTTTAATGGTGAGGTACAGGAAGTCCTCCCATGACAAACAAAAGTATCTTTCATGAATTCTTTTACCAATTTCTCACTGGGGAAAAAAAAAAAAAAAACCTTAGACAAAAAGTCTGATGAAATCTCTGCCCAGGATGGAATGTTACTCTGGAAACTTTCAAACGACCATCATAATGAAGAGAAAGCCCACTTCAAACTATTGTTCCCAACAGAGATGATGGATTTGTGTAGATTGGTCAATGTTCTCTTGGACTCACTTATGATCTAGCTCTGCTAGTGGAGAAAAGGCATAAGCCATGACCAAAAATTAGAGCTTTTTCTTACCTTCCCTTTCTATGAGACCTCAGAGACATGAGTGTAAGAGGACAATAATAAGAATCGGTGATTGAGAAAGACACGGACTTGGGGAGGTGTATACAAATAAATACCAATATTTAACATGGAGAGTAATAAACTGGTTTGGAGCGAATAGTGGATATTAAACAAATGGATCACAAAATATTTTAAAGTGTATATTAGTTCTGTTAATGGTATTATCTTTGTTTTTCAAAAATCAGTAAATATTAAAGCAATCATATAAAGATTTCAAGTGAAACACACAAACTCCCAAAATGTTTTTGCCTTCACTAACAGCAGATAAGGAACTTTGCTCATTACTTGATTAATAAAGGATCTTAAAATTAACTTTTTAAACCAAACTTCTGGCGCTATTTTGATGGCTTAATGTTCATATTTTACATAAACTTCAGACAGGAACGTTCTTTTTGAATCGCCGTGGTTCTCGGCTTTGGGATCTCAACATGCTGCTATTGAAAGGGAACCTGGAGGTGATCCATGTCAAACCTCTTCATTTGATAGGATGAGAAGACCTAGGGGGGTGTGTGCTGACCCAGGAGGACCAAGAGGTAAATGCAGCATCTGACTTTCCTAAGCCAATGCTCACTGCACCACAGCAAGCCAACCACACTGACCTACAGCTTAACTACCTAACAAACCAGAGTGGAAAGGAGAGAGAAAGAGCACTCGTCCTTTTGACTTGACTATCATGAGAATGTCACTGTTTTACAATTTTTGTGACTAAAACCCCAGATAGACACATCCTTGTCCTCTCAGCTTGAAGAAAAAAATAGATGATAAATTATTTGAGAAATAGGAACACCTTCCAAATAGATACTAGAAATGTTCACTTTATGAATCATGTTTTGTTAAGTTAAAATTGAATGAACAACTGGAGGTCCAGGATCCTTCAACCCAACTACTTCTTCAATTTTTCTGATAATAATACATGTTCAGAGAGGAAAATCAAGCAAATACGCTCTTAGACTATACAAAGATCTTGGTCCCAAGCCCCATGATAAGCCTAGGTTTGTATTTCATTGAGAGACAGGGTCTCACTGAGTTGCTTAGTGCCTTACTTTGGCTTAGGCTGGCTTTGAACTTACGATCCTCCTATCTCAGCCCCTCAAACCACTGGGATGACAGACATGCTCCATCACGCCTGGCTCCCATGATAAGCTACTTATGTCAAAAGGAAGGCTGAGTGGTCTCTGATCCCTGTATTTATAACCCTAGCCCACATCAAAGTCTCTTCTTCAGTTTTCCACTCTGATAACAAGCAAAGGTTAGTCCAGGAAAATGTGCCAAGGAGAAAAAAAGAGAAAGTGAAATTCCCTATAGAGCCTAGAGCTGGTCTAATCTCCTACCACAAGGCCTCTTTAGCACAAGACAAGCCCCAGTTACAACAAAGCCCCATACCCTTATACTGTGGGCCAATAAATATCCTTGAATTCTATTCATCCTTATCTGAATTTTCTTGATTGGGTTCCAGGCAAGGAAAAGCAGATCCAAAGCCTTCCTCTCCCATGGAGTCAAACCCGTCATTGAACTCTGCTTAGTGTAGACGAGCATGGACTCACTCAGCTGAGACAAGATCTGAACAGAAACCTACATGCCAGGTGCCCAGCATCGCCTCTCTCTTGGTTTTGATTGATATAAATAACCCCTTCCACTGTCTTCATTTGCTTTTGCTCAAGCATGATGAAGAGTATCCATCTTCTCTTCAAACATATAATAAAATCTTATAACTGATCTTGGAAACAAACCTGGTTCTAGTTTCCTGAGCCATTTGTAGGAGAAGAAATTTAACCTACTCAGCTATCTTTATGCTTTAATGTTTACACTTTATGTAAACAGGACTTCAGGCATGAATTTTCTTTTGGAATTGCCTCGGTTCTCTGCTTTGTGGTCTCAGCCATGATCTGCTGTGATCTACTTTTTGGTCTCAGGAGACTGAGGCAGGAGGATTGCAAGCTCAAGGTCAGCCTGGACTGCATATACTTGGGGGAAAGAAATACAGTCTAGACCACTGAGAACTAAAAATAAACACTTCTTTATTCCTTCTCTTGGGTTGCATGCAATCTCACATTTGCTTTTAAGCTTCCTTTGATATCTATAGTGCATCTCAGCCTAGCTCTCTCATGATGGGGTTCAAGCTCTCAAGATACTACAGTAGACCAAATAATAAGCAATAGCAAGCAAGGTCAGAGCATACCGCTTGATCCAGGAAGGCCAGGCTCTGTCCTCCCCTCTCATAGAATCCTATTTTTTCTTTTTGAAACCATTTTCCATTTATGCTCAGAACCATTTGGTGGAAATTTTCTAAGTAAAAACTGGATAGCATTTTGTTAGGTCAGGTGGCTCTTTGCTTGGTGGGAAGGGAAGCCAACATGTAAATAGTGTCCCATTGCCAATTTTCTGTTCGGAGAGTGATCTCTCCCTTGAAAGTCTCCAACACCCAAGAGTAAAAGCCCAGATGATCCAGGTTCTGAGTGCATGGGGTCAGGTTGGGTCTGTGGCCACCAACAGGTGCTACTCTCTGGGAGAAAGGACCACTTCATTGAAATATGTTGATACAGGTCAGTCAGATTTTGTGTCTTCCAGACTCAGAATGGTGAGAAAATTTTAGCTACTGAGGTTTCATTAACTATAATCACTGAGTCAAGTGTAAGGTACAATACTATCTAGATATTGTTTGGAAGAGTTGAATCCAGCTTATCCACATAAGGAATTTTCTTTTTCTCTGCTTATTCATTCATTGTTATTACACTGTCATGTCCCAGAAAGTTACAGTTTAACAATTTAGATTCATTAAAATTGCCGGGATGCCATCCTACCTGAGTCCTAAAATAGCTCTTTTCACCCCATTAATAGACTTCTCCAACTTTCAGAAAAATTCCTCACTGGCTGCCCTTTCTTAAGTGGTCGAGCTGAGAACAGGACCCCAATTTCCTGGCTGTTGTGGTTTTATCCCCAGTTGCTCTCGGTTTCAGAATTACATATACATTTTTCGGTGTACCTCTTCGGCTCGGGCTGTGTTATTAAACTATTATTACCTAACAATACTCCCATTAATCACCATGACAGATGGAAACCAGCCCTGGTCATGTTTTCTGAATTCAGCGTCAAATAGCCCCAATGCTAATGGGGATGACGCCAGCCATGAATTAGCTCTAAAAGCTTCTGTTTCTGCCCCCACCCCTTTCCTATTACTTGTCATTGCAATACTTTTTTTTCTTGTCACAAGACTCCATACTTCTATATGGAGCAAATCTTTATGAAATTCTGGGAAATGGTGTTCTGTTGACAGACCCCATATAATGATGATAAATGATGGACAAGCCAGCAGTCTTAGCACTCTTATTCCCCCAGCAGCCCAAATCCAAGTACATGGAGCATGTCTATAGGCTTAAGCCATGGAAAACTGCAAACTGGAAAAAAATTCTCCCTTCAACCTCCTTGCATGGACCAGGGGAAAGAAGTGATACTAAACAGAACATGTAAATCACCTGTGAGGGAACAGGCCCCAACCGTGGCTTGAAAGTGTTGAGGGTACATACAGAGTTTCTTCACAAAAGACCTTTGTTCTGACTTAACTATGAATGGGGGTGGGTGGCTGATTCTCCTCACTTTCCCTGAACAAATCACAGCTTGGAGTGACAGTCCCGCATAATAGGGACTGTCTTCCTCTGAAAAGATGCATTTGTTAACAGGGCTCTTTTGGTTTCAGCTATTTGATATCCTACCTCCTAAGAAGATACTAGATCAGTAGCCACACAACTAACAGGTGATTAGCAGAAGGAAATCATGTAATAGAGAGGCCAGCCCTGAAAAGCACTAAGCAATTAATAAAACATTCTCTGCTGCTCCCCTGAAGGATGCTAAAAAAACATTTCAGAAGGTGGTTTTTCATGGGCTTGTTGGATAAAGGTGTCCTACTCCTCCACTGATCCCATTAAGAGATCAAAAGAGAAAGCACCTTAAAAGGGGGAAGAGTCCAAAAGTCACTGCTGTTCTTGCTGTTGACATCATGATAGTATCTCACTATTGATTGGCTCGATCACTGAGTATTTGTTCTGGTTGGGAGTGAGCTCCTCCAAAAGCTCATGTGTGAGACAATGCAAGGCTTAGAGGAGAAATAACTGGGTTATGAGAGCCTCAACAATCCGTGAATTAGTCACCTGATGGGACTAATTGAAGGCAGACAGGTGTGGCTAGAGGAGGTGGGCATTGGGGTGTGGCTTTGGGGTATATATTTGTATTTGGCAAGTGGAGTCTGTCTCTGCCTACTGATCGTCATGTGAGCTGCTTCCCGACCACACTCTTCCGCCATGATGTCCTGCCTCACCTCGAGCCCTAAGAAATGGAGCTGGCTGTCCCTGGAGTGAGACCTCTGAAACTGTGTGTCCCCAAGTAAACTTTTCCTCAACAACTTTTATGGTTAGGTCTTTTAGCCACAGCAGTGAAAAGGCTGACTAAAACAGAACTGAATGCTAAATACAGCTTCAACATCTAATGTAGTAGCCACTCACCACATGTAAAACTTAATTAAAATTAAATAAAACAAAATTCATTGTCTCAATTGGCTCATGTCAAGGGTTCCATAAGCAACTGTGACAAGTGGCTACCATACTGAGTCATGCAAATGATAGAACATCTTCATCAGTTCTACTAGACAGCTCTGGCAGTCATTCGCTTACCCACTCAGTAACTATTTATTGAACACAGTGGCCACCAAAACAAAGTTTGTGTACTCAGGGAATTTAGGTCCTACAAGGGGGAGGCAGACAATAAAAAAGTAATAAATAAGTGGATATGACTGTTTCATTCAGCATTCACGTCAGTGAAGAAAATATGATCTGCTGATCAGGTAGACAGTGACTTGCCTGAGGGAGGAGAGGAGATGGAAGTGTTTTAATCAGGTGGCCAGCGAATCTCCCTCTGCAGGGGTGACTCTGAAAGAAGCAGCCACAGAAATTCAGGGCAAGGCAAGAGAAATGCTCAGGACCTAATGTAGGAACCACCTGGAGCGTGCACAGGACAGGAGGAAGGCAAGTTGGCTGGCAGTGGTAGGAGGTGACATCAGATCTATCAGCACGGGCCAGACGCACCAGGACCTTATTGCTCGTGGGACAGGGTTCAGATTTCATTCTTGAAGGAACCAAATATAATACTCCTTAAAGCTCTCAGTTGAAAAAATAAGGAAATAACCCACTCGGTTCTTGTCCCACCAAAAGTGTTTGCATGGCCTAGATTTGCAGGTAGCGGCTGCCAGGAGAAAACTAACCTTATACACATATTGGGCACTTGCTCTGAAGCATTTCATGAACATCCATAGCTTCCTATGACATGTCTTGGAAACTATGAATACAGTTCATGGTGGGGGAGATGGGTAACCAGAGAAGAGAAAGACTCACCCGATAAATGGCAAGTGAGTGGCTTAGGAAGAATCGTCACACCAACAGCTTGGTGTTTGAGATGGGACAATGTGTAAGACCACACAAATAAGAAGCACAATCATTCTGCCCGTCTATAAGAAAATACTGCCATCATTTGCTTACATTAGCAATAGAATAAAACAGGCTCCTGTCTTCTCGTGATGGCAGGACACCTGTCAAATCCCTCTTTTACAGGTGAGGAAAGTAAAGCCCAGAGAAGTAAGCTACTTTTCGGCGCCATGTAAATTCATCATTTTTTAAAATGAAGTAAGACTGGTTTTATTCATGAACTGAGCAAGTACACTTCTATAGTAGAGATGAAACTGGGTATTCAAATCCCCATGAAAGAATACATTGTCTGCTCCCTACAATAGACTGCTCTGCTCTTTTAGACAAGAAGGCAGCCAGAAGAGTGCTGTGGGCAGGCGGATACTGTGGAAGGTTAGGGTAGAAGCCAAAAAGACCCTTCAATTTCCTATGAAACCTCAAGGGACAGGAGACTTGCTGTGGACAACAGGAAGGTCCACATAGGCAAAGGTGATCCACACAGAAACACGCAAAGGTGAACTTCCATCTTATTTTTCTTTTTTTAAAATTTTTTATTAGATTTAATTAGTTTTATATGACATTGGAATACACTTGGATCCATCATATATAAATGGAGTATAGTTTCTCATTCTTTTGGTTGTACACAGTGTAGAATCCCACTGTTGGTATAGTTATATGTGGACTCAGGGTAATAACGTCTGATTCATTCTACTATCCTTCCTGCCTCCATTCCCCCTCCCCTCCCATCACTCTCCTCTGTCTAATCCAAAGTAACTCTATTCTTTCCTCCCCCAACAACCTTATTGGGAATTAGCATCCACATATTGGAAAAAACATTTGGCCTTTGTTTTTTGGGGATTGGCTTATTTCATTTAGCATGATATTCTCCAGTTCCATCCATTTACTGGCAAATGCCATGATTTCATTCTTTGTTAAGGCTGAGTAATATTCTATAATATATCTCACATTTTTAATCCATTCATCTGTTGAAGGGCACCTAGGTTATTTCCATAGATTAGCTATTGTGAGTTGAGCTGCTATAAACATTGATGTGGCTGCACGACTGTAGTATGCTGATTTTAAGCCCTTTGGGTACAAACTAAGGAGTGGGATAGCTAGGTAGAATGGTGGTTCCATTCCAAGTTTTCTGAGGGATCTCCATTCTGCTTTCCATACTGGTTGCACCAATTTGTATTTATTCCCCCCAGCAATATATGAGTGTACCTTTTTCCCCATATCCTTGCCAATATTTATTGTTGCTTGTATTCTTGATAATTGTCATTCTGGCTAGGGTGAGATGAAATCTTAGAGTAGTTTTTATTTGCATTTCTCCAATTGGTAGACATGATGAACATTTTTTCATATGTTTGTTGATCGACTATATTCCTCCTTCTGTGAAGTGTCTGTTCAGTTCCTTAGCCCATTTATTGATTGGGTTATTTTTGTTGTTGTTGTTGTTGTTGTTAAGTTTTTTGAGTTCTTTATATATACTGGAGTTTAATGCTCAATCTGAAATACAAATGGTAAAGACTTTTTCCCATTCTGTAGGCCCTCCATTCATGTTATTGATTGTCTCCTTTGCTGTGAAGAAGCTTTTTAGTTTGATTCCACCCCATTTATTGATTCTGCATTATCCTTCTTGAACCTTAGAAGTCTTGTTATGGAAGTCAGATCCTAAGCCGACATGGTCAAGATCTGGGCCTACTCTTTCTTCTATTAGGCACAGGGTCTCGAGTCTAGAGCCTCAGTGTTTGATCCACTATGAGTTGAATTTCATGTTTCTCTCTTTCTTTATCTCCTGCCAGTGTCTCACACAATAAAACCTCAGCGTTTTCTTTTCAATGGAGAAACAAATTAACCCCATTGTTGTTCAACTTTTCACACATTTGTTACACTGGCTATTGTTTTCAAGCATTTTAAGCAAAACTCTCAAGTTGAAATAACAGAAACCTAAAGCAAATAAGAAATGCTTTTTCTCCTTTTAAACACTTTATTCTAAGCCAGGCTCAGTGGTGCATGCCTATAAGCACAGAGGCTCTGGAGGCTGACAAACAAGATGATCACAGGTTCAAAGCCAGCCTCATCAACAGTGAGGTGCTAAGCAGCTCGGTAAGACCTTATCTCTAAATAAAATACAAAACAGGGCTGGGGATGTGGCTCAGTGGTCAAGTGTTCCTGAGTTCAATCCTCAGTACCAAAAAAAAAAAAAAAACCAACAACTTTATTCTAATTAGGTGGTTCATTTTTACTTCCAGATGCTAAGTCGGAAAGTTTTTTTTCTCCCTTATAAGATGTGCCAAGAAGTACAAGTTCTGATTTTTTTGAAGTATTTTCAACATCAGATTCTCTGATATGTTTGTTACCTTGCTAATACACATGAAGAATGAGCAGAAAGGGTACATGCTTAATGACTTAAGTGACAAGACCTAAAGGTCAGGATCCCTGGCCCTTCCATGGGCTAAGTGGGCTTGAGGTAAGATGCTTATATTCCCAGGCTTCTGATCTCCTTCATTCACATGCAGATACCACTGACCATTGGCTGGTTACTGGGATGAAGTTAACACGCAATGCACAAATCAAGATCTTTAGAAGATTACCAATTGGACAACACAGCAAGATGAATTAGCTCTCCCTCTTCACTTCTTTGAGAAACATCTCTTCTAAACAAAACGTTAGGGACTCAAAATATGATCCAAGTGAAAAATCAGAGATCATGGGTGAAAGGTACAAATGTCCATTGCAGGTAAAGGTGCCAGGACAGAGAGTCAGAACAGATTCCCACCAGGGCGGTCTTGTGACCAAAGATCACTGCCCGCTGGTTATGAACAGACCCAGAGCTTCATGGACACCTCAGTATGAGCCACGCGCCCCTTATAACAGCAGACCCAAAAACTGTATTGCCAGTGAGAGCAGACCCCAAAAATAAATCTAAGCCAATTATAACCACAGACTCAGGACAAAAGCAGAATAACCTATAAACTGTCCAATCAAACCTTAAACATACTGAGAGCAACACCATTGAGATTTTTGAAATGGTGAGAGGAATATGCACTGTCCTGCTGAGTGTGAATTTTATTCACAACCATTAATTATGTTAAAAAATGAAAACAGAATATACCTTGCAATAAGTACAGATAAAAAAATTACAATTTCAAGTTCAAATTATAGGATGTAAATTAAATAAGAGCTACTTTTGTACAGAGCATCCATGCTATGGATCCTAAAATAAAATGTGTGAGCAGATGAGCAACCATGATAATAATAATAATACATTTTCCAGCACTAGACATTTCACCAAAATTATTCTGGTTGCAATCTCCAAAATCCCAACGTCTGGACAAAGAAATGAAATCTCTTCCCCTCCCAAGCTCAGTATTTTCTGTGGAGGATGTGGTTTTATTTGTTGTCAATCCCGGGTCTTGTTGGAACACACTTTCTTAATTCATCCAGAGAGTTGTCAACAGGTTGCCCAACTTGCCCTTGCCTTCCTAGGATGCTGTTCCTTGTGGTTTTGTGCAAGAACTCATAAATAACTCGCCTCGCCACTATCTCTGATCTAAAAAGTAAACTGCATTTTTCCTCTGTTTCGGAAAAAATAAAAGTTGTTCAAAATAACAGAGTCACCAGATCAAAGAGGCCTGATCATGTATACAAGCCCAAGAAAGCCATGCCTCACTGAGTCAGAGTCATGAATGAATGGCTTTTGAAAATTCCCTTTTCAGTGGATGCAACAGAAGGCGATATAGACATGTCCGTTTGCTTAAGTCCTCTGTGTATGTGTGCCCACGTGTGTGTGCATAGAGATAATAAGAGCTTCACACACGATAATAACAACTGAGATTCCTGACTTCTTGGAAAATATGGTTTTTTAAATATTTTTTTCAGTTGTAGTTGGACACAATACCTTTATTTACTTGTGTGTGGTGCTGTGGATTGAACCCAGAGCCTCACACATGCTCTGCCACTGAGCCCCAGCCCCAGCCCCAGAAAATGTTTCTGGATGGACAAGTCACAGTGAGCAATTCTAGAGACCTCGAAAGTCAGGCATCAAGTAAGACCCTCCAACTTTTATAACCCCTCCTTAAGTCGGCTGCCTTCATGACTCACACATGAGAAGCTGTAGCCTCAAGGAGGCATAGAGAGAGATAGATCTGGCTGGTGCTGGGATAAGTTAAGGCCAGGCTCTCTCAAAAAATGAGAGGCATTCCCTGAGCTCCAGTAGGAGAACAAATTCTGGCGCCAAGCATTTCAGTTTTTCTGTAGCCACCCTCCTCCTCATGCAGACCCCTCATAGCCCTGCCCTTGGCAGCCCGGCCCTGGTGAAGGTTTGTCTCTGATACTTCCAGGTTCTCAGTGCTGTGCTCAGTCCCTCTCAGTGGAGTCTCTTCCTCCCTTATTTTGTATTCGGCTCCTCCCTAGGTGACATGCTTCATTATTGATCTTGTATATTTAAAAAAAAAAATAGCTATTTTTTGAGTAGTTCTTGAGTACCTACCATGGAAGTTACTATGTTATATGTGGTTGTCAGAGCTGTAAAGGTAAAAATAACTTAAGGAGCTGGCAGTCTAATAGGGAAACAAGAAAAGGTTTTCCATAATGTAAGAAAGAAACAGCACAAGTAGAGGACTACAGGAAAAGGAACGATTTGTACTGGATGAATTTGGCCGTTTCTTGGGTGATGATGGTTTGAACCTTGACTGGTCAAGATTTCAACTAGAAAAAGAACAAAGGGCACTCCAGACTGAAGCATCAGCTCCTGGTAAAATGAACTACCAAGAAATTAACACAAGTCCAGGGAGCATAGAAAATATTGGAGGGAATTGGAAAGTGTAGACAAGGATAGTTAGGGGGAAAAGAATAAATAATATAAAAGGAGCAAGTAGAGCTGGGCATGATGGGGTGGCACACAGCTATAATCCCAGTGACTCAGGAGGCTAAGGCAGGAGGATCACAAGGTCAGGGCCAGCCTCCGAAACTTAACGAGTACCTAATCAAAATAAAAAATAAAAAGGGCTGGGGATGTGGCTCAGTGGTTAAGGGAGGGTTCAATCCCTAGTACTGAAAAGGAAGGAAACAAAAAAAGGAGGCAGTAGAGAATAAATATTGAGGAGGGTTTATATTTATGGAAGGAAGAACAATGAGAAAAAAAGAAAAATTTACTGGAAGAAATGTAAGGAGACTACAATCTGAGAAACCATGAAAGAGCAAAAGGGAAACTGCAAATTTACACAATATTTATTTGGCAAATGTATGTTAATGCCTCCTTGTGCCAAAATCCATTGGGTATGTTAAGGACGGAACAGAAAACAAGAAAAACAGGAGTCTTGCTCCTACAGAGCTCACTTTCTAGATAATAATTAGCAATGTTCAATGTCCACTGCCTCTGGAGATGTTCAATAGGATGAGAATAAGCAAATAGTCACTAAGCAATATACAAGTATATTGGCAAATATAATCTTCAGTGATCCATCTTCAATAAATTTGAAAGATCAGTATAGTGGAGCAATAAAGGTCACATTTGTGACACATGTCTGTTTTTTCCATAACCTCCTCAGGTCAGTAGCCAACGCTGTTGGTATACAAACAATATCTAGCATTTATTGGTTGGCTGCATATATGAATTAGTGTATGATAGGAGTTTAGGGAATAAGTGCTTGGTGATGAAGTAGCCCAAAAAGAACTCTTCAGTTAAGTAAATTCATTCATTTAATGTCTACCTGTTAAATGAGTTAGCAATATGGAGCATTTATTACCTTGGAAGTTGTGTTTGCTTACATCAACTCAAATGTACAAAAGACCTCAGAATTAGACCAGAAACCTTGCAACTGCCGGAAGAAAACATAGGGTCAACACTCCAACAAATAAGCCCAACAGGTAAAATCAGTAGGATTTCTAAAACTCAGAAAATAATACCAGGAATTAATAAATGGTGTGGCATTGAATTAAAAATCTTCTGCACTACAAAGGAAATGAGCAAGAAGAGAGAACTTACAGAATGAAAAAAATCTTTGCCAGCTACTCTCCCAACAGATGATTAATACCCAAATTATAAAAAGAACTCAAAAAAATTCATAATAACCCTGTCACTAACTAGGCAAGTGAACTAAACAAACATTTCCCAAAAGAAATACAAATGGCAACCAATATATAAAAAAATGTTCAAAATCTTAGCAATCGGGGAAATGCAAATCAAAACAATACTGAGATTTGGTCTTACTCCAGTTATAATAGCAATCATCAAGAATACAAATAATAAGTGCTGGCAAGGATCGGGGGCAACACTTACAGATTGTTGGTGGGATTGTAAATTACCACGATCACTGTGGAAATTAGTATGGAGCTTCCATACGAGTGAGGGAACCACCATTTGATCCAGTACTTATCCAGTAAATACTCCTCAGTATTTACCTAAAAGAACTAATCAGTGTACTATAGTGATATATGCACACCCATGTTTATAGCAGCACAATTC
The DNA here is from genome assembly GCF_964194105.1 of Spermophilus citellus. Lineage (NCBI taxonomy): Eukaryota > Metazoa > Chordata > Mammalia > Rodentia > Sciuridae > Spermophilus > Spermophilus citellus. The sequence continues at coordinate 126,846,115 of NC_138189.1, forward strand.
ACAATAATTACGTTATAAAACCAGCCCCTATGTGCTCACCAACAGATGAAAGGATAAATAAAGTGTGGTATATATAAATAGTGGGATTTTATTTAGCCATAAAGAAGAACAAAATTATGTCATTTGCTGGTAAATGGATGGAACTATAGAACATCATGTTAAGTGAAATAAGCCAGACTCACAATGTTAAGGGTCAGATGTTTTCTGTTATATGTGGAAGATAGAGAGAAAAAGGTGGGAAGAAGGAGTTCATGAAAATAGAAATAGTAGAGGATGGAGATCAGAGGAGGGAGGTGGAGAAGGAAAGGGAAGGTACTGGCACTGAAATTGTCCAAATTATGTTATGTGCACAATATAAATACATCACAAGGAATCCCACTATTTGTGTAATTATAATGAATATTTTAAAAAAAACAGGATTCATTTATGTTAGAGCTTTGACAGAGAATCAATGTCACTATGTGCAATGTGGAATAAGGGAAGTGATATAGGGACTGGCCTTATATACTTGTAGAACCGGTAAGGAATGCAATGGAGGACCATTGCCTCTGTGTGTCTGCCGCAGGCCTGAAGTGACTAACTTTGAGGACTGGCAGGCAAAGAATGGGTGCAGGTGAAGACATACTGGAGTCTGTAGCTGTGTCTCACCACTCCAAGCCTTAATAGAGATGGGCAGAAAGCGTTGGCATCCTCCATGAACTGTGTACACACCCGACCTAAGATTCAGAGAAACTGAAGGAGGAGATCTGATGGGAGATGGAGGAAGGTGGCATTTGGGGGAACTTAGCTCCAGCTTAGTTACCTCGTGACAAAGCCCTGAAATCCTCCCTGGTCTACATACCTCTTTTAACCATGCTTAACTTCCAAGAAAAACAATGATGAAGTCAGGCTTCTACCTAGCAGTATGCAACTCTCATCCAAACTGAAACACTAACCTTCTCCCCAAGAAGAAGCAAAATCCCTTTATCCATCTTTTGGTGATCTTCATGGTTTTTCATGTTGATTCTCATTCTCCTTTCAGTATCCTATAACTCAACAACTAAAATACAAGTTTAGATAGTAGGGAAAGTAAAAAGGTGTGTGTGTGTGTGTGTGTGTGTGTGTGTGTGTGTGTGTGTGAGAGAGAGATTTCATACCAAAATGAGTAAGAAATACTTGTAATATTACAATCCTTTTCACTGCAACTCGCCATGTGGTCTGATACTTATGACTTCCTTCTTCCACTTCCCACTCCATGTTCCCTTTGCCATCAGCAAGTACTTCAGCTCGGATACATTCCTCATTGTCCCCATTGTTTAGTAGCAACCCTCAATGAGTCAGAATCAATCACACCCACCAGTACAGGTTTCTACCTGCCCCCAAATATTGCATATTCATTCAGGAGCTCAAGGGACCAGAGAGCAACTTCAATTTCCAGCTTAATGAAATTATCACTTTGTCCCCAGGTAGATATCATCCCCCTATGGAAACTAAGTCTTCCACACTAAGAGAACCCAAAGTCACTGGGATAGGACGCAAAACTTTCACCACTAAAACTCCAGGATTGGGCTGGGTTATATCTCAGTGGTAGAGCACTTGCCTAGCACATATGCGACATTGGGTTTGATCCTCAACACCACATAAAAATAAATAAAAATAAAAAATATTGTATCCATCTACTAAAAAAAAAAAATAATAAAATTCCAGGGTTAATAGTGAATGGAGCTGTTCCCAATTCCACTCCTTTTTCTCCTGGATACATGAATCCTGAATATGAGACAGAAAACACTGTATATAATAGTTGCTGATTTAGTCGAAGGACATTGCCTCTGCCATGTGAGGAGGCTGGCACTCCCAGCCAGCTGGCACTTTAATTGAATCTTTAAAAGCCCATTCCACCATTCTGTCTGGCCAGCTGCTTCAGGGTGTTGGGGAAATTGCTAAGACCAGTGAACTGCATGAGCAGGAACCCATTGCCACACTTCATTGGCTATAAAGAGAGTCCATTGGTCAGAAGTAATACTGCATGGAATGCTATGATGATGAATAGGCATTCTGAAAGCTCACAGATGGTGATTTTGGCAGAAGCAGGGAAGGCAAATCCAAAGTAAGCGTATATTCCAGCAAGAATGAGAATTGCCCCTTCTATAACTGAAGTGGTCTAATGTCATCAATCTGCCAACAGTGGCTGGCTGATACCCTGGGGAGGGATGCAATATTGAAGGCGGAGTGTTGGCCTCTGCTGTTGCCAGTTTGGGGAATTAGCTATGCTGTAGCCCCATTCCTTTTGGTGGATGGAAGTTCATGTGTCACCTCTAGCCCTTCTGCGATGTCCATTTTGTGCATGAGCAGAATGGGCAAAGACAAAGGTGGCTGGGGAAAGAAACAGACTGAGTTGCATGGAACCAATCATCTAGTCCACTTGATTGTTTAGAGCATCCTTACTGATGCTACTGTTTGGTGGACATTCCCGTGGGACACACATCATTTCCACACTGTGCCCGTTTGGAGAGGCTATCCACTTGGTCTCCCTCAGACTTCTCTGTCACTGTTGTTAATTGTATTCCTTCCAAGTCCTTGAGAATCCAGCCAAATCATTAGTCTTTATCTATGAGTCAGGACATCTGTTTCTTCAAGTCAAATGAGCAAGCATGCACAGTGCTCGACCTTCAACCCACCAACTACCACCAGGACTCCTGGGGGTGGGGCGTCAGGGCTATCACCATCTACACTCAGGTGATGCCAGCCTATTGTACAGAACCCGCTGAAAACTAGACCCACGTTTTCTAACCCATTTAAGTAGAAAGAGAATTTTTATGCCAGGTTATAAAATGGCTTGCCAAATAAATGGGAAGTTTGAAAAGAGAGACTCAAGGGTAAGCTTCCAAGAATGACTCCCAAAGCCATCACACAGAACCAGGCCACCAAGGAAGCTGCTGCCCCTGCCATGGCCAAGAGGCTATAAAATTAGGAAGTCTCCAGAGGAAATTGGAAGCTATAACTCTGGCTATTGGATGCAAAAGTATGCCACCTCTGCCACCATCCACTCCAGCAAAATGCGTCTTCCATCTCTGCTTCTCAACAGCCATAAATCCAGACACAAAACACCAAAGCCTCAGCTACAGCCACTACAGAAAAATTACCTACTCCAGGACTGTAATGGAAGAAGCAGAATTGAAAGTCTGCTCTCATGATACTTCATTTTATTTCCATTATCCAAATCTCATACAGGTACCTCTTACTGACTGAACGTACACCACACCCGGGATCCTGGCTGAAAGATATTCCAGGAAAAGTCATTTTTAGCCTCCCAAATTCTATAGACTAGGAAAAGAGACCAAAGAAGGTGGAAGACCACGTTATGCAAGCCAGTTCATGTTATATGACAGAAGAGTGGTGGTTCCAAAGTGAGGTGTTCTCACTTTATGAGTAATCTGAATATGTTTATAGGCAAAGAAGGAACCAAAGGAGGAGGAGGATTGACACACAAAAGAGAGAGAGATGGTCGAAACACAGGAGGAAAAGAAAAGGAAGACGTCAACAGATAGATGAAGGTCTCCCAAAGGAGGAGGGGAACTTGGGCCTCCAGAGTAACAAAGAAGTCACAGAAATGTTGAGGGGAAACAAAGAAAATTTGTCATCTGTTGGATGACCCCAAAAATCTTCAGTGAAGTGGGAGGCAAAGTCCTCTGCTACCAGTGGGCAGTGAGTGTCTGAGGGTCTTGGTGGAGTGGGAAGACTTGGAAAGTTAGAGAATGGCTTGAGAGTCCATTTCAGATAAGTGAGAGGAGATAGCGCTAGGGGCTCAAGTAATAAATAATATGAAGTGTGTGTGTGTGTGTGTGTGTGTGTGTATGCAAGTATTTAATTAAAAAAAAACATTTTCATGTTTGCCAATCTTCTTTCTTAGCTGACAATGTTGAATTCATTCCTACACCAAAGATGGACACATCTCAATCCTAAAGGATTCCTGGACTCTTCTCAATACCTTTCTCCTCTCCCCTATGTAGGTGCATCTTTAAGATGAAACCAACCTTCAATCTAAGCTCTAAAAATACCATTGATAAAGATACCACATGATAAATTAGATGGGAAATATGTATAGTAAAACCAAGCAGGCTCTCTATTCACCTCACAGATTGTTTCTTTGGCTGAGAAGAAACCTTTTTAGTTTGATTCCATCCCATTTATTGATTCTTGATTTTAATTCTTGCGCCACAAGGAAGTTGGGGCCTAATCCCACATGATGGAGATGAGGGCCTACTTATTCTTCTATTAGACGCAGAGTTTCTGGTTGTATTCCTAGGTTCTTGATCCATTTTGAGTTGAGTTTTGTGCATGGTGAGAGATAGGGGTTTAATTTCATTTTGTTACATATGGATTTCCAGTTTTCCCAGCACCATTTGTTGAAGAGACTATCTTTCCTCCAATGCATGTTTTTGGCACCTTTGTCTAATAGAAGATAATTGTAGTCTCTGTGTCCTCTATTCTGTACCATTGGTCTACCAGTCTGTTTCGGTGTCAATACCATGCTGTTTTTGTTACTATTGCTCTGTAGAATCCCAAAAAAACAAATGCCAAATGTTTTCTTTGATATAAGGAGGCTGATTCATTGTGGATAGGGAGAGGGAGCATTGGAGGAATAGACCAACTCTAGATAGGGCAGAGGGGTTGAGGGGAAGGGAGGGGACATGGGGTTATTAATGATGGTGGAATGTGATGATCATTATTATCCAAAGTACAGGTATGAAGACATGAATTGGTGTGAATATACTGTGTATACAACCAGAGATATGAAAAATTGTGTTCTATATGTGTAAGAATTGTAATTCATTCTGCTGTCATGTATAAATAAAATTTTAAAAATTAAAACAAAAACAAATAGGGACTACCAGAAAATATCCGGAACTCTTATAAATCAACAGTGAAATGTGGGGTCAAGACTCAATGTCAGTTCCCTCAAATTACTTCATTTTCAATAATTCCCCCTGCTACTCCCCCACACACCCTCAGCAATGAGTCTGGCAAAAAAAGAAAAAGAAAAACAAGCACTAAGAGAAAATAATTTAGGGCCCATGACAGAGGGTGGAATAATGGGGTACTTTGGGGCTTGATTCTGCAGTTCTCACTCGAAGCCATAACCCCCGTGAATCAAGAGAAGTCTCATTTAGAGTCACATCAATTAAAGAGAGAAGTTGCCTTCTCTGTCATCTTCAGGGTCCAGCCTCCCTGTCCTCCCAGGACACCACACAATATGACACTAAAACCACTCTGGTGTTTCAGTGGCTACTTTTTTTCTTCCTAAACTGTGAACTCTTTGAAGGCAAAGATTTAACACAATGAAGTGCCTCTTGAATTGGATTTGAAATAATTTTACTAAAAGAAGAGAAAACCTCCAAAACACCAAGAGAGAGACAGAGGAATGAAGTAACTTCATTTAAAATGCCAAAGTCTGGGATGGTCCCCAAAGATCTTTATTTTTGACAAACACCCCACTTGATTTTTTTTTATAGCATACTGAAGTTTTTATTCAATATTTCTTCCTCCCAAGGAGTTTTTAGAGTTTTTTTTTTATTGATTGTTCAAAACATTACAGAGCTCATGGTAGCAGAATACAACAGTCACTAATATGCCATTATGTAAAAATGTGAGTGTGTAACAGATGTGATTCTGCAATCTGTATTTGGGGTAAAAATGGGAGTTCAAAACCCCACTTGATTTTGATTCTAGCCGGAGAAAGAACACAGTTTATATATGTTTCCTGGGTGGATTTTTTTTTTTTGGTTGGCTTTTGTTTTGTTTTGTTTTGTTTGTTTTGGTTTGGGTTTTGGTCCTAGGGAATGAACCCAGGGGCTCTCAACCACATCTCTATCCCTTTGTTATATTTTACTTAGAGACAGGGTCTTGCTAAATTGCTTATGGCCTCACTAAGTTGCTGAGGCTGGCTTTGAAGTTGCTATCCTCCTGCCTCAGCCTCCCAAGCTGCTGGGATCACAGGTATGCGCACCATGCCCGGCAAGAGTGAAATCTTTTCCACAACTGATGTTCAGACCCATCCTGACATGCCGGTCTCTGTGACAGTTTCTCCTCCTCTCCTCCAGTGAAACCTGGTTTAGGGAAGATAGAGAACAGGGCCCCTGGAAGCAAATCACCATAAATGACCATGAAGCTGGAAAGAATGAGTCAGACCAAGTCTGCACCTGATGCCAGGAGGGCACTGGGGATCCAGAATGCAGGGCGGGAGCCCTCCTTCCCACCCCCATGTGCTCTATGAAGAAGGGCCACCTGGGAGAAAGAAGTAAAACAATGAGCCCTTGAGCCCACAACGGAAAGAAAGCTTCACTCCTTGGAAGGAAGTGGACATTGCTGGTAATGTTCTTAGGATGCAACCAAAAAAGTAAAAACAGCACCCATTGCTTCAGAGAGAATTTAACCAGGGAATTGTCTTAATATTGATTGAAAAAGCAAACAAGAACCCGAGGTAACACAGAAATTGTTACTGCAAGAGGCAACAACCACCCCTCAGACTAAGGGAACAAAAAGAAGCAACTAGAATTATTAGAAACTGGAAACCTGAGCTAGAGAGCCTACACAGTGAGGACCCAGAATCCAAGGAAACGTGCTACATGGCTGGTGCTGGTGTCTCCAGAAGCTGGAGAAAGGAGCCTGTGACACTAGAACTCAGATCTCCAAGGCAGAGTGCTGCTATCTGGAAAAGAATCCCTGAAGGAACCCATGAGTCTGATCCTGAAAGTGGAGGGTAAAATTGGAAATGGTGTAAGTTGACATGGAATAAGAATGAGTAACCACTGGGACAATTCCTGCTCCATTCCTGCAGACTCCTGGTGCCCATGGTTGGCAGAAGCTAGCAGGGAAAGCAGAGTTCTAGCTCCTGCATCACAATGCACCATATAGAGGGTAGATTTGGAGCTGAGTATCAATAGCTCAGTAATCAAGGTATTGGTCACCAAGGGAACACATCACCAGACCACCCCTGGTGAAACAAGAGCAGCCAAAGAGAACTGGCTACCTGGACTGGGTGTGTAAAGGACCTTTCCTGTCTAGCCCAACTGATCCTGTTTTCACACAACTACCACTAGATGTCCAGTCCAGTGGTCTAAAAGCATACATCAGCGTTTTGAAAACCAGATGTCTTTATGAATTTATGTAAATGTAAGCAAAATGGTTAAGATGTGTTATGTAAAGAGTAAAACCTGTAGATGTTCTCGAACAGTGGTTCTCAAAGGGTAGTCATAGCATCCACATCCACTGTGGTCAGGGCCCAATCACCTGTGCTTTGACAAGCCTTCCATGTGATTCTGAGGCACACTAAAATTAGAGATCCTCCCTCCTAGCACACTTAGTAGCATAATTTATCTGATTTCTGAATCGAAGCATCTTTACTGGCTTCCTCCCTGATGCAAAATTTGCATGTATCTTCTCTGGTTTTCATGCATCATTGATGACTATCATGCCCAAACAAATGACAAATACTCAAAGCTAAGCACAGAATCAATTATACAAGTGCTCTGTTTCATGTAGTACATGTGAGCATTCTTTCTTGTTTGTATCTATAATTTTTTTTTCAGATTTGTCCTATAGTATCACAACCCTTTTTAAAAAAGTATTGTTTTCTATTTCATTTTTAGTAATAAGCTAAGTAATTAAGTCCTTTCTGGTTGTTGGAGCAATCCAACATTTCAAAGAATTGTTAAATGAACAAATAAAATTCAGTTAATAGGCATAGACATAAAGGAATCAACTTACTAAAATTAAAGTTCTGGAGAGATCAGAGTATATAACCAGATTTAGAAGGATTAAATACATAATTGTGCTTCTTTTCTCCAACTATCCATGTTATTTTCCATATTAACATTTTTCTCCATGGTTTTACAGGGAGGATAGTGTTGATAAGTGAAAATGCTGGAAAAAAGAAATTTAATCCCCAAAAGAGATTTTTCTAAATCAAATGTTGCAAATTGGTGCACAGAAACCAGACAAGGCCAGCAGACATATCTTGTCAGACCTATATATATATATATATATATATATATATATATACTATAGTGATTATTTACTTGCTTACTTTCTTTTACTGTTTGCCAACATTTCAAAATTGGGGGATTTCACATAAAACTCCTGAATTCTGGCTTTTCTGGATCCAGCTACACAAGACCTACATTCTTCCGTGACCAACAGAGCTGAGTCAAAAAGCAGCTGCCTTCCAAGGGGAGCAGACTCCACAGGCTGCCAAATCCTACCCACCATCCTTCACTCACCCTAGAGCTCAACATTTCTGCTTCGTATCCTAGCTGAAAGGCAGACTGGAAGAAGCATGTTTCATGAGGAAAAAAAAAAGTCATTCTGCAGACTAGGTCCATCCCAAGCTGCTTTTCTGGAGAGACCCCCACCATTGGCGTGAGGCCAGCTCGTTCACCTAAACCCTTGGTTCTCAAGGGGACTGACTGGCTTCCTCCCCTCTCTCCTGGACCTTCAGCCTTTCCTTTGCTATTAGAACACTGAATCTTTCAAGTTCTAACTTCTTTTAACTAAAAATTAAAATTAAAACACCTCCCTGAACCCAAGACTATCATCCGGCCAGCTTCTACCATTTCTCTTTTATCTCTATTTTCTTTTTTTTTTTTTTTTTTTCTTTTTATTTTTTTTTATTTTTTTTTTTTTTTTATTTTTTTTATTTTTTTTTTATTGATTATTTATCGCATTACATAGTTCATGATATATCATCTTTCATACATTAGACTCAAATTGTGCTTTGAACTCCCATTTTCACCCCAAATACAGATTGCAGAATCACATCTGTTACATATTCGCATTTTTACATAATGCCATATTAGTGACTGTTGTATTCTTTTCTAACTCCCTGGTCACTCCCCAACCTGCCGCCCTCCAGCTTCTACCCCCAGCATTCTACTCAAATTTCTCTGGCTTTTGTCACTAATGGCACCTTCTTGCCAAATCCAAGGGACTTGTTCCTGTATCATCCTGCTACTCTACAGTACTTTCTCGGCCTTCTTCATCCGCCAGTCCAGTCCTCCCTCTGTCTCTGCTGAGTCAGCCCAGGGCTCTGCAGAGCTGAGTTCCCCTCTGGGTCAGGCTCTTGTGACATCCTTGTCTCCACTGTCCTCCTTCATACTTCATAAATCCCAACTCTCATTTACGAATCTGTCTTCCCACTGAATATTAAAGAGAATGCTTTGTTCATCTTTATACACAGTGTCCACCAAGTGCAGTGGTTGGCACACAGTAAGTACTAATAGTAATAAATAAATAAATGGATTTAATGAACCAAGAATTAAGGAAATTTTTAAGTTTGGTAAGAGTTGGAACACCCAAATTTCTTACAAAAACTTTTTGTCCCAAAATTTTAGCTTTATTCTGCAGGCCACCTTACATAATACTAATTAAATGAGATGAAAGGGGGAAAATGTACTTTTCTCCCTTTCTCACTGGACATTTACAAGAGTTTGGATTAATAATGTCCTTTGGCATTTATTGGGATTTTTTTTTAAAGAAACTATGCCAAAATGGTTTACAGACCCATTTGTGCAATAATGGAAGGATTCAGAAAAAACTCTGCACTTGGAAGAGAGGAAAAGTGCTCTAGCAATGGAATCCTGAGACTCAGGACAACAGGAACATCCTAAAGGAATAATAAGACAAGAATGAAATATACATGCCCCAAAGCCCTGTCAGCATCAATATAGACTGACTAGAACAAGACTAGAACAAGACCTGGTCACCTCTCATTCTTCCTAGACTTCAGCCATCACCAGTTCCTCCTGGACTAGTAAAGAGGTGACATGCAAAATCATGAATTAGGCTTGAGGTCGTTGGTTCCAGGCATGACAATATCTGTGTTGGCAAGAAGAAGGGACTTGGGGAGGGAATCAGTCTTTAGAGGCAGGAAAAGAAAGTGAGACCCTGTGGCCATCTCACCCTGGAGGAAGACTGCCCTCCAACCTGGCCATTCACACATCACAGTCATTTTGCACACCCATTCATAACATATGTATCTATACAAATGACATACATACATACAGAGAAGGCATAATTTAATCAGAAAGAATTTCCCTGCAGGAATTCCAATACATGGACATCTCTCTAAAGTCTGAGTTCAAATATGGCCCCAGGAAGCCAGGCATGGTGGTGCATGCCTATAATTCCAGCTGAGAAGGCTGAGGCAGGAGGATCAAACATCCAAAGCCAGCCTTAGCAATTTAGCAAGACCCTGTCTCTAAATAAAATATGAAAAAAAATGGAGTGGGGCGAGCTTGGGGATGTGGCTCAGTGGTTAAGTCCCCCTGGATCCAATCCCTGGTACAAAAAAAAAAAACCAAGATGGCCCCAGGAAGCTCTCACCTTCTATCTCCTGTTACTCCAGTAGCTCCTGGCTTTCAGGTCACCAAGATAAAATTCCAATGCTCTGTAATGGTTGAATGCTCTTGGTGGTGGGATTAGCTGCTCAACAAAACATCCAAGCATTTTTCTTTTCTACTAAGCTCCTAGAATCCCAAGACAGACTCACCTCTACATCCCATCTGTGTATCTAGAAACATCTGAATTGTCTGGATGCATTAGTCCTAGGCCCATGAGAATCTCTAAGCCCTTCACTAAGCCCCTTTCCAGTGAACAAAAAGAAGAAGGTGCATCCAGTGTCAAGGAGAGTCTACTTTGGTGAAGGGGGACCTCTGATGCCCACTTCCACTCTCCTGCCTTTCTCTTCTCTCCACACCCCACACCCTCTTTCTTCTTCCTTTCACTGTCAATTGACTAAACATAGTAAGACCAGAGAACTCTATAGTAAGACTACTATAAGGACCAGAGAACGGTGAGCATCTCCAACAAACAATGAAAAGGAAAAACGTCAATTCCGTGCCTGCCTTTCTCCCAACGCAAGGGCCTTGCCTCACCCACCCTGTAGCAATTCTCCAAAATGACAGTGCTGGAAACTGAAAACATTTCATTAGTCAATGGACACATACATCATGTAGTAATCAGGCAACTGTTATTAGATATACTTAAAAGCATAATTTCAAATATCTCAAATTACTGTCTCATTAGCTTTAAGAATATTCCTCAAATTTATGACAGCTTTTATAATTGATGATTCATCCTTCAAAAAGACCTCTCATAAGGCAAAATTAAGTAACAGAAAGAATGATAGCTAAAACTTCCATTTCGTATGAAAAAGATATTTGAAAGAAATTTGTGATCTTTCTACTAGAGATAGGATTATTTTGATGATTGTGTCACTGACAATAACTAACATTTTCTGAGCATCTCTATTGTCCCCTCTGTTTTCCATTTGATAGCCACCATAGAAATAAGGACATTTCAACTCAGTCCTAATAAAGGAAATTCTAAAATTCACAGACATGGAGTTTTATCTCCAATATCTCAGCCCCTACAGCCAGTGCTTAGAACAATTATATTAATCCTTAGTTTTGAATTCACATAGCTTAGATGGAGAATGGTCTGGCATTCAATGTCCCATCAGAGTTGAGCAGATTGTCTTGAAAGGGCACATTGTGATTGTCACGTTGCCAAAGGTGCCTGCCCCACAGCTGCCTTTAACCTCAGCCCTACCAAACTCAGCTGCCTGAGCGTGCAGTCCCAAGAGTGCAACCGATAGCCTACTTTTCCAAAACCATTCGCCTCCCTTAAGATACTTAAGGGGCAGAGAGTTGAGAGATTAAAAGATTTGAGAGTCCAGAGAGGATTCTGACATCCTGACTTCTGACAGTTCCTCCTGCCCTGCTTTCCTACAGCCCAGATGGTGCTTAATTGGTGATGAGTGCTAGAAAATCACTTAGCATTATTGAAACTTCTCTACTGCATTGCTTTCTCGGAGCAGCATATACATTATCTCTGTAGCATACATTTGCATTGGGAATTTTCTGGATGCAATTACCCTTTGCAACTAATAAAATAAGATGTAATTATAGATGTACTGTTTGCAGTGCCACTTTACATTTAGGTTGATCTGTTTGTGGCTGTCTGGAATTCCAGATCTGAGTGCTGTTTATTACTTTTAGCCACACATGTTATTTCTGGAGATGGTGTTGCTCACGGGGAGAGTGATCTGGGGCAGCAGGATCACACTCCTTTGGGGCCCTCTCTGACTTTTGGGACTCCTAGCTCTTAGCCGCACTTTTGACCTTCTCCTAAATAGCTTACTCTGCACAATTCAACCCAAGCAGGGCCCCCTGGTTGCTTCCTGGCACCCGCAGTCTAGTGGCCTGACTTTAAATGTCAGTTTAGTGTCTCCTGATTTAAACGAGAGGCAGAGATTTACATGCAGGAACTTCATTAAAAATTTCAGAAGGAGCCCACTAAAACTTGGACATGACCAAGAACTCTACAGAACTGCCTGCATTTTCTACAAAGAGCATGGATTATTTTTTTTAAGGAAAACAGAAAAAGCATTCAATAAATGTTATGTATAAATTCAAGAGCAAGAAAGGACCTTCCTTTTCAGACATCTCTAACAGGACTCCTGGAGGAACATAAAGACCTACGATGGAGTCCAGGGACTCAGGGAAATTTTAAGGGAATTCACTTCTAGAAACTTCAGTTACTAAAGCAAATCTGACTGAAAACTGTGTCTGAAGATGTGTACAAGGTAACCCTTCATATTAAAAAAAATTAAGAATACTTTTATGTAGAGTGTCCAGAAAATAATAAATGGATGAACTTACCTTGGATTTCTCTTGACTTTAACATCTTAAATGCTGAAAGAAGTAAGAATATATTATTTTCATATAACTTACATACAGTCTCCAATATACTTTAAATCATCTCTGCTTTACTAATAATACCTAATACAATGCAAGTGCTATGAAAATAGTTGCAATACTGTATTATTTAGAAAAAGAAGTCTGTACATGTTCAGTACAAACTCAATTTTTTTTCAAATACTTTTTTATCCACAGTTGTTTGAATCCAAGGATGCAGAACCCACAGACATGAAGAGCCAACTGTGCGTGCACGTCTGTCTGCCAAGGAAGTGTGTAAATCTCATGAATATTCAGAGCTTGCCATAGGAAACACTCTAGCCTATGAGAACAGTATCACTTGGGAGACAAGCCACGCAGGGGGATATAGTGCCTCCCCATCAAACAAACAAGGTGGGCCTAAGCGCTCAGTACACGCAGTTGAAAAGGATGTCAGAAATTCCACCTCAACACAAAGTCCCCATGGATGGCTAAGGCCTGGAAACAGTTGAGACATCTCAAGGAAATCAGGCAGGGAGGGGATGATCTCACCAAGGACCAGGTAAGGGGACTTCTTAGTGAAAGGAATCCCAAGGACTGGCAGGGCAGTTAGTCCATTGTCTCCAAGAACTGTGGAGAAGAATCACCCAGCAAAGGAGACAGAGGATATGGGCCTGTGAGCTGTGTGGCCAGGGAGCGACTGGGGGCCAGATTGCTAGAGGTATACAGCTCTGAGATGGGCCCTGCTATGGGAAGTTCTAGGAAAGGTTACAAGTAGGGACACAGAGTTGATGAACAGCTCAGTATTAAGAGTATCAGCCTTGACCTCAGAGAGCCCTTGACAGGAATCCAGCTCTGCTATTCTACCCATGCTTCCTGGGACACCTATGGCATGCCAGTCTCAGGTACCTCCATACGCTCCTCCATACAATGGGTTATAATCCTAGTTATAGAATAGAGTGAAATTGGAAGGAATAAGTCAGGTGAAGCAGTTATCAGACTGTACAGCACAAGATAAGAAGCAAGCTGTCAAAAATTTAATTTGCTTTTTTATTTTTTTCAGACAAAGGAAAATATTAAATATTGGTTAAAATAGTCTCGATCACACTTCTGAGGCAGAATTATAAAAAAAAATCAAAGATAACTGGGGGAGATAAAATGGTCTGTAGGTGTAATGAAAAAAATCAAATATCAAGAATTTTCTCTGTTTTTCCTCCCCAGAATGCCATGTAAGTCAGTTAGCATCCTGCACCCTGACAGATGGTTATGAGTGTCAGGAGGGGGACTGTGGGCAAAGAGCATTAAAGAATTCAGGGAGAATTAATGCCCCAGAGATAAATGAGTTTTATTCAATGTGGATAGATCACTTGGTCAAATATAAATTCATTCAGACTTTTTTCATGTGTAAATAAGCCTCTACCACTAAACACTGTAAGAAGTGCCCAGAACACAAAGATTTTAAAAGTATTCTCACTCCTAGCTCCAGCCCTCAAGGAGGGTACAGTCTGAGATAGCATAAGTTAATTTCTCATGTCTGAAGAGCAGGAGAAGGCAGGGTCATCTGCTCCACATGGTGGCTCAAAGGCCAAGGATGACAGATGCCCCACAGCTGAACACTCTCCAAATTACTAGAGCAGTGGAGGAGAGAAGCGGAGGGCTTCACATGGATCCTTACATGTTTTAGCATGGACATAACTTTCATTCCTTCTGCAACAGACTTTAAGGGAGTTCACGTCCAGAAACTCAACTTCCGAAACTAGGTCTTCCTGAAAACAGAGACAACAATAACGTACAGAACTGCCCCTCATATTTCCTAGCCTTTTGTAACCAGGCAGGGCTATGTGATGACTAACTGCTGATGACAACACATTTTGGTTTGTTGACATAAGCTGCAACTAAGGAAATGGTGAAGTCTTCCTGGACCAGGCAGTGTCTTCCACACAGACTGTGTTCGTCCACTTTCCATTATGGTAACAAAATACCTGATATAATAGACTTTAAAAGAGAAAACACCTGTAATCCCAGAGGCTCAGGAGGCTGAGTCAGGAGACTTGAAAGTTCAAAGCCAGCCTCAGCAATGGTGAAGCACTTACCTCAGTGAGACCCTGTCTCTAAGTAAAATACAAAATAGGGCTTGGGGATGTGGCTCAGTGGTTGAGTGCCCCTGAGTTCAGTCCCTGAACCAAAAATAAAAAGAGAGAGAGAAAGAAAATTATATGCAAAACTACAATTTTGGAGGTTTCAGACCTACTGCTTTTGGGTCTGTGGCAAGGCAGCACATCATGTCAGGAGCATGTGATGGAGCAGAGAAGCTTATCTCATGATGACCAGGAAGCAAAGGGCAGAAAAGGAGAGGTCTGAGCTCCCAATATCCCCTTCAAGGACACACCCCCAATGACCTCACTTCCTTATACTAAGCCCCACCTTTTAAAGGTTCCACCACCTCTCAATAGCACCACATTCAGGTGGCCAAGACTTTAACCTGTGGGCTGTGGGCTGTGGGCTATGAGAATGGGAGACATTCTAGATCCAAACATTTGGAACATCCTTTTTATTTCTGTGTGTGTGTGTGTGTGTGTGTGTGTGTGTGTGTCTAGGGGTCATATTCTGCCACTGCCTCCAGGAACTCTTTCTTGAACTCTCAGTAAGGGTGCATGGCTGCCCTCTACCCTCCCCCACCAAGCTCTAAGTTTCCCCTTGTTGTCCAGTCCATGGCTCACTTTCCAGACTTCTCACTAGGTGGCAAGCTCCACGTGGGCAGAAACCTTGTTCAATGTAATATTCTCAGCCATGGCTCACTGTTCCTCACAAAGCAGGCACCCAAAAATACACATTGACGAAGTTGATGAATAGATTTACAGAGGCAAGGAGAAGCAAGGTGACAGAAAAGTTTAGACTTTCTGAAATAAGAAAGAGGGAGTCATAGAAGTTTTTGAGCAACAGGATAAAATGATCAAAGCTGAGGTTGTTTTATTGTTCTGGTTTGCTTCATGAGTCTTATTAGGTCTTTGGAATAAAATGAAGTTCAGAAACCAGGGTTCTGAAGCCAACTAAAGCAATAATACAAGTAAAATCAATAAATGCCTAATCTAGGGTTATAGGAGTTAAAATGAAATTGTATTTAGAAAAACAAACAACAAGACTTCCTTAAAACCCATTCTGAAGGCTGAATGTAACTGGACACATCAAGATCTTTCTGTCTACTTCAAGAGTCTACAGTCCAATATGAAGAGGTGACAAGGTAACAGCTGTGCTATATGATGTTTCTGACTTCTTTCCTAAAAGTTATTTGCCCTGTCTTCTTCATTTTATATATCCTATAAACTGAATATCATGCCTTTACCAAGGCAGGTACTGATTGACCAGATAAATGGATTTACAGTCCTCTTTTATTGCTTTACAAATAAAAAGTAGGCAGTATACAACTATATACACATATAGTTTGGCAGGAGCATTTCAGGTTCGAAGCCAGCATCAGCAACTTAGTGAGGCCCTAAGCAATTTAGTGATACCCTGTCTCAAAATATAAAAATTTTTAAAAAGGGCTGGGGATATGGCTCAGGGATGGAGCGCCCCTGGGTTCAATCCCTGGTCCCCCCAAAAAAAAATCAGATATATAATTATATGTATACATATACATATATGATTATGCCTATATTGTTGTTTCCTTTAATGTTTTTTCAATATACAAAAATTATAATAATCATAGAATGAAATCTTTTCCTTGAATTTCTCTAATCAAATGCTAATCTCCTGTTAATAATCCTTTCTCCAAATCTTTTTCTGACTTATTAATGATATGCATTTTCTTCCTAAAGATATTACTATCCAAACAGATTTCATCAAAGAAGATACGAAATGGCCAGTAAGCACATTAAAAGACCCCAAACATTTTTAGCAATGCAAATCAGGAAAATGCAAATCAAAATTATAAGACAATACCACCTCACATCCACTAGGATAGCTTTCATCAAAAAAGAAAGACAATAACAGATATCAACAAGGATGTGGAGAAACTGAAACCCTCATATACTCCTTGGGAAAATAAAATATGGAGCCATTGCTTTGGAAAAGTAAGTACAAGAGTACCTCAAAAAGTCACAGATTCAGGGCTGTGGATGTGGCTCAGTGATTAAGCACCTGGGTTCAATCCCCAGTACTAAAAAATAAAAAAGCTAAATATTCAGTTACCTTTTGACCCAGCAATGTAACTCCTAGGTAGATGCCCAAAAGAAATATAATTACATATCCACAACAAACAATAACAAAAACTTACACACAAATTTGTATAGCAGTATTGTGTAGTCAAAGGTGAAAATGAATGTCCATCAACTCATAAATGGGTAAACAAAATGTGGTCATACAGTCCATACAATGAAGTATTATGTCACTATAAAAATAGAATGAGTACTGAAAATGTACAACACGGATAAATGTAGAAGCTTATGCTAAGTAAAAAAACAATAAAGTCAGTCATAAAAGACCACATATGGATTCCTTTTATCTGACTTATCTATGAAAGGTAATCTATAAAATCAGAAAGTAGATTAGTGGTTGAAGAAAGGGGGAGACCAAGGAGGGTTATGGTTAAAGGGTATGGGATTTCTTTTGGAAATAATAAAAATGTTCTAAATTTTTTTAAATATTTTTTTTAGTTGTCAATGGACCTTTTATTTCTTTTTTTAATGCGGTGCTGAAAATCAAACCCAGTGCCTCACACATGCTAGGCAGGTACTCTACCACTGAGCCACCACCCCAGCCCAATGTTCTAAAATTAATTGTGGTAATGATTGTATATCTCCGTAAATACACTAAAAAAATCATTGAACTGTACACTTTAAGTGAATGGATTGTTTGGTATGTGATATATATATATATATATGCAAAGGTGTTACAAAAATATTGTTAAGGTAGCTGTCATTTTTTTAGAGCATTATAAAGAGTCATTGGGTCCATCCCCACAAAATCATACGTGCATGGAGTTTGACTTTGATTCACATTGACCCCTTTCCCCTTCCCTCCTCCTGCCCCCATTCTCTTTTCTGTACTCTACTGGTCTTCCTTTGGCTCATCTATTTACTTATTTTTTTTATTGTTGGTCGTTCAAAACATTACATAGTTCTTAATATATCATATTTCACAGTTTGATTCAAGTGGGTTATGAACTCCCATTTTTACCCTGTATACAGATTGCTGTATCACATCAGTTACACTTCCATTGATTTACATATTGCCATTCTAGTGTCTGATGTATTCTGCTGTCTATCCTATTCTCTACTATCCCCCTTCCCCTCCCCTCCCCTCCCCTCCCCTTTTCTCTCTCTACCCCCTCTACTGTAAATCATTTCTTCCACTTGTATTATTCTTCTCTTACCCCTCCTTTCCTCTTATATGTAATTTTGTATAACCCTGAGGATCACCTTCCATTTCCATGCGATTTCCGTTCTCACTCCCACCTCTCATCCCTGTTTAATGTTAATCTTCTTCTCAAGCTCTTTGTCCCTACCCTGTCCTTGGTTACTCCCCTTATATCAAAGAAGTCATTTGGCATTTGTTTTTTAAGGATTGGCTAGCTTCACTTAGCATAATCTGCTCTAATGCCATCCATTTCCCTCCAAATTCTATGATTTTGTCATTTTTTTAATGCAGAGTAATACTCCATTGTGTATAAATGCCACATTTTTTTATCCATTCATCAATTGAAGGGCATCTAGGTTGGTTCCACAATCTTGCTATCGTGAATTGTGCTGCTATGAACATCGATGTAGCAGTGTCCCTGTAGCATGCTCTTATTAGGTCTTTAGGGAATAGACCGAGAAGGGGAATAGCTGGGTCAAATGGTGGTTCCATTCCCAGCTTTCCAAGAAATCTCCATACTGTTTTCCAAATTGGCTGCACCAATTTGCAGTCCCACCAACAATGAACAAGTGTACCCTTTTCCCCGCATCCTCTCCAGCACTCATTGTTGTTTGACTTCATAGTGGCTGCCAATTTTACTGGAGTGAGATGGTATCTTAGGGTGGTTTTGATTTGCATTTCTCTGACTGCTAGAGATGGTGAGCATTTTTTCATGTACTTGTTGATTGATTGTATGTCCTCCTCTGAGAAGTGTCTGTTCAGGTCCTTGGCCCATTTGTTGATTGGGTTATTTGTTATCTTATTGTCTAATTTTTTGAGTTCTTTGTATACTCTGGATATTAGGGCTCTATCTGAAGTGTGTGGAGTAAAGATTTGTTCCCAGGATGTAGGCTCCCTGTTTATCTCTCTTATTGTTTCTTTTGCTGAGAAAAAACTTTTTAGTTTGAGTAAGTCCCATTTGTTGATTCTAGTTGTTAACTCTTGCACTATAGGTGTCCTATTGAGGAATTTGGAGCCCGACCCCACAGTATGTAGATAATAGCCAACTTTTTCTTCTATCAGACGCCGTGTCTCTGATTTAATATCAAGCTCCTTGTTCCATTTTGAGTTAACTTTTGTGCATGGCGAGAGAAAGGGATTCAGTTTCATTTTGATGGAAATGGATTTCCAGTTTTCCCAGCACCATTTGTTGAAGATGCTATCCTTCCTCCATTGCATGCTTTTAGCCCCTTTATCAAATATAAGATAGTTGTAGTTTTGTGGATTGGTTACTGTGTCCTCTATTCTGTACCATTGGTCCACCCGCCTGTTTTGGTACCAGTACCATGCTGTTTTTGTTACTATTGCTCTGTAGTATAGTTTGAAGTCTGGTATCGCTATACCGCCTGATTCACACATCCTGCTTAGCATTGTTTTTGCTATTCTGGGTCTTTTATTATTCCATATGAATTTCATGATTGTTTTATCTGTTTCTATAAGAAATGCTGTTGGGATTTTGATTGGCATTGCATTGAACTTATAGAGAACTTTTGGTAATATCGCCATTTTGATGATGTTAGTTCTGCCTATCCATGAACAGGGTATATTTTTCCATCTTCTGAGGTATTCTTCTATATCTCTCTTTAGGGTTCTGTAGTTTTCATTGTATAAGTCTTTCACCTCTTTTGTTAGGTTGATTCCCAAGTATTTTATTTTTGGGGGGGATATTGTGAATGGAGTAATTGTCCTCATTTCCGTTTCAGAGGATTTGTCGCTGATATAAAGGAATGCATTTGATTTATGCGTGTTGATTTTATATCCTGCCACTTTGCTGAATTCATTTATTAGCTCTAATAGTTTCTTTGTAGACCCTTTTGGGTCTGCTAGGTATAGAATCATGTCATCTGCAAATAGTGATAATTTAAGTTCTTCTTTTCCTATTTTTATGCCTTTAATTTCTTTCGTCTGTCTAATTGTTCTGGTCAGTGTTTCGAGGACTATGTTGAACAGAAGTGGTGAGAGAGGGCATCCCTGTCTTGTACCAGATCTTAGAGGGAATGCCTTCAATTTTTCTCCATTCAGAATGATGCTGGCCTGTGGCTTATCATAGATTGCTTTTACAATGTTGAGGTATGTTCCTATTATCCCTATTTTTTCGAGAGTTTTGAACATAAAGGGATGCTGTACTTTGTCGAATGCTTTTTCTGCATCTATAGAGATGATCATATGGTTCTTAATTTTAAGTCTATTTATGTGGTGAATAACATTTATTGATTTCCATATATTGAACCAGCCTTGCATCCCAGGGATGAATCCTACTTGATCATGGTGTATAATTTTTTTGATATGTTTTTGAATCCGATTCTCCAGAATTTTATTGAGGATTTTTGCATCTAGGTTCATTAAAGACATTGGTCTGTAGTTTTCTTTCTTTGAAGTGTCTTTGTCTGGTTTCGGAATCAGGGTGATGTTGGCCTCATAGAATGTATTTGGAAGTTCTCCCTCTTTTTCTATTTCCTGAAATAGCTTGAAAAGTATTGGTGTTAGTTCCTCTTTAAAGGTTTTGTAAAACTCTGCTGTATACCCATCCGGTCCTGGGCTTTTCTTAGTTGGTAGTCTTTTGATGGTTTCTTCTATTTCCTCTATTGTTATTGGTCTGTTTAGGTTATCTATATCCTCCTGACTCAATCTGGGCAGATCATATGACTTAAGAAATTTATCTATGCCTTCACTATCTTCTATTTTATTGGAGTATAAGGATTCAAAATAATTTCTGATTATCTTCTGTATTTCTGAAGTGTCTGTTGTGATATTGCCTTTTTCATCCCATACGCTAGTAATTTGGGTTCTCTCTCTTCTTCTCTTCGTTAGCATGGCTAAGGGTCTGTCGATTTTATTTATTTTTTCAAAGAACCAACTTTTAGTTTTGTCAATTTTTTCAATTGTTTCTTTTGTTTCGATTTCATTAATTTCAGCTCTGATTTTAATTATTTCTTGCCTTCTACTTCTTTTGCTGTTGTTTTGCTCTTCTTTTTCTAGGATTTTGAGATGAAGTATGAGATCATTTATTTGTTGGTTTTTTTCTTTTTTTAAGGAATGAGCTCCAAGCAATGAATTTTCCTCTTAGAACTGCTTTCAATGTGTCCCATAGATTCCGATATGTTGTGTCTGTGTTTTCATTTAACTCTAAGAAGTTTTTAATTTCCTCCTTGATGTCTTCTAAAACCCATTGATCATTCAGTAACCTATTGTTCATTCTCCAAGTGATGCATGATTTTTCCTTCCTTCTTTTATCGCTGATTTTCAGTTTCATTCCATTATGATCAGATAAGACGCATGGTATTATCTCTACTCCTTTATATTGTCTAAGAGTTGCCCTGTGACATAATATATGATCTATTTTTGAGAAGGATCCATGTGCTGCTGAGAAAAAAGTGTAACTGCTTGATGTTGGGTGGTATATTCTATATATGTCAATTAAGTCTAGGTTGTTAATTGTGTTATTGAGTTCTATAGTTTCCTTATTTAACTTTTGTTTGGAAGATCTGTCCAGTGGTGAGAGAGGTGTGTTGAAGTCTCCCATGATTATTGTATGGTGGTCTATTAGACTCTTGAACTTGAGAAGAGTTTGCTTGATGAACATAGCTGCACCATTGTTTGGGGCATATATATTTATGATTGTTATGTCTTGTTGGTGTATGGTTCCCTTGAGCAGTATGTAGTGTCCCTCTTTATCCCTTTTGATTAACTTTGGCTTGAAATCTATTTTATTAGATATGAGTATGGACACTCCTGCTTGTTTCCGCAGTCCATATGAGTGATATGATTTTTTCCCAACCTTTCACCTTCAGTCTATGTATATCTTTTCCTATCAAATGCGTCTCCTGTAGGCAACATATTGTTGGGTCTTGTTTTGTGATCCATTCAACTAGCCTGTGTCTCTTAATTGGTGAGTTTAAGCCATTAACATTTAGGGTTATTATTGAGATATGGTTTGTTCTTCCAGCCATATTTGTTTATTAATGTTACTAAACCTGATTTGTTTTCCTCTTTGATTACTTTCCCCCCTTTACTATCCTACCTCCCACTGTTGGTTTTCAATGTTATTTTCCATTTCCTCTTCCCGTAATGTTTTGCCAAGGATTTTTTGAAGAGATGGTTTTCTAGCTGCAAATTCTTTTAACTTTTGTTTATCGTGGAAGGTTTTAATTTCATCTTCCATCTTGAAGCTTAATTTCGCCGGATACACGATTCTTGGTTGGAACCCATTTTCTTTCAGTGTTTGAAATATATTATTCCAGGATCTTCTAGCTTTCAGAGTCTGTGTTGAGAGATCAGCTGTTATCCTGATTGGTTTACCCCTAAATGTAATCTGCTTCCTTTCTCTTGTAGCTTTTAAAATTCTCTCCTTATTCTGTATGTTAGACATCTTCATTATAATGTGTCTAGGTGTGGATCTCTTATGATTTTGCACATTCGGCGTCCTGTAGGCTTCTAGGATTTGGGATTCTGTTTCATTCTTCAAGTCTGGGAAGTTTTCTCGTATTATTTCATTGAATAGATTGTTTATTCCTTTGGTTTGGAGCTCTGTGCCTTCCTGTATCCCAATGACTCTTAAGTTTGGTCTTTTAGTGTTTCTTGGATGTTCTGCTCATGGTTTCTTTGCAGACTTGCTGAGCTGTCTATGTTCTTTTCAAGTTGAAATACTTTGTCTTCATTATCTGATGTTCTATCTTCTAAGTGTTCTACTCTGCTGGTAGTATTCTCAATTGAGTTTTTAAGTTGGTTTATTGCTTCCTGCATTTCTAGGATTTCTATTTGTTTGTTTTTTATTACCTCTATCTCCCTGTGAAATTGATCTTTTACTTCCTGGATTTGTTTATGTAGTTCCTTGTCAAAGTGATCTTTCATTGTCTGATTTTGCTGTCTCATGTCTTCCTTGAGAGTCCAGATCATCTGAAGCATGTATATCCTGAACTCTTTATCTGACATTCCATCTATTGCAGCTATTACCTCTTCTAAAGTTGAGTTGACCTGCATTGCTTGTGGTCCTTTCTTTCCTTGTCTTTTCATACTACTCACGTTTCTTTCTGCTTGGTGAAACTGTTGTGTTTTTGAAATTTTCCTCCTATTTATTTATATTGCTCTTGTATAGTTGGGAAATCTCCCTTGCAGGGCGGGTAGTGGCTGTGCTCCTCCTCTATTTAGGGTGCTCTGTCTACCACGCTGGTCGGTCACAGGTCTGCCCACCCTGCGGGCGCGGGTGGCAGCTCTGCTCTGCCCCCACTCCAATTGTGGTGACGTAACTACCACGCCCTCAGATCGTTGGTCCTGATCTGGATGTGGGCAGCAGCTCTGCTCGGCCCCTACTCCAATTGATGTGACGTGTCTACCACGCTGGCAGGCCTCTAGGCCTGTTCCGCTGGTGGGTCGCAGGTCTGCCTACCTTGCGGGCTCGGGCGGCAGTTCTGCTCAGCCCCCACTCCCAGTGAGGGTACCTGACTGCCTCTCCAACGGGTCGCTGGGCCTTTTCCGGACACGGGCGGCAGCTCTGCTCCACCCCCACTCCAACCAGTGTGACGTGACTGCCTAGGTGCTAATTGTCCACCACGATGGCAGGCTACCGGGCCTGTCCTGCCAGTGGGTCACAGGTCTGCCTACCTTGTAGGCTCAGACGGCGGCTCTGCACAGCCCCTACTCCAAATGGGGTGACTTGGCTACCGCGCCGTCGTCGGGTCGCTGGTCCTGTTCTAGGCGTGGGTGGCTACTCTCTTCGGCCCCAGCTGCAGTTGGGGTGTCGTGATACCACGCCGGCGGGTCACTTGGCCTGCTCTAGGCGCAGGCGGCAGCTCCACTCTGCCCCCCTGACCCCCACAGCACCCAGCAGGACCCGGACCGAGAAGCAGTCACCGCAGGTTCCCCAGCCCTGGGCCAAAGCAGCTTCGGGAGCCAGAACCCGGCCTCTCCGATCCCGGTCACGCTCCGCTAGGAGCAGGCTCCATGGAGTGACCCCCCGCGGGTTCCCCAGCCCCAGGCCAAAGCAGCCCCGGGAGCCAGAGCCCGGTGCACGCTCTGCTGGGAGCAGGCTCAAAGACGCAGTCCCCGCGGGCTCCCCAGCCCCGGGCCAAAACTGTTCCGGGAGTCAGAGCCCAGCCGCCCCGAGCTCAGCGCCCGCTCCACTTGGAGCTGGCCTCAACATGCAGTCTCTGCAGGTTACCCAGCCCTGGGCCAAAGCAGCCCGGGGAACCAGAATCCGGCAGCTCAAAGCCCGGTGCACGCCTTGCCAGGAGTGAGCCCCAAGTAGTATTCTCCACAGGTTCTCCAGCCCCGAGCCTGAGCGATCTGTCTGTGAGACTCAGGCAAGTACCAGCCTGAAATCACCTGTTCCGTAGCTGAATGAGCTGAGATCAGTAGAAAACAGGGATGGTTACATCAGCTCTCCAAGATGGCGGCTGCTGTCCTCCTCCGTGGTCCGACCGGTGTCGAGAGTCGAACTGGACCGCTTCTCTCCTCTGTCTCAAAGCCGGAGCTCAGCACTAAGCACAGCCATTGCACCACCGGCAGGAGCCCCCAGAATCCACATCGCTGCACTCCCGCTCCAGCACCTCGCCGCTTCCCAGTGCGCGCCGCAGACTCCAGCTGCGGGGCGGTCCGCCGATAAGGCACTGCGACCCTCCGTGCGGAGAAATCGCCCGCGACCGAGCCCCCGCAGCCGAACCTCGCGCGATGGAAATCCGTCCACTAGATTCTGGAGCACCTCAATTTCACTGGAAATTCCCAACAAGATAGCCTTCAGCTATTTCACCTCGTCTTTCTCCCGCACAGTGACGCGGCACACTGGGGTGATGCACTCCCTTCGCCGCCATCTTCCCCTCTATTTACTTATTTTTGATTGGTTCTTTCTACTTGTACATAAATGTGAAATTCCATTTAGTATATTTACATATGCACATAACATGATTTTTTTAAGAATTCATTCCACATCTCTTCCTCTTTCCCATCCTTCCTCAATCTCCTCCTCCTACTCTACTAATCTTCTCTATATCTTTATGATATCCCATCTCCCCCTACTCTTTCCTTCATTTTGCTCTAGCTTCCACATATGAGAGAAAATACTTCACCCTTGATTTTCTGAGTCTGGCTTATTTCACTTAGCATGCTCTCTGTTTCCATCCATTTACCACCAAATGCCATAATTTCATTCTTATTTATGGTTGCGTAAAACTGCATCATGTATATATACCACAATTTCTTAATTCATTCATCTAATTTTTTTAATTTTTTTATTTTTAGTTGTAGATGGACACAATACCTTTATTTCATTTATTTATTTATTTTTAATGTGGTGCTGAGTTTCGAACCCAGTGCCTTAAGCGTGATAGGCAAGTGCTCTCCCACTGAGCCACAATCCCAGCCCAATTCATTCATCTACTGACAGGCATCTGGGTTGATTCCATGATTTGCTATTGTGAATTATGCTGCTCTAAACATGGAGGTGGCTTTATCACTATATTATGCTGATCTTATTTCTTTTGGATAGATACCAAGGAGTGGGGCAACTAGGTTATATGGTGGTTCCATTCCTAGTTTTTTGAGGAATCCCCAAACTGCTTTCCAAACTGGTTGTACTTGTCTGCAGTACCACCAACAATGTACAAGTAAATAAACCATTTTCCCCACATCCAAGCCAGAATTTATTATTATTTATGTTCTTAATAGTTGCCACATTCTGACTGGAATGAGATGAAATCTTAGTGTATCTTTGATTCCCATCTCCCTGATGGCTAGAGATGTTGAACATTTTCTCACATATTTGTTGGCCATTTGTGTTCCTTATTTTGAAAGGTTTCTGTTTAGTGTTCTGGCCACTTATCAATTGGGTAATTTGTTTTTCAGGTGTTAAGGTTTTTTTAATACTTTATATATTCTGGACATTAGTCCCCTGTCAGAGGAGTAGCTGGCCAAGATTTTCTCCCATTCTGTAGGCTCTCTCTTCACACTCTTAAACATTTCCTTTGCTGTGCAGAAATTTTTAATTTGATAGCATCCCATAAATTAGCTCTTTTGTGTGCTTGTTTATATGGACAAAAGGAGAAAATAGGGGAAAACCATTTTCAGTGGTGGGAGGTAGGGCATGTTTACACTAACTGATAGTTCAGGAAACAGTTCTGGAAAGGATGCATTCAGTATTAATCAAGAGCACTTTGAATACCACAGAAGTGTTTCTTTTTTGCCTCCACTTAAATCCTTGTTTCAAACTTTGAATTAAATTTAACTTTGTTTCACTTTACTGAATTTTGGTTCACCCATTTTGATCAAGAGGAAATAAGACAGATAAATGACAGAGAAAATGTGGCTGGTCTAATTGAGAAAACATTGAGATAAAAATTCTTTCCTAGGGGGGAATGTTAGACTGAAAGATAACTCAATTCTTCCTTTCCTGATATCCCATCCAAACTCCATTTTCTCATGTGCAGAATATGGAAGAGAGTATGTAATTAGATCCTCCTGAACTTCCTCCTAATTGCAAAATTCTATGACTATTTTACAGAATTAAGCCATAAAATATATATAAATTTAAAATGTATAATATCATTAGCCATCAGGGAAATATAAATCAAAACAAAAAATGAGATATTATTGATTATCTCATCCCAGTTAGAATGACTATTATCAAAAAAAATTGCAAATTCTGACAAGGATGTGTAGAAAAAGGAACTCATAAACACTGTTGGTGGGAATTACAATTAGCATAGTCATTAAGGAAAACAGTATGGAGATTCACTAAAAGTGGGGGGGTGAGAGGGACTTGAACTACCATACATGGTCCAATTACCTCATTTCTGGGTATATATCCAAAGTGAATGATATCATCACTCCAAAGAGAAAACATCACACCAATGTTCATTGTGGCACTATTCACAAAAGCTAAGATACAGAATCAGCTTAGGTACCCATCATTGGATTAATAGATAAAGAAGGTATGGTATACATGCACAGTGGAATACTATTCAGCCACAAAGAAAGAATGAAATCCTGTCATTTGCAACAAAATGAATGGAACTGAAGTATATTATGTTAAGTGAAACAAGCCAGACACCAAGAGACAAGTACCACGTGTTCTCTCTCAAAAATGGAAGATAAAAATAGTCACATGTAGAATAGTGACAAGTAGATTCTGGGGAAGTTGGTGGGAGGGGTGTGGGTAAAAGGAGACTGGATTTGTCACTGTATGCATAAGTTGAAATACCACACTGAACCCCATTGGTATTTACCATCAATACAAGAATGAAATTATGGGGCTGGAGATGTGGCTCAAGTGGTAGGTAGCGTGCTCACCTAGTATGCATGAGGCACTGGGTTCAATTCCCAGCACCACATAAAAATAAAAATAAACATATTTAAAAAAAACAAAAAAAAAGAATGAAATTATGGCATATGCAGGTAAATGGATGGAGTTGGAGGATATCGTGCTAAGTGAAATAAGCCCATCACAAAAAACAAAGTCCAAATGGTTTCTCTGATATGCGGATTCTGATCCATAATTCAGGGGGTAGGAGGTTTGGGAAGAATGGAAGGACTTTGGATTTGGCAGAGGGGAGTGAGGAAAGGAGAGGAGGTATCAGCGTGGGAAGGGTGGTGGAATGAGATGGACATCATTCCCCTATGCACATATCTGATTGCATGGACAATGTGACTGCATCATGTACAGCCAGAGAAAAATTGAGTTGTGCTCCATTTATGTACAATGAATTGAAATGCATTCTGCTGTCATGTGTAACTAATTAGAACAAATAAAAAATTTAAAAATGAACAAATAAAATATTTTAAAATAGAGTTATGGTCAAATCTATCAGGATTAAAAGGTAAATTTTAAGATCTATGGGGTGCTCAGATAGAGTCCTCCTCTGGGTTAGTAGATGGAAAAAGATTTCTAAGAGCCTATTGTTCACACTCTTTTACCTAAAATAAGTAAGAATGGGGAAAATTCGACTGAGTGTGACTACGGGTCCTACCACAAAAGTAATGCCATCTAAGACAAGGGTGTGTTCGGCTCAGGTGGACTCATTCCAGTTACCAGGTGAACAGCAACAACCAAAAAGATTCACTCCAAAACCATCTGATCTGTTCAGGCCTATGAATGGTGATGGTCCAATTTCTTTCAAATATTATATTTTCTAATGGAATAAGGACTCCGCAAGAATTTTTTCAGGCCAAAGTAATACATTCCATTTCCCCCTTGATAAATTTAGACAAGATGGGGTATGCAGAATCGGAGAGGACTTTGGGACAAGAATGGAATGCAAATTGGCTCCACAGCCCTGGACCTGGGATGCAAACTCTCGGGTACTGGAAACCCAAAGATGTGACAGTCCCCTGGGAAGCACCGCTCCGTAACAGAAGAAGCTAGGAAAGAAATAATAATAAAAAAAAAAAGCCTAATGATTTACTCAGAAATTGGAAATACTGAACAGTGAGTAGAAATTCAGAGAATTTAAATTGGGGTGGAGAGAAAATGTATTTTACCTATTTCTTCTTTAAAAATCTTGTTTTGAAAGACCAAGGTATCTGGACAAGGTATTAAAATACACTAACACATTCACAATTTAACATTAGAGGTTCACTCTATCATTCTCAATCCTTCATGAGCTAGTTTCTGCTTTTGCCCGCTATGGAATGAACAAACCAGTCATAGGAAATGAGATGGGTTGGGTCCACTCACGTTGGCTCAGACGGTTTTCCCTCTAGATCTTAGCTGGCTTTTAGAGAAGAGGCACATAAAAATTAAGTTTCCCTCTCCAATCTATAAATTTAATTTTATTTTACTGTCAGTAGACCTTGACATCAACTTAGCACTTCAGTATTATCCCAGCAGAACTTGCAAAATCTCTCTGCATGGGGCAGCAAAGTGTCCTGTTTTGTGCTTTGAAAAAAAATTGATTTCACTTTGGAAAAATGAATAAAACAGCACAAAAAATTGTGCACTTGTGGACAGAAACAGGAAATGTGGAGGGGGGGCGCAGGAGAAATTTATTGGCCAGTTGTTTTATGAAAACGTCAAGCCTTATTCAAAATTTCTTAAATGAGCTTTGATAAGATTTGACTCATAGTATAGGACATATAAGGAATGAGGAACTCATGTTTCTGATTTTAAAAAAATGTGACTAGTTCAAGCAATCTGTATTTAAGGCAATAAATTAAATAGAAGCCCACCAAAGTATGCAGACTCAATCTGAATTTCCAAAAACTTCTGCAAATAACAATCAGTTTACAAATTTTTTCAAATGGCAATGTGAGCCCCTTGGAAGCCAATCGGTATGCTATCCTACATTTTCCTAGCAAGGATATCTATATTATACCATTACATTTCTCCTACCTGACTTAAATTAGATACAGTGAGTAGAATTTATGACAAAGATACTTCAAAGGAATTCAAACATTCAATGAATCTATAGGAGAAGAAAAGAAAATCATATATAGTTTAAAGAAGAATAAACAATTCTCAGACCCCAAATAAACTCACCTATTTCTGTTTACAAATACACTAATAAAATGCATACTCTGAAAAACCCTAAAAGGAAACCTACTAAAATGGGGGAGGGGGGGGACCAAGAATCACTGATAACCATGGTACCTTAAGGAAAAAGGAATTTTCATTAGGTCCTACTAAGTATCAGCTACCTTGATATATTATATGGCTCAATCCCTTCTATGAATTGAGACCTATGTGTTAACTCCCTATATCCCAGTGGAGGACAAGGAGACCAAGCACTTTGTCCAAGGTCAACCCAACTAGTAAAGTGAGTCAGCTTTCTTGATTTGTTTGTGTTTGTTTCTGTTTTTGAGACAGGGTCTCTGTTGCCCAAGCTGACCTTGAACTCCTGGGCCAAGTGATCCTCCTGCCTCAGCCTCCCAGGTAACTGGGATTATAGGCGTGTGCCTCTACATCTGGTGCTGATCCAGATTTTGAACTCAAGTCTGCATGGCTTCAGAGACCACTAAAAATAATCTACAAAAATGTCATGTATTAGTAGACATAAATACTTGGCCACATATTGGATTCACTTGACAAGTTTTAAAAAATACTAATAACTGGGCCACAGCTTTGGAGATTTTTATTCAATTGGTCTGGGATGCAGCCTGGGTATT
This sequence comes from Spermophilus citellus, assembly GCF_964194105.1. Taxonomy (NCBI): domain Eukaryota; kingdom Metazoa; phylum Chordata; class Mammalia; order Rodentia; family Sciuridae; genus Spermophilus; species Spermophilus citellus. Next base: position 126,876,315 of record NC_138189.1, read on the forward strand.
TTTTAAAAAACTCCCCAGGAGGCTCCTTTGCTGCTGAGGCTGAGGCTCCAGGAACACACGAGAAGACGTGTGAGTACATGGGTGGTTGAGAGGGTCGAGGCAATACCTGCTGGTATATGGGGACCCACCCTCTTCCTTCCTTTCATGAAATAGACCCCTTGCATTAAGTGGTATCTAGACTCAGCCATGAAGAATAGAAAGTTTGGAAACCAGAGCCAGGGTGCCAGAAGAGGAGGAAGTGCCATAAACCAAGGCAAGGTCATCAAAAAGAAGCAGGAGTATGTTAGGTATTTCAAACTTGATTGGAGCCATGTCTTGTGGGACATTAAGGGCAATGGTGGGCCGAACCTGTGAGGCAGGTCCAGAGATGGGGGTCTGAAGGCAGTTAAGTTCAGAGCTGATTTCAGAATCAATAAGAAGTTACTGGTGAGGGCTGAGCCTGGAAGCGTGGTGCTCCACATAACTGTCACTCTGCAGCTGGAAGTGTGGGAACACTTCTGCAACATTTTTGCTTAGATTGAAGGGGGAGTGCCTGCAGAGAGAGGGCAGTGAGGCCCATCAGGCAGTGATGGAGTGGGGAAGGCAGAGGTCAGGGGCAGCGCACCAGGACCCTGGCAGAGGGAGAAGAGATCCCAGGCGCCCTGAGAGGCGGGGGGAGTGACACGACTTAATTGGAGGGTCAGAGACAAGGGGAGCCCGGGAGGAGGAATCAGGTTCCAGAGAGCACGTGCTGAATTCCATTTCCCATACATTCAGCTTAAGCCACTGTCATGTCATCAACTGTCACAGGAAATGTCCTGGGACAAGTCTGAAGTTAGGAACTGGAGCACAAAAGACTATTTCAAGGTAGAAGTCAAGACTCGGCCTCGCATTGTCATAATCATGGGTCATTAGAGAGGATCATGGGTGAGCTCTCTGGGAGACAGAAGAAAGACAAAGAAGCACCTCTGCCTATGCTTGAGGGGCCCGTGGAAAAGACAATCACACACAGAAAGGGGCCAGCACAGCCTGTGTTTCACTCAAGGAGGAAAAAGATCCCAAGGGTGGGGGATGATCGAGTTGCACAAAATAACCACAGCGGAAGGCAGGAAATAAAAACCTAGGTGCTGCCAATTATAATTCATTGGCGACCGAAAGAGAAGAAGGTAGCTATTGCACCCATCCACTGTGACGTACAAGCAAGACCACAGCAAGTAGAGGGTGGTGGCGAGAAAGTGGAGGGGGAAGCAGATTCCACTGGCTCAGGCAGTGGGCAATGCAGGAAAGAGGGGAAGAGCTGGGGAGAGCGTTGGGGTCAGCTGAACCCAGGTCAAGGAGAACTGAGAACATGCACACGCCCAGGAGTTAGAGGTCACCAGGGACACTGTCCTTGCTGGAACTGGGGAGAGTGAGAAGGTCAAAAGAAGACAGGTCAAAATGCAACCAAACGGGAGGACAGCAAGATTGTCCCCAAAAAGGACAGATGAGCTTTTTCTTGGACACAAAAGGAAAGAAGGTAGGATTCATGGAACCCCCTCAAAAAAGATGCAAAGGAAAAAAATGTGGACACCTGAGAGCATGATGGTCTAGATTTTCTGAACAAAGCAGAAAACAAGGTACCTCCATTGGGGAGGTGGGGAAAGAGGAGGACCCAGAAGACAGGAGGAAAGCCTGCGATAAGCAGGGATGGAGCTGGATTTTGAGCTGCAGGCCACCGAGTGGAGACACTTGTATGGACTCCTTGATGCCAAGAGAGACCACCTGAAATAATCCAGGGACTAGACATCCTCAGACTTAAAATGATCACCTCCTAAGTGCTACCACTCAGAAACAATCTGAGCTCCTGTTTACAGCAGGATTCCAAACCCGAGAAGTCTCCAAACAGAAAGTCCTTCCCAGCTTTAATTTAGGGTTTCAGGAGGGCTTCCAAAGCCTGCAGACCTCAGCCCACCCAGCTCAACCCGCGCTCCCCAGTTGAGCTTCACTGCTATTGAGCTTCACGTGCAGATCTCCCTGGGCCCCAGCAGACAGATGCTCAACTCCACCTGTGTCCTTGAACCGGTCACACAGTGTCGCCTTCTCAACTGGAAAATGAAGGGTGATGACAAAGCCAAGCTGCCTCTGGGACAAAGGGCTGGCGAGGATTAAATAACCAATGGCTGAGCAATTTGCAGTTATGAAGCTACAGAAGGGCTTAGTGATCTTCACCGCCTGGCTGAGCACAGTGCATTTCCACAAACACAAAGGCCACATGCAGACCTTCCCAGGTGCCAAAGGCCCGCAGAGAGCTGGCCAAATGAAGCAGAATCCAAAGACAAAAGGAAATCCCTCAACAAAACAAGGCAGGAGGAAAAGGGAGACGTAGAGGAAAGGGATTGGGGGGTTAGAGGGTCATGGAGAATTTCGGCCTCTGAAATGCTCCTGGACAAAGAAGTCATTTCATGTTTCTCTTTGGGTTACGACACCCAAGAGCACACATTGAAGGCGGCATGTTGCTCTTGCAGCCATCTAGGAAACCTATCCGATGGGAAGGGACAGGTCTCTGATAAGCACTCGTGGCTTTTCTTTCCCAATAAAACCAACCTTTTCAAGGTGTCTATGAAGAATTTCGCTTGCAGAGAAACTTCCTCCAGTCGAACAAGCAAAGAAAGCAAGGCCTCAAGCATGGCAGGTGGACAGCTTCCTTTTTCTACTCAATAGGAGGCTTGCTCCCCACTAAGTTCTTTATAAATTAGAGAGTTTTTAGTTTTTGAAAATATTCTGCACAAAACTTTTTAACAGAAACTTGTCTATCCTTGTCCCTACTCTGCAGTGCGAGGTAATGAGCAGCACAGGGGCATTCTATAGATATACTCTTCTTGGAGGTTGGCCACACTCAAACTTGCAGCATAACCTAGGGATGCCCAAGGCTCCAGTTTGAAGGTCCTGGAAGAACACTTCAGTGTCCAGGTGGGCTAACTCAGTAGCCCTGGATATCCATTCTCTCTGATCTCTGCTGTTTCTAAGAGGCTTCAAGAAGTCAGATATGGTAGGACTCTCATATGTTCAGAGATGAGCAACTGTCTGACCAGCCTGGCCTTGTGCCCTCACTGCCCTTTCCGTCACATGGTTCTGGGCTTCCTAAGCTCCAGTGCCATTGCTGTGGGTTGGTGAGGCCACCACTACCTGCCTGTGCCCTGCTCTTGGCCAAGGCTTCAGCCCTCACTATTGCCAGCCTCAGACTATCCTCACAGCCTCCACTTCTGAGGGCCAATGCCACCCCTCTCCATTTGATGTGGGAAACATCTCTTTTAATGTCCACTTTCTTCCAAGGAGTGAAGCTTTCTTTCCGTTGTGGGCTCAAGGGCTCATTATTTTACTTCTTTCTCCCAGGTGGCCCTTCTTCACAGAGCACATGGGGGTGGGAAGGAGGGCTCTGGCTCTGCATCCTGGATCCTCAGTGCCCTCCTGGCATCAGGTGCAGACTTGGTCTGACTCATTCTTTCCAGCTTCATGGTCATTTATGGTGATTTGCTTCCAGGGGCCCTGTTCTCTATCTTCCCTAAACCAGGTTTCAATGGAGGAGAGGAGGAGAAACTGTCACAGAGACCGGCATGTCAGAATGGGTCTGAACATCAGTTGTGGAAAAGATTTCACTCTTGCCGGGCATGGTGCGCACACCTGTGATCCCAGCAGCTTGGGAGGCTGAGGCAGGAGGATGGCGACTTCAAAGCCAGCCTCAGCAACTTTGCAAGGCACTAAGCAACTCACTGAGACCCGGTCTCTAAATGAAATACAAAACTGGGCTGCAGATTTGACTCAGTGGCCAAGTGCCCCTGAGTTCAATCCCTGGTACCAAAAAAAAAAAAAGAAAAGAAATTTTTTAATTCTTTCTTGAGGATCTTCTGTAACTCAGGCCTGAAGTTTCTTAGGAAGATAACAGAAAAATAACACCTGCCTGAAATCCCTCCTTGATGTCCAGTTTTCCCCTAGAAAATTCACATTCTTGCCAGAAATTAAAATCAGGAAACTAATTAAAAAATTTAACTCTTTGTCCTCCCACATTAAAGTTTTTAAAAAAAATCTATCACCCTGCATAAAGTCTAATTGTTGCATTGAATTTTATTTTTTTTCTTTTCTCCCCTTTAGGGCTTAGAATCAAACTCAGGGTCCTTCTCCTGCTAAGCACATATCATGCACTAAGCTACAGCCCAAGCCCGAATTATCCATTTTTAATGGAATCCTCTACACTAGAGATTACCTCTTAAGTAAAAAAAAAAAAAAAATCCAAATAAATGAATATGCTTCCAAACTACAGATGGTGTGCTATTTTGCATCATCCAGAAATTCTCACAGAAGACACATCTGGTTTGACATTTAATCCCCACTGATGACAGTGGGGATTTTGGGCTCTTTCTCTATCATTGACCAATATTTTCTATAAACTTCAACTGTGAACCTAGACCCAGTAAATCATCTGTATCTTTTTGCAGAGCTGGCAAGTTTTGACAGAGACGAATCAGGAGCAGAGGCACCCCTGACAATCTCACTCTAGATATATGCCCCAACCTTCTCTTCTACAAAGTCTCTCTGGACAATGCTGAAATACTGTTGCTCACAGAGGCGATTCAAAGGGCAGCTCGTTCTGCCTGCCATGAGCATCCTACCTGCCTCAGAAACCACTAGCTCTCTGGGTGCCTCCTCGGCTAACAGCCTCCACACATTACCTGTGTAATATGTGGCCCTTCCCTGGTGGTCCCCAGGCCATTGTCCACATTGGCACCTCCAACCAAATGGGGGAAACGTGTCTGAATCTTCCACCTCTCCCTTTCTCTGCCTCTTCATTCTCAGTGTCATCTCCTAGTCTGCAGGTCACAAGGGACCTCCTCCTGTCAAATATATTCTCAGCAAAGCTTCAGGACAAGTCATCTGCACGTTAAGACTGAAGTGTAAGGGACTGACAGGTCTCACTTTTCCCTAATGATATGAATGACCATTAAGCCCCTGTTTGCCTTTAGCTGAAGGCGTGACCATTCAGGCATCTGCCAGTCTTTCACTCTCTGTGAAATAAACTCTCAATCTCATCAACTATTTTCCCAATCTCTAGATCTTACCCCATTACACCCCTCCCCCACCTGTCCCACCTGCCCCACCCATCTTATTTTTTAATATCTAACCAACTTCACCTTTTATTTTCTGCCGGTTACTATATTTGCCCCCCCCCCATCACTGTCTCCCAATCCTAAAACATTGCTTCATCTGCTCCCAATAAATTGTACTCTCCAGCTCCTCCTCTAACTTTAAGCAAAATTGTTAAACTTTCTAGGAAAGCTCTTGTTCGTGACCTCTCGAAAGAGAAGAAAAGCTATGTCTTCTAAAGTGAGTGCATAGATCATGCCTCTATCACTGAAAACAGCAAAGGAGAAAAGATAAAGTACCTGTTGATTCTTGGTCAAGCAAACCAAGTCTGTGTGTTTCTGTACAAGCCTGGAGCATACGATCAAATTAGTTAGCCAAAAGATTACTAGGTTTAACATATGAAGAGCTCATTTTTAAAATTGGTCATTTCCAACAGGAAAATGCAAAAGTTACATGAAGAAACCACATAGAAAGCAGAAATGTAATAGGTTTCAAAAATGGGGAAATCTTCACCCACACCTAAGTAAAGTTCCAATGAAATGAACACTTTTCAAGTACAAAACCAGAGAAAAAGCAATAATATCCAAAGTACAGAAGGGTAGAATGAAAGATACCTTTGGAGAGTGCATTGGTAAAACTAATAGCCTTTGAATGCAAAAAAAAATCTAGAAAGGTCCACCTAGGTTCATCCTCAGCTGCTTCTTGATGTCTCTCTCCTTCTCATTGGCTAGGCAAATCCTTTTGGTTGAGGTAGGGGTGCTGGATATCAAACCCAAGGTCTCACATATGCTAAGTAAGCACTCTACCACTGATCTACATCCCCAACCCAAAGCATCAACTTGAAGAATAATAAGTAATTCTAGTTCAAGTTTATGAATTGAACACATACAAATTTGCCTTCTCTGTCAATGAAATGTAGTAGAAACTATCCTAGAACACCTACCCCAGTTCTCCTCTCCTCCCTGGGTATTCAACTAAACTTTATTTCTCAGTTTCTCTTGATGAGTCCAGTCAACAAATGTAGGCAGATATGATGTAATATACTTCAACTTCTCTCTGTAAACTGGTTTCCATGTCTCCCTCTTGTTCTTTCTCACTCTGTCTTTATCTTTATCTCTATCTCTCCCCTGCCTGCAAGGCTGAAAGAGAAGGATCATAGCCTTGAGGAGAACTGGCCAGAAGAGCTGCCCAGGCAGAAACATAAGATGGGACTTTGCATGAGGCAGAAATACACTTTTAGTGTATTAAGCCACCAATATTACAGGGTTTGTTTGTTACTGCAGCATAGTCTCACCTATTCTGACTAATCCACCAAGTCCCTAGTGAAAGTAAAGAAACTCATATAGACATAAACCAATAAACTCATTTTGAAAAAGAGAAAGATGAAAGGCAATTCAATAACAGACACAGCAGAGACACCTGCAGCCCCACTACGTGCAGGATAGAGTGGAGGTGGGAAATGACTTTTCCAGAAGAAATCTACAAATGACATCAAGAAGGGAGATGCATGTGAGAAACGGAACTGAAAACAAGAATTCATTGGATGTCTATCCATGGAAAAGTTGGGCCAGTGACCCTGCTCAGAGAGCAATAGGTAAGCCAGTGTTCCACTTATGGGAACAAAATGTATCTATATTTTATAGACAGCAGGAAAAATAGGAGGGCTCTAGGAGAAATGATCCAATGGATTTCCTTAAAGAGAAAATGGAACCTAGGAAATTATTAGAGAAATAATGATCAAATTTTCCCAGACCAGAAGAAAGTCTTCTGATTGCTTAGGGCCATGGAGTACACTGCGCAGAAATTTTTAAGTGGCCTGTTTGGGCTCAGTCTCATAAAATTTTAGAATATCAAAGAGCAAATAAAGGTAAGTTCAAAGACAATGTTATATGCACACTATCTGGAATTATTGAGGTGGCCACTAACAGAACTGAGAAGTAGAACAATTTTCCATGACTGCCTCCAAAAGAGGCTATTATTAGTAGGGATAGGTGGAGGGCTTGATTTTCATCATAAATCTATATTCTTTTTTTTTTAAACACAATACCTTTATTTTTTACTTATTTATTTTTATGTGGTGCTGAGGATTGAAGCCAGGGCCTGGCACATGCTAGGTGAGCACTCTACTGCTAAGCCACAACCCCAGCCTCTTCCGTCTACTTTGTGTTTCTTTCTTTCACATGTTCCTATGATGTATTTTTGTTTAAATGTTTAAATAAAGGAAGTGCTACCTACCATCTCTCTACTCAAACTCAATTGTGCCTTATGAATGAGGGAGGGAATTACCCTTCCTTTACAAAACTATCATTTGCAGAAGCAAATAAAGATAATTAACTTCAGATTATGTACTTTCGCAACTATCCATAGGCCTCGCTCACTGGGCACTGTAGTGCATGGCTGTAATCCCAGCTGCTCAGGAGGCTGAGGCAGGAGGATCACAAGTTCAAAGGCAGCTTCAGCAACTTAGTGAGGCACTTAGCAACTCAGCAAGACCCTGTCTCTAAATAAAATATTTTAAAAAGCTGGGTATGTGGCTTAGTGGTCAAGTACATCTGGGTTCAATCCTCAGTACCCTCCTCCCAAAAAATTGACCTAGCCCTCTTTGGTTCTCTCCCTTACCCACATAAGGTCATTGACAAGGACAAGGATAATCTGTGCCTATGTGTGGTACAGCTGCATTCAGAATCCAAACGGAAGTGATTTAAATTAGTCACCGTATTTTCCCTTCATCAACAACTATTCATTGAGTTGAATTTAATGTATTTATACCCTGCAACTGTTCAGAGGGGAAAAAAGATTGGAAGTCACTTATAAAACAAATAACATAAAATTCATCAAAATGGGGATTTAATGGCCACTGGTAACTGGGTAATAGAACATGTGGTAACTGTGATGGCACCTGAAACCTACGTTTCCTGACACTGGGGCAAATGGGGAGTGACCAAAATTCTGGTGAAAGAAAACAGAACCAATTCTTGGGAAAGACCTTTGTACTTCTTAAAACACTTTAAGAGGGAAATATCCTGAAGATGGGGGTCACTACACAGTGGGCATTGAGAAACCTGCTTCCAGTAACATCTCAACAAACCCAGAGGAGGAACTGTCCCTTTAACTCTATTACTTATTATCCACCCACATCCCCAACACACACACACTCCTCAGTGCCCACCCTGATTAGAGGAGGTGAGTGACAAGTGACTCCTAGACTTGTCTAAGCATACTAACCAACGTCTGCTTGTTTAAAAACAAAAAATCCATTTCCCAAGTTGCTTTCATAGAGATTGCGATTTGGTAAATCTGAAGAATCTCCATATCTTACACACTTCCCAGGTGAGCAGGCATGTTTGGGAAACAGTCTTCAGCTGAAAATAAACTTGTTCCTCCTGTTGATTATACCCTAGCTGTTTCACCTCCCTCAGCCTGACCTCTTCCAGCATCCCAAAGCTGAAACTCTCTCAGAGGACAGCCTGTTCTGACATGCATTTACAAGAAAGCATCTGAGAAGATAAGGAATGTAACATTTGTTACTTGATGGTCATAACTCGTAATTCCCCCTTCGCTTGTTCTGTAACACTAATTTCATCAGGATTGCCATGAGAATTCACTAGAGGCTCCCCATGAGATATATCATGCACACAAATTTGATACAAACACATCTGTGCTGATGTGCACATCTTTTTATCATTAGAGATGATATGTCGGCTGCTGCAGAACTTTTTTCAAAGTCATAAGATTTCATCTATTATTTCTGAAGCAAGAGAGGAACGAATCTCCCCGGGGAAAGAGCTACATACAATGGAGCATACATTCGCTTAGCTAGACTCCCATGCTGAATTCATTGCACTTCCAAAACATTCTTGCCTGAACTGCTTTTCAAGAAGGCTCCGAGCTACAGAGAACACAAACCCCTTCCATACACATGGAAATCAGAAAAGGTGCCAGATTTCCCCCACAGGGTGTTGTTTCTCTCCTGCTATTCATGAAAAACGGGGTCCAAGATGTTGCATCGCAGGGAAATTAGAGACGAAATGGTCACAAAAGCAGAGAGATGTTGAACCTAAGGACAGTTGTGTGAGTTCCAGAACACAGTGGAAAAGCACAAGCCTGAGTCTAGGGAATGGCTCAGCTTTCTCTGCAACAGAGACCGAGAATGTTTCTCAGCTGAAAACATAACAAAAGCAACAGTGGAAAGAAACTCAAGTCGGAGCTTGATAGCATTCTCTTGTCTTGGCCAAATGTTCATTCGGACTGTCCAAATTCATAGAGAATCAAACTGTGCATTTAGCCTAAAGGTGAAGTTTGATCTATAAATAACTAAAAAGATCCATAACCACGGCTTAGGAGTGGGGGCCCTCCAAAATGCATTGTCCATTTACCCCGATATTTCAGGATACCGTGGATGTAATGGTTTCATAAAATGTCCCACTGGAAAGGTCAGACCGGCTATGCACATTCCAAATCGGCCTAACCAGTCAAACCCTGGCCGTCTAGAGAGGATTAAGGATTAGTTATCATTTCAATTCTATGAAAGGAGATCTATATTTCTTTTTTAGACACAAAATTCTCCTGAGGATGGTGCTTGCCAATACTCTGAAAAAAAAATAATCTCTCAAAATTCTTGCAACCCACTGTGTTATGATTTCATCTCATGAAATACAACACCTTTACATTAAACCTCATAAAACTAAACCCCACTGGATCTCTTCCAGACTCAGAGAATAAGCAGCTCTGTTGGTGATGCTCAGAAAAGAGAAACAGCCTCTTCTCTTTGGGCTGGTTCCCACCAACGGGTCCCTTTTGCAGGGAGCAAATTTGCTTTGCTTCTACAAAATATTTACATGTGATTATTCACACACACAATACATCTTGCAAATGCTTTGTGAATGAAAGAACTTGTTCCAACATCTCAGTGTTAATTCCCCTGAAAAGGATCCTTTAAACTGAAATGTATACACATTCACTCTGGTTTCCAATCTGTGGACTTTATCTCTGGGTTTGCTGATGGGTGGTCAAAAGTATAAATATAAAGGTCAGAAAAGACAAAATGCTCTTCTGGCTAAAGAGAAATTCACTAGAGTTTCCATGATATTTTTGATTCAAGAACCAGAAATAGTGGCCAGCACGGTGATGCATGCTTATAATCTCAGTGACTCAAGAGCCTACGGCAAGGGGATCCAGAGTTCAAAGCCAGCCTTAGCAACAGCGAGGCACTTAGCAACTCAGTGAGACCCTGTCTCAAATAAAATACCAAAAAAAGGATGGGAGATTAGTGTTCTGTCTAACATGTGTGTGGCAAAAACTTGCTCCCAAAATGTAGGCTCTTTCTTCACCTCATTGATCATTTCTTTTGCTGAATAGAAACTTTTTAGTTTGAATCCATCCCATTTATTGATTCTTGATTTTTTTTCTTGCACTTTAGGAGTCTTGTTAAGGAAGTCAGGACCTGATATTACTCAGCATCAAAATAGAATAAAATTTATGGCATTTGCAAGTAGATGGATGGAGTTGGAGAATATCATGCTAAGCGAAGTAAGCCAATCCCAAAAAAACCAAAGGCAGAATGTTCACAATGATAAGGGGATGCTGATCCATAATGGGGGAAAAGGCATGGGGAAAATGGAGGAACTGTGATTGGGCAAAGGGGAGGGAGGGGACATGGGGGCAGGCAAGATGGTAGAACGAGATAGACATCATTACCTTTCACATATGGTGTGACGTTACATCATATACAACCAGAGAAATGAAAAGTTGTGCTGCAATTGTGTACAATGAATCAAAATGCATTCTGCTGTCATATATACCTAATTAGAATAAATAAATAAATAAATAAATAAATAGGCTAGGGATGTGGCTCAGTGGTTAAGCACCCCTAGGTTCAATCCCCGGTACCAAAAAAAAAAAAAAAAAAAAAAGAACCAGAAATAGTTCCTTGATGAATAAAGTGAAATATCTTCATGTTACTTGCACACACATTCACACCAAGCAAATCCTCCACCTGCTCTCATCTGTCGTGATACATTTTTCTCAATGTTTTAATTTTGGACAATGAGGGTATACTTTGATAAAGATCTCACCAGGAAATCAATCAGTGACCAGTAATGCAAAGACTGATACCTCGTATATGCTTATTATTATTGTCAGAATCGCTTCCCTTCACCTACTTCAGTCTTTGCATTTGTATCAAAGGTAGGTCAGAAATCATTAAGGAACTGTCTTTATGTGCCCCACCAAGAATATTCTACAGGAATTCCATATATATTCCCACATGCCCTTTGAAAGCATCATTTTCATGACAGGCATAAATTGATGAAATATAATCCTCGATATCATCATAGGATAAGTCTCCATACACCCCAGCATATGCTACCTGAAAGAGAGGCTAGTTTCTTGGCCAAGGAAAACTTTTCTCTGGTTGAACAATCATATGATAGGATGGAGTTTCCATTTTACTTAGCATATAACTGTTGAATGCCGTCCTTGAACTTTCAGGATGACACAAGAGTATTACTTGGGAATAATATTTGTTCACTCCCTGTGGGATCTATTCTCAATTCTCAGTTCTAATGCATCCTCTAAAGGGGATTAGTGCAGACTTCAGATATCCCTTCTCTTTCCTATGTATATATTTTCAAGATCCAGGTCATCATCATTTCCAAGTAAAAAGTCTGGGGTGATGGATCAGTGACATCTAGCTGCAGCTTGGGAATGCCCTTGTTCTGCTGATGCATTTCAGTTTGCCTCCCATCGCATTCAAGTTCATAAGGTGCCCACACCTCCACTTAATCTCAGAAATATATTATTAATTTATCCACAGTAGGCCCTCATACATGTGAATCCAATCTTTCCATTACTTCCAATTAGTGGTGGTAAATGCTGTGACCTCCATGCTTCTAATGGATTAAGGGGTCCATGTGAGCCTTTGTCCCTCAAATGACTCTGTGAGCCACAAAAGCTTAAGAGCCACACCTTATGTGTGTACGTTCAGGTTGCCAATTACCTATATTTTAAGACTTTATTCTTCAAAACACCAAAATTTTTCCCACTGGGAATTAGCATCAGCTGGACTTATGTACTGACTCCCTCTAACTGTTCTTTTATTGGAATGCCAATGAAAGACTACGTGAGGCAATAAAAAGCTGGTAAAAGACCATGGGCAGTTATTATCCATTCCAGTGCCCTGTTATCAATACAAAACTGCTTGTACACATAAATAAAAACAAATACACATAAATAAAAGCATAATACACATAAATAAAAGCATATTATCTCATTCTCTTCATATGCCACTAAAATATTTACTGATCTCCCAAAATCTGGCCATAAAGACAAGTTATAACCAAAAACCCAAAATTTATGATATACTCATCATGAAGTATGAGTCCTTAAGACTTCCTCAGTTTTCTTATCTGTAAAATAGAAAAATATGTTTTAGCAGGTTTTTGATGATTATTAAGTAAGAACAATACCTATGAACACCCTTTCAATTGAATTGGCTGTTTTTGTTACTGATGTGTAGTCAAGCCCAAGGCCATTCTTTCCCAAGATCAGTTATTCATTCTACAAATATGTCCTGAGCACCTACTTAGGATCAGGCACAATGCAATCATAGGAGGACAGTGAGACACAAAGGAAGAGGCATTTCTTTAGGGAACAGAAGGGGAAGGACATGAGAGAAGTCTTTCCCAGGGAGATGAGGAAAGACATAAGCCTTAAAGGTTAAGTAGAGGCTCCTCACGTAGCCACACCCCAGCACCACCAAAGACCCAGGGCAGCAGCAAGCACGTTATGTTAGGACAGTGGTTCTCCATGGGGTAGGGTGTGGGGTGCACTAGGGGACATTTGGCAGCGTCTAGAGACATTTCTGTTTGGCACAACCTGGGAACGAGGTGGAGGGAGGAGGTTCTAAAGGCATCTAGAGGATAGAGGCCAGCCATGCAACCAAGTGTCCCACAGTGCATAACATAGGCCCCGACAATAACAACTTGTGTGGCCCGAAGTATTCCTCAAGGTAAGGTTGAGAAATCCTGCCTAGAGTAAAAACAGCAGAAAAGCCTCAGTGCTTATATGTGTTTTGCTTCCAGAGGAGAAGCAAACCCCAGAAATGGATGTCCTTCCTCTCTGGAGCAGTGTCCACCTCTCAGCATGGAGACATTTAAGAAGCAAAGAGTAGCCTTGTGTCTGGGACCGAGGAGCAAGGTCTGCAATGGAGTAAGCACCTGGGCACAGCAGGGAGATGCAGCTGAAGCCCGGGGAGTGGACCAGAAATGGAATAATGGAAATAACCAGAGATGGAATAGTGGAAATGCAAAGGGTCCTGACACGGGCCTGGAAACCCCACCACTAAAGAGGCTGGTGGAGGAGGGGGCATCAACCAAGGGAACAGGAGGAAAGGGAGAGAGAACTGAAGAAGATGGATACGATGGAAGTCAAGGGAGGACAGGCTTTCAAAGGTAAGTGATCATTACCTCAATGAGTCAAAAAACGTCTTGGGGCTGGGGTTGTGGCTCAGTGGTGGAGCGCTCGCCTAGCATAAGCAAGGTGCTGGGTTCGATCCTCAGTACCACATAAAGATATTGTGTCCACCTAAAACTCAAAAATAAATATTTTTTAAAAAACATGTCTACAGAAAAACCTGCAGGTGATACAACTGCTTTATGCATAGCTTGCTAAAATTTGGTAGTGAGCCAGATATCTTTGGAGGTGAGCAGGTACCTAACCTGTACAAACTGGTACATCCAGACAAAGGAATAGTATCCCATGATGAAAAGAAATGAGCTATCAAGTCTGGCTCAATGGCACCCGCCTGTAATCCCAGCAGCTTGAGAAGCTGAGGCGAGTTCAAAGCCAGCTGCAGCAACTTAACAAGGGCCTAAGCAACTCAAGGGGACCCAGTCTCTAATTAAATGCAAAAAAGAGAGAGAGAGAGAGAGAGAGAGAGAGAGAGAGAGAGAAAGAGAAAGAAAGAAAAGAGCTATCAAACTATATCAAGACATGGAGGAAGCTTAAATGCATACGGCTAAGTAAAAATAGCCAATGTGAAAGTGCTACCTCCTGTGTGATTCCAACTAGATGACATTCTGGAGAAGACAAAACTATGTAAACTAAAAAAGATCAGTAGTTGCCAAGGGCTCAAGTGGAAGGAGGAAAGAGTAAGTAGAGCACAGGGGATTTTTAGAACAATAAAACTCTATATGGTACGGCCATGGTGGATATGTGACATTATACACTAGTTAAAAACCATAGAACTATGAGACCCAGAGTGAACCCTAATGTAAACTGTAGGATTTACTTAGTAATGTGTCAGTGTTAGCTCTTCAATTGTAACGAATGTACCAGACTAAAGTAAGAGGCTAATAGTAGAGGAAACTGTGTGCAGGGAGAGAAGAGGCCTAACAGAACTCTCCGTACTTCACACTCAATTGTTCTGTAAACCCAAAACTACTCTATAAACTAAAATCTATTATTTTTTAAACAGATCAGTGTTGAGTAACTTAAATTCAATGAATATCTGTAAGCATAAAGGTTGACGTTTTGAAAGAAGCTACATTTTACCTTAAATGCTATAAAATGAAATTTATCTTCAAGAAACCCTCCCAAGCTGGTTCATGCCTGTAATCCCAGCTACTAAGGAGGAAGATCACAAGTTCAAGACCAGCCTGAGCAACATAACAACACCCTATCTCAAAGCAAAATTGAAAGAGCTGGGGATATACCTTGATGGTACAGCACTAGCTTAGTATGTACAAGGTTCTGGGTTCAATTCCCAGTACTGAAAAAGAAAGGAAAGAAGGAAGGAAGGAAGGGTGGGTTAAAAAAAAAGCAAAGAAATCATCTTAAAAGATGTGTGATAAACTATTAAATGCCATAGAGAAGTCAATAAAAAAAATCCAAACTGAATCTACTCAAGTTGATAATTAAAAAATTACGGCAACCTTTGACAGAACTGTTAAGTGAAACATTCAAGACCAGGATTGTACTGAGCTAGTTGTAAATTAGTGATGCAGAAACGGAGAAATTCAGTCCATTTCTTCAAGTAGCTGGACTGTGGAAGAATAAAAGAATAATGAGGAATGCAAATAGAGATTGTGGGGTAAGTGTGTTGTGGTTGTTTACCTTAACATAAAGAGAACTCGAATATGTTTATAAACAGCAGGGAAGACCTGTCGTGAAAGAAAAGACTAGAAATACAGTAAAGAAAGGCGATTACTAAAGGAACAAGATCAATGAAAGAGCCATAGCAGAGAACCAACCCAAGTCTTAGAGGAAAGAATAATCTTTTCATAATTTAATAAAGAGATTTTAAAAGATAAGGGGTAGCAAGCAATTATCAAAGGGAAGAGAGCAGCATGTGAGTCAGCTCTGCCTTACAAAATGCCTGAAATAATCAACTTATAAAGAGAAGAGGTTTATATTGGCTCACGGTTTCAGAGGTTTCAGTCACGGTCGTGTGGCCACTGGGCCTGTAGCAGAGAAGTGCATCATGGTGGGAGAATGCATGGCAGAGGAAGGGGCTCACCTCGTGGTAGCTAGGAAGTGAGAGAGCAGGAAGGACTAGAGTCCCAATATGTCCTTTAAGGAAATACCTGCAATTACCTAATTTCCTTCCACTAGGCCTCACCTCTTAATGGTTCCACTACCTTCCAATAGTACCACAGACTTGGGACCAAGCCTTAAACACATGGGCCTTTGGTGAATATTCCAAATCCAGGTTTATCAAGTAGCAAAAACAGTTTTTTCTCCTTCACCATGCATGCTGGTTCTTAATCTCAGATTCTAATAGATCAGCATCAGAACCTCAAAAAGCTCACATAGGCCAACTTTGCAAAATAGAATTGTAGATCTGAATTGGGAATCAAGAATCCTTAGGACTTAGTCTCATTCCTCCTAAGTTTCTGTATATCTGCTGCATCTCTACTCCACCAACAGCATTGTTTTCTAGTGATTTGGACAAGCTGTTTGACACTTTGGGGACCTTAGGAACCTCACCTGCAAAACATCAAAAGCCTTAGTCTCCCATCTTAGGGCTGGTCCTGGATGAATTGGGATCCATTCCTCCGTACAGCCAGCCATACTGCAAATGAACCACCATTTCAGTTAAGAAGTGAGTCTTCTGGTCAGGGAGATTTTCCTCCTAACATCATGGAGAAAGAAAACAAGTCAACCAAGCAGTACTCTCCATGGAAAGTTCCAATATCTATCCTCCTCAAAGTCAAAACAACCTCAAAAGATAAACTTCCACTCTGAGGTCAATATGACTCTCAGTATGAGCCCATACAAATGCTAACCAACACTGGGATTCATCGAATTTTTTTAAAGCCCTCTGTTTATATCAAGGAAAACTGAACTGAGGTAATCACAGAAGGACTAAATCTCTGAAACAAACAAAAAACATTTTAAATGACTTTTTGTGGAGTAAAAATCGTTATCAAAAAAAAGTTTGATCTCCTAAGCAGGGAACTTTTTCATCAGGAGACAACCCTTCCAGAAAAGTGGGAAAGAGGAACGAGGCTAAAACCACATGATCCCATAATGCATTTCTATGCGCTAGAGATCAAAGTTTGAAGACCTAAGGTACCCTATTCCCATATGGTGAACTATCCTGGCTAGGGAATTCAACAAAGTATGGCATGGACAGCTTAGTCAGAGGGTTTTTCAAAGGGAAGATATTTCAGCACCATAGTAATGAGTTGGCAGCCTTCCCCCAACCTCAGCCTGCACCCTGACACTTTCGATTGCCTCTTCTACAGTCTCAGCCCAAGTCTGGTCAGACTAAAAGTGCCAGAGTCACAAACCACACATCCAAGGCCAAGACCAGGATCACTGCAAAACCCTTGATAATAGGCTCTCAGGAACACTGACGAAATCCGAGGAGAACTGAGAATGCCGCGTGTCTCCCAGCCCACCCTCCTGGGGGTTCCTTAAGCCAAGGATGGTGAAGGGTGGGGTTTTGGCAAGATCATGCCTTTGTCCTCCATCCCCTCAGCACTTGACCAGAACCAAAGGACACTTGGTGAGAAGATGACTGTCATGGTGCACATCCTTGCTGTAGAATTTATTCATCTGGTTCAGGGAACTAGAAACTGGAAAGAGTGTTCACTGCCAAATTTAGGTCTAGAACGTCACAGGGTTGAGGGTGAAGCTCAGTGGTAGAGCACTTGCCTTGTAGGCCCAAGACTCTGGATTCTACCCCCAGCTCAGCAAAATAAATAAGTAAATAAAAATCTAGGCCTTTTCAGTAATGCAAGAAGTCAGATTGCCTCAGATCAAATAATAATCAGAAAATAAAACCACATATAATCAAAAACAGTGTCTTTGTCTACTCATGGACTACAAATACGACAGACTAGGTGACTCATAAAAATAGAAATTTATTTCTTGCCATGGACTCATGCCTGGGCCATGATTCAGAAACTGGATGAGGAGGCGATGAGGGATGAAGGAAAGACAAGCAGACACATAAAGAGAAAAGGACAGGGCCAGGTGGCTCAGCCAAGCCCTGGTGAGGCTTGACTGACACCAGAGCTAGCTCAGCACATTTATTATATAGGTTTCATCAAAAGGTTATTTGTGGGAAAATTTCAGCAAAGCAGGCAATCTGAAGGACCGCGGGACTGGCGAGACACTAGGGTCATCTTGTTTTGCTCAGAATTCTCTATCCCTGGAAATCGGTGTCTGAACTCCAGACCTCGACTCAAGACACAAGGCTCTGCACTTTTGCACAGAGTCTTCTCAGGCCCATGTCACCATAGCAACTGGGGCATCTCAATCTGAACCTTCACACAGGCAGCTTGCAGTGCAAACATAGCCACAAAAAAGTCAGAGGCCGTGATTTGATTCACCGTTCTCCACAGTTTCTCACATTTCAGGACGTCTGGGAAGTCCAGATGAAGGCACTGACAGGTTTGGTGTCTAGTTAGGTTTACTTGTTGCCTCCAGGATGGCACTTTGCCCCTGTGTCCTCTTGAGGGGATGAGCCCTGTGTCCTCACATGAATGGGAACAAATTCACTTCTTCAATCCCTTTTATAAAAGTCCTAACCCCATCCATGAAGGCTTTGCCCTCAAACTTAATCACCACCTAAAGCCTTCACCCCTTGATACCATCACATTGGAGAATAACTTTCAACATAAGAATATTGGGGGACAAATTCAGAACACAGCAAAGAGCGAACATTTTCTGAGATCCTAAAATGTGCAAGCAAGAAATTGAGGGATGCCAGGATGAGAAACAAGTTTGCATGCTCACCTGGCCCTGGCTATAAACATGACTTTCCCTGCTTTCTTGTCTGGTGCATTGACCACACAGGATGGTAGCACAAATAACATCAGGTTGTTTCTTTCAAAGCCACACTAATGGAGAGAGATTATCCTGTGACTTCAAGAGGTGGATGGAATTGCCGTGTCTCTTTGAGTGGAATTACTTATAGCTCCAAAAGGGATTTCTACGGATTGTTTGAAAATATGCCATTAACATTTTATAGTACAAAATAATCCCGACGTGACTTGAGAGAACATAACACATGCTGTGACAGCAAAGTGAAAGGCAAAGATATCCCTTCAAGAACCCAGACTGCCACAGCAAATCCTATGTGCTTGTAAAAGAAGTCTGATGATAACTTGGGGTATTTATCAAAACTGATTCTAACAGTGGTCAGATTTTATTTCTCCTACTATAAATTAAATTCTGCATGCACATGCCATCTTCTCCTTCCCCTTCCTCTGTTCAACCCTCATGCACTTCACTAACACACACCAACTGCTGTACATGTTTTCAGTGATAACCAATATGGAATGAATGAAGGAATGAGGTATCAAAGCTGTATCAGGTCGACATCTGTTTAACTATAAATGAATTTAAAAAAAAAATAAGAGCCTTGACCACAAAGATTTAAACAGATATGAGTTAATGTTGTCTCTGGCAACAAGAAGTCTAACTGTGGGAACACAAGGGCTGCCAGAGTACTCAGAATTCCACAAGCCTCAGTCTTTCGAATTCCAAGATAACATTTGCACTTCAATCCCACATCCAGTTTCCAGAAAGGGAGAAGATGAGGAAGCTCCTGGCAGCCTTGTCTTTTTGCATGGGAAGGAATGTTGTCTAGTTGCATCACTACCAGAGCTGAGCCACATGGCCACCAAAGGCACAAGTTGTCCAAGAAAAGTGAGGGTTGAACTCTCAGCCTCTGTAAGAGGGGACGGCAGGGGAGATAGGTCTGGGAATGGGATTGAGTAAGTCAAGTGCTCTTGCTACACGCAGACATACTTCACACTCCACTGGTACTGTTTTGGTTCTGTTTAATTTATTTAGCTCCTGGGGTTATTAATGGTCATCTTCATTTCCTGCTTGAATTTCCAGAACCCAGGGGAGGACCTTGAATTCCAGCCCTTTCAACCATCTGAAATTGAGGTGAACTACTCATATTTCTATTTCAAAATTCTGTCCAATTACGTTCATCTCAGTACCAACTTTTGCAAACTGATTCAGTTTGCTAGCAATTTTTTTCTTACTTTGTTTGTAAATGAGGGAGAAAGAATTCAAACTCGGTTGTCTATACTCATCATCTTTAGTTGCTCCCAGAGCTCCTATGACAACAGAGATATACACACACTTCATCATTGGGAAGAATTCCAAAGTATTTGCTCTGTGTAAACTGAAGTCTAAAGTCTGTATAAAATTTGCTTGGCATGTGATAAATACATAAAAAGAAAAAAGAAAAAGAATTATTTATGTAGTGTTGGCTGTTCTTTTGGAAAAAAAAAATATCACACCCTTACCAAAAATCAGGCCAATTAAAGATTTAAATATTTAAAAGCAAAAATTCTAGAAAGGATGTTAAACTACTGTATGGAATACACATTAGAAAAGAGCTCCTTAAACAAGTCAAAGAAAGCAGAAACTTATAAAGAAAAAGATTGATAATTTTGTCTAAACTATAATTGCTTCTGGATAAAAGAAGAGACCAAAATAAAGCTTTAAAAACAAGACCCAGAAGAAGTGAAGATACTTGCAATTCATTTCATTGATTTAAAAAAAGAAAAAAAAAAACATGTCATCTAGAATATATCTATAATGAAGAAAACCACTGCTGGAAGTGGTAGGCAGCATGCCTGGAATCCCAGTGACTCTGGAGACGAAGGCAGGAGGTCTGCAAGTTCAAGACAGTCTCAGTGAACTAGTGAAACCCTGTTTCAATAAAAAGGGAGGAGGATGTAGTAGTGATAGAGCACCCCTGGGTTCAATCCCCAGTAGCATGAAAGAAAGCAAGAAAGGAGGGAGGGAGGAAGAAAGGATGGAGGAAAGGAGAGAAGAAAAGAAAGTCTATCAGTCTCACACACAAAAATAAATAAATAAATAAAGGAAAACAGGCAATTTGCTCAAGAACATACTAAATTGCCCATAAATGTATAAAAAGTATTATAAACCCCATTTGCAATCAGGGAACTGACAAGATCAAATATCATACTAATTCACACCCATCAAATTGGTAAAAATATATTTTTGTCAATACTAAAGTGTAATACTGTGGGAAAATAAGAATTTTCAAATAAATGTAATGTGGGAAGACAGTTTGGACTATCTAGTACATACCCCATGACTCAGCAATTCTATTCCTCAGGCTGGGTCCTGGAAAACATCCCTTAAATGTGCATAAGAAGGTATACAAAGTCATTCTCATTAGCTTGGTTCATAATAACAAAAATTTAGAAGCAATCTAACTGTCCATCAGGAGAATGTGTAAATAAATTGTTATATATTCACCCAATGGAATAACCATACAAAAATTTAAATGCATGAGATAGAACTCAGGTGCCAATGCAGATAAATCTCCAAAACACAATAGAATAAAGACTTGCCACTGTTAATTAAGCTCTGTGCTTTCTACCCTCCACCTGTTTGGATTCATCCATTCCCTTCAAGTCCTTCCTGAAGCATTGATACCCTGGGAATTTTTCCTGTTGTTTCCAATTTTGATTATTCTCTCCAGAGATTTTGATTTGTATCTTTCTTGTGGCACTCCCTCCAAACAGCATCACAACAAATTGTCCTCAAGCATCAGAGTGTCGCTAATAATATTTTCTTTTACTCTTAGATAATGTGATAAGAAAAACCTCATTTTAACATTCATTTGATTACTCCTGAAATTTTTCATATGCTAATTCTTTGCTTATGTTTTTTCTTACTCATATACACCTTTTTAGGGGGAAGGGGAGGTAACCAGAGATTGAAGCCAAGGGCACTGAACCACTGAGCCACATCCCCAGCCCTTTTCTATTCTGAGTCAGGGTATCACTAAGTTGCTTAGAGCCTCACTAAATTGCTGAGGCTGGCTTTGAACTTGAGATCCTCCTGCCTCAGCCTCCCAAGCCGCTGGGGTTAAAGTGCAACCAGCTTCATATACAACATTTTGATAGCCTTTTGCATATAGTTCCTAGCATGCACTAAAATAAATAAATAAACAAATTTGGAGTTAAGTTGAATTAAAAGATAGAAATTCCAAGTGAATTAACAAAAATCCCTCCAACATAAGTGGTGCACTAAAATATATAAAAACCTACCACTAATACTACAAACTTGCCTGCTGAGGCCCTAACTAATTAGGTGAATACATTATACACCTTTATTGCTTCCATGATGCTGGGTGGAGGGGGCATGCCTTAAGGTTTAAATAGTTTCCACCAGTTTAAGGAGCAAGCAGAATTTGATACAGACAAAAGGATACAGAGGCCAAGAGAGTGCATGCCAGAAGCCACTGCAGCCTACAAAGACTCTAACATGAGAAAGATACTCATCCTAATAAATCCCAATAAATCTTGAATTCTGCAAATTGTGACCTTATTCCATTAGTTTAATGTATGTGTCCCTAGAAATGTTAGCCTTATGACTTCTGAGGTTTACAGCAAATAAGCAGACTAATAATTGAAAATATTAAATAAACATAGATAGTCACCTTTCCTTTAGAAAATACAAATTACATTTTCCCTTCAGTTTGTATGTAATTTGGTGGTCCCTGGGTTTTCTATTATTTTTTTGTAAGATTCTAGAGATCAAAAGGACCATTTGGAGACAGCTCAGTTTTTGCTAACAGCTTCCAGTAACTTATTCTGCTATTCAAATTCAGAGGTTCAAATTGGGAATCAACTCTTCAATATTAAAAAAGAAAATACAAAAAAATAAAAAAAAGATCTGCTAGAAAACTAGAATTATCAAGATCAGAGCCTGCCACCATTACTCTAATAATTTCCTCCCTTTGTGTTTATGAGTAATTTATCACTCTGTCAGGATTTTTGACAGATATTATCAGACAATCCAGATTTTAAGAGCACTTGGTTCCCAAAATGCTGAGCAGACAGAATCTCTTCTTTGAGGATAATCAGGACATCAGATAGAGCTGCTTATGAGATTTACTCCAGAATGCCACCTACTCAGGATTTAACTGCACTAAACCCAGTTGAAAAAAAAACTGGTTGACTGATTATCAAATTTCATGATTGTCACAGGACACAAGAAGAACCAGAAGGGAGAGGTAGCCATATTTCCACTGCTCTCTCCCTTCATAGGGAAATGCTATCATAAACAAACACATTATTCAGTTAGAAAGCAAAACCAAGAATCATAATGTAGCATTGCCCCAAAATATTATGCTTCCTCTCCATATTCCACCAGCTTGTAAGTTATATTTTCATAGCTACAAAGTTATATGGAAATTCATCTATGGATGTCATAAAGTGTTTGAGGTGTGTTTCTGCTTTTGTCCACTTGAGGTTTTGTTTTTGTTTTTAGTGTCACATAAAATAAATGAGACTTCGTTCTAAATCTGCAATTATCATGAGTAAATATATCTCACAGAGTTAAAAAAAAAAAAAAAAAAAAAACTAACCTAAACCAGACTTTGGTTTATATTGCAAAGGTCCCTTGGGAACTGAATTTTACATTTGAGACCCTGATTTAGCTAAAAGATTTATAAGGGGCACATGAAGAAATACAAGTCCCCATTGGGTGATGAAGCAGGGCTGAGATATAATTATGATTCTCTCTGCTCTCCATTCCGCTGGAAACTGTTCCCAGGAGCCCAGAGGCATCTTGGTCATCAAGGAAGAACATAAATGTTCTATGCCATATGACCACCTGGGTCACCTTCCCAATCTCCAACACCAAACCTAGAGGTCATTAGAAGATGACACACAAATCTTTTCAGATATTAAATTAATGGGAGTACTTACTTCGCTTGGAACCAATTTATGCCAATGGTATGTTTTGAAGAGCTAGAAGCCATATTTAGTTGGACCTTTCTGCACATTATCATTCCAGGCTGTTGCTCAGTTCAATCCATCCTAAGTGCAGTGGTCTAAATGAAAAATCATGTTCCCAAGTAACATGTGTAAAACAGCCCAGGAATGGAAAATTGAAATTTTCCTTGTAAAAAAATAAAATTGCTTAGCAACTTGCTCAAATTTCTTAAGAGTGAGGTAATGCTCTGAGAGGCCTGATCTTGGCAGCCTATCCCCTTTGAAAATGTCCCCAAGTCATCACCTTATGACAGAGGGGCAGGGGTGCCCATTCACCAATCCACAGGGGACACCATAATTTTCTTACAGGTGTTAAAAAAAAAACTACTGCCTGTTTGCAGTGGTGTTGGATGGTGTCTCAGTGGCCATTGTTGCTGCTGACATTTAACTATCACAGCAAAGAACTGGGCCACCTGGAATACCCTTTAAGGAGTCTATTAATCAACAGCCAGGGTCTCAAGAACACAAGGGTTAAGTATCAGAATGCAGTCACATAACAAAAACAACATTAAGCAAAGAGATTGTAGGAAAGAAAGTGGCTCCTTCTCTTGATGACATCCTCCCCATCCACCTGCCAGCCTCATAACATACCCTCATCCTACTTGAGAGGGGTTGCACAGATGAATGCATCAGGGTCTCAGTCTTGCAAAACTGGAATATCCACTCTTCTCACGAAAGCTGCTATGTTACCAGTTATCTCTCTCTTAAAAAAAAAAAAAAGTACACGTTCTGCACCCATATTTTGTACACTCACAGCAGAAGGTGTAAAACGTCAGAAATATAGAAATATATTCAAGAACATTAGCAAGGTGTTGTTCTGGATCTGGTGGTCAAGTTAGTTCCATATGGAGAGACAATTTTAAATTATTATTGTATTCCTATTTAGTCCTGTTGAATAAAACATTGATCATCACTAACTGTTTATTCAGTAAAGTAATATTGTTGACATATTTTTCTAGAAACTTTTCTATACTTTCACTGAAATAATTTCACTGCTTTGAGTTTATCGACACGCCATTATTTTTATTTTTCATAATTATTTTATCCTATTTTATCACATTCAATGTGAGGCTTGTCTCATATGTCAATATCATAAAGTGTTTTATAAAAATTACCATAGTTTAGGGACACCCCAAACCTCAGGTTTTCTCTTCATCATAATAAGATCTCACTGCTAATTTGTGTAAGGATCTGTTCATCAACAAGTCCTCTATTTGCCGGTGGGCTTTTCATTAGGAAAATGACCAGTAGGTTCACAAATATTCCTTATGGTTTCAGGGATAAAGCAGTCTGATCCATGAATCATAAACCACATGAGATATGATATAAAACTGTCCTGGGACGGCTGCAGAAGTAACAGGTGAAGTTTTCCCTTAATTGCCAACATTTCTTCTGGTCATCAACATCATTTCCTCTGACTTAAATTAAGAGTACAGTGTTTGAACTTATTTATGCCTCATTCTCGGTCTTAGAAGACGACCTTTGTGTTCTTGGGAGTGAGACACTCAAAGGCCAAGGATTGTAATCGCCACTATACTTTGCCCAGAAAGGACAGTTTTTATCCTAGGTATTCAGATAAGTTGGTCCTAATAAAAAACAACTGATGGCTGGGAGCAGTGGTGCATGCCTGTAACCCCAGGGACTTGGGAGGCGGAGGCAGGAGGATAGCAGGTTCAAGGCCAGCCTCAGCAACTTAGTGAGGATGTAAGCAACCTAGGAAGACCTTATCTCAAAATAAAAAACAAAAAGGGCTGGAGATATTGCTCAGTGGTGAAGCACCTCTGGGTCCAATCCCTAGTACAAAAAAAAAAAAAAAAAAAAAAAAAAAAAAGGAAAGAAAGAAAAGAAAAGAAAAAAAAGAAAAAAGAAAAACAATTGATGGTGAATATGAATTTCATGGAAGCAGAAGTATTCTTTTCTTAAAAAATATTTTTTTAGTTTTCAATGGACCTTTATTTTATTTATTTATATGTGGTGCCAAGAATCGAACCCAGTGCCTCAACACATTCTGGACAAATGCTCTACCACAGAGCCACTACTCCAGCACCAGCAGAAGTATTCGTAATAACTGATCTTTCAAAATTACTAGTGATATGAAAAAGTGAGAAGGAACACAGGATCTGAAGCAGATGCAAATAAAGAAAATGTAAGTGCCCACCACACAAGGACAGTGGTGACATTGGAAAGAAGGGTACATATGAGAAAGGGAAAGCCAGATGCAGGCTCCACCAAATGAGCAATCAATGATGGGTGAAACCAAGCCACGCATCGTTCGTCAAAGCAGGACAATCCTTCTGCTCCTAAATAAGAGCCTATTGCACCCAAGAGTTTGTAGATATCAGTAAATGAGAAGGGCAAAGAAATAGTAATAACAGTAAAAAGATTATGCCTCATTGTATACAAGTAATCGGCAAGGTACCATAGGTACCTGCCCATAGGTCATAAATAAGCAATGGTAATATTTGTCTACACAGGATAGAAAGAGCAGTTCATGGAGCCATAGAGAGTGAACCTGTTGGCTTTTTGCAAATATCTGCAATTATCTGCCCCTAGCTAGTTGGGAATGAAGAATCATCACTGCACAGTTGGCAGCTGTTTCCAATAGGAGTGCCTTTCAGTTGCAATGAAAACTCCCTGCATTGCTGATGAGTTTGAAATCCCCAAAGACAGTCCTATGCTTAAGACATCCTGGTGTGATCCTCTGCTCACGCACATGGGAACTCAATGGCTTGTCTCAATTTGAAGTAGCAAAAGTACTGATGTGCCCTCTCATGTTTAACTTTTTTGGGTTTTTTTAGTCAAATGCTGCTTTGGCTTCCCAAAGAAGACCCCCTTGAATAAAGAAATGCATTTCGGTTCATTTCACTGAGATTCATTTGGAGAGTGAGTACTTATTCTGTGGATATGAAAAAAGAGACCATCATATATTTTTTTATTCCTGAATAAAAAGTGTCCACTCTACAGGAATAGAGGAGGTCAGAAATTTCCTAGGACTGCAACTTCAGTCCTTTATGATTTTCTTTTGCTTTTTCTCCCTTTTAACTTTGATTCTTTCTTTCTGACTGGCATTAGGACAGTTCCACACCTTTGTGTATACAATTCATGGTTAAGTGGAGCTTTGGTAACTATTCAGTCAGCTTGATTAATGCGGATGATCAGAGTGGACTTTCATTGTGTTCAAGGACCTCAGTCCAGACAATTAAACATGGCTGCCCAAGGCTGCATGGATCTTCCAACATGGACCAAAAGTTCTCCCACTAACACTCGTGTGACCTCGATGGAGTCTTTCAACTCTTCTGAGCCTCAGCTTCCTTTTCTGTAAAGAGATGCATTGGTATTAATAAAGCACATGATCTTATGATTTTTTTTAAGGCTGCGTCATATAATCCTCTATATCCCTGAGAAGTTTTACCGCTGTTCTTATGGGTTAGAATTCAGATTTTTCATGATTCAATATTTGATTCACTTGGGTAAAGCCACAATCTAAAAAGTAGAATTCTGCTTGGGACCACAAAGTATTCTTAATTTCTTCCTAACTAAATCCTGCCTGGTTTAAATAGGTGGTGTAAGTATTACCTTATTACTTGTGCATAGATTCAGCTCTAAGAAGATATCTGCTCCCAAGCACCAGTGGGCTTTACTTTTCACATTACTTGTGACAGTCAAACCTGTCCTATAAGATAGAGGTTCTAAGCACAATCTCCAGAGCCAAGCAGCATCCGTTGGCTGTGTGACCCTGGGCAAATTTCTTAACATCTCTGTGTCTCTCTTCCTGACCTATAAAATGGAGATAATGGCACCTTCTTCACAAAGTAGCATGAGATATAAAGAAATAAAAGCAAAGGGCTTAGTGCAGGTCCTCATGTTGTGAGCATTATGTAAAGACTTTCTGTTACTATTAGAACCTATGTCTACTTTTGAATTATAAATTCTCTACAGTGAAATGTACATATACATCAAATAAATCAAGACAGACAAATCTGGATGGGTTTTTCTTCCAACTTTTGGTAGCTTAGGGAGAAGCAAGACTGACTTAGCATAGAGGAATAACAGGCTAATCCCAGATGCTAGCCCTCAAAGATGCTCCTTCTTAATGAGGCTCCACCAGGAGCTGCTGTTACTGAATAGGTAGGTACAGGTGTTCTCTGTCCACATGCCCCACATGCTGCTCAAAGGTCAGTCTGGCCCTGATACTGGTGTGGAGGTTGCATAACACTATACATCAACACCCTACTCCCTCATTGAGGAAAGTCTGGCTATTTTAAAAATAATAATTAGTACACTTTGTGGTAGGGATGCTGTAGATTTATATTCTGGTGCCATCTCCTTATGTCCATATGGAGTGGTGACAGGGGGGTCAATGGAGCCTGCTGGGAGCAGCTCTGGTGTGGAGCTTGGCAAGGGAGGGTACTCTCTGGTGCACCAGGCCTGCTCTCCAGCTGGGCACAGTCTAAGTGCATCTCTGCATGGAGTACTGAGAGCTTAGGATTCCTGTGCACTCTGCTACTTGACTCCCCTTCTTTCGTTGTTCTCCCTACACTAGATCCTCTTTCACATTGATACCAGTGGTGGTGAGTGCCACGCCCACTTTGCAAGACAGTATATTAATCTAAAATGATAAGCATAACAGCTCTAGTGACAGGAATATCCAGGTCCTCAACGTGTACTTCTTGGCACTTTCCACATGAGGACACTAATAGAAAAATAAATCCCAGGAAGACTCCCTGGAGTAAAATAAGGCAGCTGCTCTCGGTGCTCAGAAGCCCCTCCGCCTCCACAGTTACCCCCAAAGACTAAAGAAATCCAGCTCTCAGCACATCTGTAGGACTTTTGTGGCTTGCTGGTGAGTCCTGGTAAGATTCTCTCCAGAGCATCTGTTATACATGGAATCGTGTCCCCCTCTGATGTGGAAGCCACCCAGCTTGTGGTACTCTGTTACAGCCATCCTCATGAACCAGTTGAGCATTTGTCCCTGGAGTTGACTGAGGAATACAAGAGAGAGTGAAGGGAGTTGGGTAATCTTGAGAAAGAGCTCACGAGGGAGGGCCCCACCCCCATGTGTGTTGAGGGAGAAGGCAGATTTCATGTCAAGGGCATTTGTCGAGAGGGGGCAAAATTGCGACGTATGCAGTTGAGGGGAGAAATGTTCCAGAATGCTTCTGCCCCTTTCAATGCTTTATTCACTCAAAGTACTCAATACGGTTTCACTCTATAGGTTCTTAATCAAGAAAATAACAATCCTTAATGCTAGGCACTGCAGTAGACATAATCAATTCACAGCAAACAATCCTAGATTAATTAATTCACAGCAAACAATTCTAGATTAATTCTAAGCACTGCAAAACACACTGAATCATGACAGGCTCATGACAGACATTCCCTCTGCGTGTTAAGTTCAAATGTCAGATCAAAAGTCTTAAGCCTTAGGCTTTAAGTCCAGCAGATGCACACTCACTCAGACCACGGTGACCAAGTCCGGAACCAAGGCAGGCTTTTCCTGGTGTGGAGTGGACGATCAATAGAGGAGAGGGTGTAGGGAGAAGTTGCAGCTCTCACCAGGGCCCAGACGAGGCGGTAGAGTTTGAGAGCAGTGAGTATCATGCAGAGGATCAGGAACAATGACAAGTGATGGAATGTCAGGTCCTCATCAGGCTCTCCAGCTCGAGTGCTTCCTTGTTTCGGCTGGCTGAATCCCTGGTCATTAGCTCTATTATTTATACTAAATTTGGGGGCTTTTGACTCCTCTTCCAATCCTTATCAGCTACCACCAGATTTCTCAGTGACATCCTTTACCTTGGGGTCAGAAACATCTGGTCTGGTGGTCTCCACCCTGATCTTCTCTCCTTTCCCTCTTATCAGAGGAGGACAGCCTCCCAGGGGATTCACTCTGTTTACCAGGGTGAGGGGAAGTAACTTGTCTGAGGCCATACTGGAGGGCTCTGTGGGTGTGCCTGGTGAGACTGCAGGTTTCAAGCTGGAGTTTTAAAAATGGAGTTGCTTAGGCTCAGGCCTGAGGCCATCCTCACAGTATTACACTAGGAGAATGGACCAGTTGACTTCCAAGGTCTTTCCTAGCACTTAGATGCTACCATTTTCTTCCATAAACTTCAATTTCTCCATGGAAGAAGAACTGTCACATTCATCATTAAATACACTTGGCCTCTGTTACCTAGAAATTAAAGCTAAAACAAAAGCACATGTTTAGGTTTTCACTTAACTCCCCTCGGGCCCCTTAATTTCTCAGACCCAGAGTCCCTAACTGGTGCTGCCATCTTTTCCCCACTTTTTGGACATGAGTACTTAAAGTGAGCCTTGGAAGGCAGATAGGATCCTACCAAATGGAAAGAAAAGAGCTAGAGGTGCCTTTCCAGGTAAGAAGGAGGGCAGTGTTCCAGCACTCCTTGTCAGGGTCATAGAGAGGGGACACAGTCTTCAAATAGCTTCAGTTACCAAAAGAGAAGAGTATTCCAGAATCCTCTGCCAGGCTAAAGAGTCGGCAAATCTGTTCCATGCGTTTTGTTTCTGAAGAATCACTTAGCTTAGGAAACCATGATTTGCACTAAGCTATGAGCAACTTGAACCAATTCTGTCAAGAGAAAAGAATAGCTAGAATAATGATGATTGCTAACATCAGATTTTCATTTGGGGCAATAAATTCTATTTCTTACTCCACCAAGTTATTTACAAAAATTGCTGCTGAGAGAATCTATTAGATGATAAGAGTGTCCCTGTTTTTCTGTCCCAGGTTTTCCTTTGGTAAAACTGCTTATGAATCAAAAATGCCCTAAAAAACATAAATTGTATTTTGATTTAAAAGTACTTAGTGCCACTGAACTGTACACTTAAAAAAATGGTTAAATGGTAATTTTTATGTTTTGCCTATTTTACCGCAATAAAAAATAGTCATTTGGGGCTGGGGCTGTAGCTCAGTTATAGAGTGCTTGCCTAGCATGTAGAGAGGCACTGGGTTTGATCCTCAGCACCCCATATGAATAAATAAAGATATAAAAAATACAACAACATTATTTAAAAAAAAAGTCATTCAAAGTTTTAGTCACATAAGATGACACCTAAAAGCCTATTATCCTTCTAGGAAAGTAGATACCAATTAAAAGAATCATGTTGGGAATCAGTATGGGAGAGGGGGTATGAGGGGTTTAAAAGTAAGTCATCTGCACCCAAAGAGAGATCAATGTCTTTATGCCTGAGAACGATTCTATGAACATATCTACAAAACAATCCTCCATTGCCCTAGAGGATTCTACAGGGCTGCACTCCTTTGCTGTTTGAACCATTTTTCTATGAGCTCTTTATCTACCATTTCTGAAGGGGAAGGTCAAGGCCCAGGGTGGAGGGCCAGACTCCAGATGTTGTGGCTCACATTGTCAGAACCCAATTCACTCTTTCCACTTGAATTGTGACTGGAAAAGAGAATGGCTCCATTCCAGGAAAAAAAAAATATGATCTGTGTTTGCCTTGAGTGTATGATTTTATGCTTAGCCCTCAATGCAGAGTAGTAACAAACTGCATTGATTATACACTTGCTGTATGCATAGCATGCCGCTCAACCTTGGGGCTATGATGGTACCAAAAAATAGACTCTTGCCATCAGCAGGCTTAGAATCTGGATGGGTTGATAAAACATGTTTCTAATTAGTAATGGTCACCCTGAAGAGATTACCAGTGAAGATTAATTACAAGAGTTCTTCTTGGAGTGCCAAAGAAGTTGTTTCCCTTGGTTAATATTTCAACTACTTGTCATCTATTTTGTAGTACAATTTTGACTTGCATTTCAACTTCCAATGACAGGAACAATATTTTTTTAAAATAATTAAATCTATTTCCAATCTAGTGAGCCTGATTTTCTTTCTGAATGTGTAACTAGTAGAAGTCAAATTTGGATTTTTTCCCTTACTGAGATGATGGTGTGGACTGTATTCCAGGCCCCATTGTTCACAGCTGAATGACACTCCAGCACTGTGATGTGGGCTTTTGTTTTTTGTATTTTTGTTTTGTTTTGTGTGCCCTGAGTAAACCTCCTAACACCTCATTATATACAGATGATAAATACCCAGAGGAAGCCTGTGTGGGTGAGGTTGGCTGCTAGGAGACACCACTGACTAGTTAGCAGAGTAAAAATAATAAATAACAGGTACATTAAGCACTTACTATGTGCTTCCCCAAAGTGTTTTCCACCATTAACCCTCACCTTGCTACGGTTTGGATAAGGGTCCCCAAAGGCCAAAGGCCCATGTGTTAAAGGCTTGGTTCCCAGCCTGTGGTGTTATTGGGAAGTAATGAAACCTTTAGGAGGCAGAGCCTCATGGGAGGAAGTTAGGTTATTGGGGGTGTGCCCCTGAAAGAGTTTCTTCCTCTTTCTTTCTTTTTTGCTCCCTGGACACAAGGGGAACCTGCACCTCTGCAGGCCCAAAGCAATGCAGCAGATCAGTTGTGCACTGAAACATCCTGTAAGCCAAAGTAAACCTTTCCCCTTTATCAGTTGATTTATCTCAAGTATTTGTTATAGTAACCGAAAGCTAGCACAGTGCTGTCCTTATCCCATTTTACTGATGAAGAAACTGAGGCACTGAAAATTTAGGTCCAAAATATCCTGGCTCAAAAGCAGGAAGGTCAGACTTCAACCCTGAGTGAATTCTTACCATCAGCCTGTCCCAAATATCAGCCTGGAAGATGTTAATCTCTCCCAGCCCCATATGTTCATCTCTAATTAAACCACTGGATTTGCTTTCTTTAGTAGCAACCATGCTGAAGAAGAAAATCTAATCTGCATTCCTCGTTTCCCCTTCTCACAAGGAGACTCTGACTCTCTTTCCCTGGAGAGTCTTCCTCTCTTACCTTATCTTGTTCCATGGAAAATAAGAGCATCAAATAGCCTGAAGTGTTCCCTTATCTTTCTTCCCTCAATCTACTGTCTTTATCAAAGTTTTTGGCAATTCACATTGCATTGAACATATTTCCTAGCTGAATCACCTCAGATGCAAATATTACCTAGATATATAGATAGATAATCCACAAGGATCAGGAATGGTGTTATGCAAATATTGTATTCCTGGCTAGAACCTCAACACCTTTCAGTTTCCTCAAAGATTTTATTTGATTAAAATAAATTAATTCAGAAAATACTTTCTTAAAAAATGTTGTTTTACTCTCCCAAGTTATGTTTTTATAACTACTCTCTTTATCATATATTTAATATAAACATGTTTTAAAAGCACATATCCTTTTCTGTGTAATGCTCTATTTCAGTAATGCTCTATTTCCTAAAAGCACTCCTATAAGAAACTCCTATAAGAGTTAATTAAGATTAACAAACAGAAATGTAGAACTTTTATGGGTCCACCATATTAGGTATCTTGATTCTAGGAAACAGTTTTGTATCTATCTAACCTTCCTATTTTTATTTCTTCATGTTGGTCACCATTGCTAATGATTAATGCAGTGGAATCAGATCATGACCTATAGACTCTGCTCTGATCCATAACCATAGGAAAAGGCTAATGTAATTCTTTTTTTCTTTTTTCTCTTTTTTAGTTGTAGTTGCACACAGTATCTTTAATTAATTTATTTATTTTTATGTGGTGCTGAGGATTGAACCCAGGGCCTCGCCCGTGCTAGGTGAGTGCTCTATTGCTGAGCCACAACCCCAGCCCCAAGGCTCATGTAATTCTTTGTCGTATCAATTTATTCACTAGCTACAACTTTAAAGAATGTCAGTCTGTAAATCTTGACAGTCTTTATTCATCACTTGATGGTTATTTAAACAATGTTTAAAGCAATAGGTATGAAATGTGTATATTTACGTGTTAATCATTGGTATTGTTCTCTGTTACCCAGTTTCTTTCATTATTAGTCACAAGGCAGGATTTTATCCACCCCTCTAAAGTTAGGGGCCGCCTTCTTCTGATTTGTCCAATAGAATGTGAACAAAAGTAGCATGTGTCACTTCTAAATGAAAGTGATGGACTCACCAGCCTTCTCTTTTCCTGTCCAGGGACTGTGGAAGTGTACCTTGATATGGTAGTAACCATAGTTTGCTCTGGAAGGTCACCTGATCCATAGCAAACTTCTATCCTTTGGTGGTAATTGTTATAGCAGTGTAACATAACCCATCCTGACTAATACAATATTGCATATGATCCATGACTTGCATCACACACTAAGCCCAGAGCCATGAGTGCAATTTTTTTTTCTGGTACTAGGAAGTGAACCCTCAACCACTGAACCACATTCCCAGCACTTTATTGTGTTTTTATTTAGAGACAGGCTCTCACTGAGTTGCTGAAACTGGCTTGGAACTCGTAATCCTCCTGCCTTAGCCTCCTGAGTCACTGGAATCGCAGATGTGCACCACTGTGCCCAACTCACAGGTGCAATTCTTGAGTAAAGAAGTCAACTTACTCTACCAATGGCCAAATATCATTCTAATCATACCATCTTGAAAATGAGTACCAGTGTGTGATTATAAGAATTGGGAAAGATAATCACCATAAAGCAGTGAACATATCCATTACTTCTGTAAAATTTATGGCACGCATCCTAATAATCAATGTTCAAGAAGACCATCTTTGGACATAAAGTACAATCCTTTCCTTTAAAGTACAATCTTGTATTTTAACCAAATTAATTGATTTAAAAAGTAGAATATAGATAGACACAGAATATAAAATAGTTTCCAGCTATTTCATGCCAGCATGATGATCCTTAGTAGAGGGCTTGTGGGCATACATTTTGTGAATAAAAGGAACAGGACTCATGTCCTGGGTCATGTCTATTCTGATGCTGTCCCTTTTCAAAGCTGTACTCATAACTACACAAACTCAACCTCACCCCACCCCACCTTCCCTGCCAATCATCCCTATGGTAGGCAAAGGGGGCTTTCCAATTATATTCTCCAGGAACCAGAAAGTTCTGGTTTCCCAAGTACATTCTTCTCTGCACAAAGGGATACTTGAAATACATGAATGGGAAAAATGATTCAGAAAAATAAGGACTAACCCTTCTCAAATTCTAACCACGCCATTTTTGAGGTTAAGAGAAAAGCTCTATTGGCTTTTTATTTTCTTTGCAAATCAAAAATTCCTCTTTTTAACCAAGTTGATATGGGGAATATCATATTGAGAAAAACACTGTCTGAGTTTTGGCTAACCTGCCAAAATGCCAGATAATATTATGATCAAACTTCTTTATTGGGAGAAATCTGGAGAATGGGGCACTTACCATAAGCCATCCTGATCACAGCACACATAAGTGGGCCACTACAAAGGCAACAACACTTGTGAACTTAAGAAATGGGAGGGCTACCTCAACAAAGGGACATACACTCCCAAAATTGAATATGGCTTGAATACTATATTCAAAGGTAATTCATTGTCACCAAAGTCTCACTTTGACCCACAAAAAATGTTACAAATAGTACTATCATTTGTTTGTATCCTTATAAAACTTTTGTATATTCACTTTTTAAAATATTTCTATAGTAGATGAACACAATACTTGTATTTTATTTTATTATTTTTTTAATGTGGTGCTGAGGATTGAACTCAGTGCCTCACATGTGCTAGGCAAGTGCTCTACCAACTGAGCTATAACCCCAGCCCTGTTCACTTATTCTTAAGTTAAAAGAATACAACTATTTTTACCTTTTGGGGGTTTTTGTTTTGTTTTGTTTTTTAGATCTGAGTAGTAAAATTTTTAAAAAGATTGTCACTATCCTCTTGTGTTGTCTGAATGTTTTATATAGAATATATATTACATTTATTTTTTTTAAAAAAAAGATACTTTTTGAAGGGGAAGCAAACTGTGAGTAGAAAATTTCATATTAAATTTATTTAACTTTGCTTTATTCCCTTCTGTCTTTTATTCAGCAGTTAGTTGGTTGTTGATTGGAGAAATGCAAAATTGCTCAGGAGACAGCATTTTTTTTTAAGTGGGCCATAAAATTTTCCCATGTATTTATTACAATTTAGGTTTTTAAATATATTTTAATTTTCAATTGACACATAGTAATTATACATATTTATGAGGTACAGTTTGACATTTCAATACATGTATACTATGCTATATGTAATAATCAGATCAGTGTAACTGGCATATCTCTGACCTTAAACATTTATCATTTCTTTGTGTTAGGAGCATTCAAAATAATTTAGGGTTATTAAAACATGAATATTCTTTTCTGAAAGTAAATTTATAAACTGGGCAGAATATAATCTTTTGTTTGATCATTTAAGCTGATCTTATATGAGGACAAGGAACAGATTTCTCAAGATGTTTTACAGAAGGTTTTTCTGATTGTCTGCTTTCTCATAAAGCTTATCACAAAAAGTTTACTCAAAGATAACTAAGGTTCTCAAACAGAAACAGCAAATAAATGGTCATCCTTTGCTTTGTTATTCCTTTGCCACGCAACACATATTCACTCTTTGAGAATCTTCACCTTTTGTCCATGTGCAGTCAGAAAGATTCTTTATTCTCAGACATGTGTGCCATCTTTAAGTAAATGCAAAACAGTAAATTTTCAATTTTACCTAATACCAAGCAAAAAAAATCCTAAAAATGAAGGCCCCCCCCCTTTTTTTTACTCCCTCAGTGCAGCATAGACACTCAGCAGTCATTTGATTGGGATGGACAGAATTAAATGCTAATGATCTTGAGGAAATTTTCCACATTAAGGTATTAGGCTGCTAATTATAACATCTATTAAAAAGAAGAACAGGGCAGAATATTTACCCTGTTGTGGTGACACGGTGACATCTCATGGAAATCATTCCAGTGACTACCTAGAAAGTCCATAGATAGCATGGGAATATTCTAGGGAATAATAGATCATTTTCAAAACATTTTAAAATGAAAAAAAAATCTGATTTTGAAGCTGGGTACAAGCAAAATTGACCCTTTCCTTCTCTCCTGCTCTCCTGTCCTCTGCATCCTCAGCTCCTCTGAATATAACTAGAACTAGCACAAATCAAAGGTTTCAATTCCCTCAATCGAACAGAAGGAGTTAAAGACATGTTTTCGGTATTTGTTCCAGAGAAGAATTGATAATAGAAAAACCTCAGATAAACTTGCTCATCTTGAAGCTTTAATGCAGGCAAGCAGTCAGAGAAGGGTTTCTAAACTACTACAAAGAGTAATAAATTAAGTGTACTCATAAAAGTGTTCTTTCCATCCTTATTTTCTTCCAGGGAAGAACTTGTCATGAACTTCTTTGGCTAATTAAGATTTCAAGGAAATAAAAGGAAAACAGCAAAGCTTGCACAACATGGCCAAGATAATCTCTAGACACTTCACAAACTGGCCACCTACCAGGAATTCCATTTAACATTTGGAAATGTTATTTCTATGTAATATTTCACTCCCCATTGTATTACTGGAGATTTACAAACTACTAAGAAACATTGGGCTCACTAGTGAAACTTTGTTAATAGTGAGTACCAATGACTTCAGCCAAAACTGCTACATCAGCATATGCTGGACACTGTAGTTTGAAATTACAGGTTATATACTCTTAGCTAGCCCTAGATCAACAACAATTAAACAACAACAAAAAGGCTTTTCTAATTTAGATTTAACTACTACTTGAATCTTGTTACTTACTAAAGTTGAATGTGTCATAAAATGATGAATCACTTTAATGAATCTGACAAATGTCTTAATTTGAGCTGCATTAAAGTCTACCATTATAGAGAAAGATCCAAACAGACAGACAAACATGGAGTATGGAAAAGCATCCCTAACACTCAGTTCACTAAGAATGACAAAAGGCTTTTTATTCGGGGATTTGTCTCTGGAAAGATGGTACATGTGTGCAGGAATTCAGATTCCATCTGTTGCTTTAGAGCCAACAGGCTTTATTGTATTGACTTTGTGCTCTTATCTGATGGCAATAAATTCCCACCAGAGTGAAGCACCAGCTTAGCCAGTGACCCCTGCTGTTCACTTCAGACAATGGAGCAGGTCTTTCTTCCCAGAGACTGGTTTGTGGACTGCCCTCTATGAATAGCCCTGGTTTTTTGCTGTTTCCATTCGGATTTCCTAATGTGAGCAATTAGGAGATACTTCATTTCAAGAGTCTCATCAGCAGTTGCAACTCATCAGCGATCAATAAACTCCTGGGATTCCAGAAAAAGACAGGGAAAATTGGAGGAAAGGGGTCAGGGGGGAGGAAAGGAAAAGTGTTAATAAATCTTTTAGTAATTAAGAGTGCAAAATGAACTAGGTGCACACACTTGACACAAACTTCAAATTTTGGAATCCAAGACCAAGGAATTACTAATGGCCCAGCAAATTGGAGAACTTAGACTGTAAATAAAAAGCTGCTTTGGGGCAGGGGTGGGGAGGTGGTGGTGGGGTGTTGTATGCACAAAACAAATGAAATTTCCTTCCCAGAGGCGGATATTACTGAACCGCCACCGAGGATGTTTTGTTTTGTTCTGTTTTTTTAACCAGAAGTAGCCCAGGGATGCAAATAAGAAAAGCCATGCCCTAGCCCCGTCCCTTCTTCGAAAATCTTCTCTTTGAAAAAACAATAGAAAAAAAAAATGGAAACTGGTCCCTGCAAAGGCGCCAAACCCAGCTGCCTCCATGATGTTTCTCCTTTTCTGGAAAAAAAAAAAAAAAAGTATATTATAAAACAACTTCCTCTGTCCACAGTTTTTCACTAAATCATCCGTGTGGCCAGGGGAAGAGCAAGGAAATGATCCCAGAGTAATTAATTTTATTATATTGGAGACTGGTTTTTAGCCATTTTTATGGAGTTCCCAAAGTCTCCATTCGCTGACTTCAGAGTCTTTCTCAATGAGCGAGTTCATGGTGGTTGGGGCAAAAAGGGCTCGGGAACTGATAGGGCTCCACACCAGCCAGGGAGCTCACACCCACCGGGCGT
This sequence comes from Spermophilus citellus, assembly GCF_964194105.1. Taxonomy (NCBI): domain Eukaryota; kingdom Metazoa; phylum Chordata; class Mammalia; order Rodentia; family Sciuridae; genus Spermophilus; species Spermophilus citellus. The sequence continues at coordinate 126,914,604 of NC_138189.1, forward strand.
CACGGCTCTCCGGGCGCTGCGTCCTCCGCGGTCAGGTGACCCCGCGGGAAGATGGGGGGCAGCTCCTGCCCGGGCCCGAGGATCCCCTCCCCAGCCAACCAGTCTGCGACTCCGCCGCGAAAAGGCGACAGGGGCCTCGCCTCGGGGACGGGCAGAGACTGGCCTCCCTGGTCCCTTCGTGGGTTTTCCCAGAACGATCCCGAGCCCTTGAAATCTTCAGCAAAGCGACACGCGCCAGAACTAGGGTTAAGAGTTGGCAAACTGGTCGTCCTCAGACTCTTTTTTTTTCTTTTTAATGAGAGGCCGAGGCGGGCGTAGCAGGCCCGGGTCTACGTCTAAGCTGTGGGGTACCAGGGGGTCCAAGTGCAAGCTGACATGCGTTGCAACCGAGCGCTGGCACCTGTCCTCCCTGCACTGGCGTCGGGAAGCTTCCCTCAAGGGCAGTGAGGCCCAGTGAAGGGAGGACCAAAGACAAAGAAAATGACCCCCAGTCCCCCCAAAAGCCATCCTCGAGCCCAATTTTTTTTTTTTTTTTTTTTAAGGCAAGGATCTCAGAACAACGGTAGCAGGAAAGAAGCCGACTTGCAATCTTAGAGGGACAATGTCTGGTTTGGGAAATGGCGCCCCCACATGGCTACTTCGAATCTCACAAAAGATGCTTCAGAGAGTAGTAACCTGAAAGCATCGCGGCTGCAGGCCGAGCAGAGACGGCCAAAGGAGGAGGACCAGACGTCGCCCACCCGCTGACCAACGCGGGGGTGAAAGCCAAGCCACAAAGCTGTTGAAGACACCCAATAGATCAGGACGGGACCCCAAAATCGGCCGAGGCATAATTTCACCAAAATACCTATGAGGTCAGCAACTACTAGTGACCTGGCTCAATTAATCTCTGGGAGCCTCAGTTTCCTCGTGACTAGTGATGTGCAAAAGGATAATAAAAAGGTGGCAGTGAGGATGTCATAAGGCAGGATGGCCCTCAATCAGTTAGTGAAGCCTCTTAGCAATGAATTGCTCTTCTCTGCGTTGCTCTGGTCCTTTCCCCAAGTAACTGAATTACTCTGGGCTTGGGAATTGCTGTAACGCCTTAACGCATAGCAAGAGGCTGTGTATTTTAATCTGGAGCATGAACACCCCAAATTTTCCAATCTAAGTAAACAAGAAGTTATGGTGTGGACATTAGGGGGCTAAGAAACCAGTTTCCAATTTGAAGCTCCCCTTCTGATGCCGGTGTTAGAGTAGGAGAATTAAGAAAAAGCATATTACACGTATTTTTCTCTTTCTTGCTTTCACTCCTAAGAAATAAGCATCTGTATGCTTTCTCTTTCATGAGATGATTTCGCCAGTGGGGATGGGAGGGTCACTTTACCCAGCACTTCTAGAATGCAGAGCTGATGCTGGGGTGAAGAGGCTCCCAGCTTGGGCCCTGGTGAAGGACAGAATCTCAGAGACTGAGAGCGAGGGTCCTACCTGCCCAGAAACTCTTGCTGCAACACAGGTTTAACCAAGTGCCTGAACTGCTCTGCAGTGATTGGCGGGGGTTGGGGGGTGCCTTTCTTTGTCACTCAAGATTTTCAGTGTCCTGGCCACAGAAAACACTCAAGCAGAGAAGCAGGGCCAAATCCAGAACAAAGTTGATGGAGGCTTTTCTTCAGGCCTGTAACGTGTGGGTGAGATGTTATTCACTGTGTGCCCTGGGGTGAGGGGTATCAAAACCCCTCCATTCCCAGAGACCCATGGGCAGAGCTCTTTAAACGGGATGCCTGGCTTGGTATATGGAATCACCATAGGGTGGACACCCATCACCACTTACTAGGTGTGGTGAATAGAATTCCGTTCCTAAAAGAGGCACTAAATCGGCAGGGAAGAGAGTTAGCAGGTTGGGGGAGGGGGATTTTGTTTGTTGTTTTATCCCAAAACAAAAGCCTTTGGCTTCTTTGGATAAATGACAAGGATCAGAGGAAACCTGTGAACTAGAGGGCTGTGCCGGGTGGCGCAGCACCACATGCACACATCTCCAAACTGGCATTCTGCTCAGGGTGACTGGCTGCGGTGGCAGAGGGACCGGAGCTGGGAAGACACGCCGCGATTGCCACCAATTGTCCCAGTGCTGTGTTTTTCACTCAGACATTAGTCCCCGCTCGGGTACCAGCCTCAGCGGGAGGTTATTCCTATGTTGCCTAGCAATCGGCTGGTCCTGCCGGCGCGCCTGTCACACGGACACGCGCTTGGTGGGTCGCAGACAAGGAAAAAACAAAAGGGAGGGGAATGCGACACGAGGTGGGAAAGGTAGGGAAGTAAGATGCAGCCGGCGCAGGGTGGGGTAGAGGCTGAGGGGCTGGATGCAAGGAGAAGCCGTGGCAGCTGCGGTAGGCACCGCGGGCGGGACAGCCAGGCGAACCTCGGGACCCGTGACTCCGGCAGGATTCCCGGCGCCCCCTGGCGGTGAAGTAGCCGCGCGGTCTCCCGAAACAATGCCTCGGGCCGCTCGGGCCGCTCGGGCGCGTGGTCTGCCCCACCCTCTGCCCCCCCGCACACCCGCGCTCACACACACCTCCCGGGTGTGCCACAGAGCCTGGCTCAAACCAGCCCGACCGTCTTCGGACTTCTAGAGCCCCCAACAAGGGTCTCTGCGGAGCAGAGGGTACCCCAGAGGAGCGCGTTGGGGACGGGGGCGTCCGAGGCGGGAAGGCTCCCACCCCTCCCCGACCCCCGCCGAAGTCCTAGCATCTCTCCGAGCTCAGGCACCGAGCAGCTGTTTGATTCGATGTCTTGCGTTTCCTACGGGGTTTTCAAAGTAGTGTGTGTTTGGGGAGGCGGGTTTTAAGGCTCTCCGTGCTTAAGTTAGAAACCAAGAGGCCTAAGACAAAGTCGGGGGCAGAGCGGCTGTTTACTGCCACCCTGGGCCTTTCCCGGGCTGAGCAACCGTGTCACTGCAGAGGGATCAAAGCTGAGCTTTTAACGGTCCTGATTCTCCGAATTCGAAAGGTGCGCTCCCACCGCTTGGCGCTTTTCCAAATGTGTTTACCGCCAGAAATAAATAAGAGATGATTCTGAATGTGCTTTCGCCACTTCTTAACCCCCTCCTCGAAGCTGCTGGACCACAAAGCGTGTCCGACTACAGAGCCTGGGGGAGTCTCCAAGGCCAAAGCATGCCCCGGAAGGAGGATATAGGGCAGGTCTGAGCCTGTGGACGGTTCTCAGTGGCCGGAAAGTAATAACAATGCGCCCATCTTACACATGAAAGAAGCTCGCTCTCTGGGGACGGTCTCTTTGGGACGTGCACCTTCACACAGTGAGGGAGGAGGAGCAAGAGGAGCCCCGGGAGGTGAAAGCCGCTTCCCCGGCGGGGGTGGGGGGATTGGGAGCGACGAGGGGGAGGGGAGACACACACACACACACACACACACACACGCACGCACTTTCCTTGCCTGGCACCCAGTACCCAGTTTGCAGCTGTGAACTTACGGTTTGCAGTCCCCAAAGACTCTAAATCCCCAGAACCACGTGAGCAGAGTTTGTTCACCTCTACCCAGCTTGGTACACCCTGTGCGTGTAAAGAGAGTAAACCAATGCTGCCAAGGTCGCGTTTAACCCTTCCCCGCCTCTTGGCAGGACTCTTTGCTCTTCCCAATCTGCCAGTCTCTCGTGCTGGGCAGAAATTCTTCCCCGATGGTGTTCAGGAAACCCCCAAGTTGCGGCTCTCCTGAGCCCCCTGCTGTAAGGGCCGGTCTGTGCTAGGACCCTTATGGGACTCATCCCGTTTACTTAAATGAAGAAAATCTCGCTTCCGAAAAGGAGAAATGGTGGGCAATTTTGTGTGATGCTGATGAGATGCGAGGCACTTCTACAATGGCAAGATCATTTAAACGCCCCAACAAAACACTCCAGTACTTATTGTTATTTCGTTTTCCATGTAAAGCTTTGCTTACTTTTTAATTCTAATGGTTTTTCTAGGAGCAGAGGGAAACACGCCACATGGACCACTCTGCTGAACTTTAGCTGGAGTTTTGGTAACAAATGAAATTCGCCGAGGCGGCCTGGGGCTCAGGTCCCGGGGCACACAGAGCCTGAAGGCTGGTGGTTGGTGACTCCCTAGGACTCCGTTTCGCGGCGCGATGCCGCAGAAAGAACAAAAACTGAGGGCTGTGACACCATGCACAAGGGCCAGGGCCGCTAGAACGGTGGAGTAGGTTCAGGCCTGAACCTGGCTGCGAAGCCGCTCGCTTTGCGAGGTGCTTGTCCCCAACTTCCGCAGCCCGAGCCTCGCTGGCTCCCTGCGGGACGCAGCCAGGCTTGTCTGTTTGTTGTTTAAAGCAGCAGCAGCATCTGGGGATGGGGCACAGCCAGAATTTACTTCCAGCGAGCTCACGAGGGCCATTCTCAACCGAAAACCAGACCAAGAAAATAGTGACCAGCCCTCCTCAGATTACTCTCCACTGGCTCCTCCCTTGCCCCCCCACCTCCAGATTTGCATAAAAAAGGCCAAGAAAACTCTGGCTGTGCCCCAGCAGCGGCTCACTCTGCTCCCCCGGGTCGGAACCCCCCGGAGCTGCGCGCGAGTTTGCAGCGCCTCGCCGGAGCGGTCTTTCCAGTTCCCGGCTTCGCGCGCTCGGACCACCGGCGCGGGTTTTCCAAGCCCACGAACCGCGCCTAACGGAACCAGCGGACCCGGGACGAGCTCGAGCTCCGGTTGCCTCGCGCTTCCCCGGCTCGGCTCTCTCCGCCCCGCGGGGGTCGCGCGCCCACCATGCCACAGGGACCAGGTTCGCTGCTGCTGCTTGTCCTCGCCTCGCACTGCTGCCTTGGCTCGGCGCGCGGGCTCTTCCTCTTCGGCCAGCCCGACTTCTCCTACAAGCGCAGCAATTGCAAACCCATCCCGGCCAACCTGCAGCTGTGCCACGGCATCGAGTACCAGAACATGCGGTTGCCCAACCTGCTGGGCCATGAGACCATGAAGGAGGTGCTGGAGCAGGCGGGCGCCTGGATCCCACTGGTCATGAAGCAGTGCCACCCGGACACCAAAAAGTTCCTGTGCTCCCTTTTCGCCCCTGTCTGCCTCGACGACCTAGACGAGACCATCCAGCCGTGCCACTCACTCTGTGTGCAGGTGAAGGATCGCTGCGCTCCAGTGATGTCCGCCTTCGGCTTCCCCTGGCCCGACATGCTCGAGTGCGATCGTTTCCCCCAAGACAACGACCTCTGCATTCCCCTCGCTAGCAGCGACCACCTCCTGCCGGCCACTGAGGAAGGTAAGCCTTCCCTCTTAATTCGTCCCCCTCGCGGCTAAGCTAAGACCCTCCCGTGGGATCCCGCAGCCCCCTTCTGGCATCCGGATTTGTCACGCTGAGGGTGCCAGTCCTGCGAAGGGCAGACGCCCTCCTTGCTCTCCTATGATGCAAGAAGACTATCGAATTTGAGACATCCCCACCCCCGAATTATGCCAGAAAAAGAAAGAAAACAAAGAACAACAAAAGCAACTTTTCTTTATACACAATTCTTGCTGAAGATGCTAGCACTACGGCGTCCTTCTGAGAGCGTTCGAAGTGGGCTTGTGTGGAGGAGTTGGTTGGTGGGGAGCCAGGGTTCCTTGACCATCCCTTAATTCTCACGTTCTTACCTCTGGGCAGTGTGCTAGTCTCAGCATCATTTCCCATACAGCCAGGATTACAAAGATGTACAAACGGTTGACCTTTTAAGCTACCTTTTGTCCTTTGCCAGTTTAGGTTTGGGAGAGAAAACCAGGACTGACTGGAAATTGAATATTTCGTTTTAATTGCCCAGGTGTTTGAGAAAGAGGGCATAAAAGGAGTCTCCAGGAATCATCTTTCTATCACTATCAGCTTTTATCTTAGGAGTGGTTTTAATTAACTGGAGAAAATCATGCAAACGAGTTTCCCAAGTTTTTAGAAAACAGAGGGGGAGTTCCTGGGCAAAAACCATCAAAGCAATGAAAACCTCATGGGCTCTTGATATTCTTCCTGAAAGGAAAACGTATACAATGTGTCTGGGCTGATTTAGGTCCCCCTGGGATAGAAAGGGGGCTTCCTAATCCCTTTCAGGACTTCAGCAGTGTCTCCCTTTCAGTCTAATTGTTTTCCTACAGACATCATTAGTTAAAGAAAATGCAAAGTTGTTTAGCAATCTTTCCTGGCAGGCACCATGAGTTTGCAATCATCTTATTGGTTAGATTTCTAATTTATTGCAAATGTTTGGCATTTTTCAAACATTTGTCCAACATATACCATAGACTAACCAATACAGGTTAGTAACATTTTATATACATTCTGAGAGCTCCTAATTGGAAATATTTCATTCAGGTTGGGTGAGGGGAGTTAGTTTCTTGTGGGTTGGTTTGGGTTTTGTTTGGTTTTGTTTTTCCCCACTATCAATCAGTACCAACATTATACACTGTACGTTTCTCAAAAAAAAAAAAAAAAGTTACTTTCCTACTTCAAAATAAGTTTGTGCTCTTCAAAATTTACTTTTGGGGGGGTGGATTTGATAAATAACTCTTTGATTATCTATCACCTAAAGTTTTTTTCTGTGAACATTCCATTCTACCTTAGTGACGATTAAATTTCACCTAAACTTTAAAGACAGCATTAGCATATTTGTAAATGAGAGAAAGAGAATGTTTTCTCAAGAAATCAAGACTGTTTTAGAAGAGCCTTCTAGACTTTTTGATAATGATGCAAACACAAAATTCCTAGGTTTGGTCAGACCCCACATACAGGTCTGCCTCATCTTTGACTAGCTTCAGAAACAGGTTTGTTTTGGGGGAGTTTTAAACAAAGAAAGGCAAGAAGAACCTGTACCAGGAAGCCTCATAGATAACCATGAAATAAATGCTGCCTAACTCAAGCACAGACAAATCAGAAAGCACAAGGTGAGTCAGAACCAGTAAGAGCAAGCTGTTATAATTAGAGAGGTGATTCCCAGGGGGGAAACAGCCCCCATGTTTTGCTTGGGTAAGGGAAGATCCTTTTTTGTGGATTGTTCTGACAATACAGCACTAGCCACCCCTTCCTGCACAAGCTTCAAAATACCAAGCCATGGCTTCCTGAGATGCTGAGCTCTGCTGACTAGAATGAGCTACCCTGGGGTCCTCTAGCTGAGAAAGATCTTTGGACTGATTTTATGGTTACCACGTTTTCCAAAACTCTCAAGGGTCCCTTTGACATTTCGGGTGTTTTCTTCTTAGAAAGACTTTGGGAATAACTTTATTAGACCAAATATGTCCCAGAGATGGGGAGGACAAGCTGAAAAGTTGCCACCTGTCCAAGTGAACTAGTTACACACACCTGCACACTCTGCCCACAACTTTTTATTTGGAAGTTATTGTTTATCAACATATGGGGCATTTCTCATATTGTCCAACCAAAAATGAGGAGCAAAGGGGACTTTCTTAGGAATGAGTGATCCTACTTTTATAGAGGAGGCAGAAGCAGGGAGGACAATTGCTGCCCTGGCCTGGATAAGCCCTTTGGGTTATTTACAAATGCCACCTGCTATTCCCTTTTAAAGCAAACTTACTAAAGACTATTTTTCACACTTCTAGCTCCAAAGGTATGTGAAGCCTGCAAGAGTAAAAGTGAGGATGACAACGACATCATGGAAACTCTTTGTAAAAATGATTTTGGTAAGTAATACATCACCAGCACCAACAGATTTCACATTCAAAAGTTTTATTTACCAAACCTGAAAGTACAAACCATTAAGATGCTACTAAAGACTGGGTGAAATACAATCATAGCTCATGCTTCCTAAAGCCATTTAAGTTGCTCTTAGTTTCCTTGGTATATCACAATCATGTACGGAGTTACATTTTTGAGTGAGATGCAGTTTCCTTAAGCAGTAATCAAATAAAAAAATGACTCAAGTCATCAACATTCAGTGGCACACTTTTCAACTCACTTTGACTTTTTTTGTGCCCACAAACATAATCCCAGCCATATTCTCTTCCCTTGACATGTGTTCCATCAATTGGAATGCAAATATTATCCTCAGCAAAGAAGATTCGAGGCATTAAGTTGGCCACAGATAAGATAAATACTTTTACTTATGACCCATAGTGATTTGTTCCTCTTATGTTCTATCATTAATGAATACATCCAAGGCACTGATCAATTATTTATAGGGGAGAGGTTCCTTAAATTTAAAAAGAAGGACTTCACGAGAAGATACCTAACATGGGCTGTTGCATGATCCTCAATTACCATCTTAAATTCCTTTTTTAAAAGAAATTTTTGTAAAGTTTTTATGAGTAAGTCTAGACACATTCGCCACACTTTTATGCAAATAGTTAGGGGGGAAAGGCAGAGAAGAAGAAAGCTTAGAAATTTACTTTAGCAAGATACATGAAAGATGCCACGATGACATGGTGCTTAAGGCCAATAAAAAACATATGTGATACGTTGCCCAAGTTCCATGAAGTCTAAGTGACTCCCCTTAAAAAGAGTATTAGAAGAGGAAAGAAAGTGGGAGGCTTCCTCTGCAAAGAACTCCACCAGTGCCTCCTCTGAGGTCCTCAGGCCTCCCAGCTGAGGGGGGAGCCCAGCTAGACCCAGAAGCAGTGCAAAATCCGAGTTGGAAATGGCCAAGAACTTCACCCAGACGACTCCTAAGGCTGTAATCCTATTCCAAGAGCTGACACCTTTTGTGTTAGTGTAACTGGTATCTTTAAAAGTATTTATTTAGGCAGAAACCTAAAGTTACTGGTAAATAGGTAAAGTCCTAAAGTCCTTGCTCTATCAATCAATAATGGGCTCAACAGATCTGTATTAGCACTTACACTGATTCAACAAATCCTTGAGACTGAGGGACATCATTCCAGCTCCCACGTTTCATAGACTTCCACTCTCCCTCCCTTGCTATCCCTAAAACCTTGGGCCCAGCCAGCTCCCTGACTCTGAAAACAATCCAATCACCGTCCTTCATCAGCTCCAGCTCTCTTCCAGAAGTAGCCTTGTTTTAACCTTGGCTGGTCCCAGAACAACCATGGCCCCACCTTTAAAAAGGCTTCCCCCTGTTAAGGAAGAGGAGAGAAAGAAAGTAGTTCAAAGTCTTAACCAATCCTTCCCATCAGGAAGAGCCACAAATGGTAGGGCTAACAGAATTTCATGTCTGCATTCAAATATGTACAAATTGCAAACTTTCTGGGGGCCAGGCATGTTAGCAGCAGATAATCCCAAACCACCAGAGCCTTACCAAAACACAGTTCTAAGTTTCCATGCTGTAAGACTTGATTAAAGGCAAGAGAGATAACTACCATTTTAGTAAAACATATTAAAAATTCTATGAAATATTATTTTCATCTGGTAGCTTATGTCCTTTGCACTGCATGTAAGATCACTCTCCTGACTTTCATGGAAAACCAAAACAGTTGAGTAGAGGGGACACACATATTTGCTTGTTTACACATACTGAACTTAACAGAAATCCCCCTATCAGGTTCTGTAGTCTGTCTCCTTAGGGGAATCCTTTCAAACACCATGGATGTCTTCACACTTAAGGTATCACACATGCAGGTACCTCTTGAACTTTGTTTTCTATCTTTCCACTCTCCTTTTGACCCATTAAGGGATAATGAAGGGGAATTTCAGGAAGGGCATCATGTACCTTTAGTTTACAGGCAGTATTCCATATTACTTCTGCTCTTTGTGGAGTCATGGGTAGAAGGATCAAGCATAGCCATCTGATTTACTGACCCTGAATCATCTGGGAAGGCAGAAACTTCCCCTCTGCACTCCTTAAACATGGAGAAAATGTGGAACACCTCCTTACTTCAGAACTGCCTTCTGATCTATATGTAGATAGCTAGCTTATCATTGAGCAGGGTGGTATCATCACGTCTGCCTCCAACATCCCTGGTCACATCTTCCAAGGCAGGAACAGTATTTTGGAGCTTTAATTCCCTATGTCTGGTCTCAGCTGAAAATGCAAAGAGGAAACCCCTAATGTTCTCCCATGATACATGTTTGCCAAGTTGGTTATTATATAGCTACAGGAAAAGGAGTAATAAATCTCCTCCTGGTTAAAAGTGATGATTTGGTTTTTGATCTCCCAGCTCAAGAATGTTTCATTTGGCCAGGTGAAGTCTTGTACACACTCCATCTGTGCTAGAGACCAGCTCCTGGATAATGTGTAATCAGTTCATGGTGGGGCTTTCCAGGGCCCTACCTGCTTTACAGAGACCACATGTGATATTTCCATGACTTTGGTCTCGCAAAGTCTGAGAACTCTCAGTGCTGTTTCAGAGGCATATCCAGCATTCTTGATTTCATCCTGGTTAAGCTTCTCATTTCTGATTGTCTGGAAAGTCATACTCAGTCGAATTCCCTGAGATTTTCAAAAAAGATAGAGAAACCCTCAAAGAGTTATAAACACTCAAGAAAACTCTTCCTCTATTACTAATTTAAACAATGCATTAAACCCCATCAAAGTCAGGAAGTCATACTTGCACGTCCCCTATACAGAACAGCTATCAATGGCACCAAGAGTCTTAGGACACATTGGAGTTGGGCAAATTAGTGCTCTCTAACCAGGATGGGAAATTTGACCTTCCCTCAAGAGAACTAGACTAAGGTGGGACACAATCTAATTGGGTAACCTGGTGCCAGTCACTAAAGTCTCTGGATTTCAGATTTTTCATGTAATAACAAGAGATCTTAATGGGATGACCTCTTCCAACCTTAAAGTTTTATCCTTTTCCTGCCTTCGTGGAGTCTTGAAATTTAAATCCAGCATGTATGTTTGTAGGATTTTTCTTTCCCAAGGCATACTATTCATGACTATAAAATGTGTCTTTTATAGTAAACCACTTAGTTAGGTCTTAACATTCTAATGAGTCTACATATACATTTTGGAAACAGTACATATATGATCTGTAAATGCCTTGGCCTTGGACAGACAAATGTGAGCATATGAGGATGAGGTCTTCAGAAAAACACTTTTATGGCTAAACATGTTGTGCTCTTAAAAAGCGTCTTGCATATTTTTTCTCCTAGTTACTTTACCAAATCAAATGCAGCTGCAAGATCAATTCTCCTTCCCTGTAATCTGTTCTTTAGAAAACAATGATTGTGTGATACAATTTCCTTACAGGTTTGTCCAAAAACCTCTCCGACATAATAAATTGAGTTTAAAGTTTACGGCCACAGAAGGATCACGTTTCACCTAAGAGTCAGGCATTTCTTTTCATGCTGAAGTTTCCAATAGGGGAAGTCATTTGTTGGGGCGAGCAGGAACCACATGCAACCTACTTACAAACACAAGGGCGGGCAAGGAAACCAGGAGAAAAGTTAATTGAGTCCTGCAAAGAGAAAGCATTCGGAAAGGGTGGCTGATTTGAAACAAAGTGCCTGGCAAATGCTTTGAGGCTTTAGAAATGGAGCCACCTGCTGCCCCCAGCTCCCAACCCCCTACCTGCAACCCCTGACAGTCTTATTAGTTCTAGGAAGCTCCTCTTTCCTGCCACAGGCCAAGTCACACACACATGCCACTGGACAGAGTGCACAAAGTTCCCAGCCTATACTGTATGGTCTCGTGGTAACTGATGTGATTCCTTCTGCTCCCTCTCATCCTCACAGCGCTGAAAATAAAAGTGAAGGAGATAACCTACATCAACAGAGATACCAAGATCATCCTGGAGACCAAGAGCAAGACCATTTACAAGCTGAACGGTGTGTCCGAAAGGGACCTGAAGAAATCTGTGCTGTGGCTCAAAGACAGCTTGCAGTGCACCTGTGAGGAGATGAACGACATCAACGCGCCCTATCTCGTCATGGGACAGAAACAGGGCGGGGAGCTGGTGATCACCTCGGTGAAGCGGTGGCAGAAGGGCCAGAGAGAGTTCAAGCGCATCTCCCGCAGCATCCGCAAGCTGCAGTGCTAGTTCCGGCATCCCCTTGGCTCCTGACTGGTCAGCTCCAGATCCCAGCTGACCACTTCCGCTCTAGAACGTCACTTCCTGTCTCCCAAGCACAGCCCCTGCTCCAACCCCAGCTGCCTTTTGCACGTTGCATACCCAGCCTTCCCGAGTCACCAGGCCCTGGGAGGCCTGGGAGTGGATAGATGCTCTCACATAAGGGAAAACCCGCCCAGATCATGTGGAAATGTTCAGACTAATAAAATTATGAATATTTTTATGAAGGTTTAAAACCGTTCAATTCAAGGCTAGTTTTTGAATAGGTACGACTGTGACTTGGGTCTGATTTGTCTCCCGCTATTTGGTGGGAAACAATCTTTTCCACAGATGTTGCCGTAGCATGCAAACTGCTGCATTTTACCCTGTGGCCCAAACTTGTGGTTCACACTTGGTTGAGATAAAGCTGGCTGTTATCTCAACATCTTCCCGGGCTCCAGCCTGAGACTCAGCATCTAAGTCTTAACAAGGATTCATTTGTCATTTTACACCCTCATTGGGAACTTCAGATGGTTGCATGTATCACATTCCAGCTGCAGACTTTCCATTTATAAAAAGCACATTAACCATTCTTCATAGCATGATCTCTTCAAATAAAGGGCAAAGTAAAGAAATTTTATTATTGACTTGAGTACTTTAAGCTGTGTTTAAAACATTTTTTACTTAATTTTTGCAAATTAAACCATTGTAGCTTACCTGTAATATACATAGTAGTTGACCTGAAAAAGTTGTAAAAATATTGCTTTAACCAACCCTGTAAATATTTCAGATAAACATTATATTCTTGTATATAAACTTTACATCCTGTTTTACCTATTCTTTGTCTCCCGTCTTGTCTTTTCAGTACAAGGGGCTGGGAGGGAGCTATGCATGAGTGGTCAATTTCTTCTCAGGGGGTCCAGTTTGTTTGAAGTTATCTGCTTCTCAAGTGTCTCCCCCCACCACGTCCCCCCCACCCTCCCACCTTGTGCCTCACATCTCCCACATTTCACCACTGCTGACCCTGTGGGAAGCAGAGACTTGAAGGCTTCTTTTGTCCCTTCTCAGCAGTTCAGCTGCAGCTACTTGACAATGCTACGCTAAACTTTAGGCCCATGAGCTGTACAGTTGTGTTTTTCATTTCCCAAGATTTTATAATGAAAAATAATGATCACTGCAAAAAGAGGCAATTCCTTCTCTACTTAAACTTGGACCCTCACATAAAGAAGGCTAGCCACAATGAAGGAATGAAGGAAAATATGGTGAAAAACTAGCATTAAGATGAGAAGTGGACAGACAGCCACAAAAGGTTTGTTTTAGTCCATGTGGGCTACTAGAACAAAATATTTTAGGCTGGATAATTTATAAACAACAGAAATTTATTTCTCCCTGTTCTGGGAGCTGGGAAATTCAAGGTCAATTTGCCAGTGGATTCAGTGTTTGGTGAGAGCTCTGTTCCAGAGATGGTGCTTTCTCACTGTCCTCACATGTGGAAGGGCGTGAACAGCTCCCTCTGGGCTCTTTTGTAAATTCATTAATCCCATTTACAAGGGCTCTGCTGTTATGGCCTAGTGACATCCTCAGGGCTCCACCTCTTAAGAAGCAGTCATTGGGGATTAGATTTTAACATGAATTTTGGAGGGACATAAACACTCAGATCATAGCAGAGTCCATCCAAAACCTTTTTATCATTTTACTATAAAGACTTTGCAGATATTCTATTAGACATATGAGGTAACAGGCCCAGAGAGGTTAGGCATTATAAGAGGCTTATAAGAAGTAGGGCCAGGGTTGCAATTCAGGCCCCTCAGATGACAAATTCTGCCTTCCATTCAACCTGAGAGGATTACAGAAGCATGATGTCACTCATCCATTCAACAAATATTTACTGAGCAAATATTTATTGAGCAATGTGCCAGGCCCTGTTCTAAGTGCTGGGGAAGCACTTAGCAGCACTTCATCTTACAGAGCTCATGTAAAAGAGTGAAGGAAATTTTTAAAGATAGCCACAATTATGTAACTGAAAAGTTATATGAAGCCTTCACTTTGATGGCATTTTTAAATTTAGTTTAAAAGCTTCCTAAACAAATATTCATACTCGTGTCTCTAGAGCACTTCAAGTTCATCTGGCACCCAAAATTAACTAATTCACTACCCAGGCTACAGTTTGGGGGGGTCCCAGGCCTGAGTTGCATTGCAATTTGACTCTGCTTCTCATCTGATTCCACACACTCTATTCCCATGGGGCCCCTATGGAGCAGACTAGAAAGGGGAGGGGCCCAAGGATCAAGGTCAACACTCTTTTTAAACTTGTGGAAGGGGAGATGAAAGATCCTGGAAAAGATAGAAAAAAAAAGAAACAGGAAAGGGAAAAGGTCGGGCATGGTGTCACACACCTGTAATTCCAGCGGCTCAGGAGGCTGAGGCAAGAGGATCACAAGTTCCAAGGCAGCCTCGGCAACAAGGTGCTAAACAACTCAGTGAGATCCTCTCTCCCTAAATAAAATACAAAATAGGGCTGGGGATGTGGCTAAGGGGTCGAGTGCCCCTGAATTCAATCCCCAGTACTGAAGGAAAAAAAAAAAAAAGAAAGAGAACAGTAAATCAAGGATTCACCTGATCAAGGATTGTGGGGAGCCATTCTGACACGTGATTGGGTGACTCCCGTTAAGGGCCTGAGGCGCTCTGGCTGTGTCGGAGTTATCCCGACCCTTTCCTGATGAGAGAGCCCATCCATGTGGGGGTGTGCGTAACCACTGACCCTGGAGACCCAATCACTGACCCTGACCTTGGAGTACAGCCCCCCCTCAACCTTCATTGGATGGAATTCTCCCCTGAATCTCTTGTCCCCCCAAATAAAAGGCTACTCCCCGGCGTGTTCGCTCTCTCTCTCTCCTGCTAGCCCAGAGTAATCCTCGCTGCCCTGCTGGGCGGCTGGAGGCAGGGAAACAGGGAGGCGAACCGTCTCGGACCTAGCAATGTAAAATAAGGTACTGTCTGTGTGTTTTATTTTGATCTCTTCTAACTAACTTAATGCCAGAACCTCATTAATGAAACCACTGCGCAGGCCGCGTGGTAGAAAGGATGAGGAATGAGAATGGGGAAAATCATGCAATGGGCAAAAAGAAACCATTTGGAAGAAACTGTCCTTGTCTGACTGCTCTCTCTCTCCAATCAAGGCAAACAATATGTGCTTACATAACAGGATACAAAAACTTCAGCTCTGGAGAACAAGTTAAAGCTAGATCCACCTCCAACAATCATGTTGGAAGGAGTTAGCAGCTCTGGCATCATGCCAACATCTGCCTCTTACCATGTATGTCTCTCTGTGGACATTTCAACTGCTCCTCACACCTCTTGTTCCCATCTTGGCAGAGAGTACAATCCAGTGAGACATGGACGAGGCAGCACAGGTAAGTTACTGTTTGATTATTTTATTTTATTTTATTGTTTTCCATGATGGTTCAAATAACGATGGCTCATTTATTTTTTAAAGAATCATGATTGTTTTATTAATTACTTTTTCAACTATCAGATTTCTTTTGCAGGCAGATGAAAACATGAATGCAAAAAGAAAGCAAGTAACAAGACCTACATAGTAATAGGTTTCTGAGTTCCCTAAAATGATTCATGATCCATTAGTAAAGTTAACATGCCCCAAATAGGAGATCGGCCTAAATAGAAAAATTATAAGATGTGAAAACTATAGCAAATTTATAAGAGGCTTTTGAGTAACGTTTCCTAACTGCACAAAAGATAAAAGCACAGTCCACATCCACAAATAGTATACTGAAATGTACAGAATTAAAAATAATAAGTTTTATCAAAAAGTGCCTTCTATTTCTTAATCTCTTTTCTCTCATCAAATAATAATTTGGCAGCATTTCTTTTAACTTTCAGTGCTGTTTTCTATCAGGTTTTCAGTATTCTTGAGTTGGGGGGCAGGGTTACCTTAAAAAGCAAATCCAGGTAATGAACCCCTTATGCAGTTGCTGCATCTGGATTATTGAACAGTATGGTTTTCACCTATGAAACAAATTGCACAAGTACAGACTAATTTATTAGCTCAACACATGTTTACTGAGCACCAATTATTGACACTGGCTCATTCATTCAATTAATATGCATTGAGAGCTTATCCACAAGCCAGGTGCTGTTCTAGATGGTCAATACAGTTATCTGCCTTCCTTTGATCTTATTCTAGAGTAAGGAATTGTGCTAGGCTCTGGTGATAGATACAGGGGTTAGAGCCTTTTCAAAAAGAACTCATAATCCAGTCATAATCTAATACAGGAGAAAAGCTTGCAAACAGATAGATTATCCCAAAATTCTGTGTTGAGAGGGAAATGTGTACATGTCCCAAGGGAGGGCCCAGAGGAGAGACTAGTTAACTCAGGTAAAATTACAATGTTTGGTTCAGGTTGAGTTTAGAATCAGGTAAAGGTACTTAGAAAAATTTTCAACGGATTGCGCCAGAAGATTTTCTATTAAGACAGAGTCTTAAAACTTATTCATCATCAGTTTTACATATTCCCAGCAACAATTGCAACTGGCATGCTGAAGATATTGTACTAATGCTACAAAAAAAAAAAAAAAAAAAAAAACAAGCACACGGCCCATAGCCTTTATAATACTCAGTAATGTTTAAAAATTCTCAAATTACAAACTAACATATAGATCAGAAAAAAACTAGAAATTAAACATAATGAAACAAAAGACTTTTAAAAATAGTTCATAATTGTCCAGAGAGTGCTACAGATAGGTAAGTGCTTAAAAATTAAGTTAATAAAGACATCAGTCAATGCACATAATGTTAAGACAAATCAAAGAAGTTAACTTCCTCAAGATGTTCTAGTAGAGAGTAATAAAGTCATTAACTTTTCCCATTATTCATAGTTAAAAAAGCAAAAGATGAAAACTGACTTTCAGTAACTGGGTCCACCCCAGCAGAAATACACCTGACCATGCACGCAATTTCTCATGCTCTTGTGTGTATCTACACACAAATATAACCCTGGCAGAAAAATCTCTAAAACCATATAACTTAAGGTTTAACTATATAACTTAGCACATTAGAAACTGCAGTCAAAGTAGCAAGCACCTTGGTGTCACTTTTGAAACTCAGAGACCAAGTAAGTCAACATTTCCTACAAGCCTGAGTCTGATCATCTCTAAACAATTAAGAATCATTACTGAGCTGGAGCTATAACTCAGTTGGTAGAGTGGTTGCCTAGCATGCACAAGGCCCTAGGTTCAATCCCTAGCACCACTAAAAAAAAAAAAAAAAAAAAAAGGGAAAAAAGAAGAAGAATTAGTACTCAGCAAGTTATGCCAAAGCTCAAGGCATTCCTATCTCCTCTCCTTTCCATCCTCCATTTTGACATGTAATTCTCATGTTTCTGTATCTGAAGATACTCACAGTAAGAAAGAATACCAGTCTGCAATTGGTCTCCTCCCACCATTGCCAGCTCCCAATGCAATTCAACTTCCTAAGCACACTGGGGTTGCTTAAGTTTGCTTGGTCAAATAGGGCCCTGGAAGAGGAAGAAATGGGACCACAAATACTATCTTCTTCTCCCTTCTTCCAGGGAAATTTTTCCACCCCCACAGAGAACTCAGCTCTGCTCTGTGCTGCCCTCTTCTCACTGGGCTTGCTAAACTGCACCAGGATTTCAGTCTGCATGAGTGAGAGTACAGAGAGTCATTCATTCAACAACCTTACACTTGGTAGGTATCTCCACTGTGAGCTACGCATCGTTCCTAGGTACTGGGATTTCAATGATGACTACAGCACCATGGCTACCCTTAAGAAGCTCGTGGTCTAATATGACTCACAAGGAACAGACAACAGAAAACAAGACCCACATTTCTTCAGACCATCCTGGACATGGTCTGTTTCAGCCCCATTAAGTATTAAAGATACAAATAAGTTCACCATATAAGTCAGCTTTCCAAAACTGTGACAAAATGCCTGAGATAATCAACTTAAAAGGAGGAAATCTTTATTGTGGCTCATAGTTTCAAAAGTTTCAGTCCATGATCATATAGCCATGTTGCTTTGGTGAGAGTGTATGACAGAGGAGGCCTGTTCACATCGTGGTGGCCAGAAAGCAAAATAGATAGAGAGAGGCTGAAGTTTCAGTATCCCCTTCAAGGACACCCCCAATGACCTAACTGCCTTCCACTAGGACTTATCTTCTGAAGGTTCCACCACCACATAAAAGCTGCACAGGCTGAGGATCAAGCCTTCAACACATGGGCTTTGGGGGACCCTCTAATCCAAATTATCTTTCACCTGCTTAAAAATATTAAAAATCAAAATCTCCAGGCCCAAAAGTTATACTGGAGAATTTTATCAGATATTTAAAGAATAATTAACACCAAAATTATACATCTTGTCCAGAAAACAATAAAGGACAAGATACTTCCCAGCTTACTTTATGAGACCAATACCTAAACCAGACAAAGATAGCACAAAAAAAGAAAATGAATCTTTCTCATGAACAAAAATCCTCAACAAGATATTAGCAAATTAAATCTAGCAATGTATTAAAAAGAATATTATACTACAAGCATGCTGGATTTATTGAAAGCAGGCTTCACGGGTTCAATATTTAAAAGTTAATCGACGTAACCCACCATATCAACAAACTCAAGAAATAAAAATCATATGATCATATAAATTGAATCAAACATCTTTTAACAAAATTTAAAACTTAGTGATGAAATAGCATGCAATAAATGGAAGGGAATTTCAAAGAATATCAACCAAAACTCCTAAAATTGACATCATACTTAACGGTAAGTGACTGAGTTTGTTCTTCCTAAGATCAGAAACAAGGAAAGGCTGTCCACTCTTTTCACTCTTACTTAACACCATATTAGCAGATCTAGCCAGGTATATAAAACAAGAAAAAGAAACAAACAACTACAAATTATATAGGGAAAAATACAATTTATCTATTTACAGATATGCTCATCTACATACAATTCCAAGGAAGCTCCCAAAAAAAAAAAGAACTCACTCCCATACTGAAGTGAGTTCAGTAAGGTCACTGGAAATAAGATTCACACACAAAATCAATTGTATTAAATATACAACAAACAAGTGAAAACTTAAATAAAAGAACCACACCATTTACAAACACTCCAATGAAAACAAAATATGTATAAATCTAACAATGCACATACAGGCCTTATACACCAAAAAAAAATGCAAAATCCTGATGAAAAACATCAAAGAAAACCTAAATAATTGGAGAGACATCGATGTTCACAGATTGGAAGACACAACATGATGAAGATATTAATCTTCCCAAACTGATCTATAGGCATGATGCAATTGCTAACAAGATCTCAGTAAGCTTTTTTTTTTTTTTTTTTTGCAAACATGGACAACTTTATTCTAAAATTTATATTAAAAGGGAAAGGCCCTAGAGCAGCAAAAAATATCTTGAAAGAGAATAATGGGATAAATTATTTTCCCCATGTTAAGACTTACAATTTAGTTACAGTAATCAAGACAGTATGGAAAGAACAGACACATTGATCAATGGTACAGAACAGAGAATGGGCTCACACAAATATAAACAGCTATTTTTATTAATTTATTTTTAATGTGTTTTAATTACATACACATGACAGTACAATGATCTTGACATATTATACATGAGTCAGATGAGGTATAATTTCTCATTTTTCTTTCCTTTTTTTTTTTTAGAGAGAGAGAATTTTTTAGTATTTATATTTTAGCTTTTGGTGGACACAACATCTTTATTTTTTTTTATTTTTATGTGGTGCTGAGGATCGAACCCAGCGCCCCGCGCATGCCAGGTGAGTGTGCTACCGCTTGAGCCACATCCCCAGCCCAAATTTCCCATTTTTCTGATTGTACAGGTTGCTGAATTACATTGGTCATGCAGTCACGTAGATACATACAGCAATAATAATGTCTGTTTTATTCTGCTGTCCTTCCTTTCCCCCCTTCCCTCCCCTCCCATCACTTCTCTCTACCCAATCTGATGTGACACAATTCTTTTTTTTCTTTTTCCTCACTTCGTCATACATGTAATCTGTGTAACAATGAGGGTCTCCTTCCATCTTCCGTGCAGTTCCCATTCTTCCTCCCTTTCCCTCCCACCTCTCTTCCCTATTTAGTGATAATCTTCTTCTCATGCTCTTCCTCCCTACCCCATTTTGAGTCACCCCACTTATATTAGAGAAGACATTTGGCATTTGTTTTTTAGGGATTGGCTAACTTCACTTAGCATAATCTGCTCTAATGCCATCCATTTCCCTGCAAATGTCATGATCTTGTTATTTTTTAGTAAAAAAAATAACAGTTATTTTTTTGACAAAGATGTGAAAGCAATTCAATGAAGTAGGGATAACCTTTTCAACAAATGGTGCTGGAGCAATTAGATATTCAATAAGCAAAAACAAAAACCTAAACCTCACACTACATACAAACATTAACTTGAAATGAGCCATCAACTTAATTGCAAAATGTAAAGCTGGGGATATAGCTCAGTTGGCAGAGTGCTTGCCTCACATGCACAAGGCCCCAGCACCATTAAACAAAACAAAACAGTAAAGCTAGAAACTTACGAGTTTTCTAGAAAAATTCCTGGTATAGATTTTTTAAAAAATTAATGATTAGAGAAAATATTTGCACACAGGCAAGGATAAACATGATCATTTTTGGTAGGGGGATGGTGGGGATTGAACCCAGGGTCTTGCACATACTAAGCATGTGCTCTATCCCTGAACTACACTCCAGCACCTGGTTAGACATAGTCCTGATGGTGTCTGCCAGGGACATGGGAGGGGGAGGTGGCAGCCATGTCCCAGACACTTGCCACCCAGGTCCAAATAGGACAAAGGAGGCTTTTATGTGGTGTTTAATGCAATGATGAACAGACAAAGCACTTTATTTAGGGTTCTAAGCAGAAAATTCAAAAACATAAGTTTTAAATTTTAATTTTTTGTTACAGCATCATGGGAAAGCCAGATCATGGTACACTTACTTGTACTTTTTAAAAAAGTTATACTTTTTGCATTCATAATAAAAATATAGGGTGGCATGGTGAGATAGTAATGATACTTTGAGTGCTTTGAACTTCTAAAAATCTTAACACTCACTACTGAAAGTGAGAGGGGAGCCGTCCAGAGTGCTGTCTGGTCCCTGTCACAATTCCCAGCCTGGCTCCATTAAATACTTATTCCACAGAGGATTAGAATGTGTGCTCTGGTTTACAGCAATGTAAGGACAGAAAAGAAAAGTTATACAAGTCACTCCCAAACCTACCTACCAGAGCTAGATATCCAACATGAATCTTGAACTGTGTTTTTAATATCTAGGCACTTCTAGATATTCGCTCAAAATAACTGAAAATATGTAGTCAAAAAATTTGCATAAGATTTTTCATAGAAGCATAATGTATAGTAAACTAAAAGTGGACACATCCAAAACTTCCATCAATTCTTGAGAGAATGTGGTATGTTCCCATAATGGAATATTATTTGGCCATAAAAGGGCTGCAGGACTTGAAAGCGTGATGCTAAGAAGCCAGACACAAAGGCCACATATTATAGGATTCCATTTATATATAACATCCTCAACGGACAAACCACAGAGGCAAAAAGCAGATTAGTGGCTGCCAGGAGATAGAGGAAAAGAGAACTAGGGTGTGGCTGCGAATGAATATGAGGTTTCTTTTGGGATGATGGAACTGTTCTGGAATTAGGTAGTGGTGATTGATGGGTGCTCCAATTTGTAAATTACTTAAAACCACAGAATCATAAACTTTAAAAGGGTGAATCCTGTGGTATGTGAATCATGTCAAGTCTGTTGTTTGTTTGTTTGTTTGTTTTGGTACCAGGGATTGAACCCAGAGGTGCTTAACCACTGAGCTCCATCCCCAGCCCTTGTTTATATTTTATTTAGAGACAGAATCTTACTGATTTGCTTAGGGCCTCACTAGGATGCTAAAGCTGGCATTGAACTTGGCGATCCTCCTGCCTCAGCCTCCTGAGCCACTGGGACTACAGGCCCAGTTCAAGTGTGTTATTTTTTAAAAGACCAGGTATCCCAAGGCTTAAAATCACAGAGTATATGACACTTGAGACTCGGAGCCAAGTTTGTTGACTCTGACATGGTCTTGACTATCAACTCTTCTCCTGGACCTCTACCTTTTTCATATTCAAGACTTTCTGGGGAATGTTATCGTTTCACCACTGTCAAACCAACAAATCTTTCCCTATTCCTAAATTTTGAGTCTCTGTTCGTCTTCTAACGGTGGCAACTCTGCCTGCCTGGCCTGGGGTGCCACAAAATTAACACTCACTAAATGAAACCTAGCTTCACCCTCCACAACATACACCTCCATTTAGGAATAGTCTTACTGGTAATTACTACTCCCCGGCTGGTGTCCTTTCCAATTCTCAGGCCCCTAGAGAGCAAAGATAATTAATCTACCCCAAGTTCGGTAAATGATCAAACTTTCCATGCTCAGGCTACCAGTTCTGACCATTTTCTTTGGTGATTCTTTCCTCAGCTGACATAACCCCATGAGATTTTTCTATTTCAGTTCATTACTAATAATTCCTTAAATATATATTTAAAGTACGGACACAATACGGACTAAAAGGAAAAACTAGAGACCCTGTATCTAAAACAGTGCAGAGAGGCAATAGGGGATGCCGCAGTCTGGCTGGGCACAATTCAGGAGCCACTTGTCAAAAGAAACGAACTTTATTTTTAGAACTACAAACACCAAACAAAACAGCTCCTCAGGAAAAAACCCTCAGAGCCCAACTGCCACCACCGGCTTCCCACAAGCCTCTCACCCCCACACAACCCTCACCACCTCCCACAATCCTCCTGTTCTTGAGGCTGATTGGCTGGGTCGCGTGGGCGGAGCCAAATAAGTCCCCTAATGAGCAGCTCCGTGGAGGAGCCAATCAGCTAGATGTTGCTGGGGTGCTGTGAGCCAATCATCAGCCGGCAGCTGGAAGTTTGCTGGGGCCCCTTTGGCTGTGGCTCTCAACAAGGGAAGGCATGGGCACAGGTGTTCTCACACACTTATAACAGGACGGAAGCTTTCTTTGAGTTGCTCACACAAAGTCATTTCCAAAACTATGACCACTTTGAAGGACAGTCATACAATCTTCAGGAAAGTATCAACCCTATAAAACCTAACTGTCCCTTAAATCACCCACCCACCACCATATTCAGGATAACTTCTAAAGTTTTCTTTCATTTAAAACCCAGAAAAATATTTACTCTAAAATATTTACTCCAGGGCTGGGTGTGGTGATGCACACCTGTAATCCCAGTGTCTCAGGAGGCTGAGGCAGGAGGATCATGAGTTCAAAGCTAGCCTCAACAACTTAGGGAGGACTTTTAGCAACTTAGCAAGAACCTGTCTCTAAATAAAATATAAAAAGGGCTGGGGATGTGGTTCAGTGATTAAGCACCCCTGGGTTCAATCCCCCGTACCAAAATAAAATAAAATATACATAAGTAATTTTATACTTAGTATTAAAAATTATTTAAAGTCATAATTGGGCAGCATGCCCAGCACAAAATTTTTGTTTATAAATGTTTAGTCACTTGAAGTATTTGAAATCTTTTCCAAAGAAAAGATGAAACTAGCCACAAACATTCTCTTCTCTGATATTCCCAAATAATGTAAATATGTGTTTTATTACTGTATGGAAACTATTCCAGCTATTACATAATGTGCTAGGTTTATTGTATTAATAGAATAATTTTTAAAAAGCATCTGTGTCTCCAACACTCATTTGTGTTCATACCACATTTTTCTTAGCAGTTCTGTGACTAAGCACAAAAATGTATGCTTCATTCAATTCAAGGGTAAGAAAACAGATAGAACAGAAGTGACTGGAGTGGTACCTTTTATACTGCTTTCCTTCTCCCAGCCACCTCAGAGCATCTCCCCATGATAGGAAAAATATGTCCTTTCCTGATCAATACGTTACTAAATAAGAGGTACAGTCATGAATCATTTAACGATAGAAATATGGGCTGAGAAATTTACCATGAGATGATTTCATTGTTGTATGAACAACATAGGATGTGCTTATACTAGCTAAGACAGCCATGAAGTCACTAAGTGATGTTATCTTATGGGACTACTGTGGTACATACAGTCAACTGTTGACCAAAATGTCCATATAGGTAGTACGTGACTGCAGTATGTGCTCATTATGAAATAAGAATATGAAATATGGTAAAATATAAATATTATTATGAAATAAGAAAGTCCTCATATATAAAAGTAATATGTGCTCATAAAATAAGAAATTAAGATATGCTCATTCTGAACTGTGTTGAATTAGGTTAAGGGCACATTTTAGGCCTCCTATTTGCAGTCAGATACATGTGAAGAGTTCTCAATGGTTCTGCACTGGGTAGATTGGGAAAGTCTGTGGCCACAGTGCAACTCCCAGTCCTTCCAGGAAGAACCGCTGCAGGTGAAGGGCTGAAGGAAACCTCACTCCTCTTCCACAAGCCAGTGAAAGGGATGGGCAGGAGCACCACCCATTTGATTTGGCTCCAGGGCAGCCATTGTGCTAGATGCCATGGTGGAATGACAAAGGACTGGGAGAAGGTCTCTGCTTTCCAGAGGTTTAAAATGGGTGACTGACAGAGACATTCAGTAGTCCCTCCTTAGCCTTGGTTTTGCTTCTGTCTGTATCAGTTACCTGTAGTCAACTGTGGTCTGAAAATATTAAAGGGGAAAATTCCAGAAATAAACATTTCATAAGTTTGATATTGTGTGCTGTTCTGCATAGCGTGATGAGATCTCAAACAGCAACCTACCTGGGATATTAATCATCCTGTGGTCCAGTGTATCCACACTGTATACACTACCCTCCCTCAATCATGTACATAGTAGCCATATCAGTTAACAGATCTACTGTTGAGGTACTGCAGAGCTTGTGCATAGGATCTGGTATTACCTGTGGTTTGGGGCATCCACCAGAGGTCTTGGAACATATCCCTAGAGGATAAAGGGGGACTACTATACCTAATACTTTCAGTATCAAGTAGTTTAGAATAGAGACAGAAACAAAAAACCCAGAGGAGGAAAGGGTTGAGAGAGTCATACTTCATTGGAGTCTGAAGAAGCCTGGTGAAGGAACCAAGTCAGGCAGGCTCTGGGATGCAGGAAGGGACCCCTACAGATTCAAATTAGGGAAGGAGAGAGCTTGGCAAACAGAGAAGATGGTCCAGAAATCCTTATTCATTCTTCTCTGTAAAGGATTAAATACAAGTCAAGTCCGTGACATTAGGAGGCATCATAAGAAGTTTTAGCTATTTTCATAGGTAGGAAGCAAAGTAAGAAATAAGGCCAACAGGAGGACAAAAATAACTGTGTCCTCTTGTTGGTGCTTCTATAGCTAACCTGTTTTAAGCCCCTGAGAAGGACAAAGATCTAACATCAAAAGAAATGAGAATATTGGTATTTTTCTTTCACAAGAATGTGACTTTGATGGAACAGAGACACAACATAATCCTGACCGTTCACCTGAAGTACAGAACTATGCTGGCAAATCCTTGGCTTTCACTAAATATAAAAAATACAGGACACCACACCAGAATGGGGCTTCCTAGAGGCTCCCCAGCAAAGCACCACACACACACACACACACACACACACACACACACACACACAGAGAGACACATGCAGTCTAGAGATTAAGGAGCTGAACAGTCGTGGGCACTGCTATGCATTCTTCAATAAAGCAATTAATCTCTTGATTTAAACATCTTGTCTGTACAGTGCATGGTGATACTCTTCACTGGGGAACACTTTCGCAGATAATTTGTGTTTAGCCTAATGCCTTGGCACACAGTCGTGTTTGATAAAAATGAACTCTTTACAGTTAGGATGGGGGGACTAGCTTGCCTGGTAAGGGCTGTCTGGCTTTTCACTTAGTAAAGTCTAGAACTTTTAAAGGAAGCACTGGCCAAAAGAAATCAAGGAGTGGGGAAAGGAAGAAGTCCCATCAAGGACTGAAATGTGGTTTTCCCTCCTGCCGAGAGGGCCCCTGCACTCCATAAACTAGAATGACCCCAGCTGAACTTCCAGGCTTGAAAGTATGGTGGCTTTTTAAAAGGAGTTCTTCTTTCTCAAGATCAATTGTTCAACAGAAATGAAAAGCTTGCCCTCGGAAGAGGCTCAGTCCTAAAACCTGCAGGGTAAATCATTAAAAGCAAGAATGTGCCACTTCTCCGTAGGGAGCAGGGCATGCCATGCACGCTGTGGTCTGACCACTGCCACTCTGCTGTCCCTCTATTCTAAATTAACCAGAAACCCAAGAACCTGAAAGCTGAGCTCTAGCTAACATTATTTAAATGAACTGGCTGTTAAGTGAACCTTAAACCACATGTCATTTGGTGGTGGGGCTGCCCTGGGCCAAGAGACCGTTAACACAGACAGTTCCCAGCTTACAAACGGATTATGTTCCAAACGTGCATTTGGAAGACAGAACACATTTTCCCAGAGAAGCGAGGCTACAAATGGCAATTAGGGCCACAGGCCAGCTCACAAAAAACATGTGACCATAATATGGCAAAACTCTGTACATTTTAGCTGAAAAAGAAAGAAAAAAGTAGAAATCATTCGTGTTTACAATACCAATAATTAAAGAGATAAAGTTGATATCCTTCATTTGTGCTGAACACTAGTGCTTAAGTTATAGACTATTTAATCAGAGGTGGATGGAAATGTCTATCCAGGTAGCCTGAGGGGCCAGGAAAAGCCCGGGCTACAGGAAAGAACTCTCATCACTGGAGACCAGTCCAACTTGATGGGGTTTCCGCCAATTCTAAGAGGCAAGTGTCGACTTCTGAAGACCCAACCAGTGCCAGAGAGCGGTTTGCAGTGGCGAGAGGGTGGATACTGGCTTCAGTGGGACCTGACCCCCTTAGCTGATTGATCCTATCAATGGCAACTTTGCCCCTGGACCCAAGAATGGATGAGTCCAGAACCTTTGGGGTCTCTTCTGAACTAGTTTCCAGAAGATCAGATAAGATCAGATAACTGATCTTGTTACTTGAACTGCCTGGATGGTGTTGAGTTTGATATGCTCCTGTCCCCACAGAGACTGAATCTGCTCTTGTCTTCCTCTTCACAGAGGAGACTCCCCCAACCCCAGCCAATTGTCTGGATCCTCCCTTTGCCACCCTACTCCATATGTGACCAGCACTGCACGTGGGTGGGCACATTTTGAACCACCTATTTTAACTTCATGCTGAAAATCAAATGCACATTTTGTCTGTCAATATGTAGGAAGAAAGGGAGAGAAGGAGGGACGGAGAGAGGGAGAGAGAGAAAGAAAGAGGGAGGGGTTTTGGGTGTTGGATTAGTGGTGGAGCACTTGCTTAGCATGCATGGGGCACTGGGTTCAATCCCCCCCACCACCACCCCGCACCTCACTCCCCCCGCACCACATAAAAATAAATAAATAACAAATTTTAAAAAAGGTATGGTGTCCATCTACAGCTAAAAAAAATATTTAAAAAAATAAAGCCAGAAAGAAAGAAGTGGGCTGGGGATGGGGATCAGTTGTCATTTGTAGAGCAATACCATAGAATTGCAAGATCTAAACATCAGGGGGCACCACGCACCCAGAACATGGAGGAGAAAAGCAGAGACTCAAATAAGTGCTGAGGGTGTGAGCAGGAAGGTTGAAGGGAGTCACTGTGGAATATATAGTTTAACACTGACACACGTTCCTAAGAAATGTGCACCTCGCTTAATCCACATAAACTAAATGCATTTATTAATTCCCTTTTTTAAAAATCACAAAAAGTCTCGTGATTTTTTCTTCAAATTGGATTATGCCCCTTGTTCATTTTCTATTAAGCTATGCTGTTTTATTTATTTATTTATTTATTGCTCTATTTATTTATTTATTTATTTTGCAGTGTCAAGGATGGAACCCATGGCCTTATGCATGCTAGGTAAGTGCTCTAATACTAAGTTACATCCCCAGCCCTGACTTGGGCTTTTTAAAAATTAATTTCTAGCACATCTATTTGTTCTGAGTATTAATCCTTCATCATGTAGATATGTGAAAATATCTTTGGTAGTCCATGGCTTGTGTCTCTTTTATTTTTTTAATGGTAACTTTCTGTTGTACAGAAATTTTCAGTTTTAATATAAATTAAGTCATTGATTCCCCCCCCCCCATTTTTGTTGTTGTTGTTGTTGTTTCTTGGTTTGTTTGTTTTGCAGTGCTGAGGATCAAACCCTGGGCCTCACACATGCTAGATAAGTGCTTTACCACTGAGCTACACCCCAGCTCTTGGTTTGTTCTTTCTGAGTGCTGTTTGACATCTCTTTTTCTATCTTGAGATCATATTCTTTTCAATCATCTTAAACCTTTGCTTTCTAGCCTCCTATTTGAAATTGGTCTGGTATAATTTTTTTTCATATGAATAAGCCAACTACTGGGAAAAATTCATACTTTCATTGCCAAGTAGCCATTTCTTTCATAAAAATTTCTTTCCCATAAATGCACATGCCCATCAGGGGACCCCTATTCCATGGGTCCATTTGTCCATTACTATACCAAAAATCATATTTAACCATACTATTCTTGGCCTCTTCGTTTTCCCAACACCTCTGCGACATTTACCCATTTCTTCCATTACATTAATGTAATCACCTCAGAGCTCTGCACTACAGAAGATGACAGAAGGAAGCACAGGTGACTAAAGAGATTAGTACTATACAAAAGGAAGATAGTTCATCTATTCTAGAATTGATTTGGGAAACAACAGTTATAAATTAATTAACCTTGTATATGAGTTCATTTTCTGTTGCTATAACAGAATACCTGAGGCTGGGTACTTTATAAAGAAAAGTATGTGTATATATATATATATATATATATATATATATATATATATATATAAATACACATAGATAGATAGATAGATATAGATATATAGATATATAGATATATCATAGTCTTAGAGGCTGAAAGTTCAAGATTGGGCATCCCCAACCGTTCAGCCTCTGGTGAGAGCCTCATGGTAGACAGCTTCACAATGAGACAGGACCAGAATTTTATGGAAAAGAAACTTTATTTCATCTGGAATATTTTATTTCTTATTTCGCTGTCTTGGAAGAATCCAGAAAAAAACAAAAATTGAAGACCTCCTAGGCTGGATTAAAACATTGGTCTTTGCCATAGAAAGGCAAACCAGACACTAGGTAGGAATGAGACAAGTCCAGATGTGGAGATTCAGGGGCCAGACTCCTTTTTGTAACCACAAGCTCTGGCAGGAACTAGCCAGGGGTCCCCGAGAACCTAACCACTTCTCACTGGGCCCCACCTCTTAAAAGGTTCTACCACCTTCAACACTGCCACACTGAAAACCAAACTTCTATCTAGCACATGACCCTTTGGGGGACACACTGAACCTATAACCAAATCACAGCACCTTGACTCAGTGAACCACTGCATAAAGCTGAGCTTACTTTACAGGGAAATGAGCTATTGGTTCTGGTTGGCTGGAATTTGATTGTAAAAGAAGGTCAGTATGAGAGGAGGAAAGATCAGAAGAACCCCATCATTATTGGTGGCCGGGGAAAAAAGACTTCTTGAGTTTTGTTCTGATATGAGTGTTGAGCTGAAACCAGAAGGTAGATGCCTACTTTTGTGTTTGGATGTGTCTATAGTAAAATGTGGGTTTTTATGGTATCCTTCAACCAGGGAAGAATGTCTCCTATCAGGAAGGTAGAATTTTCATAGTGATCATGAGCCAGACTTTCACAGGCAAAGGAACTTCCATTTCCATCTGGAATATTTTATTTCATTATTTATTATCTATATTGGAATATAGATAAAATGTGAGACCCTCCTGGGCTAGAAAAAACATTGGCTTTTGCCACCGGAGGTATGCCAGAAGCTAGGCAGGAACATGGCGCGTTCACATGAACTCTCTACCTTTTTCTCCCCCAATCAGCTGCCATCTCCCATATGCCCTTCTCAGGGATGGCAGCACCATCTGCCCAATTGCTAAGCTCCTCAAGCCCTGTGCTTGGGTGTCATCACTGAAGATCAGTGAAGTCTTGCAGATTCTATCATCTAAACCTCCTGGCTCCATCCATCTCTCTCCATCTCTTCTCCACCCTATCTCTCCACACACTCACACACCCCCAAGGCTACTGTCATCATCAGTGGAACGATAGCGAAAGCATTCTGACTGGTCTCTCTGTCTTGAGTCACGGTCATAGATTCCAAGTCTAATAATGTCATCCCTCACTTATTGTGAGGGCTTCCCA
Source organism: Spermophilus citellus (assembly GCF_964194105.1). Classification (NCBI taxonomy): domain Eukaryota; kingdom Metazoa; phylum Chordata; class Mammalia; order Rodentia; family Sciuridae; genus Spermophilus; species Spermophilus citellus. The sequence continues at coordinate 126,944,835 of NC_138189.1, forward strand.
CTCTTCCAAGGCCACCACCCAGTCTGTTTAATCTGATATGCAGAGCCCTTCTGGATCTGACAGTCACTGTCTTGAGTGGTTAAGAGCTCAGACCATGAAGTCAGACTTCTCTGGATTCAAATTCCCATGGCACTGCCTATTAGCTTTGAAACTTGAACAAACTTCAGAACCTCTCCGCTTCAGTGTTCCCATGTGTCAAATGGAAATATTAACAATAGCTCCCTTTAGGGAGTTGTTGGGAGAACTGAATGAGTTAATGCCTGTACAGTGCTTGGAACAGCCAGGGCACATAGTGAGCTTTCTGTTAGTGTCAACTATTCCTTTTATTTTGGTTTCCACAGTTCACTGTGCTTTCTCCAGCCTGCAGGCCTTGGCATCTCCTGTCCCCTCCATCTGGAACCCTCTTTCCCAAACCCCGATCACACTACAAGGCAATCTTTGGAAGTGAACAACAGCAGCAGCATCACCAGGAAACTTGTTAAAAAAGACAAATTCTCAGGTTCTAGCTGGGACCTCCGACATCAGAACCTGGGATGGACAATCCAAGTTTAACAGTCCTCCATGAGAGTCTGATGTACAACTAGAGCTGGAAACCAGGTTCATTTACCGTGGTAAATGTCCTTAGATGATTATCTGTCTCCACCCCATTAGACCTAAGTCCCTAACAGCACAGATACTTGCAGCTTGTTCCTCGTGGATGTTGAAAAAATAAGAGCCCTCACAAACTGAAATGGAAAAAGCCTTGTTTTGTCGACCAGATGACTTAACTGTGTGTTCCTTCATTGTCTATCTCCCCCCATTAACAGCCAGGTCTCTCTAAGGCTCACCTAAATATTCCAGCTTGTTCCCAGCCTTGAGTGCAGCCTTAGGCCTAGGTGCAAGGTAGAGGGCAAAGGAAAGCTGTGAGCCATTACCCAGGAGGCCCTGCAGCTCTGGAGCACCCCAGGGGCCCCTCACTGAGTCCGTGTGCTTTCCCGGGAGTGCAAAAGAGATTCCATCTCAGCATCTGAACAACCATGGGAAATCTCGCCTACTAAGAGTTACTTCTGGGGAAGATCTGAAGCGAAAACCGGCTCTTTACCTCCCCAGACCCTTCTCCTCCTCTCCCCCCTTCCCCTCCTGCCTCTTGCTCCTCCCTCCTCCTCCTCTTTCTTCTCTGGCCCCTCTGCTACTCCGCCCTTTCTCTCTTCCTCTCCCCACCTCCCTTTCCTTCTCCCTCCTCTTCCTCTCTCAAGTCTCCCCCCCTTCCCCCTCCCTCCTCCCCTCCCTCCTCCCTCTTCTTTCTCTTCCTCTTTCTTCTATTTCTCACTCTCTGTACTCCACGTTTCTCTTGCTACCTACTTGTCCCTGACCCCTCCTCCAGCCCTGACCCCTGATAACCAAACCACTGGTTCGTGCCAAGCTCCCGGGGCGGGTTGCTGGACATTTTCTTGCAGACCCCGCTGACAGGATGGCTTCTCCACCGCTAGGCCAGGGTCCCACAGGGCGCCCCGAGCGACCGCGACGCCCCTCGTGAGCCGCTCCACTGCGGAGGAGGCGCAGCGCGTGCCCAAGGCCCCGCGGTGGCCGCCAGCGCCCGCAGCCGCACCGCGCCGCCCGGGGCGGGGCCGCCCGCTCCGCCGCCCGCTGGGTCCCCACCTGCAGCGGAGGACCCCGGGGCCTCGGTGCGCCGCACGCCGCAGCCCGGCAGCGCGGGGAGAAGGCGGCATGGCGGCGCGCGAGGCGGCAGTGCTGGAGGCGTCCCCGCAGCACGAGCAGGTACGGTCGCGGGCCGGGGAGGCGCGGCCAGGGTCCCGGGGCCCAGCTGGGGCGGGGCAGCTCGCGCAGCTGGTCCCCAGTCCCGCCGCCCACACGGGTGAGGCCGGCCCTGGACAGGGACGATGACCTCTGGAAGGTGCTGCCCGGGGACTGCCTATCCCCTCCCGTTTCTTCCTTTCCTCCCGGACTCCCAGTTGCTTTTCTTCCTTGGCTCCATCCCTCTCCCCTGCGGCTTCCAGGATGACCCCATCCATTCCTGTCCTCCAAACTGGCTGCCTCTCTCCTGAGCAGTAGCCCCCAGGGACCCAGAGTAAAGGGTCATTGAAGGAGGGCGACTGAGGGAGGGTGAGGAGTGGATTTCCGGCCTTTGGCCGAACTGTGTGGTGCCCAGGCTTGAGTGTGCGGTCAGCATCACCCTGGGGCTCCTTGAAAGACAGGTTGCTGGGCTCTGTCCCCAGGGTTTCAGGCTGATCATAATTAGCTTGTGTAACTAGCAGGTGCAGCTGATGTCTTGAGAACCACTAGGTTAGTCCTTTCCTCCTACCACCAGTGGTGAATACATATATCCAATCCTACTTTAGTTTTAATTCGTAGGACAATTCGCAGGCTCTGACCAGATATAGGAGCTATGCCGGGGTGGACGAAGGGAATATAATCTAGAGATGGGCCTTTCTTCAGGAATTAACATCCTTAAAGCAAGAACAAAACTAACTCACGGGAAGACATTAGTGTCTCAAAACAGGTTGGGGCAAAGAGTTCTAGAATTTCTGTTTGATGAGGTGGGTGTGGCATTTGAGCTGGATTTGAAGAACAAATAGGATCTGACCGCATGGTGTTGAGAGGGAGTTAGAATTCCAGATAGATGGAAGAGAAGCACTAAATTGTTTGGGGGTGAAAAAAATTGCTGGGGGATTGGTCATAGGAAACGATGGGGGCTGGGGGACTATATATTACCGCAGCGGGAACCCAGAGTTCATGAATACTTAAAATGAACCCGGGAAGAGTCGGGCCATGGAGGGCCTTGGGTACCAAACTATGCAAGTGGGGTTTCTTTTCTAGAATAGGAGAACCTATAAGGAAGCGCCATGACTCTTGCTGATTTCAAACCAGTGTCATGCAAAGGGGCTATGGATTGAGACCCTGCCTCCCAGGAAAGGCAGAGGACTTCACACTATCCACTTTGCTGATGTTTGCCCTTCCTCAAAGCTAGCATCTCTGCCTTGCCCACCATGCTCAGGAGGTGTACACCCCTATTAATTCTGCCTTAGAAGGGACTCACAGCTTTTCCTATAATCCCATATTGGAAGATAATGTGGCCTAGGGACCAGCAGTCAAAGCATCACCTGGAAGCCTGTCAGAAATGCAGTCTCAGAGGCTGGGGTTGTGGCTCAGCGGTAGAGCTCTCGCCTAGCACATGCGAGGCCCTGGGTTGGATCCTCAGCACCACGTAAGAAATAAAATTTAGAAAGGTATTGTGTCCATCTACAACTAAAAAATAAAGATTAAAAAAAAAAGAAATGCAGTCTCAGTCCCCAGTGTATACATACTCAAATCAGAATCTGCATTTTAACCAGACCCCAGGGTGATACTGTGCACTTAAAATTTGAGAAGAGCTGGGTTAAATGAGACTTTATAAGAGCTGAGGATACTAAAAGGAAAAGCAGTATAGTTACTGACCAGCCAACATACAGTAGCATTCCATCACTCTCAACCTCATTCTCTTTTATTTTCCTTCACCACCTTTAATGCTGCCTAAAGCATGCCTAATTGTACATTTGATTGTGAGAGCCTTCAATATGGAAGTTCCAGGAGAGCTGACCATGGTCTATCTTATCAGCTGCTATAGTTCCAATATCAGGAATCTAGTCTGACACATAGCAAGACCTCAATTCCATATTTGTTAAATGAATAAGTGGGTGAATGATGAATAGTAATGTACAACCTCATGATTGGGGGCCCCAGCTGTTCAGACTTCATCTCCCTTTCCATCCTCCTTCCTCAACTCCACATCCTACAGTCTGTTGAGGAGTTACACCTTGGGAAACTTTGAGACTCCTCCAAGAGCAGGAAGCATGGGTTTAGGATCTCCCTCGTGGGCTTGTCCGGGACCTGCTTTCCAGGCTCTAATTTCTACCAAAGGGAGAAAATGAACTTCCTGCCTCAGAGTAAACTATACCCCTCCCTTGGCAGCCCTGCTCTTCCTGGCTCTTAAGAGAAACCGAGGCACAAACTGATTAAGAAACAATGAGAGGGCTGGGGATGTGGCTCAAGCAGTAGCTCGCTCGCCTGGCATGCGTGCGGCCCGGGTTCGATCCTCAGCACCACATACCAACAAAGATGTTGTGTCCACCGAGAACTGAAAAATAAATATTAAAAAAATTCTCTCTCTCTCTCTCTCCCCCCTCTCTCACTCTCTCTTAAAAAAAAAAAAAAAAAAAAAAAAAAAAAAAGAAACAATGAGTTTACTTGTGCTGAGCAGAATTGCAGCCCAAGAGACATTTCCGACTGGCTGGAATATATTCTGGGGTCTTACAGATTTCAAACAAGTTTTAAAGGCAAAAAATCTTCAAATGGAGAAAGGGATTATATCAGTTATTTTTCAAGAACTTAGATTGGTATAGACAGGATAGCAAGCCGTCATAAGAAAGGGATTGAGTGATTTTAAGAATACACTTAGAGGGCTAGGGCTGTGGCTCAGGGGTACAGTTCTTGCCTAGCACATGCAAGGCCTGGGTTCGATCCTCAGCATCACATAAAAATAAATAAATAGGGGTATTGTCTACAACTAAAAAAAAAAAAGAGTACACTTAGAGCTGAGGTGGAGCTCAGTGTAAAGCTCTTGCCAAGCATGCACCAGCAATAGGTGAGGGGGAGAATATATGTAGATATAAAGTAATTCTTAGAAGTAGAAGAGGAAAGAAGGGTTCTATCCCCAGCAGCAAAAACAAAACAAAACAAAGAAATTCTTGGGAAAATTGCCTGGTAGCTCTCTATAGGACTGGAATGTTCTGCTCTAACGAAAATTGTAACCCTCAGCATGTCGATGGCAGGATATAGCAACTTGCACAGGATCAAAAGTCTTCCAAGTTTTCTTGGCCTAGTATTTTGGGATGCCGCAATCTGCCTTTACCTGTTTGGTATTAATTTTTCCATACCGTATAACATGAATTCCTTATCAATGAGTATATTCACACACACACACACACACACACACACCACAGGGACATTAATAGCTTCTAAATTCATTGCCCTGTCTTTGCCACTTGTTTCAGAAAGATTTTTCTAACAGAAGGATTTTGTGAGGGAAGGGTTGAAAGTGGAGAAATCGGCCTGGAGACAGCAGCTCAGGTGATGAAGGCTATGCCAGCAAGGTGGCCTCCACAAGTATATTGAGTGTGTGCTGCCACAGACGTCGGAATTCAGTGGTGGGGTAAGGCCCAGGCTGCCTTCCTGCCGATTCAGATACGTAAATAAGGGATCAAAGGTGCAGTTTGGAGACAATGCTCAGGGTGCCATGGACGTATGGGAAGGGCCAAACCCAAAGGACTTCCTGGAGGAAGTGGGGCACAAGGATGAGCAGGAATAAAGCACCCCCACATGGAGACTAGGGGTGGAGGAAATGCATTCAGGGGACAGGAATGTTCTGGTCGGTTAGAGCAGGGACAGTGGTCAGAAAACACAGGTCCCTGTGAGTCATGTTGACAAGAATCATAAGCAGGAAGGTAATAATATGGATTCGTTTGCTTCTCATGCCTTCACCCTTACAAGTTGAAGAGGAGAGGAGTGAAGGCAAGTGTTTTAGTCAGCTTTTCTGCTGCTGTGACCAGAACAACTGTAGAGGAGGAAAAGTTTATTTGGGGGCTCTTGGTTTCAGAGGTCTCAGTCCATCGACAGCTGGCTCCATTTCTCAGGGCTTGAGGAATCATGGCGGAAGAGTGTGGAGGAGGGAAGCAGCTCACAGGATGATCAGGAAGCAGAGAGAGAGAGACTCCACTGGCCATATACAAAATAAGTACCTCAAAGGCATACCCCCAATGCCACCCCCTCCAGTCACACCCCACCCACCCTCACTTACCACTCAGGTTAATCCATTAGGGGATTAATTCACTGACTGGGTTAAAGCTCTAACAACCTAACTATTTCTCCTCTGAACCTTCTTGCATTGTCTCACACATGAGCTTTTGTGGGGACACCTCACATCTAAGCCATAACAGCAAGATCCCAGGGAGACACCCTGCCTGCCTCCATGCAGCCCTCGGGCCCAGGGAGCCTTCCCTAGTCCTGCTAGCTGAAGAGCGATAGTCCCTCTCCCTGCTGGTTATTTTCTATCACACTTTCTGTTTATTTTCTTCATAAAAGTTACTACATGAGGCAATTGTTTGTTTATTGTTCTTTGTTTTCTCTAGAACATGGGCTGGATTCATGAGAACAGGAACCTCACCTGTCCCTTTCACCATTGTGAGCCAGCTCTCAACCTAGTGCCTAGCACACAGGAGGTGGCCAATCCATATTTGCTGAATGAATAATGAACAAAAAATGGATGGGTAGGACCATAGGGGATTGAAAGAAGTGGACATGTATGTGAGGTAGTATTTACAGGTAGGGTCAACAGAAAGGTCATGGGTTGGAGGTGCAGAGTCAGGAATGGTGCCCCAGCTTTCTGTTTGTTGGATGAAATATGGAAATACTGAGTGAAATTGGAAACATCGTCAATGGGAGCACTTTGGGGAAAAAAAATTAATGTGTTCAGCTTGAGGCAGATTAAGTCACACATCTGAGGGACGTCCAAGTGGAGATACAAAGGGAGCTAAAAAGTGAGATTCGGCTGAATAAAAGAAAGAGGTGAGAAGTAGATCAAATCATGGCACAGAGATTGGAAAAAGGGACTTGGCAAGTAATCAGAAAAGGTGAAGAAATGGGGAGACAGAGTAAAAAGTCACTTTTGTACTGTTCTTTGTAGGTGTCATTGTTCACGTAGAATATCTAACATAGGAAAGTATAAGAAGGAGAGTAAATATTCCAATGTCACCACCAATGGAGCATTCCTGGTAACATTTTTGTAATGTCTTCTGTGAGTCTTTTTCTTCTGGATGTCTCTTTATGAAACCATACATTTACATAAATTGGCTCATATTATGCACAACAATTTTGAAGGCTCATTATCTCATAACAATGAGTCATGGAAGTCTATGTCAATAAATGTGGATCTGCATTATCATTTTTAAAATGTTATAGATTTCTCAAAAGGAAAGACAAAGATATGGATCTTTTTCATCCATTGTTCTAAGTACTTGGTGAGTTTTTCATGTTGGAAACATTTTTCAGTTCTTGGAAATTTCTTGCATAATTTATATTTTCTCTCCTATATCCCTTCTCTTAGAGTTTTAAATTTTTTTTCTGAGAGAATTATTCGATTTACCTTCAATCCCTTCATGAGATGTTTCATTTCTGTCCTCTTGTTTTTTTTTTATTTTGAGAACTTTTGTCGGTTTTTCTATAGTCTTTATTGTTTAGATCCAGAATGACCCCAGGAGCTCCTGTGTTAAGCAAGGCAGCAATGTCCAGAGGTGGGATTTTTAGGAAATGATTGGATCATGAGGGCTCTGACCTTCTAAGTGGATTAATCCATCTGGTAGATTAATATTTTGAGTGGACTACGGGGTGGAAACTGTAGGCAGATGGGGGCATGATTGGAGAAAGTAGGTCACTGAGGGCATGCCCATAGGAACACTGTTTTGTCCCCTTCTACCCCACCTCTGCTTTCCAGCCACCAAGAGCTGAGCAGCTGTCTTCACTACACCCTTCTGCCATGATATTCTGCCTCACCTCAGGTCCAGAACAATGGAGCCAGAGGACCATGAACTGAAACATCTGAAACTGTGAGCCAAAATAAACCATTCCTCCTCGGGTACTTTGGTCACATCAACAGAAAGCTGACTAATACAGTTTTCTTGACCATTATAGTTGCAGAAACTTCTTTCTCAAATATATAGTGACTTTTGGCTGTTTGCCTGTCCACTGTTTGGAAGCTCTTGCTGGCAGGGAGGGCTTGTTGACAGGCAGACTGGGCTGAAGGCTGACCTGGCCGGGCCTTTTCATGGGAGAACAAGGAGTGGCATATCTAGAGTTCTTTTCTCTTGACTTGGATAGTTCCCCATAAATAAATCCAGTCTTCCTACACAAGGCCTGAGTCTGGCTATCAGTAGCCCAAGCCAAGTGGACAAGTGCATATCTAACATGCTAGGCCTCCAAGAGCCCAAGTGGAGGTCTCCAAGCCATGTGGCTAGTTATTATAAACCAGTCTGCTCTTACAGCCTTTCCTGCACATCCACTCATCAGCCTCACAGTGTGCTAGATCCACAGGCTTCCTATGTGCACTGCTGACTGCAAACTTGGGTGGTAGCAGGGAACTGAGAGGGTAGAAGTTTGAACATGCCTGAATTAGTTTTCTAGGGCTACTGTACAACAGAAACTTTGCACAGTTCTGGAGGTCAAAGTGTGGGTATTGGAAGATCCTGACTGTAGAGAAAACAAAGCTGTGCCAGCATCCTCTGCTCTCAGTCACTGTCCACAGACCGTCTGCTTTCCAGTTTCCAAAACTGATTGCTTAGACTCCTCGCCTCCTCTTGTACTTGGAGGTTTATGTTATTTTTATTCTTTTGCAGTCATTCTAGTGGTGTTTGAGGAAGGAAAGGAGGTAAATGGTTTCTGTGTTAGTTATTTGGTTTCTGTGTTAGTTAGGTTTTTGTCACTGTGAACAAAATACCTGTCAAGAACAACTTAGAGAAGGAAAAGTATATTTTGGCCAAGTGTCAGAGATTCAGTTCATGGTCAGCAGACTGCATTACTCTGGGCCCAAGGTGAGACACAACACCTTGATGGAAGGATGTGGTGGAGGAACATTGCTCAGCTCATGGTAACTAGAGAGAGAGACAGACAGACAGACAGACAGACAGACCAACTAAGGGACAAGATATAATCCCTGAGGGCATGTACCAATGATCTACTTCTTTTGGCTATTCCCTACCTGTTTCCATCTATAGTTGCCACACAGAATTCCATTCAAATTATTAACCCATCAATCCACTGTTAGATTACAGCTATCATAATCCAATCATTTCACTTCTAAGCATTCCTGCATTAACAGAGGAGCTTTTGGGGGGACACTTCATATTTAAACCATATCAATTTACCATGTTTCACTGGAAGATCTTGTTTTCACTTGCTTTTTTTTAAATCACAGTTATTAGTAAGCTTAAACATCTCTCCATCAATATATTGGTTATTTATATTTCTTTTGTAAATTTTTTATTCAAGTACTTTGTCCTTGGGAATGTTTTTATTATTATACTGTAAAAAGCTCTTTTTATATTTAATTTATTAACTTTCTGCTTCTCACATTGGTCGTATTTTCCCCAGTTTAATTTGTCTTTCAACTTTTATGTCCTTGAAATCTGTTTATTATTTTACTTTATCATTTCTGGGCTCTACATCATACTTAGAAATGCCTTCTCCACTGCAATATCATGAAAATGTTTACCCATATTTTCTTCTAGTGCTTTTAAGATTTTACTTCCTTACAGTTAAATATTTGATCCATCTGATATTTATTTTGAAGCAAGAAATGAGATATGGTGGATCCAGCTTTGTTTTTCCCAAATGCCTGGCCAGTTGTCCTGACACCATTTAATGAACAGTACACTTTCCTTCATTGATTTGAAGTGACTTCGGCATCATGTGCAGTTGAGTCTATTCTTGGACTCTGTGTGCTGTTCATTCATCTTCTGCTTTCACTTGATCTCTGTGGCCTTTATTCTGGATTGCAGAGTCTGGTAAGCTGAGGCTCTAGGCTTTATTCTTCTAAATGTTCCCTGCTATCCTTATATGCTATATTTCCAGATGAATTTGAGTGTCATTTTCATTTCCAAAGTAAATCCTCATAGGATTTCCAATGGACTTGTAAAATCATATATCACAAAACAGTTCCCCAAAATTAGAACCCCTCCATAGGGGAAAATGCTGTACTCTTGGGGACTATAACTAGATAAGAGATGTCTCTAAGAATATCATCATCATCACCAACACCAACATCAGTACTGTCATCCTAATTCACTTATTCTCTAAGAAATAGGATTTCAATATCACTTTACCTAAGGAAGTCCCTACTTTTAGTTAACAAAAAAAATTCAGGTTACAATTTCCACCTCTAAAACTTTTCTACTTTTCAAAAGAATAACTTATCACACTTCCTTAAAAGTGACTTACAGAGCTGGGGTTGTGGTTCAGCTGTAGAGCACTCACCTGGCAGGTGCGAGGTCCTGGGGTCAATCCTCAGCACCACATAAATGAATGGAATAAAGGTATTGTGTCCAACTACAACTAAAAATACATAAATAAATATTTTTTAAAAAGTGACTTACAATCTGATGGATAGTTGGAGACAGTTATATCCAGGGCTATTTTACTAGTAAGATACAAATGGAATTTTTCTCTTAAGGAAACTAAAAACCCAGTTCCATAATTTCAATACCAAGCGCTGTGAACTTCAAACAACAAAAAGAAGGGAGTCCTGAAGGTTGTAACTTTTATTAAGATCATCAACCCTTGGTTTAAGCACTTTTCTACAAAACTCTCGTACAGCCTCATTTATGCTCCTAATATTGCAATGAGGTAACTAGCAGTTACTATATCAATATCCAGTATCTGGAGACAAACATAGATTAGTGATGTGCCCAAAGTTGTTATCCAAGGAACTAGCCAGCTCAGTGGTGGTGGGTGGTGCTTGGTAGCTTCATGTCTCAAGGCTCCAAACCCATCTAGTGTTTTCTCCTAAAGAGCAGAGTCAGCAGAGAAGGGCCTCTCAAACCAAGAAGGGTACTCAGGTACAACTATTACCTGAAGGTTGCTTTACTGCTGGAACTTGGCACTTGAGTCTGGCTGCTGTGACCACCATGTGAGTAGGGAGCCATGGAGAAGCTGCCAGCCTCGGTCACAGCACCACCTCTGTCCTGTTTTCCTGGCATTGTACCGATCCCTCCTAAGCCTGTCTGTGACTCTCATCCATGTCATCCGAAGCCTTGTTGTGTTTTATAAGGGAATGCTTCATGCCTGTGGCAGAAGCCTAGATGTTCCTGAGGAGCCTGTGTATCTCCAGACAGATCCTAGAGTAAACCGTGGATGGCATTTGTTTCTTTCTCTCTGCCCGGATGGCTTACACCATTTGAAGAAGAAAACAGAGGGGAGAAGATCTGGCTAATATCAGATTTATTTAACAGATATTTTATTTACTTTCCCTTTTATTTGCCATCACTGGGGATTTGAGTTTTGAAAGAGTGTCTTTTAACATTGCTGGACGAGGGGTTAGGTGGTCTGTGGTCTCTGTGAAAGTTATAAGATTATGTCTTTCTGGTGACTAGTGTCCAAGACTTCAAATAACCAAATATGGTAAGTTAGCAGTAATCAAGGGAAAGCAGCCCATGAATGGACTCTGTCTTGGGAGAGGTCTCTCTGATGCCTGCCCAGTCTGACTCTGTCTTGGGAATGGTCCATCTACAAGGGCACAAGGCTCAATCTACAAGGGCACAAGGCCATAGTAACCCTTCTTAAATGATGCTCCTTTTTCCAGGAGGACACAGAAGCCTCTGGTCTGTTTAGTCTCTAAAGCCTTGAACTTGGAGTCATATTCCTTCACTGACATCATTTAAGACACCAGCAAAACAGACTGGTTTTAGGGATACTGGATTCATACACCATAGCCTAGGAACCAGAGTGGCTGTCCCTGTGATAGGGGAAGCTACTCTCTGTGACCTTCAGTGATCTGCCAAAACACAAGGGCAGGAATGGAACCATCTGGTTCTCTGACTTAGGAGCAGAATCAAATATTTATCAGTGGTGACTTGATCTCTGGAGTTTTGTTTCTTGTTATTCATTTGTTTGTTTTGTTTCAGTTTTATAACAGTCCCAGAACTCATCTGTTAAAGGCTTCCTCCCTAGTACTTCACCCTGCGAGCTCAAACTCACCAACACCTTGATCTTGGACCTCAAGCCACCAGAACTATGACAAAATAAGTTTCTGTCATTTAGGCCACCCAGTCTGTGTCATAAGGTCATGGCAGCCCTAGCAAACTAATACAGATTTCCAGATTGGGAACCAGCCTTCAGTAATTTTCTTTAATTTAAATTAAATTTATTTTGAACTGATACATAAAATATAATTAATGGGGTAATGTGATGTTTGGATACATGCTACCCTGTGTGTACCTTGTAATGTGTATTTTATTTTATTAGGATTTTCATTCTAAATTATTCCAGTCCTAGGGAACATTGCTGTTTTCAACAGTTTGGGTTTCTCATAGAATGCTCTAAAATATAAGCTATAAAATAAAAGCTAAGAAAATGAGATTTTTTTTCAACAAGGGTGTTTTTCATGTTTTTCAGATCTCTCACACAAAGCTTTCTGCGGATGATGAGTGGAAGTAAGTGATCAGTATTTTTTTATAATCACTTTATTAAAAATTAGATTCGCATCTTAACAGTTTGAGAAACTGAATGAAGTCATCAGTTCATTTGTATATTTCCTGGGATAAAGAAGGTGGAATGAGGAAACTGTGTAGCTACAGCAAAAAGGTACTTCAAACCAAATCTGCACGGATTTCATGTGTTTGCTAGTGTGATCCATGCAATCTCACAAAGCTGGATTAACAGATTCTTCAAAATATGGCAGTATCAAGTGGCTGTTTATTTTAGGCACATAAAACATATGAATTTCTTTATATGCTGGGACCTAAAATGGGTCTCTTGGACACTGTGAGCACCACAAAAAGAGGAGAAATGAAGATTTCTTCCCTTTTTTGTCTTATAGTGATCAATTGAATATATCCTTACTCAAAACTGGAAATACTTATTACATTGTATATCAATTTGTGATCTTCAAAGTTCTTCCACATAGATCAATCCATTTGCTATGTGCTTTCAATGTATGTGTATGTTTGTATGTATATATATATGCATCTTTACACACACAAATGAAGTAATATCATAAAGCATATTTTATTTTCTGTCTGTGCAAGTGATATTCTCTATCAACAATGTATTCACTCCTATATCTACATAGCCTAAGTTGGAAGTCCGTTAATTACACAGAATATTAAATATTTATTTCGGATTTGGGTGTATAAAAACCATAACTAACCTCTGGTACCCTTTTCATTTTTCTTCACTTTCTTTTCTTCTGAGTGACAAATGAGTTTTTTCTTTTGTATGAGCTTCTAGAAATCATTCCTGTCTCCTGAGTGCAGCTTTCAACAGTAACTAAAAGTCATGTAATTTTATTCAAGTCGATTCTCTGATCTAGACTCCAGCTTCTTCTCTTGATGAACGAAAGGCTTTCAGTCCGCCTGCTTTCAGTCCGCCTCCCCACAGTAACATTCAAAGGGTCCTTCTCCAAGAAGCTAAAGTGAAGCAGGAATATTTACTGGTTCATTTCTATGTCTTCACCAGCAGGGGGCACCCCTGGGATTTGCAGGGGCCCTTTTCTGAAGGGTACTTCCAGACTGTATAGAAATGCTGGAAGAGGAGAGACCCAATTACATACCCAACAAGTGCCTTTAAAAAAAAAAAATCAGTGTTTTGGCACAGAATATTCCCTTGCAGCGTTTTCTGATTGAAACACTAGCTAACTGCATACTGTAACCAATCCTAAATGGAAAGTTCATTTTAAAGAGATTTTGTGATTAATGGTGTTGCCCTGCTGCTCGTGAGAGAATATTAAGCAATTGGCAGCATTTGTAGATTTTCCCCTTTCTCTAATGTTTAATCTGGGCCTCTCTCTTCCTCTAGGCCAGTGGCTCTCAATCTTGGCTGCCCCTTAAAATCACATGGAAAGCTTTAAAAATGACTGATGCCTTAAACGTTTTACTGTGTATACATGTATCAAAACATCACATGATACTCCATTAATCTGCATATTTTTATGTGTTTATGTATCAGTTCAAAATAAATTTAATTTAAATTTTTAAAAAAATTGATTACCAATGGCTAGCTCCCAGCCTGGTCATCTGTATTAGTTTGTCAGGGCTGCCGTGACAATACGGAACAGCCTGGCAGGCTTCAACAACAGAAACTTACTTTGTGGTAGTTCTATAGACTTCAAGTCCAAGATCAAGGTGTTGGTGAGTTTGGACTGGCAAGGTGACACACCAGGGATGAACCTTTAACGCATGAATCCTGGAGGTGGAAGACACAATCCTGCTCCTAATACCCAGCAAAGATCACTTAATTGATCTTGGGTACTGCACGGGCACTGGGGTTTGTAAGACTTTCTAATGATTTTAACTGGAAGCAAAGGTCAAGGATCACTGCTATAGGTTTTCTTCAAAGTCACTTCTATTCTAGGACTTCAAACCAGATGCCATATGATTTTAGTCATTTTCTCGATCACTGTGAAAAAAATTAAGTGTTCAGCTAAAAATTGAAAGTCCGACTATCATCTGAATGTTTGTGCTCATCTAAGAAAATGCTTAGGCCTATTCTTCCTTCCTATAATAGTTGTATAATAATTTATACAACAAGCTCACTCTGGAGCTTTCATTTGCCCCATGGATAATATACTCCCGTTTGGGCATAGGCTCCTTCTGCAGGATATCCTTTTTATCAAAAATGGTGGAAATTACCAACATTCTACTGCTTTTGACTTTCAAAAAATGTCAGTTTCATATGACTCAGCCTAATGTATATATTTTTCCTGATATAGCTACAAATAACATGTGCTTACATCATAAGTACCATGAGGTACAAAGGGATTATCTTAAATTTATAGATGAGGAAACTGAGGATAAATGACTTTCCAAGATTATGGGTCCATGAAGTGGCCCATCAGGGACTGGAACCTGTCTTCCCAGTGCCCATCTTGCTTCTCAGCTTCATTACTTAATTTGGAAAGAAAAAAAAGTGAACTCAAAATCACATGGGGAGGCAAAGGACTGAGAGGAACTGGTTTTGCTGATAGAATCTGCTGTCCTTTTCCCAAACCTAAGGGGAAGGGGAGAAATAAAGAGAAGCATTGTGATCAAAGCTTACTACCTGCTTTTTCAATCCTCTTCTTCCTATGAGCCCAACCTGTTATTTTCTCTTTCGCTAAATGTGCAAAGGTTGAGGGCTTTTTCAGATGACCTCATTTGCTGGTTCCAGTCTGCAGCAGGAGAGGATGTACAAGATGCACCGTGGCCACGAGTCCATGCACGTGGAGATGATCTTGATCTTCCTCTGCACCCTGGTTGTCGCCCAGGTAGTGCTGGTGCAGTGGAGACAGAGGCATGGCCGATCCTACAATGTGAGTCACCCCTGGCTGCTGGAAGCCCACTTCAGCTTCTCATTGCCACACTGCTCCTTTGTGACCACTTTGTGTCCTTACTGCTTTGGCTTAAATCAGTGGTTCTCAAGCAGGTACAATTCTGTCCCCAAGAGATCTTTGACAATGTCTGGAGACATTCTGGATTGTCATGATTTAGTTGGGGGATCAGGATGGAGAAGGAGGGGAATTGCTACTGGCATCTGGTGGGTAGAGTCCAAGGATGCTGGTCAACTTCCTACAATGGAGGGCAGCTCCCCAGTCCAGAAATGATCTAGCCCAAATGTCAATTGTGGCAAGGCTGTGACAGCCTGTTTTAAGTAAACCAATTTTCCTTTTGTGTATGAATGACTTCTGCCAAGACTAAAGCAAAGAAAGATTGGGGATAGCAGAAACAAAAGGTTGAGGCTGTCTCATGTTGCTTCATTAGCAGTAAATAAGTAATCATAAATAAATATCAGCAGCTGTCTTACCATTATGCATATCCATGGAAATGTGTCCACAGTAAACACCTCAACAACACAGAGAAGTATCTCATCACAGGACAATCCCACTGGAGCATGTCTACTGGAACTTTCCCATTTCAGGGCTTAGAGTCATACTCTGTCCTTGCTGGACCTGAGACCTTGTCACTGCAGTGGTTCTTAAGTCCTAGGGTGCCTGGGAATCACATAGGTCCCACTCCCAGAGTTTCTGATTCAATAATCTACATGTCTAACAAGTTCAAAGGTGGTACTGATGCTGCCACTGATTCTGAGACCACTCTTTGAGCAAATAAGACTTCCTATAAAATATGAAGTCTTAACCCAGACTAGGATTTTATGTATTTTTACCCATCATAAACATTACTTCTCGTATAATACAGGGTTTAAAAGAATTCTCAATACTGTATAATATTTCAGTCTGGGAAATTTTAAAGAAAAAGAATCCCATTTTGATTTTTTTAGAACAAAGACATGGTTTTCTGCCATGTCACTATTGTCATGTCTATTAATCACCCTTCATATTGTACTTGACTGATATTTTTAAATGAATCAGACTAGAATCAAACCTTGCTAGTTATTCATTCTCATATCAAAGAGAAAGTCTTTAAATATATCTTAATTATAGTTTCTATACCTTCAAAATAACTAAGATTCAATTTCTAGAATCCTTATGTAAAAAGAAACTGGATTCCTAAGAAATTAGTTCATAGCTGTGTTCTATCTTCTTTTTTTTAGTGATAACTATCTCTAGATTAAGTACAGAAAAGAAAGTTTGGCTTCCATGGTAACAGGTGTGGGTTTTGCCTTGGAAGCTCCTTCCCTTGGAAAGAAATAAGGCCACATGAGCCGGTAACTTAATGGTGCCAAGTACCTCTGCCATTTTTATTTGATGACGTTTGAGTAGCAGAAAAAAGCCTCTGTCCTTGTCTTGTGTTTGAAGAAATTGTTCCCGTGTCAACTCTAAGGATGTGTCATTACACCAGTAAGTGTAGAGCTTACATACTGGCCTCACGCCTGACCCCAGATAGATGTGCCCAGCAGCCAAGACCCCTATGAAGACACATGGCCATTGCTGGGCCTGACCCTAGCTGACTTAGCCTATGCTGGACCCAGGCTGACATTTTGGAGCCTGATCACAACAGTTGGCTGGAGCATGTGAGTCATTTCCCATTGTCACTTGTAACCTCTGCCACCTGAAACGTCTCCCCATAGATACTGCTTTGGACAGCCTCCCGGACCCCTCAGTCACCCCAGTTTTTCTCCCCAGTATTGCTGCTCCTGTCTCCTTTTATTGCACAGATCCTGTTTTATGGCTACCCAGAGGACTCTATGGTCCTAAGGATCGCCATGGAGATGACCAAGTGACTGTGATCATGGCCTCTCCTGAGATGACATTGTCTAGCACTTTGACAAAGACGGGGGCCTACAGAAAGATGCTCCCATAGTCGTCAAGGAAAGATTTGGGTCTCATGGTGGCCCTGATGCAACCCTGCTAGGTTAGCTTAGAGACTTGGTCAGACTCTGGGATGTTTTCGACTCCTTTGTCCATCAGCCCATCTGATGGGGTCAGATAGTGAAGCTTATTTCCATGATTTGATATTGTAACCCCCATCAATCTGTTAGTAATAAGTTGAGAAGCCTCTTGCCTCTGCATGTCTCTGCTGATCCTTGTTGCTCAAGTTGAGAGCCAGTATGTGAGGCCAAGCTTTCCCAGGATGGAGCCTTGACTTGAACCTGTGTTTTGCATCCCTTCTTGGAAATTCACCTCCAGAGCCAGGCATCAAACACAGCCATTTCAGGAACTCTCAGTGACATCTGCAACCATTTGAGTTGGAAACGGTTCTCAAAGCACCAGGAGCTTATTCTAACACTGTTTTTGTTATTGTACTCTTCCTGAACAATATTTTTTTAAAAGCTGACCAAATGTACTAACCAATTCAATGTCTTTGAGCTGGATTTTGATGGACATATTTCCACAAATGCTGGCCTAAAAGCTCATCCAGCTCTTAAACTATCTCTCTTGGAATCTAAGATTATGTGGGACCTACCAGCCCTGCTGAGAACTCTGAACACATTTACGATTCATGCAGTTTTGCACTCTATTCATGAGGGGCCATATAATAAAGTTTATTTCCATGATTTGATATTGTAACCCTCATGTATTTTTAGTAACATATCAATATATATCATATTAATTATAATAACACTTATAATAATTATTAGTTATTACTATAATAATATATAAATTATAGTATATTATAAATTTTTAAACAAATTGGTACTAGAGCCATGTATCTTAGTTATCTAGAGTGGTAATTAGTATTTTATCCCCTTTTGTGCAGTATAGCTCAGAGAATTTAAATAAGTTGGCCCAAGTCATATAACTTGTTAGTTGCAGAGAGAAGACTCAATGCCAACCTCACTTGTTATTTCCTCTTATATCAAAGACAAGCTCCTTAAATATCTCTGAGCCATGATTTCCTTATCTGCAAAGTTCAGGTACTTAAGGTAAGGATTTGTCTTACAGAAAGATAAGATTTCACAACTCAGAAATATTTCCTTATGAGAATTTCTAGCATGGTGATTGACACATCCTGAGTGTTTAGTACCACTTGTTGATTCTGAATGCTTTCCAATGCTTTTTCTGAAGCCAGTTCCCTAGATTGCTTTTGTGAGATGTTAAGAAGCAGGATGACGAAGGGAAGAGTGCTGGCTTAGAGCTGGAAGACTCTAGCTACTCCTTTAACCACAGCAAGCCTCAGTTTCCTGGTATTTAAAATGATAGAATGTGAAAAAAATTGGAAGGACTTCTGGTTTCAGCTCCAACATGTGAAAAACTTGGTCGTCACTCCCACAATAGAAGGAAAATTTTGAATAAACCAAATATCAAAAACTTTCCTTGAACCTGTCAGAGAATTGAGATCACAAGGAAAACCATCACCTTAAAATGTACAGAAATAGGTGAATGCAGGTAAGATCTGCTCCCTGGGAGCAAAAGCCATCAGAGCCATAGACTTGTAGGGACTTCGAGAATTGCTGAACATGGAGTGTAGACTAGTGCAAGAATGGAGAAGCTCTTGGGGGCCGCAGTCTTAGGGGAACCCCACATTTTCATAAATGTTAATTCCAGGATCCCTACCGGGTTCTCATAGTAAAAACCCAAGAGGAACCCTAGTATTTCTGGCAAGTGAACATTTTGAATTAGAACAGAATCTCTTCATAAAAAGGCCAATAACACAAGGGAAAAAGATTTCACCAGAAACTTGCGCAGTGCTAAGGGAGAGAGATTACCCACCCCACCTTCCTCGAGCCTTCCTGTCGCCTAACAGAGTCAAAAAACTGAGAAACACCTGGGACGGTCATAGCCCAGTGACGAAAAGAGACTTAAACACGGGGTAGCAGAATTCCCCTGCTGACACAGCGCCCCGGCAGCCACACAGCTGGCCTACTAGTTCCTCCTGAGGGGCAGCAGTGGAGTGGCAGCCTGGGTGAGTTGGGGCCCAGGCAGCTAGCATGCCCTGCTGCCTCTTGGAGCCACCAGGCAGGCAGGGTGGTCCTGAAGTCCTGCAAGCCATGGCACACAGCCTTTGCTGGCCAGGCCTGGGCATGGTATGGACACCTACTTCAGACTCACTCTCCGTGCAGTGCTGCAGCTCAGAACCCATAAGCATAGACCATCTGACAACTTCAACCTCCCACCTCCTGACCTGCAGTGAGAAAGTGGAAGTTGGGCAGACCTGAATGGAAGTGGGGACTCAAGAGTTGACCAGTAGCTCACTTTTCCAAATCCTATTTAGCACAAGTTTGAACCAATCGCATTGGTACTTTTTTCAAACCCGACTTAGCCTGAGTTTGGACCATTAGCAGGGACCCAAGTGCTATGTAAACCTATAGACTGGCACACTCTGATGGAGAAAAACTGCTCTTGGGTCCCCCTTACCCTGCAAGTGTTCTGTTCCTGTGTCTATTCTTCAATAAATCCTACTCTTACACTCACTCATCTTGATCTGTGGATTTCATTCTTCAAATTCAGAAGATAAGAACCTGGAAAGAAAAAGAAATTGATGGTGAGCTGCTGGGGCCTCATCAGTGGTGGACAAAGCCCACCATCAAGAACTGCAGCATTCTTGGCTGCAGACACCTGCAGCCTTATGCAAACACCACCCTGCAGCAGCCGTGGAGAAACTCCAGTCTCACCTGTCCCGCCCACCGGCAGAAGCCAGTAATCAAGTTTCATCTGAAAAACTTTGGTTTCACTGCTACTTTACCACTACATCCAGGGGTGTCCGTGAAATGCAGCAAGTTCCAGCTGAAAGAGCTTGTATAGATTCTATGTAAAAAGGTGTTTTTATGGAAACCCAGAGACAACAAACAAAGACACTAGTGGAAATTGAGCCTCTGACAACTACAGCTAGAGCAAGCATTAAACACAGCCAACTCCTAGTCAAATTAATACAAAACCTCACACTAATGGCCCATTTATTTCAGCTCCCATCACCTAACCATGTCTGCTTTTCACTCAGAAATTACAAGTGACACTAAGAGGAGAAGTAACAGCCAAGAATTTTCCAAAGTCAAAGACACACCAATTCACAGATCCAAGAAACTCAAACACCAAGTAAGATAATTATCAATAAGTCTATACCTAGGCATATCAAATTCACAGTGCAAAAAGCCGCAGAAAGCCAAAGACAAAGAGAAAATCTTAAAAACAGCCAGAGGAAAAAAATTCAAACCTTCCCTATAAGGCAACAAGGATAAGAATGAATCAGATTTGTACATACAAACCATAGAAACAAGAACAGAATGAAATAATGAAATCTTCAGGGAAAAGGAAACCCACTAACCCAGGTTTCTATATCCACAGAAAGTATCCTTTACAAGTAAAGAAGAAATAAAAACTTTCTCATTCTCAAACAAAAAGGAGGAGGAGAAGGAATTCATCATCAGGAGATCTAACCTGCAAGAAATGTTAAAAGGCTCTTCAGAAGTAAAATGATGTAAGAAACTCAGATCTTTATACAGTGTCAAAGAAGGATAAATGTTGGCAAAATAAGATCTTTTATTCTTAATTGATCTAATATATAACTACTGTTCAAAGTATTAATAGTAACACTGCGTTGGAGTGTTATATGGATCAGTGAAATGAATACCATGGGAGGGAGGATTTGAGATTTCTGTTGTAAGCCGTTTGCACTACCAGGTGTGAAGCAGTGCAGTGCTGTTTGGAAGTGGACTTGGGTTAGCTGTAAAGGTATACTGCAAACTCTAATAAAGACAACCACTAAAAATTTATTACAGTATAGTTGATATACTAAAGGAGAACAGAAAATGGAATCCATAAAATGCTCGCTTAAAACCAAAGAATGCAAAGGAGTGTGGGACAAAAAACAATCGCAACAAATACAAAACAGTTATAAACTTAGTATATAGTGCTCCAACTATACCAATACTCACTTCAAATGTGAACAGTCTAAATATATCAATTAGAATATAGGGATTTTCAAAATGGTTAAAAAAACACTTAAGACCCTGCCGCAGTCTGGCTGGGCACAATCACCAGCCACTTATCAAGCAGAAACGAACTTTATTTTTATTTTTTAAAAATTTTTTTTTTTTTTTTTTTTAGTTTTCGGCAGACACAACATCTTTGTTTGTATGTGGTGCCTCAGCACCTCCATCGCAGGCCGGATGCATGCTAGGCAAGCGCTGTCGCTTGAGCCACATCCCCAGCCCGAACTTTATTTTTAGAACACACGCAGCACCACACAAGCTCTTCAGGAATTCCCTCAGAGCCCAACTGCCACCACCGGCTTCCCACAAGCCTCTCAACCGCGCCTCCTCCTGCTCTTGAGGCTGATTGGCTGGGTCATGTGGGCGGAGCCAAAAGAGTCCCCCAATGAGCAGCTCCGTGGTCTGAAAGGGCGGGGAAACAGCCCAATGAGCATCACTGCAGAGGAGTCAATCAGGTGGCAGCTGGAAGTTTGCTGGGGCCGCTGTGAGCCAATCAGCTGCCAGCTGGAAGTTTGCTGGGGCTGCTTCTGGCTGTGGCTCTCAACAAGACCCAATTATAATGTCATTTGCAAGAAACCCACTTGGGAAAATACTGATACATTAAAAGTAAAGGTTCAGGGAAAGATTTGCAATGCTAAAACTAATCTAAAGAAATCTAAATGCTAAAACTAATCTAAAGAAAGTGTAACTAGCTCTATTAATTTAAGACTAAGTTGCAGACTTCAGCCCAGGGAAAATGATCAGGAATAAGGAGAAACATACATAATGATAAAGGGGTCATTTATTTAATAAAACACAACAATTCTCAATGTATATGCACCTAACACAAAACACCAAAATATATGTGGCTAAGATTGATACAACTGCAAGATAAATAGATAAATCCAATAATACAGTTGGAGATTTCAACACCCCTTTTTCAGTAGTGATAGATCTGACTGGCAGAGAATTAGTAACAATTGAGTTGATCTGAGCAATTCTGTTCATCAACTTGCTCTAGTTGATATTTATAGAATACGTCATCCAACAACAGTGTACACATTATTCTCAAGATCATAAGGAGCAGGGCACAAAAGCTCATGCCTATAATCCCAGCAGCTCAGGAGGCTAAGGCAGGAGGATCATGAGTTCAAAGCCAGTCTCAGTACCAGCGAGGAGCTAAGCAAGTCAGTGAGACCCTGTGTATAAATAAAATACAAAATAGAGCTGGGGATGTTGCTCAGTGGTTAAGTGCCCTTGAGTCATTCCCTGGCAGAAGGAAGGAAGGAAGGAAGGAAGGAAGGAAGGAGCATTCACCAAGATGCCATGTTCTGAGCAATAAAACACCAAAACAAATTTAGAAGAATAGAAATTATACAAACTATGCTCTTAGTTCACAAACTAGAACTTAAAAACAGGAAACAGCTCAGAAAATGTGACAAATTATTTGGACATTAAATAACATATGGGTCAAATAACTCAAGAAATTAAAAATAATTTGAACTAAGTGAAAATTGAAACACAACTTATCAAAATTCATGAGATGCAGTGAAAACACTACTTAAGTGGAAATTTAATAGCATTAAATATATATATTAGAAATTAAGAAAAATCAGAAATCTATAAGAATACATTTGAAGAAACTACAGGAAGAAGAATATTTAAGCCTATAGCAAACAGAAAACAAATGATAAAAATTAGATAATAAATCAGTGAAATTAAAAACCAAGAAACCAATGGAGGAAACTCAATAAAACCAAAAACTATGTCTTTAAAAAACCTCAATAAATTTGATGGATCCATAGCCAGATTAACCAAGAAGAAGAGAGAAAACACAAATTACTTATATCAGAAAAGAAAGATCATCATTACAGATTTTATTGACATTAAAGGAAAATAAAGGTATATTATGAATAATCCTATGCCCATAAATTTGGGTAACTTAGAAGAAATCAATCAGTTCCTCGAAAGACATAAATTATATTAAAATTCACACAAGAGAAAAAGATAATCTGATTGGGTCTTTATTTTTAAAAAATGGAATGAAAAATTACTAACTTTCCCAAAAAGAAAGCACCAAGCCCAGATAGTTTTGCTAGTAAATCCTACCAAACATTTAAAGAAGAAATAGTACCTGTTTTATACATTGTTTTCCAGAAGTTAGAAGCAAACTCATTCGTTGATGCCAGAAATACTCTTCTGTCAAACAAGATTATAAGAAAGGGAAAGTATAAACCAATATCTCTTACAAACATAAGTTCAAAAACCCTCAACCAAATATGAGCAAATCCAATATAATAATAAGAAAAACCTTATACACCATGACCAGGTGAGATTTATCCCCTGCATGAAAAGGTAGTTCAACAATTAAAAATCAATTTATGTAATCAATCATATTAAAAGTCTTCAGAAGAAAGTCTTATTGCTTATCAATAGATGTAGAGAAAGCATTGAACAAGGTCCAACTCACGTTTATATCAATATTCTCTACAAACTGAAAATAGGGGGTAGCTTCTCAACTTGATAACGAATAACAACAAAAACCTACAGATTACATACTTAATGGTGAAAAACTAAATGGTTTCTCCCTAAAATAGACAAACAAAGGTAAGACTGACTCCCATCACTCCTATTCAACCTTGTACTAGTAACAGGTAGTTCAATAAGAAAGTAAAAGGAAATTAAAAGTATACAGATTGGAAAAGAAGCAGAAAAAAAAATTCTTTCATTGCAGATTATATGACTGTCTACATAGAAAACCTCAAAAAGACAACAACAACAAAAATAAAAACTCGTGGAACTAAGAAGAGATTATAGCAAAGTTGCAAGACACAAGATCAATATACAAAAATCAAATGATTTCTTATTTACTAGTAATAAGCAATGGAATTTGAATTAAAACACAATAAAAGGGAAATACTCAGGTATAACTCAAACAAAATATGTAGAGGATCTATATGCAGAAAACCAAGAAGTCCTAAAATAAATGGAAAGATATTCTGCATTCATGGATTGGAAGTTTCAATACTGTTTAGGTATTCTTCTCAACTTTAGAGTCAAGACGAGCCAATCAAAATTCTGGTAAGCTAGTCTGTGAACATCAAACAAAGCAAAATGATTCTACAGTTTATCCAGAAAAGTAAAGACACAAAATAGATAATTTAACACCGAAGAAGAGTAAAGTAGAAGGAATAACACTATATAACTTCAAGACTTCTTATGGAAATAGTAATCAGTGTGGTATTGACAAATAATAGACATTAGATTGCTGGCCTATGATGTGGGACCCACAGGTAGACCCTCACATGGTCAACGTCAACCCATTCTATGACAGAGGATCAGAGACACTTTGATGGACAAAGAAGAGTCTTTTCAAATAGATTCATGATAGAACATTGGCCTTCCAAACAAACAAGAAAAAATTAATCTTGACACAAAGTCAATATTTTTCACAAATATTCACAAAAATTCTCAAAGTGGATCTTTAACCTAAATGTAAAACTTTTAAAAGGTGACATAGGGAAAAAAACTCTATGTGAACTTGGGTTTGGTGATGAGTGTTTAGACATGACATTGAAAGCATGATCCATGAAAGAAAATTGGTAAGTTGGATTTTATTGAAATTAAAAACTGTTCTGTAGAAGATACTGATAAGAGAATTAAAAAAAAAAAAACCCACAAGCCACAGACTGGGAGAAAATATTTGCAATCAAACATTTAAATAATAAGACTGATATCCAAAATATACTTGAAACTCAACCTAAAAAAGCAACTAATTTTAAAAAATGGCAAAAGATCTGAAAAACACACAATCAAAAAAGATGGACAGATGGCAAATAAGTATATGAAAAGAAGCTCATCATCATGTCCTAGGAATTTGCAAATTAAAATAACAATGAGATACAAATGATACAAGAATGACTAAAATTTATTAGTCAAGAACCTGACAATATCAAATGCTAATAAGAATGCAGAGGAGCAGGAACTCTTGTTGAAAATAAAGAATTGGAAAGTCACTTTGGAGGAAATTTGGCAGTCTCCTACAAAGCTATTTGTAGTTTTACCATATGATCCATATGTCACTGTACTGGGTATTTACCCCATTAAAATGAAGAGTCTACATTCACACAAAAACCTTCATGCAGATATTTATGTCACCTTTATTCATGGTCACCCAATCCAGAAGCAACTAAGATGTCATTTAAAAGCTGAATAAACAAGCAAACTACGATACAGCCATGTAGTGAAATACTCTTCAACAACAAAAAGGAAGAAGTTGTCAGGCCATGAAGAAACATGAAGGAACCTTGGTGATACAACCCAGTATTAAAAGGATGCATACCGCACGTTTCCAGTTATATGACCAAACACCTGCATTGTTCCAAATAGCCACATTTTTAGCACCATGTAGACCGACCATATGAATATTTGAATTTTTCTCTTTACAGCTGGCAATCTTGATATGGTGCAGACATTGGCAGAACTTCAAAGTTAAATTATTTCCAAAAGCTTTTAATAGCATTTAATTAAAAATAAAATTTCTTTTAATACCACTCTCTCCACCCTCCCTTAAGTGCACCTACTTTTCATATTTTCAAGAAGTAGGGAGCAGGGTGCCAAGAAAGAATCTTTCTATTACTCTTCAAATTAAAAGAAGGCCTTACAATTACCTCCACAGAATTTCGGTTTCAAATGCACTATTAACTGGCCTCAATACACAGGCAAATAATTTGTCACAGATTGAAACACTGCTGTCTTTAAATCAAACTTCCTGTCTATTAATAGCCGTGAAACACTAGGAAATTTTTTTTTTAATGTGGCAAGGCAGAAATACATTCATTCTTAACATATGTTCTTATATTCGCACATAACATTACAGAATCTTCTTTAAGAGTTAAATAACAAAATCAACTATCGGGATTGATTTGGAGAGAGAAGCATGGACCAACTGAATTTCTAAGGGTGCAGAGGTTCCTTCCTTTCTTCTTGCTCAATTTAGGCCCACATTTTCATCTATTATCTTTGTGCTGAGAGCAGCAGGGTTTTCTGGAGTTGTGTATTTCCATAACACTTTTCTGCTTACCTCTGCGCATCCCTCTGCTCTCCCGGAACACCATCCACACACACACAAATGGTTGCAGATAGTTGAGTATTTGCAATGCAAAGGAAATGAGCATTGCATAACTTCTTCCTTTCCCTTTTTAATATTGCATGGCATTCTCATGCTGCATGATTAGACAGATGAAAGATATCTTTGTTTTGACTTGATCTGCAATCCTTTTCACATTCATTACATGCATGGTAACAAGGAAAAAACCATGGTACCTTTGGGCACCATCTGATTCATCAGGAAATTCTTCCTGCGATGATGTATGGGTGGGGAGAACGTGCGTAATATGATCCAGATGCACAGGCTGCCCTTCGCCAGCAATGCAGATGTGTTTTATACACACATGCCCAGATGGTGACCCTTCTGGCATTAGTAATGTGTTCCAGACACCAAGCTTCCTCCTTTGCATGTAAGTGCCTCGATTTCACATTTTCATGTGTTTATTTATGAGGAACAGCATTCCTACATTTCACATGTGGCAGTTACTATTAAAAATGAGAAGTTTTAACTGCTCTGGAAATTGATAAAGAATCATTTAAATTGCTATGAAATGGGGCCCTCATTTCAAAATAACTTTTCGTACAACTATCGAATTTATAATGCAAAGCTCTGACCCTTCTCTTTGCATGTTGATAAAATATGGTGCTGGGTATAAACTTTAAAGATACTTAAGAAATTAAATATTTGCATATATAACGCATGGTATCGATTTTTAGCTTTCCCTTCATTTTGCTCTCCAAAGCCTATTTTAAAAAGTAGTGTGCCTGTATATCGAACATAGTTATTCACTGTTAATTGTTAATTAAATACAGATATCAACTAAGAGCAATTTGGGATCTTCTAGAAATGGTTCATTCTTATAAATCCACAGGGAGGGAACCCATTTTATAAAAATATAGTCCAACTGTAGCTCCAAACTATTGTAGATTTGAAGAAATGGATCAGTCTTACAAATTTTGGCTCATGATCCAAAGCATTTTGATGAATTAAATTGAACTGACTCAACTTTTATTCAAAGAACTCATCATTTTTATGGGGAGAAGATAAAAAAGAAATCGTTATTAGATGAAAAATACAAATGACAGATGATCCAATTTTGAAGGACGAAATATCAAAAGTAATAGAGTTTTAAAAGTTAGAAAATGTATAATTTATGATAGATAACTTTCTCTGTGATCATCTATAGGAAAGAAATAACCACAAATACTGATGAGCTCTTTCTAAGGGGCTGTAATTTTTATTGTCAATGCCAGAGAGGGTCAAGGTTGCTTACGCTGAGTGTGAAGGTCAGTAGAGCTTGAATCCTACTCATCTGGATGTGGTTCCAGGTCTTCAAGAAAATATTCTGCTTCCTTGAATAAAAATTCTACCACCTGTATAGATAGACTTATCTCGGTGTCATAAATAAAGACTATAACTCAGTCATGAAGTTGGACCACACACACCTCATAGGATAGAAAATTGAGGCAATTATCTAATTCAGAAGAGTAAAAAATATTTCCTTTTCCATGAAAATATTCCCTGGAATTTAAAATCAAAACAAAGGTTATAGGATATCCCCCTGTGAACTCTCCAGATATTCATATCAGGTTTGTCCCACGGGTATTTTGGTTCAAGTGTATATGTATAATAACAATCTGAATGTTCTCTGAAAGATCTAGAGCAATTCTCGGACTCCAGATCTTCCATTTTCAGGGAGGCGTCATCAAAATGAAAATAAAGAACCCAAGAAACACCTTCTTGTCCAACAATGAAAGCAGACGGTTATGACGTTGCCTTTGTAACTCACATTTTGAAGACCTGTCCAGTAGTTTCTGTTGTTGACCTTAAAAGTCAAGGTCAAGCCCTTATTTAAAGGAGCCAAAAATGTACCCACGGACTTTTCTCTAAACCTTCCCCTTTCGCCACAAAGGTTAAGAAGTGTTAGGAAACAAATGACATTAGCCTTCTTTATACTCAGGATGATGAGTATGAGATGCACAAACTTGAACGACTCTTCCCACATCCGGGCAGGTGTCATTTACCAGTCGTGGGACTCTTCACTGCCAAACCAGGATCCAGATTCAGAATCCTCCACAGAGTGCTGCAGGTGCCTCTGAAAATGAACTTCTACACTTGGAGACAAAACCTCTTTGCCATTCCCTTTATATTTGTTGTGAGCAAATAATAGGTAATTAGTCTGAATGGGTAACACATAAAAGACCAGTGGTTACTGCTATAGTCCAAACCTCTCCGCCTCTCCAAAGAGAGAGGACTGGCTGGCCTTAGGTCTTCTCTAAAAAGAAGGACTATTACTACGGTACCCTTGTCAAGTCAGTGACTCACACAGCCCATGGGACTGGGGACAGCCAGGTTAAAGGACCCTCTGCAGGTTACTTGAACTCTGGTCAATGACATAGTCCACAAAGGGGTTATACAGAGAAGAAAAAGAGTAATCCACACATTGGGCCACCTGGAAAAGGTACCAGCCACCAAAGAAGAGAGACTGGTGAGATGCAGATCCAACAGTCAGGGCAAGGTCGCTAAGCTGCAGAGCACACTGGGACGGCAGGTAGAACAGGTCCCAGAGCTACCTTTAAGTCACTGACTGTCACTTCCTCCTTTGGCACCGCTGTGCACTTTCACATGGGCACGTGATGGCTCTGTGTAACACAGCGTGGTTCTCAGGGTTTCCTGTCCAGCATCTCCTTTGATTAGCCCAGGCATCAGTATCCCCAATTTTATAACTCTAGGGAGACCTGTATGTCCAAAACACATTGCTGTTGAGGCCCCAGATGGCTTCTGAAATAGTGAGATGAAAGGAGGTGACAGAAGATGGGTATTTAGGGTTGTCACCCATTTGAATATCAGATGGACGCACCCGTTCACTCCGTAGCTTGGCATATGTGGGAAAAGATCATGGTCGAACGGTGAACCAGTAGCTTGGTGCAGCCATGATGGTGAAAGCATTCCCCACAGAGCAGATTCTGAGTGTCATGGAGACACTGTGGTTAGAGTTAGCTCAGTGGCAGAACTTGTGCTTGGAATGCACGAGGCCCAGGGTTTAATCCTCAGCACCGAAAGATAATTTTAGAAAAACAATAATGGAAATGCCATCCAGGCCCTCGGTCACTGAAGGAGTCTTTCTGTTCATTTCTCTGACAGCTGGCAACCTTGCTGCAGATGTGGGTCGTCCCTTTGTATTTCACGATAAAGCTTTCCTGGTGGCGGTTTCTATCCATGTGGGGCATGTTCTCGGTGATCACCAGTTATATCCTCTTCAGAGCTACCCGAAAACCCCTCTCAGGGAGAACACCACGGTATGTATTGCATTCCTTCCTTCCCCAGGAGCCCCTTTATTTTAAAACTTAAAAGGTATGTTGGACGTCCTTTTCCCTAGGAAGGTGGGGTGGGGCGGTTACACTTCCTCTGAACTTCTTTTACTTTTGTTATCAAAACTATTTGGAGACCAGCTGTACTACTCTTCATTCACACTCATTATCTAATGGTGATTCTGACATGCCTGTAAAATTTATAACTTCAGGTATGAGCTCATGAAGGCCAGGAGAAAGAGAAGTGAAACTGTTTTTAAAAATTTTCTAGAGCACTGTTTGCATGTTTATTTTTAGCTCAGCAAATAGAACAACAGTTGAAAGTTTATGCTTCAACCTGAAAATATATATTATAAGTAAGAGGCAAACATTACTTTCATAAGAATTTTTTGTTTTCTTTTTTTTTGTTTGTTTGGTTTTGGGTACTGGGGATTGAACCCAAGGGTACTTAACCCCTGAGCCACACCCCAGTTCTTTTTTGTATTTTAGTTA
This sequence comes from Spermophilus citellus, assembly GCF_964194105.1. NCBI lineage: Eukaryota > Metazoa > Chordata > Mammalia > Rodentia > Sciuridae > Spermophilus > Spermophilus citellus. The sequence goes on from NC_138189.1 coordinate 126,974,832, forward strand.
GAGACAGAATCTCACTGAGTTGCTTAGGGCCTCACTAAGTTGCTGAGACTGGCTTTGAACTCGCAATCCTCCTGCCTCAGCCTCCCAAGCTACTGATTACAGGCATATGCCACTGAGCCTGACTCATAAGGATTATTTAATTGCTATTGCTAATCTCTTCAGATTGATAGACTTCTGTTGTACCATGCACAAATCTTAAGAGCTTATAATGTGCCTACAGGTTTGTTCTTACTTGTTCTGGGCGAGATACAAATCACCAAGACGAAACTACAATGAGATAATGAAAAAGTATATAAAATTACTTTATATACTTTTTTTTATAAAATAATTTTTTTAATAAAATTATTTCGACTTTTTGTGGAGAGTAAATCATAAGCTTCCGTGTAATAGTTTCATGATTACTTACCCATTTAGATGTTTTATCATCCTGTAAAATAGTAGGAGAGATAAGCATTAAACTTTCCCTTCTAGAGAAGAAAATGCAGGGAGATATGTAAGATAAATATGATGATAAAAATTGAAATTCAAATATACCAACTCAAGTTTATGAGTATTTTAATTCCACTGTGGGAAGAGCTTTGTGGCAGTGTTAGATCTTCTAACAACACCAGCCAGGTTGGGGTCTTGGACAGCCATTTTACAACCCCATTTACCCATCAGTAAAATGGAAACATAGCAGGCCTTTCTCCTTCTTACAATGTGTTATAAGTTAATTAAGATTTAAAGTGCTCTGTGCTTTGGATGAATCCAGATGTACCTGTCTCTCTATATTCATCATATAGAACAGGATCTGTATTGTATTTGAATGAGGCCCACGTGCCCATTGTATAATGAATCACCCTAGCTAAATACAGTGTTTCTGGACCCATCAGTTCACCCAGTGCAGAGGAAGTTTGTTACAAGAAGCACCACATGCTGCTTCATCTTCATGGCTGACATTTCAGATGGCCAAGGTATCATGCCATCTGCTTCTCATGCACATAGCAGGTCCATCTCAGCTTCTTCCTGCCTGGCCAGCTCTGCCCCCAGGAGTACCATCTGAGAGCCAAGAGCTATTATTAGATCCAGCTGCTATTGGAGGAGACAAAAATGGGAGAGGCTAACAAGGGCCTATTCTAGAAAAGCAGCAAGATAAAGGGGCCCCTCTGTATGAGGGGTAGTAGGCCTTTGATTTTTTTTATGGTCCTTTGATTGCTCATGTTGCATATGAGTCAGATCTTAGCTGCCTGCCATTTGGAAGCAGAGGATTTCCTTCCAGGCTAGGTAAGCTGGGCAAAGCAAATCAACATTGGTGCAAAAGGTAAATTCAAGAAGTGTGGTCTCCAGCACCAACAGAATTTGAAACTCATTTGTTCCTCCACTGGAGCACGCCAAGCCCCTGCTGTGGTACAGAATACCAGAGAAGGGGAAGTAAGTTTCCTCTTTACTACTATAGTTGGGTTGTTTGGCAAGCAATGAAGTTTAAGCTCAATTAAAAAAAAAAAAAAAAAAAAACATGCCACACACAAGCCACAGAGAACTGAGCTTGGCCACATCAGTTGTAACCCAAGGTCAAGCTCTCATTTGAATGCTGCTTGGCCTCCAATAACACAATTGCTCAATAGCTTCAGAGGTTAAGTTTGAGTCATGAGAAAGTTCTGGACTCTACTATTTCTGGAAACTTGTATCCCAATAAACTGGAAGATTATGATGTGGAAAATCTAACACATTCATCACAATGTTAAAGCATATTGAGCATTAATGTGTTTAAGCCCGTTTTTTTGGGGGGGTTGGGTACTAAAGACTGAACTCAGGGCACTTAACCACTGAGCCATGTGCCAAATCCTTTTTATTTTTCCTTTTGAGTTAGGGTCTCAGTAAGTGCTTAGGGCCTTGCTTAGCTGCTGAGGCTGGCCTAGAACTTGCGATCCTCCTACCTCAGCCTCCAGAGCCACTGGGATTATAGGCATGCACCACCATGCCCATCTTGTGCCGGTCTTTTTTTTTTAACATTTTAAATTTAAGTTCTAATTAGTTATACATGACATAAGAATGTTCTTTGACACATCATACATAAATGGAGTATGACTTCTCATTCTTCTGTTGTACATGATATAGAATCACACCAGTTGTGTAATCATATATGCACATAAGGTAATAATGTCTGATTCTTTATTCTATTTTTCTAATCCCATATTCTCTCCCCTCCCTTCACTCCCCTCTGTCTAATCCAGAGTACCTCTATTCTTCTCTAGACACCCCCCTACTTATTGTGAATTAGCATCTGCATACCAGAGAAAACATTTGGTCTTTGGTTTGGGGGGATTGGATTATCATGCTTATCATGATATTCTCCAATTCCATCCATTTACTGGAAAATGCCATAATTTCATTCTTCTTTTAGTCTGAGTAATATTCCATTGTGTATATGTACTACATTTTCTTTATCCATTCCTCTGAGGTCTTTTAAACACTAATCCATCATCTCACTATATCATCATCATAATCATCATTATAATCTTCAGTAGGATGTCAAGAGTTGGCAGAATATAACCTTACTTTACAAATGATGCAGTCATAGGAAGAAATGCCAAGTAAGTCGACCAAAGTCCACAGGCGGTGAGTGGCCAGCCCAGGGTCAACCAAAGGCTACTAACTAACACAAAACAGGCTGTGGCTTCATTAAATCAACAAACTATTCTGCACAGACAGACCTTGTAGTTCAAAAAGCTGTTAGTCCTGGAACCTCTCCCACACTGGCACAACTTTGAGAGAGGCCCCTCAAGGTAAGAACGGGGTGTGCCGAGTGCTTGAGGGTGCAAGGAGCACAGCCTCTGGTGTCGACTGGCCGTGGGGGCCAGTGGGAGGACCCCTTAGAGCTTGCCCACTTCCCCATCATCATCCCTTTTAGCAACAACCCCCCCCCCAATCTGGCTGCACTGAGATCCAAACTGCTCAACACAAGCAAATCCAAAGAACCTGTGGCCCAAGTGTCACTGTGGCAGAAAGACCCCCAAAGCCCCCTCTGGCCTGCCCCACCTCACAGTACCATAAGCCAGCCCAATGCAGCCTTGCAAGTGCCCAGCTCCACAGGGTCCACCAGACCTGCAGCTCCCACAGGACAGGAGGAAGTGCCCGCTCACACGAACCTTAGGTGTTGGTTTATTGAAATGGAGAAAGCATTTCACTACAGAAATGATCTAAGTGGCCATTCATTTCTCAGGCTGGCCCACAAGCCCCATTAAACCATAATGGTACAGAAAGGCCCATCTACTGGAACTCGATGAGAGAAAGCATTTTTTAAAACCAAAGCTTGCAACAGTGACATCATAGAGCTTAAGCATTCGGTGCATTGGCCCCAACGGGGAGTGAGCTGGAAGGGGAGAGGCTCGGAGGCCAGAGGATGGGGCGGAATCTCCAGTGAGATTCTGAGTGTGGTTTTGGTGTTGGGTGAAGGGCAGGGAAAGGGCAAGGGCCAAGCAAGCCTCCTGCCACTGTTCACCTGGGAGCAATGTTCCAGCCACCCCTGTATTGTCTTCAGGCACCAAAGACAAGCCCCCAGCTTCTTCTACCACTCCCTGCTCCAGTGGGCTTCGCCCTTCCGCCAGGGCCCACCAGGAGCAGAACTGGACTCTCAACCTCTTCCCTCAGCCTCCTAGGCCTTGCTGCTGTTCTTCTAAAGGCTTTTACAGTCAGGGAAGACGGAAACAGGCAGAGAGCAGGGCTCCCTCCAGCTTCCTCTCTCTCCCTCCATCCTTACCTCCCCCTAGACCCTGTGAGAAGAGGGAAGGCCTCGGGGGCCTCCTGGTGAATCAGGGGCTGGGCACATGACCTATTCACATAGCAGAAGTCAAGGCTCGAGTGCTCTTGTGATGGCTTCCCCAGGGCTACCAGAGGGACTTTTGGGGTGAGGAAGGAGGGCTGGGCCCATGACTGAGCTAGGGATCCAGGGGCAACACCGCAGGAGGGAAGTGGGACTACTGGAGGGGGGCTATACTTTGCTTGCCTCAGAAGCAACTCCTGCCAAAACCACTCTAAACTAAGCCTTCAGCCACAGGAGAGGGTGGGGAGGGGAAGGCAGGGTCCCAGGTAGAGGAACACTTCCCGAAAGTCCTGATTACGTGACAGACATAGAGAAGCTAAAATGTTTATACCAAGAAACACATGAGCATGAGGGTAGCGTTTATCCACTTGCTGCTATTAGATTAAAACTGTATATTATTCTTTCTTTATAAGTATTTTTTTAGTTGTGGATGAACTCAATACCTTTATTTTATTTATTTATTTATATGTGGTGCTGAGGCTTGAACCCAGTGCCTCACATGTGCTAGGCAAGTGCTCTACCACTGAGCTTCAACCTCAGCCCCCAAACTGTAGATTATTCTTGAATTCAGTGTATGTGTGTGTGTATGTGTGTGTGTATACACACACATGTATACTTATGTGTATCTACTTCTATACTTATGTTCTGTATAGTATGTACTACATCAAATTCTAGAAACTAAGAGTTGATTTGTAACAATGTTTGAAAAAGATAAAATACTTTATGTCACGTGCCATGTTTCTCCCTATTTTTCATTTACAGATTGGTCTACAAATGGTTCCTCCTAATCTATAAACTCAGCTATGCATTTGGCGTTGTGGGTTACTTGGCTATCATGTTTACAATGTGTGGATTCAACTTAATTTTCAAGTAAGTGTCTTCAATTTTAGGATATGGCTGTCCCAACACTTGCTTGAAATAGTCACCTGGCCGTGTTCTCTCATCTGGGAGCATCTGGACCTGTCATGTTCCAGGAACAGAATTTTTATAGTAGATATCCACACATCATCTTATTATTGGGGGAATCCCAAGAAAAGGAGCACTCCACAAAACAAAAGAAAAAGAAATTAAATTAGGATCTTTAAAGAGAATCTATATACTTGATCTACAAATTTGAAACAACACAATTGAAAGTGGGTCTCCAGTGGTGGTAGAGGAAATCCTTACTGAACTACAAGGTTCCCCTGTGAAATTCTAGAGTTCCAGACCTCCTTCACACACCTTCTTCCTTAAAACCTTTAGAACTTCACTGCCCAATATGGTGGTCATGTGACCACCAAGCATTTTAAAGACGAAATAAAATGCCATTAAGTGTAAAATACATACTGGATTTCAAAACCAGAATGAAAAATATTTTTATTTTGGAATGATAGCATTTTAAATACAGGTGGGATAAATTTTATCTGTTTCTTTTTACTTTTTTAAATGTGAACACATTTAAAAGATTTAAAATTGCAGTCATGTATCTGTCATTCACTGATGAGAATACGTTTTTGAGAAATGCGTTGTTAGGCAATTGCGTCATTGAGAGCCCTCACACAGTGTATTTACACAAACTAAGACAGACACCGTGTCACTAGGTGATATTTTCTTATGGAACCATTGTGATCCATGAGTCCGTAATTGAAATGCCATTATGCAGCTCACAGCTGTGTTTCCACTGGACAACACTAGTCTCCGTTGAAAATATGTCAGAATTTTGTTGTTAGTATCATGAAATCTGTTGTTGGGGAAAGTTGAAAAAGGAGAGAAGTGGGTACTTAGAAACAAACAGAAGGAATTACAGAAGAGAAACGCTTTTGAGAAATAAAGGAAACTGGGGTAATGGTGTCTATGACTCAGATCTGTGCCCCCATTTGGAAGGAGCTTGCTGGATTGTGCTGTGATGAGATTCTCACAGGCAGAGCTGAGGCTAGTGGTTGCTATTGTATTAAGATTCTTCTCTATGAGCCGCAGGTTTGTTACTATACTTTTTATCAATAAGCTTTTAAATCCAAACTGCCCTGCAGGTGGAGGGAAGATGGTCTTTATCTCTCCACTTCCCTAATCCTCAAATACACCCAAGGCAAATCCTGAAAGGACTCACATCACCAAAAAAAAAAAAAAAAAAAAAAAAAAAACTATCTCCTAAATCTACAAAGCTTTCTGCTTTTACCATGTTCTCCTTAAATTAACAGAGCACAAAAGCAATCAAAAAGAGATTCTAGACACAGACCACCCAACTCTGCTCCATGTTCTGCTCTGTCTCCAGTGAGTCCCAGCAGGCCACCCAGGCTTTGGAGATTCTCTTACAAATCTAATAAAGCAAATGTGCAAGGATTAAGATTCATCAGTTAAACTAATAAAGGCTAATTATTCAGTTTTTAAAAGAGATCTTTCCCTTTAAAAGGAGGGGCATGATCACAAAAGAATCCTAGTGTATTTAAAATATGATTCAATTTGCAGGGGAAATATTTTTTTGTTGTCGCTCATACATATCAACAATGGCATAAGAGTTATAGGTCTCAAAATCTGAGCTTAATTCTTAGCTTTGTTATATACCAATGTCATGTGAAGGAAATGACTTTTTTTCTAAGTCACCATGTTTTCACAAGCCAAGTGAGAATAATATCTAACACATTTGTTAGGTAAGAAAAACTATATGAAGGCACTTTGTAGAATCTAAGTGCTAGACCCTTCCTGTACTGGAGAGTCACCTGACAGGATCTTGAAAACTACTACTGGCCAGTCCCTGCCCAGACCAATTAAGCCAGAGTCCTCATGGTGGGTCCATTCACGCACCAGTATATTTTTAGATTTCCCCAGGTGACTCTAATCTATGTTTCGTGCCAAGAATCATATCTAGTGGTTTTTAACATTAGCTGCCCATTTGCATCGCCCGGTGTACAGGAGCTTTAAAAATCACTGCTGCACAGGTCCCATCCCCAGAGATTCTGATGTAATTGAGTTGGGGTATGGCTAGACATGGAGATGGTTCTATATTCAACCCACCTTGAGACTCCTGGTTAGAATGGACTTATCTAAGCACTGAAAATCTAAGAAACATTTAAAGACTCTAGCAGTATCCCTTGACCTGTGGTTTCACCTTCTTTGGTTTCAGTTACCTACAGTCTACCATAATCCTAAATATTAAATGGAAAATTCCCGAAATAAATAATTTTTAAATTGCACACTGTCCTAAGTAGCCTGATGAAATCTTGTACCGTCCCACTCTATCCCACTCAGGATGTAAGTCACCCCTTTGGGTAGTATACCCATGCTATCGGTGCTACCTTCCCATTAGTCGCTTAGCAGTTAACTCAGTTAGTTACCAGATCATCTGTCATGATACCACTTGTGTTCAAGTAAGCCTTCTTTTATTTAATAATGGCCTCAAAGCACAAACTTGTATTAGAGTAGGTTGTTTCAGTTACTCTATCATTTGTTGTTAACTTCTTACTGTGCCTGATTATAAATTAAACTTTATCTTAAGTATGTGTGTGAGGGAAAAATAGTGTATATAAAGTTCAGTACTAGCCAGATCTCATGCATCTACTGGTGATCTTAGAACATATCACCTGGGAATAAAGGGGACTACTCAAGAATTCCTTTGTCCATTGACACTGGGTGGTACAGTTGGAAAGAAATTTAGAGAATTTAAAAATGTTTCATATTTTAAAAAAAGAACTAAATAAATAAGTGAAAAAGTATATATCCACGGGGCTCTTTTTTACATACTATGGCAGGAGATCTTTTCCAAGCTCCAGCTTTTCCTCTGTTCCCCCAAGGCCACTTCATTATTCCCTTTTACTGTTTTCAATAGAATCAAGGCTAGAGATTCCATGGATTTTGGCATTGTGTCCTTGTTCTATGGCCTCTACTATGGGATAATGGGGAGAGACTTTGCTGAGATCTGCTCAGATTACATGGCTTCTACTATAGGGGTAAGTATTGCTTTCATTGTTTGAAACCATTTATGACACAAGGAGAAATGGTCTCATCTTACATATTTGCCTCATTTCCTTTGGTTCTATTTTGATTATTCCAACCTCATTGTTCCCTGGATTCTCCTTGCATCCAAAAAAAATCTTTTTTGATTAATTTGAAAGTACATTTTATAAAATGTTTTTTAAACGAAAGTACATTTTATATATAGAATGGTTGGGGAATAAGATATCTTCTAAAATATGCTGACTCTTTGAGTCATCATACCTCACGTACTATAGTTGGCAATGTTTAAAGGATTCATAAAAGATCAACCTTCCAGGTGCAGTGGCACACACCTATATTTCCTGCAACTTGGGAGGCTGAGGCAGGAGGATCACAAATTTGAGACCAGTCCCAGCAACATAGTGATCTTGACTACTACTACTGGCCAGGCCCTGCCCAGATCAATTAAAACCTTTTCTCAAAACAAAAGAAGGGCTAGGGATGTGGCTCAGTGGTTAAGCAACCCTGGGTTCAATCCCTGGTACCAAAAAAAAAAAAAAAAATCAACCATAAAAAATTAAAGAAAAAAAAACCCTGTATCTCTCTGAAAAAAGAAAATGCTGCCTAATGCAAATAAAAATCGTATTTGAGGAACTGGAATGCAACTAAGTAGTAGAGCACTTGCCTAGCAAGCATAAGGTTCTGGATTTGATCCCCATCATTGAAAAATAATTCACATTTGATAGTACATAAAACACTTCATACTCCACAATAATGTAGGGCAATACTTATCATAAAGATTGGTTATCATTACACAGCAACTGAAGAAAGAGAAGATAGAAAAATGTGCTAAATGTGTTCTGACTGGATATTGTCATTGGTGACTAGAAGTGTTTTAAATCTCAAATAGTTGTGGTTCCTTTTATTCCCCCCCCCCCAAACTCTCTGAAAATTGAAATTCAGAATGGATATACTTTCTGGTTAGATGGATTCCAGACTCAAATCTTAGGAACATTCATCTGTGTCTGGCACACGCACATCTCTAAACACTTACAAACAAAGGGCTCTAGGTTTCAGGTATTCCACATCCCGTCTACATGCCTCTGGGTACACAGCCAGATATGAAATGGGAAAATTAGTGTGCATAACAAGAGAAGAGTAGACTTCTTTCCATTTGTGGGGCAGAACCTAAATGGACATGACCTTGACATCATCTTCACCCCATTTGTCCTTCCGCTCCACCAAGGGCTCTATTACACCCTCCTCCAGAGCCTGCAACCCAACTTCAGTGGTACAATTCATGACCCTTGGAATTCCTCTGCCAAGTGTTATCTGTGGGACAAGTGCATTTCTCATAAGATTCAAAGTGAGCACAGGAGGAGCATCTTCACTCTCATTTCCAGCAAAAAACAAGTCATACCCCAGTGACAATTCCCAAAGGAAGAGAAGGATTGTATGTGCTCTGTTCTCCGGTGGATCAGGAAGAGACTTCACTGGGCGAGACGACCAAGGACTTAATCACCAACTTCCTGAAGAGTTCCCATCTGATCTCACATCTCTGGTCATCAACATCTTGTCATCCTCTGTCATCTTCATTCCACTTACCAAATCTATAAAAACCACTGTCCCAAGCCATTGGCACAGCCACCAATGATTTGGACTAATGGGGGGAGGTGCTTAGAACTAAGTAAGGAAGAAGCTAAGGGGGAGCGATCACTCTTCCCATACCAGTGCCTGCGCCCACAACAGATCAATTAAGCCAGAATCTCTGGGAGTGACGCCAATGCATCTGCTTCATTTTAAAAGACTCCTTAGAAAAAGGAATGAACTGACTATTAAGCCATCCAAAAATGGGGGTGAATTTTAAATGCATATGGCTGAGGGAGAGGAGCCTGTCCAAAAAGGCTCCATGCTGTATGATTCTGTTTATACAACATTTTGGAAAAGGCACAACTATAGTGCTGCTAAACACATCAGTGGTTGCCAGGGCCTTAGGGAAGGAGCAGGGTTTAATAGGTGAAGCACAGGGAAGGTTTTATAGTAGTGGAAAACTTCTGTTTGATGCTGGAATGGTGGATACATGACACTCTGCATTTTTCAAAACCCATAAAACTATGTCACAGAAAAGATGAACCTTTATGCATGCAAAATTTAAAAATTATATCAGAGGTCAGAAAAACCCAGGGTAGAAGGTAGACTGTGACAAAAGAATCCAAATGCATTTAAAAAAAACAGTGGGGAGCAGAATGTGTTATCCAAGTAACTGAAATGCGTAGAGATTATAAGACTAAAAGCAAAATGAATTGTGCTATAGTTGATAAAGTCATTGCCCTCCAACTATGGATTACAATTTTGATACCACTACTTAAGTACTCTGAAATGGAACCTATAAGTGGATGGCTGATAATGGAAGCTAGGTTTCTCACTGTCTCAATAAGAGATTCCTGCCAAGCAAAGAGAAGAGGCTAGAATGATCTGTGTAGGAATAAATTAGGATGAATAAGAGATTTTTAGTATGAACTCCTGATTAGCTTAACACAGATGCAGATGAATACATACAGAAACATTTTCAGGTCTGTGTACATGCACAGCTTGGTTCACAAGACACATTTCCTTGCTCTGTCAGTTAAGAGGTCCTAGAAGCAATGATACTCCAGTGGCACACCTAGGACCCAGGGGTTGGTTTCTGGTTCCATTCTGCAATAAAAGGAACCAGGGCTTCTTGGAGAAATGACTTCATTAAAGATCTGAACAAGGAATACAGATCTGAACAATGACTTCATTCTCTATGTGAACAAGAGCCTAGAGCATCCTGGAGGACTTGAAAGTAAGGCCATCCTAAAACCAAGACTAGGGGGGAAAAAACCCCACAAGGATGGAGTTGTCAGAGAACCACAGAAGCAAACCAGAAGAGCTCCCAGTAGCCAGAGCTGGAAGTTGGACAACAAAACAGGAGCAGTACTAGGTTGTAACACTCTCCGTCCTCTCTTCCTCACTGTGACAAAAATACCTCATAAAACAACTTAAAGGAGGAAAAGTGTATTCTAGCTCATGGTCTCAGAAGTCTCAGTCCATGGCCAGCTGGCTCCATGGCTTTGGGCCCGAGGTTAGGCAGTTACCATGATGGAGCGGTGTGATGGGAGAAAGGTGCTCAGCCCCGCGACTGACTTCCTCTAAGTATGCCCATCCTGCCTGCAGTTTCCACCACCGCCCAGGAGTGCATTCAAATTTTTAACCCATTGTTACGGTTTAGATGTCAGTCATCCCCCAGAAGCTCATACGTGAGACAGTGCAAGAATTTTCAGAGGTTAAATGACTAGATTAAGAGAGCTGTAACCTAATCTGTGGATCAGTCCACTGATGATTAACTGTGGGCAGGTGGGGTGTGGCTGGAGGAAGTAGGTCACTGGGGGTGTGACTTTTGGGGTTTAGATTTTGTCCCTGGTGATCAGAGGTTCTCTCCCTCTCCCTCTCCCCCCACTTCTTCCTGTTACCTTGTCCTAAGCCACTGTCGTCCGTACACTCCTCTACCCTGGTGTTTTGCCACATCTCGGCCCAAAGCTATGAAGTCAGCTGACCATGGACTGAACATCTCAAGCCAAGAGTCTCAAATAAACTATTTGTCATCTAAATTGTTCTCATCAGGTATTTTGGTCAGAGTGACTCAAAAAAAAACTGATGAAAACATCCATTGAATGGATTAATGCACTGAGTAGAACCTAATGAGGCTAGAGCCCTCATGATCCAATTATTTCCTGAAATCTGACATCTCCATCCCTATCTGTAAACATTGCTGCATTGGGAACTAAGCTTTGAACACATGAGCTTTGGGGAGCGGGGGGACGTTCTGGATCCAAAGCATAACAAAGCCAAGTATAAAATAAACAGCCATATGACCATATTCATGTAAATAAGTGATCAAATAAATAAATAGATGGAGAATACATAAGTCCATGAGGAAGAGTTCCACATAACTGATGTTGCTGATGGAGGTTGTGATGGTTCAACTTTGGGTCCATTTACCGAGGCCGTGGTGCCCAGTTGTCTGTTAAGCTCTGGTCTAGATATTGCTATGAAGGTATGTCATGCATATGATTAACTTCTACAATCAGCTGACTGTAAGTGAAGGAGGTTTACCCTTAGTAATGTGGGTGGACCTCATCTAATCAATTAAAGGCCTAAAAAGCAAAACCTGAGGCTTCCTAGAGAAGAAGGGATCCTGCCTCAAGACAGCAGCACCAACTCTTCCCAGGGTCTCCAGCCTACTAGTCTTTCCTGCAGGTTTCTGACCGACAGTCCCCATAAACATTAAAATGAATCAGTAATTGTAATAGAGGAAATGAGGTATGTGGCACATGGGTAGTCTGTGCTATGTCTGTGTTGATCTCTTTAAAAAAAACTATTATAAAATAAATATTTTATTTTAAAAAAAAGTATTTCCTAGGAACTCTAATGTGCTACTAATGCTGAGAACCACTTCTCATCCACAGAAGATGCAGTATCCCAAGTTAGAATTGTGGTGATTAGTCTGTGTGCTCCCCAACCAGAACATGGGAATTAAGGAGGGGCGGGGATGCCAGGATTTTCTGCAGATCTCTGAAACAGAATCTCCAGGAGAAAAAAGAGAAGGGCCAGATGAAGGATAAACCCAAAGCTTCCCTTATGATTCTGAACTACCGCCCTGGATAAAAGCGATTCGTTTCAAGGAATTCCTAAATACTGAGGTTCAAAGGGTGTTTACGGGTGGTGATGCGCATTAGGTCCACCTGGGATTCGGGGTTCCACCTGGTAACTCCTCTGCAGCATGGGCCCCACAGGAAAAGATGTCAAGTTGTCACCCAACTCAGAAGCAATGAAGACTCCATGCACCAAGGGCTGCCTGTCCCGGCACCTGGCCGTGGCTGCCCTGGGGTCAGTGGCGGCTGCTCTCCTGTCCAGCAGAGCTCTGTTTTTCCCCCAACAGTTCTACAGCGTCAGCGGGATGCCCACAAGGAGCTTGGCTGACGACATCTGTGCCGTCTGTGGACAGAGGATCATCGTGGAGCTCGATGAAGAGGGGCTCATTGAAAACACCTACCAGCTGTCGTGTAATCACGTGTATCCTTCCCTGGGAACCCGCGGCCTTCCTCCTTCTTCAGGCCTCTGTCTTCCCTCCCTCTCCTCCTCCTGTTCCCGTCTCCTCTTCCATCTCCAAGTCCCAGACCTTTGTCCTCCAGCCCAGTCTTTGGAGACTTTCTGATAATCTCTGCTGAATAATGAGCTGCCAATTAAAATGAACTCCAGTAATGTCCTTTTTCTTTTTGGTGGCAGTACAAGGGATTGAAGCCAGGGTGCTTACCACTGAGCTATATCCCTAGCCCTTTTATTTTTATTTTGAAACAAGGTCAGTTCACTAAGTTGCTGAGGCTGGCCTTGAACTTGTAATACTACCTCAGCCTCCGGAGTCACTTGGATTACAGATGTGCACCATGTGCCTAGCCAGTAATTTTCTTTTTAAAGAGAACTCTTAATGCCACGTGGCCAGAAAGGTTGCAGCACCTGAGCAGGATGTTACCTGCGGAAGGTGGCAGAAGCCCCAAGTGAGCACATAACCAAGAAAGACTAGGAAAAGAAGGAGATTAAGGGTGAGAGAAAGAGTAAAAGTAGGGGGTTGGAGGTAGAGTTTAGGCATAGAGCACGTGATCAGCATGCATGAGGCCCGGGGTTCCATCCCCAGAACCAAAACCAAAACAGAACAGTGAAGTGTCAGGTGAAGGGAAGAACTTAAGATTGTTCAGGAGGAGCTGGTGTCTGAATTTTTTTTTTCACAACCAGGGATTGAACCCAGGGTTGCTTATCCACTGAGCCACATCCCCAGCCCTTTTTTGTTTTTGTTTGTTTTGAGACAGGGTCTCACTAAGTTACCTAGGGCCTTGTTCAGTAGCTGAGGCTGGCTTTGAACTTGCAATCCTCCTGCCTCAGCTTCCTGAGCCACTGGGATTAGAGGCATGTGCCATCACGCCCAGCTTGGTATCTGAATCTTGGTGGGCCAAAAAATCTAAAGTGTGCTTTTTCCTAGAGAAAACCCTAGGAGCCCCTTGTAGAAACAGGAATCATAGCGGGTGGCCAAGGGAAAAAACCAAACCCCTTCATCAGCTTTTTTGGAAGAAGTGTTAAAAATAATCGTGTCACAAGCAGCAGAACACCTTAGATGACAAAAGGAAGGCCCAATATGTGACTTCTTGGTCTTTAATCATTTGGCTCCTCTGTCTGTGGGTTCTTCCTCCAACAACTCTCTATTGACTGGGCATCTTGATGTGGGAGGTATCAGACAAGCCAGACCTGGAAGCTAGCATTTTTGGGGAACTCCAGGCACCCCTGATAAGGGCCTCAGTAGATTGAAAAATGCTGGCATCAAGAATCATGAACAAAGCATGGGCCGTCCAAGCATGTAACTATGGATATCACCGTTGTGTTCAGGTTGGCCAACATTCCATATTTTAATTTGTTCCTAAATTTTAAAAAAGCATCATTTATCTTTATTTTATAATACAGTATCAATTTTATAACATTATCTCTGTATACCCAGCCAAATCAAAGCTCTGGCATTATGAAACGGTTACACCAGCTGTCGTGTACCGCTGACACCCGCCTAATTCAGTCAGTAATACCTAATGCCGTCGATGTGCAGGGCCCATGATTCAATCCTGTTTAACCTGGACAGTTTCCACTTATTCAGTCCTGAGAATAGAATCAAAAACTGGTCCAAATGCATCTCAAATGTGTAATAGGAGCCTTTTCTCCAACATGTAAGCCTTAAAATTTTAAGGGAAGAAACACAGAAGATATCCCATATGGCATTCTATAGTAGTTTTTCAGTAAGATACTTTTCCCAAAAGACTATCAGTCTAAGTCAGAATTTTCCAAGTCTGGCCTTAGTTTTAAATATGATTTACTTTTCAAATGTTGGAACACAGCCCCTTCTTCCATTTGCAAGTGGAAATATTTTCTCTTTCCACCTTTAAAAGCCCTTAGAGATGGTGGTACATGTATGTATATGTGATCTGAATGTAGTCACCTTTAAATTTGCTTGCAGGGAATATTTCTAATGGCACATTTTAGCATGAGTCATATTAGTGAGGAGCAGGCCACCATGAGTCATATTAACAAGCAGGGATTATCTGAGTATTGCTCCAGGTCAGTTCTACCAATGTGCAGGTTTTTCAGGATGAAGATCTTGAAGATGAAAGAAAGAACACGTTAAGAAGAAATGGACATTTTGGTACTGGCTCTATGACCCCTGAACTCCATACCCATCTGAAAGATGAAACCTTGACTCCATCCCTTTTAAATGGAGAGCTATATGGATTTTGGTTTAAAATCTTTGTTGTAACACAGCACTTTGTTAATCCAAGCCTATTGGGGGAAAAAAATGTCCCCAATTCCAAGAACATAAAGTAGTGGAAACTCTGAGTTGCTTAAAGATCTAGTATTGAGGAATTGTGGACATAGCCTTCACGGGGTTACTCCTCCGTGGTCCTCCACTTGTTAGGGAGGGGCCGTCTACATCATTGCTGTTAACATGGGAGCGTGGCAGGCTGGTCAGAAGACCATGTAATCTTGGCCCTGAAAGTCACACTGGGAACAGCGATTTTAGAAAGTAAATAAATCAATAAGATGATCTCACTATAGTTAATCATTTTGCCCAAATCTGCAATATTGGGGAACCTAGAAATGCTTTTTTTCCAAAAATAATTGGTTTTGAATGATCCATTCATATATTCATTCAAACAGTATTTCTTGGGCACCTGCTTCAGGTGCTGGGGACACAGATGAGTGAGTCATAGTCTCACAGGTAAGGTGTGGCCTAAGAGAGACATGTATGTACACAGAAAGTCACGATGCATTGGAATAAGTCACTGGTGGTGTGCAAAATCATGGGGTTCACTTTCAGCTTTAGGGGCAAAGTGTCCGACCTTCTGAAAAGGGTGATGCACACAAATGAATTTGTAAGTGGCTAGAGTTTGAGAAGTTCAGATTTTTGAGCTTATATTCAAAATTAAAAATAATTGACCCCTTATCAGTAATAAAAAGAAAGTTGAGGAAAAAACTTAGGAAGTCAATAAAAAGGTCTGTAAGTTTAGAAATGGGGTGGTGTGGCTCGATGGTAGAGCATATGTTTAGCATGTGTGAGGCCCTGGGTTCATCCCTGGCAACAAACAAGCAGGCAGGGGGGAGAGGGGTGCGGTGATATATCTGTAAGTTTATGATCACAAGTAATTTAAACTTGCCAAAGTGTCTAGGACGAGGCTGAGTGCATAGAAGTAATGCACAAAAAGGAGAATTGTGGTGAACACATTAGAAATGGAAAAATAAAGAAGGTAGTGAAACAAAATAGGCTCATGTAAGACAAAAGCTTCCTCACATCCTTTATCGGACTCTTACCAGACTCAAGCGAGGGAAGAACAAGTCAGGCCAAGAAGCTAAGTAGATTCCTCAGGTCAGAAAGCTAATCGGGCTCCCACTGTCCTTGGGCTCTCTGTCCTTGGGATTACCATTGTCCTAGACAAAGCCCTGCCAAAGGGCTGTGCACAGTCCAGCCATGACCAACAGCCATGCTGGCCTCTAACGGTGGATGATGTCCATGTCACCCTGAGCCAGACATTGCCACTGACTATCCAGAAGCTTCCCTAACAAGATGCTTCAGCTTTCACGAATTCTGCATCCGAGGTTGGTGTATTGTTGGTAAAAAGCAGACCTGCCCTTACTGCAAAGAGAAGGTTGATTTGAAGAGGATGATCAGTAACCCGTATCCTTTTAAAAAGTGCGATGACCCTTACCTTCAATGTTTCTGGGGATGTGCTCTTCCATCTAAACATTTATTGTCTTTGCATAGTTACAGCAAAAAAAAAAGTTTCTGTTCTCTCTAGCAATTTATTTCACAACATTTAAAATCTCTTGTCTGTGCCTATATTATTCTGGTTAGAAAGTGTAGTGCCCCCAGTATTCCATTCTTTGTGTTTCATATTTTCCACATCAAGGGATTTAGCAGAAATCGAATGAGACCATGTGAAAGATAAGTAGATTATATGGAAAAGTAATCCAGATAGGTGGATGAATAGATAGAGGGATTGATATTTAAATGGTTAGACTGAATAGGTGAGTGCAGGGACTGAGAGATAAATTGGAAAATTTAAAAGCCCCACGTGTGAATTAAAATATAGAGGAGTATTTTTAGGGTGTACCAAATTTGTTTATTACCAGAAATGAGTAAGTTTCCCCCCACCCTGGATTTTAGCGTTTTAGATTCCGCAGCATGCCTAATCTCTTAGGCTAGGTCCTGGTGATGATGAGATTGAGAGGAAACAAGACTCACAGCCTTGACCAGCTCATGGCATGCCCCCCACCACTGTATACAGAAGGGCAGTGAGTGCTGGCATGGCCCTCTCTTCCCATAAGACACACTTACTAAGAGACACCTAAACCTTGCAGGTTAAGGAAGCAGCCTCCTAGCTCCCATCTCCTCTCTCCCCAGCAGCCCTGAATGTGTGGTCTCCTGGGGGCTGCTGACAGCAGAGCACATGGCAAAGCAGGTGGAGACGTCCACGTAGGGCCTTAGAACAGCAGACAGTGTTCGTGGGCCTTTGGGTCTCAGGCCATGCTGTGGCAACAGAGCCCAGCCTCAACAGCCACCTGATCCTTCACAGGTCTGGCCTCCAGCCTGCTGCCCAACTCAAGGCTGGTGGTGCACAACTACCTCCTCCTTCTTTTCCATCCACTGTCCCGAATTTCACTACTAACAGGAGGAGATGGAGTCCAGTACAGCATCTGATTCATAACTTGTAAAACTGTAATACATAAACCTTTGTTATAAAATTAGTGATAATAGCTGGGCGAGTGACACGCGGCTTTGGAGGCTGAGGCAGGAGGATTATGAGTTCAAAGCCAGCCTCAGCAAAAGTGAGGTGCTAAGCAATTCAGTGAGACCCTATCTCTAAATAAAATACAAAGGGGCTGGGGATGTGGCTCAAGCGGTAGCGCGCTCGCCTGGCATGCGTGCGGCCCGGGTTCGATCCTCAGCACCACATACCAACAAAGATGTTGTGTCCGCCGAGAACTAAAAAATAAATATTAAAAATTCTCTCTCTCACTCTCTCTCCTCTCTCACTCTCTCTTTAAAAAAAAAATTTATAAATAAAATACAAAATAGGGCTGGGGATGTGGCTCCATGGTCAAGTGCCCCTGAGTCCAATCCCCAGTATCCAATTAATTAATTAAATCAATGATAATAGGCTCACAAATGTAACCTTAGATGATAGTTTAAATACCAAAGGATGGTTCAGTGAATCATTTCTTTATATAGACTGAAAAGAATGAAGTGCTAAATATTACGTGTACTCTTTTTTTTTTTGTTTTTTTTGAGACTCAGTATAAGGAAAAGCTACTTGTAAAAGAGCTGCCCTTTGTAAAATTGCTATCAGAGTCACTATGCGTTAAGTTAAGGTCCCTTAGCAGAAGTTACCAGATTCCAGAAAAAGGAATGTCTTGCCCATGAACCAGGGTTATTCTTTTTAATATATAAGTTCTCTCTGATGTGTCGACTGCAGGAAAGCTGTTTTTGCTCACTTTCCAATGTAGTCATTCCCTCTGCCTCCTTCATTTAGGATATACCCTTGCCTTCTATCCTTGTTTTGTAGTTTGGGATTTTATTTTAAATAGTTTCAGTTTATTTTCAGAAAGTGAATATGGTGTAAATAAAAATGATAAACATAATGCCAAAAACATCATGTGAAAAACCAGGTGCAGTGACACACACCTGTAATCCCAGTGGCTCTGGAGGCTGAGGCAGGAGGATCTCGAGTTCAAAGCCAGCCTCTCAGCAACGGTGAGACAGTAAGCAACTCAATAAATGTCTCTTAATAAAATACAAAATAGGGCTGGGATGTGGCTCAGTGGATGAGTGCCCCTGAGTTCAATCCCCGGTACAAAAAAAAAGCATGTGAGGGCTTTCTCTCTCTCTCTCTCTCTCTCTCTCTCTCTCTCTCTCTCTCTCTCTCTCTCTCTCTCCTCCTTCCCTCCCTCCCTCCCTCTCTCTCCCTCCCTCCCTCTCTCTCCCTCCCTCTCTCTCATTTGTATTCTCTCTCTCCCCCTCTCTCATTTGTATTCTCTCTCCCTCCCTCTCTCTCCCTCCCTCCCTCTCTCTCATTTGTATTCTCTCTCTCTCCCCCTCTCTCATTTGTATTCTCTCTCTCTCCCTCTCTCTCTCTCTCTCCCTCTTTCTCCCTCTCTATCATTTGTTTTTTTCCCTCTCCCCCTCCCTCCCCCCCCCTCTCTCTCACTGTTTTGCCCAAGCTGGCCCCAAACTCCTAGGCTCAAGCAATCCTCCTGCCTCAGCCTTCTTAGCAGCTGGGTCTGCACACAACATCATGCCAGCACAGGAAGGGCTTTTATTGAGCACATAGAATTAACAAGAAGGGAAACAACCATTTATTACATTTCTTACTATATTTTCAAATGATGTTTATGACTATTTCTGTTACTTGGCTGTATACAGAACAACCTCCTTAACACAGACTCAGCTGGGAACGCACCCATTTTTTGTATGGGCAAATCCTGGATTGGCTTCGATATCTGGTGGCCTGGCAACCTGTGGTAATAGGAGTTGTTCAAGGCATTAACTATTCACTGGGGCTGGAATAGCACAGCAGACTTACTCCAGCAGCAATGTATTGCATGGCTGAAATATTTTTAAATCCTTCGTTCTATATTTAATATTGATATTCCTTTTTTCATTTTAGAGATGATCCCCAGAGTTCAGAAAACTAAATAAAATTTGGTATCACACTTAAAGCAATTTATCTTTGTGCAAAGAATTAAAGAGAAGCTAAATGGTGGAATAAACAAAGTATGCTCTCACATCTTTCCTATCCCAATTGTTTTCTAGAAACCCATACATGCAATACATTGGTCATACCCCTCATGGACATTCCACCCCAAGTTTGGCTGAGAATGGTCTCACCTGAAAAGGGTTTCAAGGGTTTTCAAAGTACTTGTCACATAGAGCATGGAGTTATAATTCGTTATAATAATATCATCAGTTCAGTATCTTCAGAGAAAGTAGAACTTTTCAGTTATCTGCAGTTTAAGGATTTTGTCTTTCTACTCAGTGTGCTATCATCGTGTGGAAGCACCCACAAAGCACTTGGACAGAAGGTGGGACTCCTGAAGTCTGCTATATCGGGTGCTACACTTACTCAGTGGGCCACAGCTACTCTGGGGTCCTTGGGGGCTGCTGAGTGCACTGCACCCACCCAAGCATACACTGAAGGGGAAAGAGTCACTCTGTTTTAGTGTTACTCACTGTATGCACACTCACACACGCAAATGCACAAATATACGAGGACAGCGTGTTAGCTTATGTGTTCCTGTGACACATAAAATATGTAACACAAACAACTTGAAATACAAAAAGATTTATTTTAGCTCAGAATCTCAGTGTGTTCAGTCTGTGGTTGGCTGGCTCCTTGCGTTGGGCCTGAGGTGAAGCAGGCCATGATGGAAGGGCATGGACAATGGTATTCATCTTATGAAAACCAGGAAGCAGAAAAAGAGAGGAAGAGCCAGGGACAAGATATAGTCCCGATTTTCACACCCCCAAGTGACATACTTCCTCTAACCATGCCCCACCTTCTGACATTTTCCACCTCCTCCCACTAGTCTCTTCAAGTTATTAATCCACCAAATGGATTAATCCACTGATGAGGTTAGAGGCCTCATGGTCCAATCCCTCCTGAAAGCACCACTTCTGCGCATTACTGCACTAGGGACCATGTCTCAACACCTGAGCTTTGGGGGGACATACCACATCCAAACCATAACAGACATACGCCATCATTCTGTTTCTGTACTCTGCGGTTAACTTTTTCATACCTGAAATCATGTCATACTTTTATTCCACGAAGGCAGGGAATTCTGTCTGTCTTGTTTCCTACTGTGTCCCCAGCACTTACATAGTGCCCAGCGTGTAACAGGCACTTAGTAAAAGGAAATGCTTTTCTGAAAGAATAAATCAATTTGACAGGAGAGAACAAAATTAACTGAGTAGGGGAAAACAGAATTAACCCAAGAATCATATGCTGGAATCCCCAAATTGTTCAAATTACTGTTATTTTTTAAACAGTCAACACTGTATACAGAACACTAGATCCCTATTCTGCAGCACTTGAGGATGCCTACTCTGCATCACACCTGCATGAAATAGGAAGGAGTACATCAACTGTTATTTTCCTTGTCCAAATATTGGCAGTGACTTAGTGTTATTCAAAGTTCTGTCATCAATGTGTTTACAGAATTACACTATTCTACCATTATGTATGAATAACTCCATCATAATAAGTTTAATCCCTCCCCCAAATTTCAAACAAGTGTCCAATACCATAGAACTGATTAAATGATGGCCTACTCATAGAGAAGGATAGTACTCAGTTGTTAAAAATTATGGTCTCCTCTCAAAAAACTAGAAATAAAACTTCCATCTGATCCAGTAATCCCACTACTGAGTATATATCCAAAGGAAACAAAATCAGTGTGTTGAAGAGATACTTGCACTCCCACATTTACTACAGCATTCTTTACAATAGACAAGAGGTAGAATGTCAATTGATGGATAAATAGATAAAGAAAATGTGGGGAATATATATGATGCATTAGTATTCAGCCACAAAAAAAAATGAAATTCTGTCCTTTGCAGCAACATGGACAGAACTGAAGAATATTATGTTCAGTAAAGTGAGTAAGGAAGAGAAAGACAAATAAATACCACATGTTCTCACTAATATATGGAAGCTAAAAAGTTGATCTCCTTAAACTAAGGGAATAGCTTGATGGGTGCTTGCCTGGTGTGCAAGGCCCTGGGTTCAATTCCTAGCACCACACACACAAAAAAATGTTGATCTCATAAAAGCAAAGAGAACAGTGGCTGGGAAGGGTGTGGAGGAGGGAGGGATGGAGAGAGGCTGGTGAGCAGGTACAGGGGTGCAGTTGGAAGAGAGCAATGACTTCTGTTCTGTGGCACAGTAGGATAACTATGGTTAAACACCATTTGTTGCATATTTAAAAGTAGTTAATAAGGGAGATTTTAAATACCCCTAACAGAGAAATAATAAATATTTAGGTGATGGGTATGCCAATTATACGCTGATCTGATCATTGCACATGGTATACACATATTGAAATATCACGCTGGCCCCCATAAACGTACAATTATTAAATGCCAATTAAAATAAAAACATATTTTTTAAAAAAAAAGTTCTGTCATCAAGAGAACTCACATGAAGATTTCCACCTGTTGGTAATTTTCCTTCTTCAAACTGCCCAGTGCTTCATTATCATATGGGCATCACCATCCAGGTTACTAGATTTAATCACTATTCATTTCCCTACTCAGCACATATTTCAATAATTCAATGCTTCAATAATTGTACTAGGCATATTCAAGGGATAAAGAGATAAACCAAGTTTTTTGAGCTTACAGTCCATTGACAAATAAAAGATCTTGCATCTGAAAAAATGGTTTTTGTTCCAAAAAATGGTCCCTTACACTGATCTCTGATGTATTTGCTGCTTGCCCTTTTTGGACAGCTGCACGAGGGTAGCTTCTGGAACCTTAAAAGTCTGAGCAGCTAAAGCAATATTTCTCTTCATGGAGTTCAAAATGGTCCTTGCAGTTCAGAAATGTCAGATGATCACTAAACTAATCAGCTTTCCATTACTGAAGCGAGTACCTGAGATCAGCAAGTTAAAAAGAGGAAAGGTTTATTTTAGCTCACAGTTTTGGAGGTTTCAGTCCCTGGTTCCTTGGCACCATTGCTTTGGGGTCTGTGGTGGGCAGTAAATCACGGCAGGAAGCACATGCCCGAGAAAGGTGCCCACTTCATGGGAACCAGGAAGCAGAAAGAAAGAGGAAGAGGAGGAGTCAGAGTCCCAATATCCCCTTCAGGGACTCAATTTCAATAACCCACCTGCATTCCACTAGGCCCCATCTCCTAAAGGTCCTACCACCTCCCAGCAGCGCCACTGGCTGGTGATCAAACTGTCAACACCTGAGACTTCAGGGGACATTCAATGTGCAAAATGTAGCAATCAGTAAACAATCTAAAAAAAAAAAAAAAGGAATATGCCATTTTCTTTATAAACTGTAAGTATTTACATTCTAATCTCAATTTTGTGAAGTATTAGGTACACCTGCATTGATAAAGATTGGAGAGCTATATACTAGTTACCAGTGGTTATACCAAGGTGATGGAATAAGAGCTGATTCCTATTTTTATATATTATCTTTTCTAAAATTTTTTCAGTGATGTTCAACATTGTAATAAAAAAATTATAAAGATTATTTTAAAGGTAATCTTAAGTCTATCAATAAACTTTGAGGCTATTACTATTGGTATTCAAAAAAAATTTTTTTTCTTAAGGGAGGGTCTCACTAAGTTGCTTAAGGCTGAGGCTGGCATCAAATTTGCAATTCTCCTGCCTCAGCCTTCAGAGCTGCTGGGATTACAGGCACGTGCCACCCCGCCTGGCTGCTGTTCAAATTCTTAAAGCTAAATATATAAATCAAGTCAATGTATCTCTGGTTCTCACAATAATCAACATGGCGCTTAGTATAGGCAGTGAGAAAGAAAAGCAGAAAATTCATCGCTGTTTGGGGGTTTCCTTCTGCTGAACCTACCCCCCCACACACACACTTTTTTTTTTTTTGGTCCTGGGGATTGAACTTGGAGACATTCGACCACTGAGCCACATCCCCAGCCCTATTTTGTATTTTATTTAGAGACGGGTTCTCACTGAGCTGCTTAGTGCCTTGCCGTTGCTGAGGCTGGCTTTGAACTCACAATTCTCCTGTCTCGCCTCCTGAGCCACTGGGATTACAGGCGTGTGCCACCACACCTGGACTAAACCTACCCTTTTTTCCTCTTAGGCTGGTGTGTTTCATCTTCCACACTCTCCTGGGACTTGGTATTAGAAGCACTGTGTGAGTTCTCCAAGATTAACACTTGATATATACTGAATGAACTTATTTCCTTTGGGTAATTTTGAGAACAGCAGGGTTTCTTTTAGCCCTGCTAGTCCTGATGATAGAAAAAAAATCCACTTAAGCCTATAATTTTATAAAGAAATGTATCCCTTCCTGAAAAATCATAATAGCTCACATCTATGCCAGGCATTGCTGCCATATCACACCAGGCAAAACGGTTCTCAGGCTTGGAACCCTTACCCTCCTCACACCCTCCAGAAGCAAGGGTACCAAGGAGCATGTGCTCTGTGGATTACACACATTGCTGCGTTCCAAACCTAGCAGGTGCATGCAGGTGACTGTCCCTATTTTGAGGACAAGAAAACATTTTGAATCAGGCCAGGTGACTTGTCCAAGGTTATACATCTGCCAACCCAGATCTCTTCTCAGTCCAGAACCCAATTAACCACATAAGCCTAGTCTGGTTGAGATTTGAGCAGGGGTCAAAGGTGGTTCACTCCCTTTCAAACACAGTTCCCAGCAAAGAAGAAAGCTGCACAGAATCAGAAACAAGCTCTTAGCAAAGAGTGCTCATCGGAATTTAATGTGTTATTAAATCTTGACTATAGACATTAATATATGCTATCATGATCATCAAATTATTGTTGACTGAACTGTTTCTGAATCATGATAAAGAACCTTTAGGTATATAGTTATTTAAAAATCTGTTCAGCTCACATGGGTTGTTTGAAAATTTTCAGAAGGAAAATTTTAAAAAAGGAAAGCTTTTTTTTTTTTTCAAATTGGAAACATGACTTTCAAAGAAAGTGGCACACATTTGTAATCCCAATGGCTTGGGAGGCTGAGGCAGAAGGATAACAAGTTCAAAGCCAGCCTCAGCAGGGAGACCCTAAGAAACTCATCAAGACCCTGTCTCTAAATAAAATATAAAGAAGACTGTGGATGTGGCTGGGTTGTTAACCACCCCAGTTTTCTGTCCATGGTAGGGTACCAAAAAAAAAAAAAAAAAAAAAAAGACTTTCAAAGAACAAAAAAGCAGCACGTGGCATGTGCAGGTGGTCAAAGGCTGAGGAAGTTCAGGGTCCCATGTGGGAGACTTCCTTCAGCTTCCTCAAAACTAAGCATTTTATTGTCTCAATAGTTTTGCTTTCACGGTAAGACATAATTTATTGACTCCTGCATTAGACGTACTCTTTCAAGTAAATATGGCTGGAGAAATCTGTTAAATACCCAAGAATGTAGACCCCATTCACAATGAAACTGCACCCTGGGGATATTTTGTATCCTGAAAAATTGAACAGCGGACACACAGCCCTTTTGTAGGAAGAGCAACAAGTCTAATCTAGTGTCCTCAAACACTTCTTGCTGCTCTTGAGATCAACTGTACCCAGAGATGAGAGGGGGTGGCACGGAGAATGCTCCCTTTGGCTACCCCTGAGTGGCTTCACAACAAGCCAGCCCACCTGAGACAACCATTTGACACCTTTGGTGCATCTGTGCCATTTGCTGATGAACTGAGCCAATTGCCATGGATCATTCGGATACCCAGTAATGGAACTGGGTCATGATGATATTATAGAATTTTTAAAAACTTATGTTTTCTAATCTCGTAACCGTTTTTGTACAACAGCACTGTAGATAAAATTTGCAGTTTAAGTAGTTTTAGTGAACAAGTCCTCAAATAATAGAACATTCCCGTGAATGCAATTATGTCAGAATGAACTAAGTGACACCAACTGAAGACCACCACTCAGCCAGACTATAATCCAGGAACCTAAGATTTTATTGCAGTTCTTAAGTTTATCCAAAAGCCTTCCTGCTGAGCTTCTTCCCGGGGCCACTCCAGGTAGGTCTTGGTGTTCATGATCTTCCGCAGCTTACAGAAGCGCTGGGGGATGGCCTTCTTCTCAATGGGCTCCAGCAGGACAAGAATGGCCGCGTCGTCGTTCTCATCAAAGAGGCGGAAGTGGGAGAAGTCCAGCTCATACTTGCACCACTCGCTCCTCACGAAGTTCTCCGAAAGCACGAACACGGTTTTGTGGCTCTTCTCGATGCAGTCGATGATGTTGTCGATGATCCACTTGCCAGGGACGAAGTCGCGCTTGTGCAGACACAGCTTGAAGGGCGGCTCCCAGTTCTCCAGCTCCTGCACCAGGAGGTTCTCCACCCAGTGGGAGTCCCGCTCGCTGTAGGAGACGAACGCGTCGTAGCAGATGTCCCTGCACGGCGCCTTCCGGGGCTTCCTTTTGGCCTGGAGCCAGGCCCACATCATCTTCAGGTACCACACACCGTGGAAGCGGTGGCACAGGCCCCCCGTGAGCAGGATCAACAGGAAGAGGGCACAGCACACGCCAGACACCAGCGCCACCCGGTGGCACTCGGAGGCAGAGAGCCGGGCGTCGAGCACGCGCTGGCCGCGCACGTGGGAGGGAGAGTCACACAGGTAGCTGTCTGGCCAGTCCACCAGCACCTGGGCCAGAGCCGGCTGCTGCTGAGTGAAGGACAGGAATTCACAGGAGCAGATGAAGTTGTTGCCACCAGCTTCCAGAGTCTTCAGTCTGTGAAACGAATCAAGTTGCTCCTTAGAGAAAGTATTTATGGTATTCCTGCTGATATTCATGACTAGTAACATGGGTAAGGAAGAAGCATCTGGAAGAATCTTCAGCTTATTTCGAGAAATATAAAGTTCTTTGAGTTGAGGTAAAATTAAAGAAAATGAGTCGAGATTATTATTGCTGACATCTAAAATTTCCAGGGTCCTGGGAATGCAGTTGGTTACGTGGTGTATCCGGGTGCTGGACAAGTTCAAATATTTCATCTTTTGTGGCCACTGACAAGCTTCAGGCATAGCATGAAAACTGTTCTTACTGACATCAAGGTTGGTCAAGTTTTTCAGAGTCAGCAAAACCTCTCCAGTTTTTTCTAATGATGTCAAGTGATTTTGCCTTAAAATTAAGGTCTGCAGGGAGGGCCAGCCATCCTCACAGGCTGAATTTTTCAAGTATTCTTCAACCATCAGATTTTCACTGAGATCTAAGTGTTCTAATGATTTTAAATGTTGTGAAAATGAACAAGGAACCAGAAAAACCTTACTGTTCTCCACTGTGATTTTTTTAATTCTTTCAGTGATTGGATACACAGTGCTCAGATCATAAAATAAGTAGAACTTTGGGATATGCAACTTCCGTATAGTGACTGTTTCCACTTTACCTGGAATTTTAATTTTCTCGAGCTCAGATACATGAAAATCACCAACTCCATTAAGAGTACAGTCATCAAACTCCACCTCCAACAACTCAGAAGCATAACTCAACAGTTTCACAAGGTCATTAAAACTCTGATCGGTCATGTCTACATTTCTAAATGTGAACTTTTTAATCACTGGATTCGTTTCACTGATGGATAGCCCTGAAAAGTGGAACATGTCCAAGTCTGTATCTCTCAGTTCAAAAGATTCCACTGAACTTAAAAGATCTACAAAAATCTCCACCAGTAACATAGGTTGCTTCATATGAAGGATCAGATAACTGATGTTCTGAATTGACTTCAAACTTTGGGGCTCATAACTCTGGAGACTAGATGCAATGATCTCAAGTTCTTCCAGAAAGGTGAGTCCAACAAAATCTATTCTCTGAATCCCAGTGAAGGTGTAACTATTTCCTACCCTCAGGATTCGCAAATTTGGAAGGTGAGAAAAAAGAGATATTTCCCCAAGTGTTTTATAAGGATTTCCCAGTAAGTTTAAAATTTTCAAGGAAGAAAGGGGCCTAAACCAGGAAGACGATAGATTAGATAACTGATTATCAGATAAATCCAAATGTTCCAGATGGCTTAGGGAAGAAAAGGCATCTTCCTGAATTGTGCTGATCTCATTGGACTTCAGCATCAGAGCCCGGAGGTTGACACACCTCTGCAGATCAGCTTGGCCGATATAGGTGATCTTATTGTTGGACAGGTCAAGCCCTCTCATGGCTGCTGTGAGCCCTGAGGGAATGGAGCTGAAAGATCTGGAGCGGCCATCACAGATGCCAGTGGGGTTGCAAGACAGAGGAGCCGGATCTGGAGACCCTTCCTTGGAGAGGAGGATTATGGCCCCCAAGGCCCACACTGTCCACAAAGCCCGTGGCATTGTCCAGGATTCCACCTACAAATAAAAGCGGTTCCAATGAGTGATTGTGTCTGACAACATAACTGATTCTTGAGAAATGCTTTATCAAGCATCTCACAGTCCCCCCCACCTCTCTCTCTCTCTCTCACATACACACACAGAGGAAATAACAGGAAGGCAAATGGAACATATGAATGAGGATGAGAAATGAATTCCCTGATACATACAGCAGCACAAACAGGGGGGCCACTGCTCAGACTTAAAGTACCACCATGTGGGAATGTGGAACAGGCCTCAATAAAAATGGGTTATAAGCAAATAAAGGAACAGGGGCATGATCAAGCAAGCAGTTTAAGAAGAGAGCTAGGGGATTGGGGTTGTGGCCCAATGGTGGAGCGCTTGCCTGGCACATGTGAGGCACTATGTTCAATCCTCAGCACCATGTAAAAATAAATAAATAAAATAAAGGTATTGTGTCCATCTACTGTGTGTGTGTACACACACACACACACACACACACACACACACACACATATTTTTAAAAAAAGAAAGAAAGAAATGAGCTAGGCTCACCATAGCCACTTTCTATCACCTCTTCCTGAATTGGAAACCCTCTTAGCTTTAAGCATGCTTCTCCCCTTCCTTAATACCCGGCACATAAAGAACTCATAGAACCAAACTACTGCTCTCATGGACAGCTGTTCACTGGATGGAGCTCTAGAAATAGCATGCTCTTTGACCAAAAGAAAAAGGTTTCATGGTCACCAACCCAGCCTGCACCTGCTACTTTCAGGCAAGAGGGATGTTGGGAGTCCCAGGCTGAGCAAAGTACCTTGCTGAGTTGAGGAATACTCAAACCATCAGAACCTTCTCTTCCTGCAGAGAGGTTCAGAAAGCAATGTTCAAGCCTGGGTGTGTTGTTCAGATGAATAGAGAGGAAATAAACCTGTTTGCACACAACTGCTGTTTTAGTTTCAGCCAGGAATCCAACAGTTTTCTCTCTGCCCACCTTCGGGGCCCTACATTTTCCCCTAACTACGTTCAGTGCCCCTGTTCCTTGGATCTGGGTGCCTTTGTCCGTATTTGTTCATGAACTAACTCTACACATTTTTTAAAAAATTATTTAACCCCAAATACAAAACATTTTATGGAAAGAACTAACTTCCCACATTCACAGAATCTAAGCTGTCATAAGGATCCGGGTTATACAATTTACAGTCAGAGAGAATTTAATTGCTGTTGGAGACAGAATTTTTATGCTCACACTGAATCCCCTCATCTGTTTAGATAAATGGGTCATACCATGCATATTTATTCTGGATTTTCATTTTATCATCAGTTTTATTGAGGTATAATTAGTATTAAAAACTGTAAATAATTAATGTGCACAATTTGGTGAGCTTAGACACAAGTACACATTCATGGCATCCTCACCACAATCCATGTGATAAACATATCTATCACTTCCAAAGATAAACATATCTATTACTTCCAAACATTTCTTCACTTTTTTTTTTTCTTGCAGTACTAAGACTGAACCCAGGGGCACTCTACCACAGAGATACATCCCCAGACCTTTTTTAATTTTTACTTTGAGACAGACTCTCAGACAAGTTGCTGAGTTGCCTATTGAGACATGATTCAATGTCTTTGTTCTGTTAATAAACTGTAGTGATTGCACTGGTGAATTTTAAAGCGTTAAGATAATACGACTTTAAAAAATAAACCCAAGTTAGACAAGATGTATTATCCTTTTCATATATTGCTGGATTTTACTTAGTAATATTTTGTTTAGAACTTTTATATCTATATTCAGAAACAAATTTGCCCTGTCAATTTCCTTTCTCGGGACATTCTCATCTGGTAGAATTCACCAGTGTCGCCAGGCGGGAAGTTTTGTTATCTGTGTGTTTTGTTTTGTGACACAGAATAAATTTACTTAACAACTACAGAACTATTCAGATTTTCTTCCTCTTATTTTCAGTAAGTTGTATTTTTCAAATTTTCAATTTTATTATTTATAATATTTTTATTATTTTAATGTCTAGAGGATTTAAGGTGTTTAAAAAAAATGAGACAAATTAGGATGTATCTTAAGCAAAGAATGGTTCATGCTGTGCTTGGAACCGGGGTTGGGGGGAAGTTCAGTGTAAGCAGTGAGGTTTTATAGGCTGAATACAGAAGCAAAGTAGGGGAACCATCTGATTGGACTGGCTACAGCCAGGCCACTTCCTGGACATGATGTGATGAGGTATTCGCCTTCTATGGGCCTGTCTAATCATTCAGCTACCTGTGACTGGCTGAAGGCTGGCTGTTTGAGAGTGGCTAAAACAGCTATTTGTTACCAAAAATGACTTCTAGCTGGGGATAGTGGAGTTCACATGTAATCCCAGTGTCTTGGGAGGCTGAGGCAGGAGGATAGGGAGTTTAAAGCCAGCCTCAGCAACATAGTGAGGATCTAAGCAACTCAGCCAGTCCCTTAGAAAAGGACTGGGGATTTGGCTCAGTGGTAAAGCACCCCTGGGTTCAATTCCTGGTACCACAAAAAAATAATAATAATAACAAATAAACTACTGAGTTAGGCTTGGGTCTGTATATACTAGTTAATTTGCAGTTTATTACAAAGTACAGAGACAGTCTCCAGCTAATGGACTCCAGCTTATTTTATTTAATGAAATGAAGTCCTCTGTTTTATTCTTTCATGAGTTTTATTTGTGCCTACTTTTATTCTTGATTGTCTTCCATTTTTTATTAACATTTTCAGTTCTGACTTTACAGATTGTCTACTTTCTATTTCGTTATTTTCCACTGTTCTGTTACTACTTCCTCCCTTCTGCTTTCTCTGGATTTATTTAACTGTTATTTCTCTAATTTCTTGTTTGGTCATTAACTGCCGGCCATTATTCAATTTCAGTACATGCACTTAAGGTTAGATATTATCACTAAAACAATAGTTTTGCTGCATTTGACATGTTTCTTTATGTCGTTTATTCAAAATTCATTTTAAAACATTTTGTAATTTCTATTATGGTTCTTTTATGTCCCATGGTTTATATAGAAATGTAGGTACTAATTTCCCAACATATGGGCTTTTTTTCTCTCTTTTTTTTTTTTTTTTTTTTTTGGAGGGGGGACGGTTCTTTGTGGTTGTTCTCTGCTCTAGTTGCATTATGGCAAGGAAAAAAACATACTCAGAATGATTTAAATCCTTTAAAATGTGTTGCACTTTGTTCTGTAGTCCAGGATTTGTGTATGTTCTGTGATTTCAGCAGCTGTTGGGACAATATTTATACTGGTCCATCCAACCAACTACATTAATCATGCTGTTCATATCTTCTCTTCTTTACTGACACATGATAATCATATGTACTTATGGGGAACAGTGTACACTGATGATCAAACATATTCCACACATGGATACTAACAATCAAATCAGGATATTTGGTATATTAACTGCCTCAAACATTGATCATCCTTTGTGATGAAACTATTCAAAATCCTCTCTTCTAAATTACTTTGAAATATACAGTATAACATTGTTAACTATGAACAGCAGAGCGTATTCCCCTATCTTATTGTAATTTTATCCCCATTGACCATCTCCCCACCCTTCCCAGCTGCCCACCCTCCTCAGCCTCCGCAAACCCCTACTTCACTGGGTATTTCTATGAGATCATCTTTTTTAGATTCCACAATTACAACATGTAGTATCTGCCTTTCTGTGCCTGGCTTATTTCTCTTATGTCATCCACGTTCTTCCTTTTTATGGCCAAATAGTGTGTGTGTGTGTGTGTGTGTGTGTGTGTGTGTGTGTACACACCATTTTCTTTATATATTCATCTACTCCATCATTTATTTTCCTTTTTTGAAATTCTGGGGATTGAACCCAGAGGCTCTCCACCACTAAGCCATACCCCCAGCCCTCTTTATTTTATTTCAATACAGGGTCTCACTAAGTTGTCAAGGCTGGCCTTGAACTTGCAATCCTCCTGCCTCAGACTCCTGAGTCTCTGGGATTAGGTGCCTGGCTTTTTGTTGTCTTTTTAATAATTGCTATTCTAACTCGGGTGAAGTGATCTCTCACTGTGGGTTTGAGTTGCATTACCCTATTGATTAATGATGTTCAGCAATTTTTCATATATCTGTTGGTCATTTGTATGTTATCTTTAGAGAATTCACTTCATGCCTTTTGCCCATTTTTAATAAATTTTTTTGTTATTGTTTTAAATCCTTATGTATTCTGGATATTAACCCCTTGTCATATGCACAGTTTGCAAATATTTTCTCCCATTCTGTAGGCTGTCTCTTCACTCTGTTGTTTCCTTCTTTGTACAGAATATTTTTTAATTTATTTTTAATTGTAACAGAGTCATTTACATATTTGTGGGGGTACAGCTGATCATTTGATACAAGTGTGCAACATGTAATGATCAAGTGAGGGTAATTAGCATATCCATCTCCTTAAACATTAGTTATTTCTTTGTGTTTGGAGTCTACAAACTCCTTTTTTCTAGTTTTTTATAAACTACATAATAAGAGTCAGGCATGGTGGTGCATGCTTATAATCCCAGTGACTCAGGAGGCTGAGGCAGAAGAATCATGAGTTCAAGCCAGCCTCAGCAAAAGCAAGGTGCTACGCAACTCAGTCAGACTGTCTCTCTAAATAAAATACAAAGTAGGGCTGGGGATGTGGCTCAGTGATTGAGTGTCCCTGAGTTCAATTCCTGGTACCCCCCCCAAATAAATAAATAAAAATTAAAAGCATAAAAAGGGACTGGGGATGTGGCTCAGTGGTAAAGCACCCCTAGGTTCAATCCCCAGTACCAAAAATAAAAATAATAAGCTGTAAACTGTAGTCACCTTACTGTGCTATAGAGCAATAGAACCTATTCCGCTACTAACTGGCCTTGGGCTCCTGTTATCCAGCTGCCCTCTGTACCCACTCCCTCTAACCTTTCCTAGCCTCTAATCATCATTATTGTACTCTTTTTTTTTTCTAGGAGATCAAGTTTTTAGTTTTCAGTTTGATGTAATCCTTGCTTTGCTTTTACTGTCTTAATTCTTTGTTTTTAATTTTTTTTTAGTTTTTGGTGGACACAACATCTTTATTTTATTTTTATGTGGTGCTGAGGATCGAACCCAACGCCCCGCACACGCCAGGCCAACGCGCTACCGCTTGAGCCACATCCCCAGCCCTGTCTTAATTCTTAACCAAAAAAAATTCTTGCTCATATCAATATCCAGGAATACTTCTCTAATGTTTTTGGTTTTATATTTAAGTCTTCAAAACATTTTGAGTTTATTTTTCTATGTAGGGGGATGGATTAACTTTCATTCTTCCATCTGGATATCCATTTTCCTAGTACTGTTCATCGAAGAGAGAGTTTTTGCCTGAGTGATTGTTTTTGGTGCTTTTGTCAAAAATTAGTTGGGGGCTGGAGTTGTAGCTCAGTGGTGAAGCACTTACCTAGTGTGTGTGAGGAAGAAGATATTTGGGGCTCACAGTTTCAGAGGCTCAGTCCATAGTCAGCAGACTCCACTGCTGTGAGCTTAAGGTGAAGCAGAACATCACTGCAAAAGGCACAGGAAAGCTGTTCAGTTCATGGCATCCAGGAAGGAGAGGAGAGAAAAGTACAAGGAGTCAGAGACAAAATATAATCCCCAAAGGTATGATCTCAGTGACCTACTTTCTCTAGCCACATCCCATCGGCCTACAGTTACCACCTACTTGGCCCATTCAAATTATTTATCCATCAAATAGATTAATCCACTAATGAGGTGACAACTCTCATAATCTCATAATTTCACCTCCAAGTATTCCTGCATGAACACATGAGTTTTGGGGGGAGATACCTCATATCCAAACCATAACATTCCACTCTTGGCCTCAAAATGTCGCAATGCAAAATGCATTTATTCTACCTCTAAGAGTCCCCATAGTCTTAATAGTTCCAGCACTGCCCAAAAGTCCAAGTCCAAAGTCTCATCTTAGACTCACAGGCAAACTATGAACCTCTGTAAAGATCAAAAGCAAGTTACACATACCCAGCATATAGTGGCACAAAGTAAACATTTCCACTCCACAATGGAAGAACAGAAGCACAGAAAGAAGGGATAGGACCAAAACAAAATCAAAACCCATCTGGGCAAATAAGTCCTATAGCTACAGTCTAGCATCTGGGGTATGTGGTGGCAAGATGTGTGTTCTAAAGAGCTTGGGAAGCCCTGCTTCTAAATGCTGGCTGCATCCCACATAGCATGTCTTGGCCTGGCTCTGCTAGGCCAACCTATTGGCAGATGGTCCACATTATTGGCATCTTTTAATTGCAGGGGTCTCCATTCCAGGTTCAGCTTTACCTTTCACATCTTCATACATCATCTTCTCAGGGGCTGCCTAGAGGGATTCCAACCCTGCCACACTTTGCCTAGCATGCCAGGCCTTCATTTGAAATCTTGGTAAAAAGCCTCCATGACCCCTTAACACTAGCATCCTGCATTCCTGCAAAACCAGCACCATGTGGATGATGCCAAGGTCAGCCTCCAGCTTGAGTAGTAACCAGGCCCCCTTGCACCATGGTTGCAGTGGCCTCTTAGTGTCTGAGCAGCTGACCCATGCAAAACAATTTCCTTGAGAAACAATTTTCTACACATCAGTGTGCCTCTGCTAGGAGCCACAAGCATATATACGATGTATGGCACCTTTGGTTGTAAAGTGACGCCAGCTAGCCACTGAGATGATTATGTTAAAATTTACATTCATATGCAAACTGGACTCCCGCGGCCTATCCACAAGCATGGCTGAATGCTGGACCGGTAGTCAGCGACGGGTTGCTCTGATTACAGTGGATTCAACCTAAGACAGGAAGCTGACGCCTAAAGGTCAGTTCTCCCATGACGGGTAAGAACCATATGTTAAATTGGACAACCTACCAGGCACGGTCCCTAGCCACATTGCTTGTTGCTTAATTAAACAGAAGGGGGCAGATGCTAGGAGCCACAAGCATATATACGATGTATGGCACCTTTGGTTGTAAAGTGACGCCAGCTAGCCACTGAGATGATTATGTTAAAATTTACATTCATATGCAAACTGGACTCCCGCTGTTCACCTTGGCCTGCTACCGGACTCAAGTTACGGGACTTTACGGGACTGCTGGAGAGTTCCCATTGGTTGGGGAAGGATAGTAGGAGGGAATTCCGGAGGAGGTGGGAGGAGACGGGGGGGTTCCGGTCGGCGCGCGGTTCCGGTCGGACACCCTCGTGGGAGGACCGGTTTTTGACTTGCTGGCGCTGAGAGTGTTAGCGGCTTTTTCAAAATAAAGTTTTGTTCCTGCTTGATTGGCTCGTGATTCTGTGCCCAGCCAAGACTGCGGCATGCCTCCATGTTTTCTTTTTAAACAGGTTTTCACTTTTACACCCTTGAATCTGCCAAGGTATGGTCTTGCTGATTCCTGATCCCTCAATACATCTATCCCATTGTCTCTAGGCAAAGTACTTATCTTTAGTGGTGGTAATCTCTTCATCAACCACACTTTCCTTGGCCTGTTTTACATGTCTTTTTCTGGCCAAATTACAGGTCTTAAATGTTTTTTATTCTCTTGTTTTTTGCTTCAAATTATCACAGTAAACCTGGCTAAAAAATGATAGCAATGCCCATGTCACTGCCTGAATGCTGTTTTGCCTTAAAAATTTCCTGTGTCACGTTAATTAGTCCATCACCTTTAAATTTGGCATCACACAAAGTCTCAGACATTTTTAATAGGATTGCTTTCTAGATTTCTTTTTCAGATAGTTCACTATTGACATATACAAATGTTAATAATTTTTCCTGTTGATTTTTATATCCTGTAACTTTTCTGAATTTATTATTTCTAACAGGTTTTGTAAGTGTAATTTTTAGGATTTTTCTATATATAAGATTATGTTGTTTGCAAACAGGGAAAGTTTTACTACCTCCTTTGTAATTTGGGTTATCTTTATTTCTTTCTCTTGACTGACTGCTCTGGTTAGAACTTGTAGTACTATGAATAAAAATGATGAAAGTGGACATTCTTATCTTCTTCCAGATATAAAGGAAAGGCTTTCAATCATTCCCCATTTAGGATGATATTACCTGTGAGTTTGTCATAAGTAACTATTATTGTGTTGAGGTGCATTCCTTCTACTCCTAATTTGTTGAGTTTTTATCATAAAGGGAATTTTATCAGATGCTTTTTCTGCATCTGTTGAAATGACCATATGGTTTTTGAATTATTTCTGTTAACACAATGTATTGCATTTATTGATTTGCATATGTTGAGCCATTCTCAAGTCCAGGGATTCATCCAAACCACTTGATCATTAAAAAGGATACTCTTTTTTCATATACTAAATTTAGTTTGCTAGTATTTTGATGAGAATTTTTGCATCCACATTCATCAGGAATGGTGGTTTTCTTGTTTTGTCAGGTCCTTGTCTGGTTTTGGTATCAGGGTGATGATAGAATGAGTTTGGAAGCATTACATGCTCTTCAATTTTTTGGAGTAGTTTGGAAAGAATTGGTATTACTTCTTAAGTGTCTGGTAGAATTCAGCAGTGCAGCCATCAGCTCTTAGGCCTTTCTTTGATGGGAGGCTTTATTACTGATTCAATCTTATTGCTCTACATTGGTCTATTTGGATTTTCTATTTCTTCGTTAGTCAATCAAGATAGGATGTATGTGTCCATAAATCTATCCATTTATTATAGTTTTTCCAATTAGTTGGCATACAGTTTGCACATGTTCTTTATCCTTTCTGACCTTTTGTCTGCTTTTTATATCAGTAGAGATGTGATAAAACTTCCCACCATGCCTAGATTTGTCTGGTTCCTTATAGTTCTGTCACTTTGGCTCCATTTTTTTTTTTTAAATGTCATGTTGTAAGTGCTTATCAACTCAGAATTTGTATCTCTTCTCAGTGAAACTTTTATCCCAGTGAAATATTCTTTCTTTGGCTTAATGTCTATTTTATCTGAAATTAATATAGCTGCACATTTTTCTTTGGATAATTAGTGGCATGCTTTCACTTTAAACCTTTTAGTATCTTTCTAAAACATGTCTCTTATGAACAGGCATGACTGTTGGCTTGTAGTTTTTAATTCTGTTCTCACAATTAGTCTGATGA
This sequence comes from Spermophilus citellus, assembly GCF_964194105.1. NCBI lineage: Eukaryota > Metazoa > Chordata > Mammalia > Rodentia > Sciuridae > Spermophilus > Spermophilus citellus. The sequence continues at coordinate 127,011,809 of NC_138189.1, forward strand.
TTACAACATATAGTCCTTTTATTCAATAGAATTAATTAATTAATTAATTAATGGTTTGTTACGATGTAAGTCATTACACTATGCTTTTTAGTCCCATCTTTTTCATGTTCTCTTGTCTCTCTCTCTTTTTTTTTCCTTCTCTTAAATTTGGAGGTGATTTTTATCATTAGATTTTTTTTCTTCCTGTTAGTTTATAAATGAAATAATATGAGAAAATTAACTGATAGCTTAGAAACTTCCAAAACATGCTGTAAACTTCTGGCAACTTCTGTAAGATGGGGATGTTGTAAAAAGTTTAAGATTCATCTGTTCTTTACTTGGAACAGGAAGAAATTTAAAATATTGATGAATGTCATTTTCCAATAAGTCAAGATCTTTGTGCTTCCTTTAAAAAAAAAAAAAAAAAAAAAAAAAAAAAAAAAAAAAAGGTCTCTTTCAAGCCAGGTCACCCTACCTACCAAGGAAGGAAAAGGGGGGTGGGGGAATCCACAGCAGATTGAGTTGTTAACACCCAGAACACTCTCTTTTCTTAATAAAATCAACAAAACACCTTTCTGGTTTGCAAGTTCTAACACTTGCAAAAACTTGTTTTCATGTTCAGAAGTTGAAGAAGTTGTAAGAGGAACTTCATAGTGTTCTTATTTAAAGAACAACTGTTTAAATGCTCTAAGGTGGTTTTTCAACAGAGACCCAGCTCAAGATACCCTAAGAATCAAAGAATGCAGAAGGGGCATGAAGCACCCCACAGTGCAGAGGCCAGACTCCCTGTTAGGAGGTCTTATAGTTTACATATAAAGTGTCCCCCCAAAAGCTCATATGTGAGGCAATGCAAGAAAGTTTAGAAGTGAAATGATTGGGTTATGAGATCCTTAACCTAATCAGTGCATTGACTTGAATGGATTGACTATAGGCAGATACCTTCTGGCTGGAGGAGGTAGGTCACTGGGGGCGTACCTTGGGGGCTTATGTTTTGTCCCTGATGAGCAGATGCTCTCTCTGCTTCCTGATTGCCTTGTCCTGAGCTGTTTTCCTCCTCTACACCTTTCTGCGGGTGATGTTCTGCCACACTTCTGGCCCACAGCAAGAACATCGGCCGGCTAAGAGCAAATAAACTTTTCCTCCTCTACACTGGTCTTGTCCGTTCTTTTGGTCACAGCGACGAAAACGCAGACTAAAACAGTAAGGGAGGGTCCTGGACTACCCCCTGGAACGAACCTTGGCACCTTGCCCACTTCAGTGCCCTAGTGACTGAAATCCCATCTAAAGTAACCACGATCGCGGACACAAATCCCGGAGAACGCTAGCGGTCACTCGCAATGGCTAGGTGACAGCATTCACGTGCCCCTGGTTACTTTCCCTCCGAGCCACTCCGTCAGCTGACTGGCAGAGCCAGGACCACCGTCCACGCTGGCTCCGAGGCTACCGTGACCACTCCCGGAGGACAGCGAGTCATGGGCAGAGTCGCGTCCTCAGACTGCTCAGTGGCTAGGGGTATCTCTGCCTCGCCCGCTTCCCTTTCTGGGTGCCCCTGCTTCTCCCGGGTACCGCCCGCAGCTCGGCCTTCGTGGATGTCGCCGCTGTCCCTATTCAAGCACGAGGCTGCACAGAGACCCAAGGTGCGGGAAGCACAGGCGTCCAGAATCCGCTGCCTCCCCGCCGCACGCAATCTGAGCCTCCCGGCTGGGGGCACAGGTGCACCGAGTGGGAACCCGGGGTCCCCTCCGCCCCTGCCCGCCGGCCCCGGGAGGAGCGCAGAGAGACCGCGCGGGCGGAGCGCGCCAGGGGGAACCGCCTGACATACCTGGGGTGCCCGCCGAGGGCGGTCGTGCCGCTGCGCCCTCTCGGCCCTGGACTGGGAAGTGACTGAAGGGGAGGTCCGCGCAGTCCGGTGCCCGCCCTTCCCGGACGCGGGAACGCCCACTCATGGGCAGGAACGCCCACTCTATGTGCGCGCCTCCACGCAGTGGCTTGTGCCAGACCTCGGTCCGCACACCTGGTGGCAGAGACAAACCCCCCACCCCCGCCTGCGCGGCCACCTTTCGCACAAGCTCTATCTGGTGGCTGTAGCCCCGAGGCAGGCCAAGATCGGAGCCCGTGGATCCTGCCCCAATCCCTGCCCTGTGCCAAGCGGGGATCAGAGGAGGGCGCTGGGGACTTGGTAGGGGTTGCAGAGCAGGAAAGAGAGAACCCAGATGCTAGAAATCCGCCTGGGATTTCCCCGAGTACAGAGGCTGATTCAGTCACCAAAGAGAAAGCTGAGTGCTCAACCAGTATTTTATTGAAGGGTTGGGTAACCAAAACCTCAATTCACCCCAAAACGCACTCCTTAAACTCCATTTCTGATTCTTCTCCATTTTTGGAAACCGGAATACAAACTCTGAAGGTGCTTCTCCCCACCCCAACCCCAACCCCGTTCAATTCTTTATTGACCTACCAGTATATCTCCAAGGGTTCACTTTATTGATCTACTAGTGTATTTCCAAGGGTTCATGCTGAAATCTGTGCCCTGCTGCATTAAAATAGTTTACTGACTAACATCAAACCAGCACAGCAACATTTCGCCTGTTGGACTGGGAAAGGACAGCCCCATATTACCCCCACCCCAATCTGTGACGTTCAAAACTCAGGGAAACAATTAATAGGCATGAATATTAAATTGATAGGACTTCAGTGCCCTGTGAAGTCTGATTTGCCATATAGCTTACTAATTGTAGATATTTATCTCCATCCCTGGCGATTCAGGCCCACCAGCTGCCTGAAAGACTACTTTCTTAAGTCAGTATCTCCACCTCTCTTTCATGTGATTTCTTAGGTATTTGTGAAAATGTCTTTCCAATTACTTTTCCCTGAAGCTAGAGACCTGTATTCTTTATGTATGTTTCCTAAACTGCTTAGATTGATTTTGATGGTATTGCTTTAAACCTGAAGCCAAACAGAATATCTGGCAAAATCAGAAGGAAATCAAATATTCACCCACAAATTATTAGCAGTGTTATATACAGGGAAGTCAAATCCTACACACTCATCAAAGCTGTTAGCACTAACAGGAAGTCCTACATTGAACATTTTCAAAGCATTTTTACATCTATTTGTTCATTTGCGGTTCACAATAACACATGAAATGAAAAGTTCCAGATTTTATTACCCCTTCTGTTCAAGTGATTAAAGAGTTGCCTAGAGTCAGGGACCCACAGCTAACAACCAGTGGCATATCCCTGGTTAGATTTCAAATCTCCTTACTCCCTTCTGGTCTGCCTTCTTTTCAGTTTGATATAAGACCTCCTACAACTGAAAATACCTTAAAAAAAAAAAAAGGTTAGAAAATGAACACAGGCCAGATGTGGCTCATTCCTGTAATCCCAGCAGCTCAGGAGACGGGGGCAAGAGGATGGTAAGTTCAAAGCCAGCCTCAGCAATTTAGTAAGACCCTAAGCAACTTAGTGAAACCCTGTCTCAAAAATTTAAAATATAAAAAGACTGGGGATGTGGCTCATTAGTTAAGTACCCCCTGAGTTCAATCCCTGGTGAAAGAGAGAGAGAGAGAAAGAGAGAGAAGGAGGAGGAGGAGGGGGAGGAGGAGGGGGAGGGGGAGGAGGGGGAGGAGGAGGAGGAGGGGGAGGAGGGGAGGAGGGGGAGGAGGGGGAGGAGGGGGAGGAGGAGGAAGAAAGAAAAGGAACACATGTGAAAAAGTACTTCTTGTAGTATACAGGCATGCATTGCTTAACAGCGAGGACACATTCTGAGACATGCATCCTCAGGTGACTCTGCATTGTGTGAACAATGTAGAGTATGCTTATGTTACTGTCTAGGGGTGCTGGGTTCATTGTCTTCATTCAGCAAAGAATTGAAGAATAGAACATGGATAATTGCAAAAGTGACAGTCAGACTTCTCCAAAGAGAAGGGGCTCCCAGAGCTGGGAATCTGGTGGGGAGTTGTAACTTGTTCTTTTCATTGTCTCTAGAATTTCCTCCTTTCCTTACCTCCTTCCCTGTCCACACTGTCCTTTCTATTGGTGCCCCCTCTGTCCACGTGTCTGTTTTAGTTTTTCTATTGGATCCCCCACTTAGGTGTGCTACAAGCACTACAAGTGTCTGTCTGATTGGGTCCCCCGCTTGTGTCTACAAGCCCTTTCATCAAGCAGGAAGTTGACCTCATTAGAAGACTTTCTCCATGCTCCTTTGTTCTGCCCCTGCCCCTGACCTCCTCACTCACCATCTTGCCCTGACTACGTAGGCCCTTCTACGACTCCCTCCCTTACACAAGAATGTACCATGTGGGGCTGGGGTTGTGGCTCAGTGGTGGAGTGCTCACCTAGCACGTGCGAGGCCCTGGGTTGGATCCTCAGCATCAGATAAAAATAAATAAGTAAAATGAAGATATTGTCTCCAACTACAACTAAAAAAAAATAAATATTTTTTTTTTAAAAAAGAATATACCATGTGGCTACTACATACCTAGGCTGGACAGTGGTATATGTGGTACATCACTGACTAAAACATCATCATCATGCAGTGAGTACTCTATAAAGGAAAACCCTACTTTTAATCAAACTGCTTTAATATCTATGAGCTACCTGAAGTAAAAATAGAAAAATTCTAAGTCTCCACAGAATCAAGTTATGAAAATTCAGAATATTTCATTTTTTAATTTTTTCCTTTTAAAAATTAGAAATTTTTTCTTCAACTCAAACTCTTCCAGCTGATCTTCATTTGAAGGTCACTCCAAGTAGATCATGGTGTTCATTATCTTCCACGGTCTATAGAAACTTCGAGGAATGATGCTATAGAATGAAGGTTTATGACCTTCCACACTTCAAAAAAGTTCATGGGTAAAAATGGTGGTGGGATTGGAGGTAGGGTCCTTGGTATCCAAATAGGCCATCAAGGCGCCTAAATGGGATCAGCTCCTTTATGGAAGTGACTTCAGAGAACTCCCTTGTCCCTTGCACCATATGAGGACACAGCAAGAAGCAGCTGAGCGAGCCAAAAAGACAGCTCCCGCCAGACACTGCATCTCCTCAACCTCCCGTTTAACCGCGAGAAACCTATTTCTGTTGTGTGATGTAATACCGCAGCCCACGTGAACTAGGACAAATGGCTGCTCAGTGGGCTCCAGCAGGACAAGAATGACCTGTTCTCATCAAAGAGGCGAAGTGGGAGAAGTCCAGCTCATACTTGCACCACTCGCTCCTCACGAAGTTCTCCGAAAGCACAAACACGGTTCTGTGGCTCTTCTCGATGCAGTCGATGATGTTGTCGATGATCCACTTGCCAGGGACGAAGTCGCGCTTGTGCAGACACAGCTTGAAGGGCGGCTCCCAGTTCTCCAGCTCCTGCACCAGGAGGTTCTCCACCCAGTGGGAGTCCCGCTCGGACCACACACCGTGGAAGAGGTGGCACAGACCACCCCGTGGGCAGGATCAACAGGACACAGCACACCCCACAGCACTGCACTCAGAGGCGGAGAGCCGGGCGCCGCGCACGTGGGAGGGAGAGTCACACAGGTGACTGGCCAGTCCACCAGCACCTGGGCCAGAGCTGGCTGGCGCTGAGTGAAGGACAGGAATTCATACGAGCAGTTAAAGTTGTTGCCACCAGCCTCCAGAGTCTTCAGTCTGTGAAATGGATTCAGTTGCTCCTTAGAGAAAGTTTTATTTTGCTACTTGATTTTTTTTTTTTTTGTACCAGGATTGAACCCAGGGTTGCTTAACCACTGGGCCACATCCCCAGCCCCTCCCTCATTTAAAAATTTTGAGACAGGTTCTCTCAAAATTGCTGAGACTGGTCTGGAACTTGGGATCCTCCTGCCTCAGCCTCCCAAGCCACTGGGATTACAGGTGCATGCCATCATTGCACGGCAATTTTCCTGCTTACTCTTAAGGAGGAAAAAAGCATCTGAGAGGGCCTTTAAACATATCTGAAAATGTAAAGTTTTTAAAATTCTGGCTAAAAATACACATAATATTGCTGACATCTGATAAGCGTAGAGTCTGGGAAACACTGGGTTAAATTGTGTATTTTTCTGTTGGTTAAGTTCCACTCTTTCTGGCCACTGTCAAGTGGTAAAGAAACAAGTGTATACTGCCCAAAATCAGTGTTAGGTCTTCTAAAGTAAGAAGTATTTTTCAAAGCTTGTTTGTGATTTTTGTATTAAATTTGAGGTATATAGTAAGAACCAGGCATCCTTGTGAACTGAATGCTTCAATTTTTTTCTAGCCATCAAATTTCCACTGAGATCCAAGTAGCCTGGTGATTTTTAAATATCATGACAGAAGATACACTATTAAGGAGGTCTGGGAACGTTCAGCTGTGACTCTCTTCAGTTAATGGAAAAGCAGAAGCATTCCTTTCAAGTTGTCATCATGGAAAATTCCCGTAGCTAAGCTGTTTTTATTACAGTCTCTGTTGGGGCCTGGTGTGATTTCAGCTGTCCCCTTGTGTTGTGTTTCCTTAAGTACCCAAATATCAGAGTAAAAATAACTGCTTCATATGTCAGCCCAAATGACTGATCTACATTTATTTCAGGCTTCTTGGTTCATATCTCAGAATTAGAAATGTCAATCTTAAGTCAGAAGAGAAAGCCTATAAAATTCTATCCATTTTGTTGCTGTTGACATGTTTTGTTTTCTGAGGATTGAATTTAGGGTTTTGTGCACACTAAGTTCACATTCTATTACTGAGTTACACCCCAGCTCCAAAGTTTGATTGATTTTTGTTATAGTGTGGATGTGAGATGTCCCTAAGAGCTCCTAGGTTAGTGCAGGAATAGTCAGAGATGGAATGATAGGATTATGAGAGCTGTAGCCTAATCCTTCCACCCTAGTTTGAATGGACTAACTAGTAACTGTGGTCAGGTGAGGCATGGCTCAAGGAGGTGGGTTACTGGGTTCGTGCCATGGAAGGGCTCATCTTCCCTGCAGCTCAACACATTCCCCTTTCTTTGCTTGCCAACCTCCATGGATGGAGCAACTTTCCCCCACCAAAGCCTTCCTCCATGATATTCTGCCTCACATTGGCCCAGAGCAATGGAGTTGGCTGACCGTGGACTGAAACTCTGAAACCATGAGCCAAAATAAACTTTTCCTTCTCTAAGTTGTTCTGGTAAGGCATTTCAATCACAGCAACAAAAACCTAACTGAACAGTTTGGGGTTTTTTTGTGGGGGAGGGTTTTTGTAAGGGACTTATAAATTATTTCAGGAATCTAAAGTTTGGGAAAATAGAAAAAGAAAGAGAGAAAGAGACTTTTCCTCAAGTCTTTGATGAACTATCCTAGAAACAAAGGACCAAATGGTGAGGAAGACAAATCAGGTAAGTTGTTATAGGTCGGATCGAAATACAGAAGACTCGAAGAGACAAGGCAAATAGTTCTCCTTTGCTGCAAGAATTTTATTAGTCTGTAGAAAAGGAGCTTCCAGATTCCCATTTATCTGCCAAATGTGACTGGATGGAAATCTCATGGGGCCATGGCTTTTATTCTTTCTGTAGTGAATTCCCCCCCAACATAATAATCACTCACTAATACTGACTGAGTGATGCATTCACTCACTTTTTCAGAACAGGCCTGGAGGAATGGAATATAAAGATCTGAAGTGTCCCTTAGCAGATACAAGGAACTGTGTGGGAGAGAGGCTGAACAACCCTTGTTCTAACTGACTTCCTTGACCTGCCACACTATAATTAACCCCATTTAAAGCTGGGAATAAAGATCACATGCTATTTTTATCCATATTGCCAGACAATCTATGAGTGACTGGTATTTTAATATCACTAAGTGTTGGATGCCCTCTTCAGATAGAAGAATATGAAATGAAGGCAGAATTTTGTGAAGTTCTCTAGAGCTCCCTAGAAAATACATTAAAATATCCTAAGAGCCAAATAACTGCTAAATCCACCCTGTGGTAGGGTGGTGTGAGCAAGAGTTGCTGACTGTCAACTAGATGGAAAAACTGAGTCATGATATGACTCAAATCCGGGGACACAAATTGTGTGACCACTGCCTTCATTAGGACTAGTTCTTTCCCAATTATTCATTTTAACTAGGGTTCAGTGTGTGCTGGTCAGGGTTCCAGATGAGAATACTGCCAGCCTCCCAGCCAATGTCATTGGCCATTCTTAGATGGCCAACTTACCATAGCTAAGATGGAATTCCCCAAATTATGTATGATGATATAATGACTGGCTATGTGAGCAAGTATTTTCAAAGCCCGGAAAATAGCTGTCTTCTTGGTATTGGGAGAGTTGTATTTGGCCCTAAAAGTTTCTGGGTGCAACCTCTGGAAGATTTATAATTAGTATTTATGTTAATATTTTGTATTAAACCTATATGTGCTTTTAAAATATCTTTTTCTTTTTTTGCTTTGCTTGGAATGGAACCCAGGGCCTCATGCACATGCTCTACCACTGACCTACACCCCAAACATGCATACTTAACTTTTTTAAAAAGATTTGTCTTTTTTTTTTTAAAGACAGTTTTTTTTTTTTTTAAAGAGAGAGTGAGAGACAGAGAGAGAGAGAGAGAGAGAGAATTTTTCAATCCTCATTTTTTAGTTTTCGGCGGGCACAACATCCTTGTTTGTATGTGGTGCTGAGGATCGAACCCGGGCCACACGCATGCCAGGCGAGCGCGCTACCACTTGAGCCACATCCCCAGCCCCAGATTTGTCATTTTTAAAGGAATCTGCCTTATTAGAGTGAAGGTGAGACTTCAAATTTCAAATTAAAACTTATACAAATGGCCTACCAATATCTTCAGATTTCACATACATGAATTCAACCAACTGTAGATTGGAAACATTTCAAAGAAAAAAATTCTGGAAGTTTCCAAAAATCAAAACCAGAATTTGCCATGCACCACATAGCTATAGGTTCCTTATCCACTCATTCACATTCAACCCACCTCAGAGCAAAACTATTCCGAAAAGGATTATATCTGTACTGAACATGTACAAGCTTTTCTCTTGTCATATTCCCTAGCAGGACCATTTATATAGAAAATATAAATAACCACCATTTATATAGAATTTACATTACATTAGATATGTAAGTAACATAGAGATGATTGGAGGTATACAGGAAGATGCGAATAGTTTAAATGCAAATACTATGTAATTTTATGTAAAGGACTTTAACACTCTTGGAATTTGGTATCCTCAGGGGTCCTGAAACAAACCCCCCACAGATGCTGAGGGACAGCTGAACACCATTTAAACTTGCAATTTTAAGTCGAAAATTTTCTGTTGTAGAAGCAAGATTTGAAACATTTACATTACATATTAAGATATTTAAAAGAGCTTAAAATTACCATGTTTATGAGTTTATTAATTATATGAGTTATTTAAGAAAAAAGGAATAATTTAATCTGACAACCAAAATACTTTAAAAGGTTGTCAAATGCATTTATGCATTTGCAGCTAAAATATTTGAAAGTTTAAGTAGTTCAGTTTATAAATAGCATTACTGAACCAAATTCATTTACTGTCCTCACTGGAGAAGGCCAATGACTCAAGGTTAAGTTTTTAAGACAAGAATAAAGGATTTATTGGGGAGTCTAGCAAGCCAAAGGTGGAGGAGGCTATCACCAACCAGACCATCTTAGGGAACTCAGGTATGGGAAAGGGTTTCACAGAGAGGGAAAGGAAAGGGGAGTAATGGGCAGGAATGTACTGATGACTGGGGACTTCTAAGTACTGCTTCAGTGGCCTGGACTGCAACAATTATGTTTGAATTTTCAGCCTTGAAAGGGGAGGAGAGAGATTAGGGCAGTTTAGGTCAAGTCAATTTTGTATTAGAGCCCCCACAAGACATTTCTTAAACGATTAATATGTCTATATGCAAAGTTGAACAAAACTCTGGCCCAAAGGTTAAGGTAATCAAGAAAACAGACATAATAGGAAGGTGGGGGTACCATACTTTTACATCCTGTTTTTCGTTACCCATGGGACATCTGCAGGCCCAAGTGAAGAGTCTGAGTTTTCTGCAAAAGGGACCATCAAGTCCCTGAAAAGTAACCAAAGTAACCATTACTATCATCACCCACATGTCAGAAGTGTGATCCACAGCAAGGCCAGTGGGAGACGAATAATGTATTGTAATGTATGGGATGTATGTAATGTGTGTAATATGACTTCTAAAATTAGTGATTTGGAGGGGGCGGTTACTGGGGATTGAACCCAGGGGCACTTAACCACTGAATCATACCTCTCCCCTTTTTATTTTTTATTTTGAAACAGGGTCTCACTAAATTGCTTAGGGCTTTGCTAAGTTGCTGAGGCTGGTTTTGAATTCATGATCCTCCTGCCTCAGCCTCCCAAACCACTGGGATTACAAGCATGCACCACCATGCCCACTCGAAATTAGTGACTTTTAAAGTCAACTAAAAGCAAATGAAGCTTAGAGGGTTTATTTAGGTTTGCCCTTTATAATAGGACCAAATGTAAGCGTCAGTCCCTTTTAAAGTGATGTTTACATTTCTGGTAGATTTAAAAATAGCAAATCAAACCCAAAAGTTTAAGGAAGGACAGGTTTCAAAACATGTAAATTTAGTAATTCAGATATTAAATCAGAAGGCCAAAGCAAACCTGAATCATCTCTTCTGCCAACAAAAATGTTCAAAACACATTTAAAAAAAAAAAAAAAATAGGCAACATGGACAAGATTAAATATGAGTCTCTAAAGAAAAATGGGCCAAGTCCTTGTGAACTGCTGCTGTTTTCCTTCTCTGGCCCGTCCCCACCCTTTCCTCCGCCTGAAGCAGACAGACGTGCCAAGTCTTCCTGTCTGCTCCTGCACATCCTGCCAACGTCCTGTCTGCCCTTCCTCCAACGGGGGCTTTTTTGTGCTTTCAATCACTGCTACAGATACAACTGTGTATACGTTATTTGCCATTTAACAATCCCAGCCCGCTTAGATTACTACCAGATGATTCTCATTAAACCACAGTTTATACGATGGATTAAATGTACTTTCTCATGGTATTTCATGATGTCCCACAAAGAGCAGCATCAGAGCCAGGAACTCAGCTCCCTGATCACGTGCAAAAAAAAATAAAAATCACCAACTGTTACTTCCTCCGTCTTTTGTAAGAAAACCAGTTCCTCTAGGCTCTGAGCGTAACATCCCCATGCCCTCCTGTGACCATCAGCTAACCTCCTCCTTACTTCCTCTCGCATTTTGAAGACTCGGGTATCTGCTCATAGTCTTCCTCGTCCCAAATCTCCCAGAAGCCCTGGCTCCTCTGAACACTTCTCTGCATTTCCTGTCCCTGTCTACTCTCCACTGAACCAGTCCCCACTCTATTCTGACCTGGCTGCCACCCATCCCTCCTCTTGCAGTGACAATCATGGCCACCATGTTGCCAGCCCTTCCGGATGGTGCCTGTCCTCGGGTTGGCAAACTGGGGAGAGCAGACACCATTGCCCACCATTCCTTCTGTTAGAACACATTCTTGCCCTTGGCTTCCAAGACCTCACATAATGGGTTTTTCTTTCCAAATCTCCTTTTCAAGCTCATCTTTCCCTACCCTGTTTCCCAAGCCAGGTTCAGGCCACTGCTTGCTGTCAACTTCCTTCCTAAGGAGTCTCATTTTTGCCCATGGAGATACCATGAACTCTCAAATTGAAGTCTCCTTCTCAGACATCTCATCCAAGCTCCAGACCTGGTGGGCAAGGGCCTACTGGAGACATCTGCCCACTTGGGTGTGTTGAGCATGCCCACTCAACATGTCCCATTGGGAGCTCATAACATTTCTTAGCAATGCTGCTCCTCCTCCAGGGCTCTTGATTTTGACACCTGGCACCACTGATCATCCAGATGTGTCTGCTGCTGATTTTGCCTGGAATCCATCTGACTCTCCTCATTCCACCACTATCCTAGTTCGAGATGCCCTTGCTCTTGCCCGGGATACAAAAACCCAACTGGCCTCATCTACTTGGCCTTCTCTTTATCCCTTTTCTACGCTCTATCTTAGAGCAGCACCATCTAAATAAAATATAATGGAAGCCACATGTGTGAGCCATGTATGTAATTTTAAGTTTTCTAGTAGGTACGTTTTAAAATGTTGACCAAAAACAAGGTAAAACTGATTAATATTAAAGGACATCACCATAGCAACTGGGCAGTCTTGACCTGTACTTTTTGCACAGAAAGTTCCCAGTGTTTGCACGCAAAATTTAATATTATTTTATTTAACCCCAAATATTATCATTTCAAGATGTAAATAGTATTTAATGAGAGACTTTGGGATCAGGGCATGGTTATGCATGCCTATAATCCTAGTGACTTCAGAGGCTGAGGCAGGAGCATCACAGGTTTAAGGTCAGTCTTAGCAATTTAGCAAAGCTCTATGCAACTTAGAGAGACCATCTCAAAACTAAAAATAAAACAGTGATAAATTGCCCCTGGGTTCAATCCCCAGTATAATAATAATAATAATAATAATAATAATAATAATAATAATAACAACAACAATATTTACTTTCTTTTTATTTTTCTACTATTTTTGAAATCCAGTGTGTATTTTACATGTACACCATATCACTACTAAGACTGACAACATTTAAGTCAGTAGCCGTGTGTCCCTAGTAACTACCTGTGGAATGCAGTGATCTGGATCAGAGTCTTTGATTGTCTTGTGGCTGTGGTGTACCTGCAAACACTGGGAACTTCCTGTGCAAAAAGTACAGGAAGTCAAGATTGCCCAGTTGCTATGGTGATGTCCTGCCCATGAAGACTCTGGGCAAAGCATGGAAGCTGTAGCAGTCTTTGACTTAGATCTCAGATACCAGCTCCCAGGGCCAGAGGATTCTGAGCATTGCGAGATAACCACAATGCTTCACCAGTGCTGTGACCTCTAAGCCTGACTGCTTAATAGAAACTTTGGATAATGGGCTTCCTGGGTGCCAGGAGAAGCTCCTAGCATTGCTACAGTGGAATAGCTTCAAAAATGTTTCGGTCCTTTAACCCTGTAGTGCACAAAGAACAATGCCTCTATAGTCTTTAACTTCCTGTTTGTGAAAGCCTATATAATGAAAGTGCAGAGCCAGCTTTGGGTCACTGCTTCTCTATCAGAGATCAGTGGTGTCCCACCTGATCCCACTTTTCTGTGTGCATGTGTGTTTCTTAATTCCCTATAGCCCCTCACCAGTTTCTAGGGTTTAGCAGTACAGGTCGCTGCTGCGTAGAGATCTAGAACATTTGCATCTTTTGTGATGCAGATCAGATCCTTTCAACCCCCCCCCCCCAGCCCCTCCATTTAAAGGTCTTCTGTGTTATTCAGTTGTTCTTGGAATTAGGATTACCCAGGAATACCCAGCATAGCCAACCAGAACTGTTTTGCGGCTTCTACTTACTTTTCGGCCTTTGCCTCTTCTCCCCACTCCACCTGTGTGCCAGCCATGCTAGTATTTCTGCTTCTGAGTCAGAGTTTCTACCCACTACAGATCTCTTGTAAGTGCTGTTCTCTCTGAGTGAATGCCACCTCTACCACCATCCCCACCATCATCACCATCAATTCCACCATGGCCACCCCCCCCAGGACCCTGTCACCACCACCATAACCACCACCTGCGCCAGCACCAGCACCATCGCAGAGAAACTCTGGGTCCTTCCCCTTCAGGTGTCCAATCAGCTTCTCTTTGCTTACCCTTCAGCCTAATTATGTGCCTTTTTCCTTCATAGCTCACGGCTGTTTGTGAACCTCCTTCCACTGTGTCATTGATACCTCTCTCTCTCACCAAGCCGCAAACAGGAATCCTGCTGGGTTTAGCTTCTCTTTGCCTCCTCAGCGATAACCCTAGTATCTGAGAAGAAAATAATGAATCACAAACTATAAAGTTTTGCAGATAGAATCCACAGTGGGAGTGGGGACGTGGAATATAAGGACTTCTGTCGAGACCCCATCTTGAGATAACATCTCTGCTGGTTGTTTTGTGTGTTTGTTTAATCCTCTAACAAGTCTATAAGGTATTTTACTAATCTCCGTAGACCAACTTCCCATGCTTCATAATCTTGTTATTCAATGGAACATGATCAAATGCTCAAATAATACAAAAAGCTGAAACTTTTACTCTGTGTGTGTGCATGTGTTTGTGTGTGTGTGTGTGTGTGTGTGTCTGTGTTTATGTACCTGTTGTGTTGCAAGGTTTCTTTTTACAAATATTGCTCAAATGAATTGCATAATCCAAGTATGATTGCCTCATATGAGACCCTTAAGCAAAAAAACAAACCTTGCCTGAAACAACGCTACTCATTCTTTTAAATCCAGGAAGGAAATCAAATGATGGTTGAATAATGGCTCGAGCATGCAACACCACTACAGTGCCAGTTGACTTTGCTTCCTTTCCAAATCAGGTCATGCATATCATGTGCTTACAGAATTCTAGGCACACAGAAGGAGCTCAATAACGGATGGCCATTGTCATCAATACCTTCATCACCATCATCATCCTAATCATTACTCCTAGCCTGCAGCATAGTGAGAAATCTTCATTGCCTTTATTTCTTACATACACACTAAAATACAGGATCTTAAATATGCTATACTTGGGGCTGGGGTTGTGGCTCAGTGGTAGAGGACTTTGCCTAGCACACGTGAGGCACTGGGTTTGATCCTCAGCACCAAAATAGAATAAAAAAATAAGCCAGATGCATTTGCACAGGCCTGTAATCCCACTGGCTCAGGAGGCTGAGGCAGGAGGATTGCAAGTTTAAAGCCAGCCTCAGCAAAAAGTGAGGCCCAAAGCAATTCAGTGAGACCCTGTCTTTAAATAAAATACAGAATAGGGCAGGGGATGTGGCTTAGTGGTTGTGTGTCCCAGAGTTCAATCCCCGGTTCCCCTCCAAAATAAAAATAAATAAAGGCATTGCGTCCATCTACAACTAATATATATGGGGTTTTTCCCAATATGCTATAGTGGCTGTAAAAGCCTTCCTGTGAATCACAACCATAAATAAGCTTCTGGATCAACTCAAGACAGCCATCAGTAGGGCCATATGCCACAGATCTAGTCATATTGACTCATCTCCATGACCCAACATCATCCAGTCACAGCCATCCTCTACAGCTTGGGGAAGCAGTGTGGGAGGCTCATAAGGGCAGATAACTTGGGTTCAAATCGCAACTCTTGCACATGTCAGCTCTAAGGCTGAGCAGATAACAAGACTCAGTTTTCACATCTGTTAAATGCGGATAATTCTTATCCAGAATATAGTGCCCAGAGCTGGGTAAATGTTCAGTGTTAGCTCCGCCTTTCAAAAATGAACTATGGACACTTAATTTCCTCTCAGTTTTCAGTGGGTCCAACCAGTGTCCTCAAATTGTTGGTGGATCAGGATGAAAATAAGGGGAAGATAGATCGTACAATCCCTGTGACTGGTGATTGGTCATAGTCAACCTATTTCCTGATTCAAGAGCCACCCCCTCCACCCTCAGAATCTGTTGAGACGAGTGATGGCGTTGCCAGGTAACCAGGGAACAGCAGGAACCTCACCTCACCCATCATAACTTGTGTAACTGTGTGTAACTTGCACAATGAGCATGCCACCGTGAGCATGTCAGAGGGACGTCGTGGTCTTGGTCTTAGTTTCATTTTCTCAAACTGTTCAGATTGGCTTTTGAAGGCTAGGATGCCCATACTCAAGTCTGCTGCAAGAAATGACATTCCAAAGTAATTTCAAAACATTTCTGACAACCAGAAGATTGAGACAGAAATGGTACAGTACCATGGTTATGAATGCAGCCTCTGGTCCATCTGGCTAGGGGTGTGATCTTGACCAAGTGACCATCCCTGTAAAATGAACTTCATAGGGTCATTGTGCAAGTTACCCACGGAGGTATGGGTCAAGCACAGACTGCACCCAATGTTTGTAAGTGCTAGATCATGATGAGTTGGTTTGTAAGAAATGACAAATTAATAAATGTATTTATTTTATAGAAAACTGAGTTGGGAATACCAAGCTGCCTGTCAGTATGTATGCAGAAACATGGAATGTAATAATATGTTGGCAAAAGTATGTAATTATGGGCTGAAAGAGATAAGAAAGAGGAATTGTAGGTCAGTGGACGGAGGAACCTAAACATAGCTTCAAATCTATGTTGGCAAAGAATAAAAATTCTGAGAAAAACTTAAATAATGTGGATGAGTGCAGATATTTAAGCAGATTTACCTTTTCTAAAAAGCATTTGTTTCTAAGATCATAAGCTAATTGCCAGGAAAATCCCCAGGTCATGATTTGCCTCTCAGAAAATCAGTCCTGAAATCTGTTGTATATCTGACCCTCCCTGTAATGTACTTTTAAAGAGACAGATATCATTGAAAAGGAGTTATTCCTCTGTTTTTTTTTGGGGGGGGGACTGACTTATATCACTTAGCATGATATTGTTTAGTTACATCCATTTATCAGCAAATGCCATGATTTCATTCTTCTTTATGGCTGAGTAATATTCCATTGTGTATATTTACCACATTTGAGTGTTTTCTCTGATATGTGGATGCTAGCCCACAACAAGAGAGGGTAAGGAGGGGAAGAATAGAAGTTCATTAGATCAGGAGAATGAAGGGAAGGGAAGGAGAATGGGAATAGGAAAGACAGTAGAATGGATTAGACCTAACTTTCCTTTGCTCATACATGAATATACAACCAGTGAAACTCCACATTATATCCAACCTCAAGAATGGGATCCTAATTGGAAAGGGTTGTACTTCATGTATGTATAATATGTAAAAATACACTCTATTGTCATGTATATCTAAAAACAACAAGTAAAGAAAGAAAGAAAGTTATTCTTCGAGGTGCCTGAAGAAGATGAACTGGACAAAAATTCTTTATGAAAATTGTATCACAGAAAGCATTCACTTGGATTTCTAAGCCTCTTTGGTAAAAAGGCAAGTACACACCGAGGAATATAAACATTGGGCTTTCAGTCATTCACACCTTAATATGAATTAAGTCAACTAGATGAGATCTGTTTCTCCCAGGAATTGAGAGTGTTGACTGAGTATTGGCCTTGGTGGATCCGAGAGCATTGCTCAACCAAGGTTCAGGGGGCACAGTAAAAGGGAAAGAGTTTGGAAAGAAAAAGATCCGGAGGTCCCTTAGGAAGAAAATAATGGAGTTCGGGGAAAGTGGAGGGATTCAGAAAAGGGGTCGTGAGAAACCCCTGAATGGGTTCATCTGTGGAGGTGCCTTGCCTCTTTGTCTAGGGGAACTCCAGGCCCCATCTTGTAATGACAAATGATCACGTCTCTCCCACAGGAGATGAGACCTGGCACTTGGCTTAGGAAGTACAGGGGCATTCCTCTCTTTTCCAAGAATAAGGATGTCTGCTGAGAAGGCTTTCTCTGGCACTCTGAGAATGAAGGGGAGATCTGTTTGGTTGTTCATCTCAGGAATTTGCACAACTGAGCCAAGGCCAGCTGAGTCAGAGCTAACTCTGCCAGCTGGGCTCTCCAGGGAGTGACTGCATTAAAATGCCACTCTTGCATAATACACTTCACAGAAATTCCCATTCCAAGAACTGCCCCATGCCTGGACCCACATCAGAGCCCACCTCCCTCCGCCCCAGGAAGTCAGCTCAGAAAGGTCAGGAAATCGACTGCGTAAGTGATTCCACAGGGGCCACTGAGCAACACTGCCACACAAGGCAGTCAGCACTCCTTTCCAGAGATGGGCCACCCAGGGCTCTGAGAGATGGAGTGCTAGCCTTGAACTTCAGACACCTGGTTCCCAAACCCACTTTCTATCTACTGAATGAAGTATCCCCCAAGGTCATGTGGCCAGGGCAAGAGCTTGAGTGACATTTTACTCTAGTCAGAGTCTCTCATACCTTCAAAGGGTGAAGAGCTGCACAAATAGATTTATCTACCCAGAGTGGCAGAGTAGAAAAGCCACAGGAAATTGTGGCCTCGTGATTATGAGGTGAGTGGTCTGAGCAGGGGATTCGATGTTTCTGGGCCTTTTTAAGGAGCTGTTTTAAGAAACTAAATTAGATGATAGAGATGAGAAGAGAGTTGACTAAAGTTGTCTGGCTAAAACTGAAGCAGTCTTAAAAAAAAAAAAAACCAGTTAGGGAAAAAAGACCCACTGAAAGGGTCTTTGAATGAATAGCCACTATTCTCATCGTTCTTGTCATGACTGTTATGCAATTGAACGTGGCTCACAAAGTGTTGGGTTAAAATGGGGAAGTGAAGAGAATGTAGACCAAACTCTTCAAATTTCCATCTTGCCTTTGCTTCTGCTGACGCCACTTGACTTTCAATATTTTGATTTCTTAACTAAGTAGAGAGCACGTTTTCCTTGCTTTGAAAAAATGCATTATATTCTGTACAGCAAAGGAAAAACAACAGGCAGAGTCAAAGAACCCACAGAATGGGAGAAAATATTTGCAAACCATATGTTCAACACAGGATTAATATCCAAAATACGTCAGTCATTTATGCCATTTCAATACAAAGAGTGAATAACTGGATTTTAAAATGGGCGAAGGAGTGGAATAAACATTTTTCTTAAAAAAATGACATACAAATGGTCAACAGGTATATGAAAGGATGCTCAACACTCCTGACCATAAGAGAAACACAAATCAAAACCATGATGAGATAATAGCTCCCACCTGTCAGAAGGGCTACAATAAAAGGATGAAAGATCACAGGTATTGGCAAGAATGTGGAAAACGGGGAATCCTTTACCCTGTTGGAGGGAGTGTAAATTATCACAGCCATTTTGGAAAACAGTGTGGGGGGTCCTCAAAAAACTACCGTATGACCCAGTGATCCCCATATGGCATGCTTATTGCAGCAGTATTCACAATAACCAAGATATAGAATCAACCTAAGTGTCCATTCACTATTAGATGGATAAAGAAAATTATAGTTTATGTATATGTGTATATATATATATATATATATATATATATATATATATATATATATATAAAACTTAGTTTTGAGAGAGAGAAGGAAATCCTGCCATCTGAAACAACATGGATGAACTTGGAAGATATAACGTTAAGTGAAATAAGCCAGACACAGAAAGACAAATGCTGGGAGATCTCATGGGGGGTGTCTTAAAAAGTCAGACTCAGAGACAGAATACAACAGAATTAACAGGGACTGGGGACTGGAGATAATGGGTGGGTGTTGATCAAAGGGTTCAAGCTTGCAGTTATGAGATGAGCAAGTTCTGCAGACCTAAGGTACAGCATGGGGACTATAATAGTAAGGTTGTAATGTGTACACACACTCAGGTAACCATGAGAAGTGATGGATGTATTATAAGCTTGATTGTGCTGATCATTTAAAAATGATATCAAAAATGTATATCAAAATGTCACCTTGTATATCTTAAATATTTGTGTAATTTTATCTGTCAGTCATACCTCAGTGAAGCTAACAATTTTAAAACTTCAAATGGTTGAGGAGGTAAATTTGCAAATAGGAGTTGCTAAATTGCTGAATGCACATGTATTTCAGAAGCTTTACAGAGAAATAGATCATGCTACAATGTACCTTTATTTTCTCCTTGGATTCAAATCAAACTATATGAATATATGTTATGTAACTGAATCTGTTTTATACATACAAATTACTCCTCATAGTACTTTTTGTGTATCAATGCCATTCAGTTCTTGCTGGGCTTTGGATTATTCTCAGTTTTCCAGACTTTTTCTGGGCCATGTTGTAGCTACCTTTAATTTTATTGTTATTCCTTTGGAAATACAGTCGAAACAAAACAAGGTCCCCTGAGAGTCTGGGTAAACAAACTGGTTATACTAGAAGTATTGGTCAATTGGCCCCTAATACTCATTCTACTCAGTAAGAAACCTTGAACTATGAGCCCAACTACAAACAAGAAATGCATTTCTCAGCTCTTTTTTGCAGTTATACATTAGAAAATGACTAGCCAGTCTCCATATATCCAACTTAAGCCACAGCTTTGCCAGAATTTTTCTTAGACTGTATGTTTAATAGTGTTCATATTGCAAACAGCCTTGGAAGAAAGAGAGAGCCCTCAAGGACAAAGGACAAGCTTACTTCACAGCTTTCAAAGGTATACAGGTGCTAATTGACTGACAATGAGGCTACATCCTAACAAACCCATAATAAGTGGAAACTATCACAAGTAAAAAAAAAAAAAATATGTTACTATCCCCAACCTACTAAATATCCTAGCTTAGCCCAGCCTACCTTAAATGTGCTCAGAACACTTAGCTGATAGGTAGACAAAACCGTCCAATACAATCCTATTTTATAAAAAGTGCTACATATCTTGTATAATTCATTATTCAATATTGTGCTCAAAGCAAAAAACAAAATCATTGTATTTTGTATTTTGCCTCACTTTCATATCATTGTAAAGTTAAAAAATTGGGCTGGGGATGTGGCTCAAGCGGTAGGGCACTGGCCTGGCATGAGTGTGGCCCGGGTTCGATCCTCAGCACCACATACAAACAAAGATGTTGTGTCCACCAAAAACTAAAAAATAAATATTAAAAATTCTTTATGAAAGATTTAGGCTTCCTATCCTGTAACACAAGGTGTCACCTGGTCCTTTACACATTGCTCCATGGGAATCTGGGTTCAAGGAACTGGTTCAAAATGCTTATATGCTAACGTCTGCCATTGCTGTGGGTAGTGAATCACCCTTCATCTCTGACCCAATAGTCTCGTGTCCTCTGACAACATCCAAGAAACTGTGACGGGCTAACTAGTTAACTGGAGAGCAAAGTGAAGTCTTGACACCTCACTACTCTTTTTAGTGGTCCACTCATTTTCATGACTGTTGCAATGAATTACCATAAACTGAGTGGCTTAAAACAACTCACAGTTTTGTGTTGTTCTGGAGAGGACACATCCCAAAGGGGCCTCACTAGGCTAAAATCAAGGTGTTGGCAGGGCTGCATCTCTCTAGAGACTCTAGGGATGCATATATTTCCTTGTTGTTCTCAGCCTCTGCATTTTTTGGCTTGTGCCTCTTTCCTCTGTCCTCAAACCCAGCAATGTAATATCTTTGAATCTCTCTGTCCTCCCCCTTTCATCTGTAATTATGATTATCTGAAGCCTACCCAGAAAATCCAGAATAAACTCCCATCTCAAAGTTGATTGACAAGAATCCTTAATCCATCCACAGTCTTCATTCCTCTTCGCCATGTAACAGTCTGACCGTGTCCCCTGAAATTCGTATGTTGGAATTTAATCACCAATGTGATTATATTGAGAGTTGGGTGATTAATTTGGAGCTCCCAAGGATGGGATTAGGACCCTTACAAAAGGACATGAGGGAGTAGGTCATTCTCTTCTGCTTTTCTACAATATCAGACACAGAGTTTGCCCCCCCACTGGAGAACACAGCAAAGAGGTGCCATCTTGGAAGGAGAGAACAGCCTCACCAGATAGCTGGTCCCCTGACCTTGGACTTCCCAGTCTCTAGAACCATAAAAAATAATTTTCTACTGTTCATAAATTGCCCAGTCAAGGGTATTCTGTTATAGCAGCACAAATGGACTAAGATGCCATGTAGCATAACATATTTACAGGTTCCAGAGACTAAGATGTGGACGTCTTTGGGAAACCATAACTCTGCCTACTGAAATGTGATATGAAAGGAATCCAAAGCATGATAGTTGACAGAGGGAAGCCAACCTTCAATATCAAAGTTGCCACAAAACATCCACTATTTGAATTTAGCTGTCTCTTAATCTTCTCCATTGCTAAGGCAAATCTAAGCCATCACTATGTAATAGATTCTTATAGCATGTTTATAAAGTTGCCTATATGGGAAGTGACTCTACTGCAAGTCAGAACATTTCCTTGTTGCTATAGTCTGGCTCTAGAATGTTCCTCATGGGCCCATATTTAAAGGCTTAGTCCTCAGCTTGGTTCTATTGGGAGGTGCTAGAAACTTTTAGAGGTGGAGCCTAGCGGGAGGTCTCTAGGTTATCCAGGACATGCCTTAAAGAAAGATTGGAATCCCAGCCCCTTCCTTGTCCTTTTTTCTCTTCCTCATCCTCACCATGAGGTGAAGGGGTTTGCTCCACTGGGCACTCCCTCCATGATGTGCTGCAACCCCAGGAGCCCAAAGCAACAGATTGATCCAATCATGGACCAAAATTTCCAAAACTATGAGCCAAAATAAACCTTTCCTACATATAAGTTGACTTATATCAGGTATTTCTTATAATAATGAAAAGCTGACGAACACAATGTGGCTTTCATTTCGATGTTCCTGTTCAAAAATCCCAGGATTTTACTAACTGACTTTGTGTACATTGAATACACTTAGGTAAGACTTTTCCAGACCTACTCTCCAAGTCTGGTGACCGAACTAAAAGCCAATTTCTCATGACACATTCAGACCCATGGGAATTTTTGTTTAATTATTTATATTGGTTGAGAACTATTATTTTATATTATCTTTTTTTAAAACTTAAGCATAAATATAGTCCTACTATGGGTCAAATCATATCCTCTTGAATATGATATTTTTTTAATCAGTAATAATAATATGACAGATTTTTTAAAATGAACTTTTCTATATATATTACATTTTTATGTATAATATGTAGTATCAGGGCTGAGGTTATAGCTCAGTGGTTGAGCGCTTGCCTCGCATGAGTGAGGCACTGGGTTCAATCCTCAGCACCACATAAAAATAAATAAACAAACAAACAAACAAATAAAACAAAGATATTGTGTCCATCTACAACTAAAAAAAAATGTTAAAAAAATATTTAGTATCAGCTGGGCCCAGTGGTACATGCCTCTAGTCTCAGCTGCTTGGGAGGCTAAGCTGAGAGGATTGCTTGAACTCAGGAGTTTGAGACTAACCCGGGCAACACAGGTACCTATTATGTGTAAAACATGGTCTAGATGCTGGAGATATGAAAGCACACAAAACAAGCTCTCCTCATGGAGCTCCATTCTAGCCAGGGAGGTTGGAGACCAACAGAGCAGCTTAGCTGGTCCTCTGCTCAGGTCTCAGGCTGCCTTCCTGGCAGGAATTGGCTAGGTTAAGATTTCATCAGAGCCTAAACTTAGAAATGATTCATTTCCTATCTTCCTCAGGTTTTTTGCAAAATTCATTTCCTGAAGAGTTTCAGTTTCTTGTTTGTAGTTGCTATTAGCTCCCTGAAGTGATTTACTACAGGACTTCTCCAAAATGACCCTTTACTTGATGATAACTTGCTTTTTCAAAGCCAACAACATAGAGTTTTCTAACAAGATGGGGTCTTAGACAAGGTAACGTAAGTGTGGGGGCAACATGCTGTCATCTTGCCATATTCTGTTTGGTTAGAAGCAAGTCACAGATCCCATTCACCCTCCAGGGGAGGGGTCATATGAGAGTATACACAGCCTGGATGCAGGGATCATGGAAAATACCCTAAGGCCTGATAAACTCAAGGACCCAGGATGACCCAAAGAGATCTGTTGCTGTGCACAAGGGAGAATGCAAAATATGGCCCCATCTAATCACAATCCTACTGTATGTCCCAAGAGATGGGCATGCTTGGTGAGCAGCAGTAATGATCTCTACAGACAAACAGGTAAACATACAATATGTCAAGTGGCGATAAGTACCAGGAGAAAACAAAGTAGGGCAAGGGGAAAAGAGGGGCAGCATGTGGGCATGGGGACTGTGTTCGTTAGCTTTGCATGATTGTGCCCAAAATACTTGACAAGAGCAACTTAGAAGAGGAAAAGTTTATTTTGGGTTACAGTTACAGAGGTGCAGTTCATGGTCCACTGATTCCATTGGTTTGGGCTTGAGGAGAGGCAGAACATCAGGGCAGAAAGGGGTGGTGGGAGGAAAGCTGATCAGTTCATGGCAGCCAGGAGGCAGAGAGAGAGAGAGAGAGAGAGAGAGAGAGAGAGAGAGAGAGAGAGAGAGAGAGAAAGATGGAGGGAGGGAGATCTCTCTCTCTCTCTCTCTCTCTCTCCATATATTTTATATATACATAAAAGCCAAGGACAAGCTGTAATCCTCAAGGGATTCCCCTCACCCATGGCCTACTTCCTCCAGCTATGCCACACCTGCCTACAGTTAACCACCCAATATTCCATTCAAATTATTGATCCAGCAAGGGGATTAATCCACTGATAAGGTTACAGTGCTCATCATTGCCTAAAAGCCCCACCTTTAAACCTTTCTGTATTAAGGATCATGCTTTCAAAATGTGAGTGTTTCAGGGGCCATTTCTAAATCTAAATAATGACATGGATCAATCAGGATCAGTCAGTTTAAGTTTTGCTGCTATAACAAACACTGTCCATTGAGAGAAATTTTCCGCTAGGTTTTGACTGGGCAATTCAGGCGGCTGTCAGCTCTGCCACCCTGTGACCCAACATCTGGAACATATGGCCTGCTTTATGGATGCAGCAATGGGGGCAAACATCAGTATTAGACACTTTTAAATGCTTGAGCCCAGAAGGGGCACGTGAGACTTTTGATCAAATGTATTGCCCAAAGCCATAATGGACAAGGAAGTATTATCTCCTGTGGCCACAATCAGAGAAGTCTTCCAAGCTGGTGATATTCTAATAGAAATCTAAAGGGAGGGAGTGTCATGTGGATAGCTAGGAATGAGCATTTCCAGCAGAGAGAACAGCAAGTGAGACGGATCAGAGGCAGAGCATGCTTGGTGCATTTGAGAGATGGCCAGGAGGCAGTGTGACTGGGGTAAAGTGAGAAAGAAGGACAATGGTGGGAGACGGACAGGTGGGAAATCAAGATCATGCCTGGTCTTGGGTGATATGGCACTTGAGTGTCATGGAGAGCCATGGGTGGTCTTGGAGTGGAAGTGTGATGTGGTTCCACATACTGAAAAGGACATTCCTGGTTGCTCTGTTGAGAACAGGATATCTCAATAGTGTTGTTGTTTTTTTTTTTTTCAATCCAAAGCCCCCAACCTCTATGATCCAGCCTCCATTGGGTAGGACAGTAGAACCCTCTTAAATGCTTGACTCCTTTTTAATTGGTCTCTGATAATTAGATTTTTTTGTTATTCTTTTCAATGGTTAATTTGAATCATCAACTTGATTGTATTAAGAGATGTTGAAGAGTAAGAGGCTTCTGGGTGGGTCAGTGAGAGTGTATCTGGGAATGATTGGCATGTGGGATAGCAAACTGAAGGGGAGACTCTCCCTAAGTGTGAGCAGCACCATCCAATAGGATGGTGGCTTGGGTGGGATAAATTTGGAAGAGGAGAGATAAATGCAGGGCCTGTGAAAGCTTCTCTCAGAAGCTGGCACATTGTCACTTGGCAATTCCATGGCCAAAGCAAGACATGGGGCCAAGCTCAACAATGGGGCAAGGAATATGTACCACCCACAGAGAGGGGTGGCACCTCATGGCTGGGAGTCGGAGGTGATATAATCTGCCATGGTCAGAGCTCTCTCAGGAGGTCACCAGCGCCAAGGTGAGGGTTACATGAGCATGGCAGAGCTCTCCAAGGAGGCAGAGAGAAGAAGGCCCAGCGCCCGCCATGGCACCACTGCATCTCAGGTGAGCAGGGAGGCCAAGAGAGGAATTGGAAGACCACAGGAGAAGACATTGACCACAGGAGAGCCTCAAGTCACAGAGTCTGTGACAAGTTCAAAGAGCTGGGCTTGTCTCCAGGGTCAGCTCTCATGGAGACATGAAGGATAAAGAGTCTCCAGTTGCCTTGATGAGAGATGTCACATGCCACTGGGACTATCTTCCAGTCACCAACTTCCTGTTCCGAATACCCCAGGATATGGCAAAGTGAACAAGACTCGGCTTCTGTCATCTGCTCATGTGGCCTTTTCATCATGTCACGTATTGCTGTGCGCAGAACTGTCTAGTCAGCCATCTCCTGGGCTTGCATGAGCGTCCTACATGGGCACACACTGTGCTAAGCATTTGCAGGACGGGGGAGGAGGATGGGGTAGGCATAATTCCGGAAGGGACACTAGGACCTGGTGTGCCCAGTGGAAATGATGACTAAGGGAACAAGGAGCCCTTCCCGGCACCTCTGGTACTTCCCTTAGTGACCAAGGGCCAACAGAGAGCCACAACCCATCAGAGAGCTCAGTGGTCTTGCTTTCACCACAGAGTGGCCAGCTGTCCCTGTCTCCTCAGCATTACTGTGAAAATCTTACATCCTGGGCAATGACCGATCAACCCACGATCATCCCCTTCCAGGACGCTCTGCAATGACCTGCCAGGCCCCAGTGTGGCCAGAATGTGGATTCTAGGATCAGATCAACTCAGGTTCAAGTCTGTGTGTGTGCTGTCATCCTCAAGCTGGGTGGTCTCTGGGAAGTTGCTCAACATTTCAAAACATGGACGACATTTGCCTCGTATGCTTGACACCAGACACCCTTCCTCTTGCTCATTTGCTCCCCGTCACTGGTCTCCATTCTCTTCCTCAAATTTGCAAAACTACTTCCACTTTGCGCTTCCTAGAAGGCTTGGACCTTCGCACGTGGGCTCTTGTTCCTTTGGGTCTCTACTTAACCTCCTCAATGAGGTCTTCGGCCAACACTCGTAGATGTTCTTGGTCTTATCCCCATTTGGCTTTCTTCCTAGCATTGAGTATGATCTGGAATTTTTTTTACTACTTTTTTTTTCTTTAAAAAAAAGTATTTATTTTAATTGTAAAAATGTATGGGGCACAGTGTGATAATTTGCTACATGTATATAATGTATAATAGTCAAATCAGGGTAGTTAACATTTTCATCTCTTTAAAATTAAAAAAAAATGAACTTGTAATAATTGTACATGTAATTTATAGGTGCAGGGAGATAATTCAACACGTGTGTATTGATTAAATCAGGGTAATCAATGTTTTCATCCCCTTATCAGTACTTTGTGTTCGAAGGCTTTGAGCTCGTCTCTTCTAGTTACTCATGAAATATCCAATAGGTTATCGTGAACAAGTCACCCCACTCTGCTATAGAGCACTAGAAATTATTATTGCAATCAAATTGGGTTCCTGTTATCCAACCTCCTTCCGTCCCCCAACCCACTGTCACAGCCTCTGAGAATCACTATGTCATATTCTAATGACTATTTCTTGACTGTGGTAGCAGCCTTCTGAGGTGGCTCTCAGTGAGCCCTGCTTCTTGCTACTCACGTACCATGTAATTTTCTCCTCTTGAATATGGGCAAGACCTACGGACCTGGTGAAGTGATGGGATGTCACTTTTAAGATGAGGTCATAAGAGGCCATGACCCCTCCTCCCAGTACGCTGTCCCCTCTCGCTCTGGCTCTTTTTGCTTTGCTGGCTCTGCTGCCATATGAGAGCTCCCCAGATGGACAGGTGTGTGTGTGACCAGGACTAAGGGCAGCCTGCAGCCCAGGTCCAACAGGAAACTGAATCCTGCCAACAGCCACACAGATGAGCTTGGAGGCAAATTCACACCCCATCCAGCCTTTAGGTGACTGAAGCCCTGGTTGTCATCTTGAGGGCAGCCCTGGGAGAAACCCTGAAGCCAAAGACCCATTGACAACACCTAATTCCTGATGTACAGGAATAGTAAAGCGTTGAATGTTCTTGTTGGAAGTCACTGAATTTTCTGCTCATTTGCTTTGCAGCCACTTCTAACAAATACATTGACATATTTTTTATTTCTGCCTGTAGAATAGAATATTAGCCCCATAATAGGATGGACCATCCTTATATAGTTCCCTTTGTGATGCCCAGAGTGTAAAAAGAGTCTAGCACATAACAGATGCTCAGTTTTACTAAATAAGAAAAACACGAGGGCATAGGCTGTATGTACATAGAGCATGTAAGGACAGATGAAATAAATATTTGAGCTGGGTGTGGTGGCACATTCCTGTAGTTCCAACTACTCAGGAGGATGAGGCAGGAAAATCACTGGAGTCTGGAGCTCGAGAACAGCTAAATAAATAAACATTTGCTGGATGAATGATTTAGAGACAAATGTGTGAAGGGTAAGGAAAATAAGGTGTGTCTGGGCTTATCTTTAAGTGCCTACAGCCCCATTATGGACTCAAAAGATGCTGAAGGAATTAGTAAAGAACAGATCAGAGCTGGGTTCGGTTCAGTGGTGCACACCTGTAATCCCAGCGGCTCAGGAGTCTGAAGCAGGAGGATCAGGAGTTCAAAGCCAGCCTCAGCAAAAGCAAGGCCCTAAGCAACTCAGTGAGACCCTGTCTCTAAATAAAATACAAAATAGGGCTGGGGATGTGGCTCAGTGGTTAAGCACCCCTGGGTTCAATACCCAGTACCAAAAAAAAAAAAAAAAAAAAAAAAAAGCAAAGGAAGAGCCCACAATGGACTTCACAATAAGTGGCATAGAAGAGGTCATGGAAGCTGTAGGGGCAGAGGAGATGACACAGTGAGAGAGAGAAGACAGGGGGCACAGACTGCTGCAAGAGAAACCCATGTCATTTCTAAGACAAAATTTCTGACTGGGACAGAGACACAGCATTGGATTTGACTGTGAGTGGCACGGCCACCTCGCATTGCGGAGCTCACTGTACCTCTCCCTCAACTCTCTTACTGTGAAAACATTCTCAGACCCCCTTCAAATCCACTTCCGCCAGCATGCTGGTCCAGCCGACATCTTTCATCTACTGGCTCCTGCCAGCACCCAGCCTTTCCAGCCCCTGAGGGTGTCTCATGGTCAAAAGCTAAGAGCATCCCCCACAGTCGTTCTGAACATCCTTCCCATCCTAGCCTGTTGTGAGCATCTCATCTCCCAGCTGACATTTCACTTCCCATCAGGAAGCCCACCTTTATCTCCAGAATACCCACCGCTTATTTTTCAAAGTTCTGCTCTGCAGGTGTCAGGCACAGTAGTTAAACTGGCAAACTTCGTTTGAATTTGCCCCTATTATCTTAAATTTTATTTTTCCAAGAAGCGTGCACTGTATGTGGGGCCAGTTTAGATTCCTGGTGGGGACATGGACTCTGGTAGCAGTGATATGAACATAGTCCCCCAGTGTATGGAAGCCTAGAGGGCTGGGTGCCAGACACCACAGGGAATGGCTCCTCTCTCTGGATGGCTGGAGTGAGAGAGGTAATTCCATAGGCAGAGCTCCTGGAGGTGGGGTTTGGGCTTAGGAGGGCTCCAGGCTCCTCACTGAATGCTAACTGGTCTGCAGATGTTAAATCAGCGCACCTCCAGCACCCAGTACTTACAGGTCCACACGGAAGACTGCAACCCACGGATCTCCCCTGGGTTCCAATTATGTGGTGGGGGAGCCAATTCTTAGGAATTTATATCACCTGCAGCCCCTGTGTTTCTTGGTCTCAGATTCAGTCTCCAAACGATTTCTGTTGCCCCCGCCCTTCCGATTCCAGATGCATCTCTCCCAGCTGGTGCTTCAAGCAGTCAGATTGGAGTGGGTGGGGTAGAACTGGGTGGGTTCCCACAACCAGGTGTTCCCTGTGTAAACCTTTCTCCCATTTGATTTTCTCCTGGTCACTTAAGCACACTCCATGTCGTGCAATGCGTGTTTACTAGGCCTGTATTTCAGGCCCAACTTGGGTTTGCCAGGAACAGACCCACTCAGGTGCCAGCTCCAGGGCAGTGGCTGCAAAATGGCTCCTTCCTTTGTCCTCTGCATGCCACTTGGAGAGATGGTGCCTTCTTTCCCCACACATAGGTACCGTGCAGTGAGTCCTTCAGGTTTGTTGGGCAATGTCCTTGGTCTCTAAACACAGTCCCCAGACATGCTCCAGGCCTCCCCAAAATGCAGGTCCCTTTAATTCCCTTGTCCCTCTACTATGCTCATGGAGGGACCCTCTGGCTGGAGCTTCTGGCCCAGCTGTGGCAGCGCGTTCTGCTGCAGGGGAGTTTGTCCTTATTATATCCGACCACCTGTGTCCCTAGTCTGCTGTGAATGTCCAGTTTTAGGTTCCAGTAAGGACACCCCCTCTCCATTTTTTGTTCACCCACCTTGTGGGCAAAGCTGCCTGTCTGCTTTCTTGGCTTCACGCCATGGAGCAGCCAGGAAGGGGACCTCCTCTCTTCCGCCATCTTGTATCTCTTCCCAATTGGATACTTAATAATACATTCTTACAGATTTCATGGTTAGCAGGAATTATCCTTATCTCCCTGAGTTTTGAGATCTGGTCTATGAAAAGGGTCAAAAAAGTCTCCCCCTTCAGCATAATTTGGGTTCTTGTTATCAATATTATTTTGGGCCTGCATCTCTCCTGCAGATAACAAGAGCAATGTGACATATCCTATCTACTTGAGCCAGGCAGGGCTGCAGGTAAATTACTTCTTGGGGAAAAAAAAAAAAGCATGTGGGGGTCAGCATTGTGGATCCATTTTGTAGAATTCTTTTTTCTTTTTTTTTAATTATTGTCTTAACCTCATGTTCCCACCACTTGCAACAGTCTGTCCCTGATCATGATGATGGGCTGGTACGTGCCACTGGCCCATTGCCTCAGATATGTTTGAGCACAGAGGTGACATCTGGTGAGACTAACCGTCCATGGGCCTGGTTTCTCTGACGTGGGTTGGATATGCCCGTGCATCCATGTGCTTTTGGTTTAATAAGTCCACATCTGGTCATTATTTATTGGCACGGTCTGTACCTGATGACTGGGCTGTGTGGAGGGTGGTTGTTTACTGGCACAGCATAGAGTCATTTTGCCTCAGCACTTGCACTCAAAATGGAGTCACTCCAGGCAAACTGCTGCTTTATAAAACAGAGCCACTTGGGTTTGGCACTGCTGTCCTATATATCATGGAGTAACTCGGTGCAGAGCACAGCCTGTGCTCCACAGAAAAACAGGAGACTTCTCGTGGAGATGAAGTCACAATAGCCAAGGGGCCTGGATTACTGAGTCACACCAGGGGACATTTGCCCTGGAGCATCATCTGCACCTGTGAAGGAATTAATGTGTTACTGCACCGTAACTGAGAACTTGGGATTGAATGTGTCCCCCAGAAGCCCATGTTGTAAACCCCCAAAGCAACTGTGCTGGGAGGTGGGGCCTAGTGAGAGATGCTCAAATCTCGAGGCCCCCATCCCCATGAATAGATCACGATGCCACTGTGGAAAGGGCTCCGTCCGTTCTGTTTGCTCTTGCACTTCCACCTTCTTCCATGTGATGACAAAGCAGGTCCCTTGCCCGATGCCGGCACCTGGCTCTTGGATGTGAGGAAGTCGGTGGTTTTGTTCTTGTTAGCACAGTGTGGTCGAGGACACCTAGTTTACACCCACCAGTACAGACGCAGACCTGGACCTGCACTACTGACCTAGTGAATATTTTAACAAATGAAATAAAGGAGGAAACAAGTGTTGGCTTCCATTCGGTGGGACTGTGGGTCTAGATCATGAACGGACTTGGGAACCCAGCTGGCCTCAGGGCTACAAGTTCCTTTTATGGTAGGAATCTGAGTTGCAGCTGAGTGGTTGGACTGATCCCCAGAGCTGTAGCCTCTTCAGTATCAAGGTTATACATAGCACTAGGTCTGCTCCTTCCATTTAAGATTTCAAGTAAATTCCTCATCTACAATGAACCAGTAAACGTCACTGGGTAAAGTGTGTGCCTGCATGTGCTTCATTTCTAAAACTGAGGTTTCCTTTACAAATAATTGGTTGAAATCCAAAAATATTCTATTTTACAAGCATTTCTTTCTCCAGTAGGAGCATTAAATTTTTCAGATGTCTGGGTCATGCAGAAATAATTATTTTGAAATGCTAATTCAAGTTGGCATAAATATCACGGTATATGTCTTTTAACAAAGCTGAATTTTAAAGATGACTTTTGTAATTCTTACCTACTATTTTGATTAATTGTGATTAGATGGACCTGCATTTTGTATATAGGCTAGGCTCATATTTAAAGACATTCTCATGTGCCTTTAATCCTAGCACAAGTAATTACTAAATACTTCATTTTATAGGGCTTTTATTAGGGAATGCTTACTGAAAGTTTCACTTTCTCTTTGCCTTTAAATTATGGCCTTTTATAGCATGATGTAAATTTTACCAGGACTTTGCCATTTGTTTTTAAGTACTTTTCCCCATTGTTAAATAAAATATATTCTCCCTTAAGATTTAATTAAAAGTTTTGGGGAAGGGCCAACAGTAGTAATGCATGCTTACTGTAGCGAATACCCTCCCTGCAAAAAAGAAAAATCTAAAAAGAAAGTGAAGATCACAATCCTGTTCACCCACTGCCCACACCATCTGCAATATGGTGTCATACTGTCTATAAGCTCTGGGTTCTGCTTCTTGCCTGATCATTCTCTTACAATGATTCCTAGAGGCTTCCTAGTATAGAAGTCCCCCCTTCTCCTCAAGGGACACCCAATACATGTCTGAAACTGCAGATAGTACATACCCTGTATGCACCACTCTTCCCTCAATGCTCTGCAGTGCTGCCACACAGGACCAGGGTCAGTCTGTCCTTCCATGTTTTATGATGGGTGCTTCCATTGCATCACCACACTGGTGTGTGGGGACCATCGTTAAGTAAAATAAAGGGAACTTGAATGCACACCATCAAGCCACTAACCGATGGGTGGCACACATGGAATAGACATGCTGCACAAAGAGATGATTCGTGTCCCCAGTGGAGTGGAGTGGCACGGCTCAGGGCTGCATCATGCTACTCAGAAGAGCATGCAATGGAGAACTCGTGAATTGTTGGTTTCTGGAACCCTCTATTTAATATTTCAGACTGTGGTAAACCACAAGTAACTGAAAATACAGAGAGGAAAACTGTGGATAAGGGGGACTGGTGTACTCCAAACCTGCAAGTAATTGAAACATTGCCTTGTGTAATGCATTTATTTAGAGGTCATTGCTGTTTACTTTTTTGGGGGGGTGGGCTGGGAATTAAACTCAAGGCACTTAACTACCAAACCATATCCCAGCCCTTTTTTCTATTTTAGAGAGACAGGGTCTCACTGCGTTGCTTTGGGTCTCACTAGTTGTTGAGGCTGGCTTTGAACTTGGGATCCTCCTGCCTCAGCCTCCTGAGCTGCTGGGATTACAGGCGTGTGTGTGCCAGTGTCCATGGCTTATCGCTGTTTCAAACATGGAATGGATATGTTGTTACTTCATGTGAAGATGATATAACATGACGACTCCTCCAGAGATCCACATCCTACACCCTGCAACCAGTGACTATGTGACTTTGCACAACACAAGGCAGGACTGAATTAAGGACCTTGGGGGGGGGGGAGATCATCATGGAGGACTCACTCCAATCACAGGAGTCCTTAAGATAGGAGAACTTCACCAGTTTGCTATAGGAGAAAAAAAGATGTGACCATGGAAACAGGATCTGAGAGATGCCACAGTGCTGCCTTTGAAGATGGAGAAGGGGCCACAAGCCAAGAGTGTGGGTGGCCTCTGAGAAGCGGGAAGCAAGGAAGGAAACGAGAGTCTCCTTGACAACACCTTGATTTTACCCTTGTGCCATCTGTGTTGGAATCCCAACGTACAAACTATAAGAAAATGAATTTGTATTAAGCTACTATGTTTGTGGGGATTTTTATGGCAGCAATAGAAAACTAACACATATCTTAATTTATTCATTCTTGAGTCAAAGAGAGATTTTTATTTTCAACAAAGTGCCTAAAAGAAGTGGCACGCTGATCCACAATGAAAAGGTCTCTCTCACTACTTTTAGTCTCAGAATATATTTCAAGAAATAAAAATCACATAGCTTTCCCCTCACCCACACACCTCCCCCAAAATCATACAACTCGGAACAAAAAGAGAAACCAAATCAAACACAATACCCTCACTCAAAAGAAGTATTTAAATCAGGATTTACAAACTTACAAATTCTTTCCTATTGGAAAACAAAAACATACTGGAAAACCAAGAGGGTAGGGGAAAAACTGGACTTTGATGAAAGCCTGACAAGACAGGAGAATTATCAAAACTGCTAGAAGTAGTACTTACACACCGTTTCTTATATTCAGAAAATACTAACGTATGAAAAGCAATGCACTTTTCATAAACTGTGCATTTCTGTTAATGGTTTCTCTGGTTAAAAGCACTCTATAAAAATGTCTTTAGAAATAACGGAAAAGAAGAAAATATTTCCTTTTGTTGTTTGATAATACTTCATTTATTGTTTTCTTGGTTTGTTTTTCCTGTTTTTAAATTTTTTACTTTTTTTTTTTTTTACAAAGCATAGAGAGCATAGTTTGGATTTTTGTAATAATAAATTAAAATGTCCAAACCGAAGCTACTGGAGAACTTAAACAATGAAATAATGGAAGTGGTATTACAGATTTTTCCTGATGTTCTACAAAACCTATACACAGATCTGAATGGCTGGGGAGATCTATTTGACTTTTCCTGGTTCCTATGAATCGCTACAGGGCAACATATACTATCCTTTCACAATTGAATATCAGGATTGTTTGAAGATGCAGGGGAGTGGAAGCAGAGCAAATTGGTAGAAATCAGAAAGTTCAATGCTGCAGCTCTAATTCCTTCTGAGGTCATAAGTTAATTAACTCAATAAAACCATCAGCAATCAGTTATTCTAGTAGGAAAAAATACCCAGTGAAGTCTGCAGATTTTTCTCATAATTTTGGGGGGAAAAAATCAAGTAGACATGGTTATTGTCGTGTGAAAGTCAGAATATAAAAAATTCCTTAAAGTCATTAAAAAATGGAGTCACTTTTGATCTCTCAAGCATATGAGTCAACAACAGAAGGGCAGCCCCCTCTTTTTCCTGTGCAGGGCCCACCAATGAGGCTTGATTTTGTTCCTCACCTGACTTTACAGGGACTTATCTACCTTTGCTCAGGTTTAAAAACACGAAGCTGTTTCCAAATGGGGAGAGACAGCCACGTGTGGTGGTGCACACCTGTAATTCCAGCAGCTCAGGAGGCTGAGGCAGGAGGATCCCAAGTTGAAAGCCAGCCTCAGCAATTTAGCAAGGCCTTTATGCAACTCAGTGACACCTTGTCTATAAATAAAATATTAAAAAAGGGCTGGGACCCGGCTCAGTGGTTAAGTGCCCCTGGGTTCAATGCCCAGTACCAAATAAATAAATAGGTAGAGAGTCAATAATTGACCAGAATCAGGGAAAAAGAAAACAATACCTTGGGAATTGAAGTTCTGATTTTCATGCTTAAATTTTAAAATACAGTTTACATTGAAAAACTTTGTTGTGTTTGTTTCTATTTATAAGATGCTATAAATCCATTTGAAAATTGCTTACAATAATGAATAAATAGCAAAAGGAAGTTAATGCCTGATTTTTGTGCACATCACTCACTATCTTTCTTAGGAGTCAATTCCTAGGAAAGGTTTTAAGGTGCTGAACACTCACGGCTGATTTACAATCCTGTAATGTATAAAAGTGCCTGTTTCACTTGCCCTGAGACCACGTTTCATGTTTATCCTACTGTTTCTTGTTCTTTCATTTAAATTAATTATACCAAACAGTATGTGCCAAGCGCAGTGTGAACACCAACTCCTTTGGTCCCCCCAGTTCCCTGAGGTAGGTTCCCACTATGGGACAGAAGGCACTGGGGCACAGCGCCGTTCCCTATGTGGTGAAGCTGGAGTTAGAACCTAGGAAGGCTGGCCCCAGAGGACGTGCTGTCTCATGGACCCTTTTCTCAGGTGGAAAGGCCCTAGAAGGCAGGGATTTCTCCTCCATTGCTGTTACTACTGGGGCGATTCTCAAGCTTCCTCCTCTGTCAGCATGATCCAGTGTTAAGAACAGCTGCCATCCTGTAGGGACCTGCCCAGGGAGACTGGTGTGGGAAAGTCCACTTGTTATTTAAAGAACCGGGGTGTCACTTCTTCCCGTCTTTGTTTGTGGCACTTGGCTTGTCTTCCCACCATAGGACCCTGAGGTATTCTCCAATCACTAAGACTCACTTCTTGATGAGGTGTGGATAAGGTCTGTGTCCCTCTAAAAGTTCAGGTATTGGAGGCTCAGGGTGCTGCTACTGGCAGGTGGCAGAACCTTAGGAGGTGGGGTCGAGTGGGAGGTCCTTAGGTGACTGTGGGTGGGAGAGCACCCTTGGAAGGTAGCTCTTTGACTCCTTGAGTTCTCTCAAGAGGCTTGTTACCAAAAAAGCAGCTGCCTAGCTCCCCCCGCTCTCTGCTTCCTGGCTCAAGTTGTAATCTTCTTGAATCCGCACACACTCCCTCCACGGGTATCCACCATGAGATGATGCAGCAAAGGGCAGCCCCCAACACAGAGCCTACACCATGCTGTTTGGACTTGGAACTGCCAGGACTGTAAGTTAGATAAACCTCTTCTTCATAAGTAGCCTGGGTCGGGTAATTTGTTATAGTGATGAAAACTTGACAAATACACTTCTTTAACTGCCAGGTAACTGTGCCCACCCAGTACTTAGTACCACACATGCGCGCACGCACGCACACGCACACACACAGTGTCAGATATCACAGTAGGTACAAAAGACAACAGTGTATTCTGATGCTGTAATACAGACCCCCCCCCCCTCCCCAGTACCTGAAACAAGACATAATCTACTTCTCTTTCACTTCACGGTCTCAGGGTCAAGGATCCAACACTAGAACAGCACGGCGTGCCTGGGAGGCCTAGTCTATTATTATTTTGTTTTTGTTCTTATCCTCTATAGCAGGGGTTAGCAAGCTTTTTCATTAAGGGCCAGAGAGTAAATAATACAGGCTTTCTGTCCCAAACTCTTGTCTTGGCAAGTAGATGAATGAGAAGTGGTTGTGGTCTAATAAATTTTATTTGCAAAACAGGCCAAAGACTTTTCACAATAGTTAAGATAAGGGATCTACCTGGGTGTCTGTTGATAGAAAGTGTGGTATATGCACACAATAGAATACTAGCCCATCATACAAAGGGATGAAACCCTGTCATTTGCAGCAACATGGATGGAAATGGATATTAAGTGAAAGAAATCAAGCACAGAAAAATAAATACCACATATTCCCTTATATGTGGAAGCTACAAAGTTGATCT
Organism: Spermophilus citellus; assembly: GCF_964194105.1. Taxonomy (NCBI): domain Eukaryota; kingdom Metazoa; phylum Chordata; class Mammalia; order Rodentia; family Sciuridae; genus Spermophilus; species Spermophilus citellus. The sequence continues at coordinate 127,048,707 of NC_138189.1, forward strand.
CAGAGAAGTGGACAATAGTGGTTAAGAGAGTCTGGGAAGGATGCGTGTGGAGGGGCCGGGGACAGGATGGCTGATGGGGACAGGTGAGCAGTTGGATAGGAGGAGCACAGCACAGTACAGTAACTATGGTTGACAACAACTAATTGTATTTTTAAATTTGCTAGGAGAGAGGGAGTCGTGTTTTGGGTTGAAATGCCAATTACCCTGATCTATTCACTCTGTACATATATTGAAATGTTATACTGAACACTTTAAATATGTATAATTATATGTCAACCAAAAATGATATATTAAACACACACACACAAATAGCCACAGGCCAGAGTCTGCTGATCCCTGCCCTACAGAGCCTGCATATAAGTCACCCAAGGACCTTGCTGAAAGGTCCGATGAGGGGAGTCCCCTTTCCAACCAGCCCTGGGTGAAGGTGATGCTGACAGCTGTGCCATCATCACCTGCTGCTCCTGCTCTAGTCCTTGCTCAGGCCCCACCCACCTCCCCAGGTCCCTGGTGCCAGCACTGAGCGGCTGGAATGTCTCCAAGGAGACCAGCCCCTGTCCTCATCTAACTCAGCCCTGGTGTGGCTGGCGCTCTCCAGCGACTCTTCCTGTCTCCTGTGGCCTCTCCCCTGCTCCACCCCAGGCTCAGGCCTCCGGACCCTCCTCCTCACTCCCTCTCACCGCTTTACCAACCTCAGGCTCAAGCCTCCACCCCGAAACTCCACCTACCTCCCCCATCTGTAGGTGCAACCACCTGACTCGGCTCAGGTATGTCCTGGTCACTCAGAGCAGGTCCAACCCTCTCTCTCCACGCCTGCCTCCAAGCAGGGTCCCACACTGGGTGCTCTGCCACTGAGTTGGTGGCATCAGTAGGATGCAGCTCTCCAGCCCAGGTTGTTTGCCTCCTACCTCCTCAAGCCCCTCCCCACGCCGCAGGTTCCCGCCCACCACCACCATCTCCACCACCCAGCTGGCTTCCAGTGGGAGTAGGGACTCCTGGACTCCCAGACCCCTTCTCCATGAGGGACCTACCCAGTCACAGTGACAGAACAAGAATCAGACCAGTGGCTGCCAGAGACCGAGGGAGGAGGAAATGGGGAGTTCACATTCAAGTTTGGGGGATGATAAAAACTCTGTAAGTAGATAAGGTCACACAGCCATGTGAATGCACAGGATGCTACTGACCTGGACACTAGCAATGATTTAGATGGTAAAGTTTGGGTTGTATTTTACCACAATAAAAATGACTTGGGGAGCTGGGGCTGGGGCTCAGTGGCAGAGCACTTGCCTAGCATGGGTGAGGCACTGGGTTCGATTCTCAGCACCACACACAAAAATAAGCAAATAAAAAAGACATGCTGTCCATCTACAACTTAAAAAAAAATTAAAAATGATTTCAGTTGCTGAAAAAAAGAAATCCCAAAGCTTTATCAGGATCGAATAAACTTTCCAACCAGAGTCAAGTAGACACATGAGATATAAGTTCTGCCTCAAGACTACTCCCTAATTTATTTTTCTGCTTTCATTATCCCTCACTGTCCCATCAGGAAAATAATAATACATTTTTATTCCATTATATATACAAAAGCAGGTAAAAATCCTCACTGAAAACTGGCATATTGCCTTCAGCCCTAGGATTAAATTAACTAACAAGGAAACTGGAAGCGAGTGTTCATTCACTTAAAGGTGTCTTTCTTATTTCTCTTAGTATAATGTTTCCAGGGTTCATCTATGTTGGGGCGTGCATCCAAATTTCACTCCTAAGGCAGAACGATATTCCACTGAATGAATATACCACCGTCTGTTTATCCATTATCTGTGAGTGGACTTGTGGGCTTTTCCCACCTTTTGGCTATTGTGAATAATGCTGCCGTGAACACAGCTAGTCCACCTCTCTCCTGGCTAGACACCTAGGAAAAAAACCAAAATCTTAACATTATTCAATACTGGGGGCAGAAAGAAGGGTGCTTCACCCAAACCAGGTCCCTAAATGGGCTATCTTACGGTTCTCCAGCAGCTCAGCGAGCTTGGGTTAGCTCCCTGCAGAAGGGCAGTCCTAAGGGGACATCATACCCGCTCTCCTTCCCCAGGCCCCCACTCAATCATAGCTAAAAGGAATTCATTCCAAGCCGGCAAAAATGCAGCATTCCACCCAAAAACCACTCCAACTTGAAATTTCCAATAAAGACAAAACTATATGTAAAAATAACAAATTTTTATTAAAAGTTAAAAATGTCTTCCAAGTTTACACACAGCAAATAGATGATTCCACCTCGATGCACTTCTAACATCAACGACAAGCAGGTACAAACTGGTCTGGCAAACATGCATTATGACCTAACCACCCCTAAATACTTGAATTCAGGCTAAGCCTGCTTCCTGGGAGGGCAACTGAACACTTACCAGAATGTGCCGGCTGCTGTCCTTGCCCCAGTGACTGGCCTGGTGGAGGGGCAGGAACAGTCCTGGCCAGAGCAGGGGCCTGAGGAGTGTAGCATGAGGCTCTCTGCTTTACTCCAGCAGCCAAGACCCGGCAGCACCAGGGAGAGGCCAGCGCTCCTCCAGCCCTGAGCAGTGTCCATCAGGCAAGTGCTCGGCCTTGGCTGCAGGTGACAATCCATGGAGAACTTTTGGGAAAATCCTGATTGCCTGAGCCATAGACCAATTAAGTCGGAAATTCTGAGAATGTGCCCCTCCATGTTCTGAAAGCTCCCTGGACGCTCAGGGAGGGGAAACCCATGCAGTCACTCATTCTCCACCCTTAACCTTCTTAGAAGTCTCCCTTGTTCTGATTTAAAATGCTGGCCATGCCTGACACATTTGTTGGACTGTGAAAGTCACAACATTTTGGTGGCGAGTCTTCTTCCACTGATTTATAAAGGGTTTACAAAAAAAATAGAGCACCCAGATTTCATAAAAAAATTTATTTTTCATATAAAAGTGCCAAAATATCCGCCAATGTCACAATCTATCTCAACAACCAGTTTACGCTAGTAATCAAAACACAAGCCTTTTTATTCACATTGTTTAAAAATCCAATTCTTTTCACACATTCCCACAGTAACTTGAGTCTCTGGAAAGTGGGAAGTTGGCGTTCCGATTTGCTGTGGAAGTCCATATGTCCAGGTTCATGTAGGCACGGAACGGGTTGAACCCTGGGTAGTACTCCTTGCACACGACCGCCTGGCTTTCCATGTGGGCTGAGTGTTCTGGGGTGGGGCTGACCGGGCAACAACTTTCATACACATCGCTCTGCGGGGCCCAGATAGAACCAAAAAGTCCAGACATTGGAGACAAGCTTCGGGTGCTGGTGAGGTAGGGCTGGGGTATAACGGGAGGGAAGGAAAGGTTAAAGCAAAAAGAAGCTGCGGAGAGGCAACGTCAAGGCTGAATAAGCACCAGAGGACACCGCCACCCACCAACCCTGTGGCCTGGAAACGACCTTCTACTCCATTTTGCTCAAAGAGGACTGCTGTGAAATCCTCACCTAACTGGATAAGCTTACTTGCAATCTAAGGAAGGACTCACAGCCAAATGCCTTCCATAAATTCATTAAAAAAAAAAAAAGGATAAAATGTGGTGAAAAAGAAGGTGTTGGGCCCTATCACCTATCAGTCCCTGACTGACCTTCCTGGGACTTTCACTGCATCTTGTACCACAGTGGAAAGGGGCAGTGAGGACACATAAAGACAGCTGTGTGTCACATGGGGCCTTTCTCGCCCCAGCGACAAGAGGTCATCTACGACCTCTGCCTGATGTGGTCCGAGAGGACTCTTTCAGTGGGGGAGGTCAGAATGTCACGCTCTGCAGGTGCCCATGTTAGCCTCCTCCAGAGGGTGGCCAGAGGGGGCTTCTGTGATCTAAAACAGGCCAAGCTTTGGCTGAACCGAACGCTGCGCTGAAGGATTAAATGACCCAGAGCTGCCCCTACCGGAGAGTTGACGTAACTGGCGTGTCCCCAGGCGGAAGGCATGTTGGGTGGGGTGTTCCAGGTCGACTGAGAATTGTGATCGATAAAACTGGTCTGAACTTCTGCAGGACAAGGAAAGCCGTTGGCATAATTCATGTTTTCTACAAGAACAGGAGACAGCAACACGGGTGAACGTTCTCATAGAACTGAATTCTCCGTCTTAGGCAAAAAGAGGTCAAGGTCTTACTCTACTGCCAAGTGAAAGACAAACGTTACTTCACTCTGTGTGGACGGACCAGGGGGTCACTGCACTGTCAGTCTCCAGGTTAAACCTGTCTACGAGACACACCACCTGTGGAGCCCTCGGTGGGGAAAGGTTTCTTGGGTCCTGTTTTTCTGTTTTTGATGGTAATCTTTTTAACACACAAATCACACTTCAAATATTACTATAGATTTGAACAGTGACAAGATTCTTACCAGTTCTTAAATGGTTCTTTTTTTTTTTTTTAAATATTTTTAGTTGTACATGAACACAACGCCTTTATTTATTTATAGGTGGTGCTGAGGACTGAACCCAGTGCCTCACACAGGCCAGGCTAGCGCTCTACCACTGAGCCCCTTAAACAGTTCTTTGTGATTTGTTTTTGGTGATGCTGAGTCTCACTGTAGGAAGTGCTCTACCATTAAGCCACACTCCCCCAGTTAAAAAAAAATTACCTGCTGTGCCAATTTCAGCCACCTGCCCATGAACCACAAGGCCTGGTAAAGCAAGTGGGAGCCAACTACTTAGATATCAACAAAATAGTAAACACAAAGCCTCACACACCCAGGAAGAAAGTTACCAAAGCACCCCCTTGTGGTTAGCAAAGAGCACTGCGTGTCCCCACAGCCCTTCCTGGAAAAGGCAGCTCTAGTAGGAAAAACCATGATGAGGCTGTAATCGAAAATCAGAGCATTTTCCAGGTGATCAAGGAAATCCCACACCTCTTCCTTATGATGACAGATGCCTCAGACCCCACGTCTACAAGTGTCCATGATTTCCTTGCCAAGCTCCTTTCCTTCCTTTTGTAGCACCACCCCCAGGGGCAAGTCCCTCAGGACATGGAAGAACAAATAAATAGGTTCTATTTCATATGGGACCTGCCTCCCTAAAAACAAACAAACCAGCAAACAACCAGGGCCCCAGCCATCCAACAAACCATCCATCCTGTTTGGGCCACATAAGTACAAATGACCCAGTTCTACCTTATTTAGAGAACTAAACAGAATAGGGTAACATGCAGAAGCCCCTAGACTGAGAATTTCTGAGGGCCACATAAGATAATGTCACTGGGACGGTTCCAGCTTTTACCTTCTGGAAAGGCATTGTAATCGTTCAGTTCCAACGGGCAGTACACACTGGGAAACTGGCCCTCGCAGGTCGCGCTCCAGTCGATGAAACTGCTACAAAACACAAGACGGCTGGTTTCAGAATCGGGATGAGAATAGTCAAGTGGAAAATTAGATATTCAAAGAGGAGAATCATTTTATTTCCCAGCATCCTCATACCTGCAAATTCCCCAATTTAGGAAAATAAAAGATGATACTTTCTCCAGTCATAGAATCTAAGATTTACTGACTAGTCGTCACCAATGACCTGCCTTCTGCAAGACGGATGGCACTGGCAAGGTGTGCATTCTTTATCACCATGTTTGTCAAGTCTAGACAGACACAGAGTCCAAGGCCAAGGCTTTATTATCCCCGCAAAGAATGACTCTTACACACACCCAGAGGACTCAGCTACTGAAACGTCCTCCTCCCACTCCCAGCAGGACCGGCTCAGGGAGTTACCCCTATAAACACTGCAGCTCACAATATGTTGACCACAGTTGCTGAGTGGCTCTCGTTACAGAAATGAGACAGCAAAGGCTATTGTAATATGCTGACCCCAAAACCTTCCATGAGTTCTGTGATCAAACAAAAATATCAACATTGTCTCAAGTTTCCCAAATTGAGTGACATTCACACCAAACGGTGAATTTAAGAAGTTAGTATTGTGTCAACTACTTTTTGACATTCAAGTTCTTTGATTCTTTCAAATTTTAAATGTGTTCAAGAGTGATGCTCTGGAAAAATGGAAGTCTCTTGCTGAGGGGGCAGGGATGGAGCATGTGTCTTTCAAATTTGCCTCACGTATGAATAGGTCACCATTTCAATTTAAAAAAAGGAAAGTCATGACAGGGCCACCAGCTTTTACTCCGGTTTCTCTCAATGCCTGGCTTCTTGTTTTCTAACACCACAATTCCAAAAGGCAGGAGAAGACACACAGCTGAAGTCCCCTGAAGTAGCAGCTGCCTCCTAATATTTATAGGGACTTCCTAGCAGACCACTCAGATTCCAACTGGGAGCCCTGGGCTCAGTGGGGCGGCAGCGCACCTGCTGTGGACCGGGGTGGGCTCCTGCAGCACTCCGGGTGCCCTGTTCTCCAAAGCGCAGCTCAGGCTGTTTGTCAGACACACTGGCTGTGGGGGCCACAGGTCTCCGGGTGGGTACAGACCTACAGAAGAGAACAAGGTCCTCAGTCCACCTTCCACTCAGCCCTAGGTATCCATCCTCTAACATCCAGTTCAACGTGTCTTCTTTCCAGAAAATACTACCCCATACCACCCACGCATACTGACTTGTGCCTTCCCAGACCCCTTCTGGGGTCATTTCAGGATACATGCTGAAATACAGCACGTCACTTTGATCTTTGCTTCAGGTGGTGCACGATTTCCTCCCGACCTGGACGACACCGTGCATTCACTACTCAGCAGGTATGAGAGGGCTCACTTTCTGTAAGGCCCCATTACAGATACCAGGAAGCAGCCATGAACAAGGGCATTCAAGTGAACAGAGATAAACAGAAAAGAAAAAACAAGCACGGCATGGCAGAGGTCCACATACTACGATGACAAACAGCAATTTTAATTAGGACAGTCAAAGGCCCCTCTGAGGGAACACCCCATTGCAGATGTGCCTGAGGACAGGGAAGGAGTCACTCAGGTAAGGGGAATCACAAGCCCCGCAGTGGGGACAGTCTACAAAGGCCCTAAAGCAGTGTGCCCGGTGAGTCTCCAGAGAAAGGGGACCAGTGTGGCCAAAAGGAGGGTGTGAGGATGGGGGTGAGGCTAGAGAACTGACTGTGAGGACACAGCTTGTGGCCCCTTGAAGCATCTGGATCTGGGCACTGCCTTTGAGTCTAATGGGAAGCCACAGGAGGTCCTAGGCAGCATGGCTGCAGGACACAAGGCCCCACGGGGTTCTCCCATTTCTGTGTAGTGGAAGTGCTGGTGGCCTCTGTTCTGGACGATCTTTTCAAGGATTTTTGCTAAGCGAAAACCTTGGGGGATGTAGGCAAAGGGCAGGCAAGCTTATTGCCCCTTACAAGATCTGGGTTCCCTAAGCTCAGGCTCCTCTCCTGTAACTCGCCCCCACCACACGGAGGCATCCATCTGGGGCTGGTGATGACAGCTGGCGCCAACAGGCGGATGCCTGTGTAGCTGGCTTGGCCTTACCTACGTTTCTGCTTTATGGGAATAAATGGCTGCCGTCCCTCTAGGTAAACTTGGTGCCCACTCTGCCATCTGAGGCAAAGCTGCTGGCTCAGTGGGACCCTCCATTCCCTGAGGTTCCCCCGATGCCCAGGCCTGGCTCACTCATGTTTGGATTTAGCGGAAACCTCCCGTCTTCACAATAGACTTCACAGCAATTGTCCTAACAGTTTAGCCTGCTACTTGAAGCCACAGACTGGCAGATTAAAGCCACAGACGGCAGAGTGAGGGGTGCCTCACTCACCTGGCCATTTGGCCTCTGGGCAGGGGGCAAGCAGGGCCCTGGGAAGCCAATTGCGTCTGCTGGACCATGCGAGAATCCTCATCTAGGTGCTTTTATGTTCATCTCAAAACAAAATTCTGAACTCAGAACAGAGCAGGTACTTCTCTGTTATCTTCTAGAGCGGGCAGACCTGCTTCTTTCATCCAGCCACTTTCCCTAACTGAAATAGGGATGGATACACATCACCACAGGGAAAGCTACACTTTACCTCCATGGTCTGGGATGGAAACGATGCTTTTCTTTTGTTCCACCTTTCACATTCAACACAGAAAGAAGCCCTTAGGATGCAGTTATCCTACTGACTTCTCCAGGAAGTAAAAAGCAACTGATACGGGTCTTCTGCAATTTGCTTAATTATCAAAAAAATGTTTGCAAGCAGAAGGCTGATGTTTAATTTGAAACAGGTGCTTAGGTCATGGTATTTGTGAATTCTTTGCCTTTTGCTCCAAACAAGACAACGAATAAATGGCAAGTGTGGATGACTTCAGGGTTTTTAAAAAAATGTGTTCCAGTTTCAGCCACTGTTATGATAAGCAAATCTGAGATTGCAGCAGTAAATTCCAAATATTTGTTGTAATTTGAAAAGAAAGAGATGTTAGAAAGTTACATATATCTCTAAATTCTGTTCATTTTGTGACATAAATTTACTGGACAGAAACAAAGGTCCAGTTTTCCAGTTAACCCCCACTATCCTTTTTTTTCGGAGTTGTAGATGGACAGAATGCCTTTATTTATTTTTTTATGTGGTGCCGAGGACTGAACCCAGTGCTCACACATGCAAGGCAAGCGCTCTACCACTGAACAGCCCCAGGCCTGCAGTTAACCCTTTGATGTGGTGAAGAAGCATAAAGACAAGATACCAAGATTGATTTCATGTCCAACATATTTTGTGACATAAATTTTCACATGTGTAAATTTTCACACATGTAAATCCACATTTTTGGATGAAAACAGGGATTTTTCTCCTGGAGAAAGAAGCTGTTGTTGACTTTTTCAAAAGTCTTGGAACGTCTGCTATTTTTATTTCTACATATAGAGATATATGTAGAAGGAGCAGATTGAGTAGCAGCTAACCCTGTAAATGCATGCTTACATTTAATTGAAAGAATGGTCAAAGCAAGCCCAGTGTGAGTCCATGATGGAACCCTATCCACCTTCCCAAGATGAGAGGCTGCTGTACTACAGTTTTATTCACCCTTTTTTGTGAAGTCACATAGCACAGTAGAGTTAGTTTTCCATGTGGCCAAAGCTGGAAGAAAAGTAGCACGAATAGTTTTTTTAGTTAAGAAGGTGTGATGGACCCTAGAGTATGACCTGCCTTCGACTTTGGTCAGAGAGTAGAAGAAAAAAATTAGAAGTTTCTATATAACTCCTTCTTCCTAAGTAAAAGAAACAAAAATGTCTTATGTAGCACCATTTGATTCTTCTGGAATTTTAGATTACATAGTCCCATTTTTTGAAGTCAACCCAGATAGGTACTTGGATTTATTTTTCTAGGTGGTAGTTGTAACACTAAACTGAAAAGACTTGGACTCAGGGTAAATTTCCCCGGTTGGAATTGGACTTTCTCATCAGCAAATGGTTCTATCTCAGAACCAATGTTCCCAATCCTGTGGTTGTTCCATTATAGATTTAGAAATTCAGGATCTGAAAAAAACCTCAAATAAAAAAAAAATAGTTCCAATTTAATACAAAAATTAAAAGGACTCTTTGGACTATGAAATGCAGAAACAAATTTTGGCTTCTCAATATACTTCCAGGCCACTGAAATAGAGGCCCCCTGTTGGGGCCCATTCTTTGCTCAGACCAGGTGGAATCTAGCCACTGGGGGAGTCTGCCCCACCCAGACTGCCATCCTGGCTGCTGGGTCCACCCCCACAGAGGGAGGACTGCACGCTTCCGCTGTGGCCACTGGCTATCGTGGCCTTCTGGACTGTGACCGCTGCTGACCACACTGGAGACACGGTCTACCTGCGCTCTGACTGATGAAGGCCCCACCCGAGGAAGTCCAACAACTGTAAACAGCACTCTCCTCCAGGACTACGCAAGTGCCCCAGGACTGTTCTTGTGTGGAAGCCAGGCAGGAACTTGGCCTCCCTCCCCAAAACAGAGATTTGCTCCTTGGGGGTAAGTCTGAGAGACCTCTGGGTATTTGAAGAAATAACCACCAGCAGACAATGCAGCCTACATATGACGATGCTTGCTCAACAATGAGGCTGCCCTGGGGACAACTTCCTGCTCCTAAACATGCCTGAGTAGTAATCACTATGAGACAAAGTCCATCCAACTAGAAAAGTGGCATTAGCTGGCTCCGGTGGCACATGCCTATAATCCCAGAGGCTTGAGAGACTGAAGTGGGAAATCATTTAAACCCAGGAGGAGCTTGAGGTCAGCCTGGACAACATAGTGACACCCTAACTTTAAAAACCAAAAACCAAAGGTGGTATGACATTTGTCCTTGGTACTGGCCAGGCCAAAGCGATCAAAGATACCATGTTGACCCTGGAAGGCATCTCTCTGCCCAGAGATGTCAGGGATGATGGGGTTGCCCTCCTGCAGGCCAACAGGGAATCTGTGCCATCATAAACATACTCTGCTATACCAGAGTACCACCTCCTGCCAAGGGGAAGGCCAATGCAGAAATGGCTTACAGAGCAAGCCACCTGGCTTCCTAAGTAGACCTCGGGGGTTTATGGGAGTTGTTCGGCTGGATGGGGCTGGATTCTCTGGGGCACACTGAAGTCAAAACAGCAGGGTGGTTTCATTCTGCTGCTTAGAATCCTGTTGATAGCAGCTGCTATAATGTTGTATGTGACAAATCAGACAGACTTGATCCCACCTTCTGTTTAATTATGATTAATTAAGTATTGCTGGGGCTGGGGTTGTCGCCCAATGGTAGAATGCTTGCCTAGCACATGTGAGGCCCTGGGTTTGATACTCAGCAACCACATAAAAATAAATACACAGAATAGAGATATTGTATCCATCTACAAATAATAACAGAAATCAAAAAGAATTGCTAATAGAACAATGCACTCAGGAGAAAATCAGGAGCCAAGGCTACACATAGAAACAAGAAGTGTGCATATCATAAGACACGTCTCTATGCTTCTGTACTGTGTGCCAACAGAAACCCCTTGATTCTGACCTATGTTTCCAAGAATGCTTTTAGGCAAAGCCTTAAAGATAAAGGAAATATCTGCTTTTGGAATAAGGGCAAGTATGTTTAATGTCTACTAAAATAAAGACAATGCCTCCTGCCCATGGTAAAAGACTCGGGTTCCTTTCCTGTCTGTCACCCCCATGGCACTGGGGGCAAGGACGTGAACATGCTGATGCTCATGCAGCCTCCTGGGCTAGCCTTCTGTCTTGGACCCAGGTGGCTTTTGTCTTCTGCCAGCTCATACAAAATGTCAGCAGCTAACTTGTGAACTTGAAAGTAGCATAAGAACCTCAGAGGCTTTGAGGCTCTTGCCAGTGATGTGATCTGACTTGTGTTTAGCACGATCTTTCCGGCCTCTGTGTTAACAATGGGGACACGGTAGAAGCAGGGAGACCTGTTAGGAAGCTACTGTGATCATACTAGTGGGAAGTAGGGATGGCCTGGATAACTATGGTGGAGGTGGTGGGCAGTGAGCAGACGCTGGGGTGTCTGGAAGGTGGCCTGCTGACAGAGTAAGACTGCAGCGTATCTGAGACACAAGAAAGCAAAGTCCAGGATGACTCCCAGATTTGGGACCTGAATAATCAGAAAGATGGGAAAACTGTAAGGAGAGCAGTTCTGAGGGAGATGATCAAGTAATGTGGGGTACCTGCTGGAACCCCCAGAAAAAAAATGTCAAACTGGCAGTCACTGATGATGCCAGAGTTCCAGGGAGACCCAGGTAGCAGACATAAATGTGGGAGTTTCAGGGTAGAGAGTGACACTTAAAGCTTTGAAAAAGGTGAGATCCACCAGGGGTACAGAGATGATGCTCTGGAGGGCCGTGATCATGAGAGGAGGTGAGGAGGCGCTGACTCAGGAACCTACAGCATGTGACACGGAGACCAGAGTCAGAGCTGGCCAGGGACTTAATGGGGAAACACCAGGGACCAGCAGCAGTGTTCCGGTGGAGAGGAGGTGCAAGGGCTGGATTGAGGGCTTCTAGGGAGCACAGGAGGAAAAGAACCCGAACTGGCAGGCACCGGCCGTTCTTTTGAGGAGTCCCCTAAGAACAGGAGCTGAGAAGTTGAGCAGCAGTGGCTGAAGTGAGTGGGGAGAAGGGGTCTGGGCTATTGCTGGATTCTTACGGCATATTTTCGAGCGCACAGGAATGACCTGTGAAGACAAAACTGATGAGAAGTTCGAGACATCAGCCTTGGACAGGAGAATGGCACCAACAACTCCACAGGCTGCCACAGGAGGGGAGCAGAGAAGGGAGTGAGGTAGGGCGTGTGGAGGGGTGTGGGAGCTTCCTGAAAGGTTTCGAATTGCTTTTCTCTTTCCAGTAAGACAGAAAGCAAGATCGACCAAGAGAATGAGACAGAGGCAACGGAGTGTCAAGACAGGGGTTCTGCAGCTTGATTGCAAGGGAGGGAGAAGAGTCAGGGAAACCACGGCACCTGGGGGTCAGGGCACTTCTGCCAGATGAGAAGGGAGGTGCAGAGCTGGGAGGGACGGGCCCAGACTCTGAAGGCAGAAGACTGTAGGCAAAAGCTGTTTTTCTGTGACTTCAGGACCTAACTAAGGATGGACACAGCTGACCAGGTGTAATGGGTACTGGCTATGAAGGAGGAGCGGGTTAAGGCACTGGGCACACACATACGCATGGATCACAACACCAGAGTACATACACATCCCCCTAGTTGACAATAAAACCAGAAACTGAGTTCAGTAAAGGGTTTCTGGTTTTGGTGCCAAGGAGTGAAGCCGGCATGTGCTCTTCCCGAGCTACACCCCCAGCCCCAGGTGTCTGTTTTGAATTTTTAGTTCCCTGCCATTAATCAAATCCTCTCTTTCCTCAATTACCTCATAGAAACAAATATAGGACCATCTAAACCTCCCCTCTTCTTGCCTTAGCAAATTACAAACCATTCAATTTTAGATTTCCCTTTTATTAAAAACATTTACTTTACTGGACTCGTCATTTGATCCAATTTACAAATAATTTGTTTCTGCTGATAATGTGACAAGTGGAAAACCTATTCAAGGAACAGCACAGAGGCGTTGTATTTCCAAATAAAAATTCTCCAATGGATAGAGCAGATTTTACATCCAGCTTTCATTTGTCTGAGCAGAAGCAAGTATGTGTATTAAAGCTAAATGACACCAGGAGTATCCTGTCAGGATCCCTGACCCTGATTTGGCAAGGAAGAAGCCCCAGAATGAGAGGAGACTAAAGGCACAGACAAAGAAAGGTGGAAGAGCAGGGTAAAGGAGAGGGAAACCAAGGGGTGTCGGGAATGAACCCCCATTGGAAGAGAGGTTTCCTTCTGCCCACCCTACTCCCACACTCCAAGGCCTCCGTCCTCCCCAAGTCTCTTGGGGAGCTCAGCTCTTGGCTTCAGGCCTTGTGCAGGAACAAGGCTGGTCACCTGGGCACTGAGGCTAGATTAACAGGTTTGGGGTTTTTTAAAAATACAATGTGAGTGGGGGGCAGGAAAAGGAGAGGGCCAGGGAATGGGGAAGCAGGTGGGAGTGTGGAAGCCTCATCCCTGGCTTGCTCTCCAAGTGGGCCTCACTTCTCTTGGGCCCTTCTGTTTTCTCTCATCTCTGACTAGAGCAGTGGACCCTGGCAAGGGGCTCCGACTGTACCCAGCGGTGGGGCTGGAACAGCTCTGCCTCAGCTGCACAGAGAGGGTTTAGCGCAGAAGGTCAGAAGATACCAACAAGGCAAGGGCAGAGGCCCTGATGTCGCCCGTCTACAAAGCTGGCGCCTCCCCCGTGATTCCAAGTGTACCTTGGAGATGCCACCCCACCCCCACTCCCACTCTGCCCCCTGCTTGGTCTCTTCAAGTTCTGCAGCCAGGAAGGCTGGCCCCGGGGGTACTGTGCCTCACCTTTGTCTTCTTCAGCACCTGCAGATCCAGCAGGAAGGCCGGGCTGGGAGGGCTCTGGGTACTGTGGGACGTTACTCACGTCTCTGTGGGGCAAGCAAAGAAGGCACTGCTGAGTTTTCTGTGTAAGAACATACTGAAATTTCACAACCAAGTCCAACAGAGGTTTTACATGAATTCTTTCTCTCAAAAATATCATGTAGACCAAAAAGTACAGCAGAGTTGAGAAAACTAAATTCCCGAGATCTTGCAAAGTTTTGCTTTTATGAAACAATAAAATTTAATCAAAGTGACTAAGGCAACCTGCCACTTCCGTCTGCCTCCTGCCAGACAGCAGCAATTCTTAGTCCAGAACTGACTTTCTACCTCTAACTGAAAGTTCATGGCGCCTTCCTTGGCCTGGCTGATAGCTGCGTTTCCTTCTTCACATCACCCATCTAGTTACATCCCTCTGTCCTCAGGAGGCAGGTGCCCAGGGAACCTGGTTACACCTGCCACTCTGAAACTCTCTCCTGGTTTACCCTGTTCTCTCAACCATTAAAGGTCCATCAGCCCTCCAAATCCACGGGTTCCCATCTGTGGATTCAACTGACCACGGGTTGAAAATATTTGGAAGAAGATATATTGTTGTTGTTGAGGGTTATGCAGGAAGATGCTCGGGCATCACAAGGCCTGTGATGGCTATGCCTGTCCTGAATGCGTGCAGACTTTTTTCTTTGTCACTATTCCCTGCACAATACGTTCCAACACCTGTTTACAGTGCATTAAGTTTTACAAGTATCTAGAGGTGATTTAAAGTGCACAGGAGGATATGCACAGGTTATATGCAAACACACACCATTTTATCTAAGAGTCCAGAGTATACCCAGATTTTGGTGTCCACAGGGGAGTGAGTCCTGGATCCAATCCCCTGAGCACACAGAGGGACATTTAGAGTTGTTTATACTTTTATACTTGTCCAATGCTGCAGAACACATCATACAGAGGAGTTGTAAATGTGTGAGTTCGACTAGGTTCTTAAAAATCCTCTGAATTATCAATGCTTGGCTTTGTTTCAAGTCTTAGCAAAGGGCAGATGGCTCCCAGCATTATAGTAACTCCTGCCTCCTCTTTCTCTTTCCGAAACAACACATTTTCTCTATTATCGAGAAGGCAGTGACACCAGAGACTGCCATGTGAATTGTGTTTACTTAGAAGGATCAATCTTTTTGAATTATTAATATAATCAGGTTTTACTGTCCTGCATCCTTATTTTGTATTTTAACCTGCAGAACCGAGTGCCAAGAAAACACACTGACTGAAAGAAAAAGCACATAAAAAGTATCATAAAGGCTGAAAAAATAAAAACTTACGTGGGATTGCAGATGTGATGAGAAAGGTTCAAGGAGATAGGAGTTTCAGAAGAAAAGTCGTTTTGGGAAACACTGTCTCCTGCACTCAAAAAATAACACACATCACAAATCTTCTAAAACAGTACAATTCAACTGTATATATTCTGTATCAAGAGGCATTATTAACTCCAATCAACACGTTCAGTTTTAACTTTAAACTGATATTTACAATCAATTCATTTTTAAAAGACCTTTAATAACCCATCTTTTCATTAAAAAACTAAAATAAAACTCAACATTTAAATTTAAGAATTTTGGTATAGGCTGGATGTGTGGTGCACACCTGTAATCCCTGCAGCGCGGGAGGCTGAGGCAGGAGTATCATGAGTCCAAAGCCAGCCTGAGCAAAAAGTGAGGCTCTGAGCAATTTAGCAAGATTCTGTCTCCAAAAAACAAAACAAGGGCTGGGGATGTAGCTCAGTTGGTAGTGTGTATGCCTACCATGCACAAGGCCTGGTTCAATCCCCAGCACCAGAAAAACAAAACAAAAAATACGGGATGGGAAATGAATTACAGTAGATGGGGTAGAGAGAGAAGAAGGGAGGGGAGGGGAGCGGGGATAGTAGGGGATAGGAAAGGTAGCAGAATACAACAATTACTAATAGGGCATTATGTAAAATTGTGGATGTGTAACCGACGTGATTCTGCAATCTGCATTTGGGGTAAAATTGGGGGTTCATAACCCACTTCAATCTAATTTATGAAGTATGATATGTCAAGAGCTTTGTAATGTTGTGAACAACCAATAAAAAAAAAAAATAGGGATGGGATATGGCTCCATGGTTAAGTGCCCCTAGGTTCAGTTTCTGGTAAAAAAAAATTTTTTTTTTTGCTATAATGTATGTTACATGATGAGAGAAGTTGAAACTATCAATATTATGCAATGTTTAATAGTTTTTTAGATTAAAAAATTAGCTATATAATTATAGTGCTCACTTAGTTCATAAAAGTAATATATGTCCATTATTTTTAAAAAATCAATAAAAAGAAATAAGAAATTTTTTTTCACAGACACAGACTTATTTGGGAAAGTAGATATACATCAGGGAGAATGCAGGCCATCTCCAGAGGGACAGAGAGCCAGAAATTCAAGTTTAAAGAAAACTTATAAATTATCTACAAATACACTATCAATATGATCATTCAGGTACCTCTTTTATGTATGTATACATATATAACTTTATATATATATAAAAATTGGGATCATATTCTATACATACTTGTCTTTTTTGTGTATTTTTTAATTTGTTCTTTTTAGATATAGTGTTTTGACATACTATACATACATGGAGTATAACTTTCCATTCTTGAGGTTGTACTATGCTTTGTCTTTTCAATCTTTCCACATTGAGGACATTTTCCAACTATTATATAGCATTCAAGCACAATTTAACCCATCTCATCCCACTGCACTGATTTGGAACACCTACAAAAACTTAAATTGAGCAACAAGCACACCACTTACGGTAATTCTGCATTAATTATTATGTTTTCAGAGGTCTGTTCTCTTGAGAAGATTGGTGAATGTTTAGAGCATTTGAAAACATTTAAATCCATGATGAAATTGGCAGAAATTCTGCTGCAAAAGTTACTTCTACTAAATGTTCAACTGAACAAAATATTACATACATAACTGATACGTAACACAGGAAGTGGATTCAAGAAAGTATTCTCTAGAACTGTGTTGTCATTCAAGTTACCAATGGTGGAAAACATGGTGTACACACACACAGGATAGAATATTAAGCCTTAGGAAGGAAGAAAATCCTGACTCATGCTCCAACTCGAATGAGCCTTGAGGACCCATGCTGACTGAAGTAACCCAGTCACAAAGAGACAGTGACGCTGTAGGACCCCACTCACACGAGGTACCTAGAGGAGTCAAGTTCACAGGGACAGACAGTAGAAGAGAGTAATGGGGGCTACAAGGAGGAGGAACAGGAGCGGCTGAATGAGAAGTCCTGCAGATGGGGACGGGGGTGGCCACACAACCATGGGAACAAACATAATGTCACCGCACTTTACACTTGAAAATGGCATAAAGCCTGGGAGGTGGCTCAGTGGCAGAGCACTTGTCAGCACGTAAAAGGCCTGGGTTTGTCCCAGCACCAGGAAATCAACACAAACTGGTCACAGTGATGAACTCTGCATTACACAGGTTTTGCCACAATAAATAAGAACATACAAATGCGCAGCTCTGTGACCTGCTTCAAAGACAGACAACAAGTCGTGATGATGGTCTGGAGGGAAATGAGGAGGGAGAGGGCAGGAAAGAAAATAAAAGGGAATGAAGGTCAGAACAAAGCCAAGACTAAAGTCCCCTCTGTCCTCTGTCTTCTGCAAGGCAGAGCCAGACCCTGTGCTGGACCCACCGGAGAGCAACAGAAGGCCACTCCGGGGCACTAGCCTCCTCCTGGGACTCACCGGCTGGCAGGAAGTGCTGCGGGTCCACCACGGGCTTCCTGTCACCATCGGAGCTGCCGCTGCTGCTCCAGCTGCCCCAGCTGCCCCGGCTGGCACGGACGCTGCCCGAGGAGCTTCCACAGTCAGAGCTGGAATCCGAGCAGAACTTGTCTGCACACTTCTTCTCGGGCTTCTGGAGGTAACCGTCTACAGCAGGTGAGAGAGAAACCGTGTTCACTCACACAATTTCAACCTGATGCCATTTCTAACAAATGGAGAGATGTGGAACCAGGAAGAGGCCAGAGTTAGCTCCAGGGCTCAGTTAGCAAGAAGAACCAAGATGTCCACTGACCCTCACACAGGGCCGTAAGAGCAGCAGCGCAGAGCTGAGACTCTGCCTGCGGGAAGGACGACTGGACTCATGTGGGGCCAAGGGTCAACGGTAAGTAGAACCTCGATCTAAAAATGGTTCTGGGGCAGTCCCAAGATGGCATAAAAAAGATGTGTTGTGAAAGATGTCAATGTTACTTTGGAAGATCAACAAAATCGACAAACAAATTGTCACAGAACATGAGTAGAATCACAGAGCTAAAGGAAGAAAGAGAAGTAAAAAAGAACTCCAAAATTTAGAAGATGCTTGTGATGACATCACGAGGACCACGTAAAGGTACTTCCGCAAACTGGCGAAGTTTTTGTCAGCCATTCTCAAGAAGAAACACAAGAAATGTTAGAGGAAGCAAAGAAAATCTCCAAGAAGAAACTGACGCCTTAGAATCCAGAGTGGAAGCAATTCAGCAGATGTTGGCAGACTTGGAAGTTCAATTATGTGTAAAATTTGGCAGCAAAATAAACTCTGAAGCTGATGAAAGTTAAACATTTCATAATACTTATAAAAATTTGTTTAATAAACTTGAATTTTTTTAAATGATGATTTTCCTTCTTCAAATGAGATGGAAAGGAAAACTTATCTTTTTAAACTTTTACTTAATGGAAACTCGCCTATTCTTACATCTTGTTTATATTTTTAAAAAAGACAGCATCATCTATATATTTTGCATATATCAAGTTTAGGTGTTTTGTGCCATGTTATTAAAACCAGTTAAGCAATCGTTGGTTTCTCTATTATCTAGAATACTTGTTCGTTTATAAGAAAATCTAAGTTGTGTCCTGTTCTTTCCGCGTCTGATCTCAGTTGCTATCTAAGGATGGTGAAAACCGTACAAGAATATATATGGTCCTGTACTTGTCTGCTCAATCCACAATAAAAACTTTGAAAATTACTTAAAAAGTACATAAATATATACAACAGACTTATTTGAACATATATTTAACAAACATCACTATCATAGGTGTTGGTAAAAGAACAGGTAATATTCAGACAGGCCAACTTTTTCTTTTTCTCTTTTTGATACTGTGGATTGAACCCAGGGGCACTTAACCACTGAATGACATTCCCAGCCTTTTTTATTTTTTGTTTTGAGACAAAGTCTTGCTAGGAGGCTTACAAGTCTTTCTAAATTGCTGAGGCTGGCCCCAAACCTGCAATCCTCCTGCCTCAGCCTCGTGAAGTGCTGGGATTACAAGCATGCAAACCACACCCAGCCACGTCAATCTTCATACAAATACAGAGTAGAACAACGAAAGAATGAAGAATATTTTAGAAATCAAGAGATGTTAAAAAAAAAAGGTTTATGTAAATGTTTGATTTTTTAAAAATTATACACTTTACACTTTATTTCAGTGCTCTGTAATTAATTGGGGTTTATGTTGACAATGATGTGGAGGATAAACAGCCGTGTATTTAAAAGTAAGGCTCAGGAGGCTGAGGCAGGAAGCCTGAAAGTTCAAAGCCAGCCCCAGCAACTTAGCAGGGTCCTAAACAACTCAGCAGGAGCCTGTCTCTAAATAAAAAACAAAAAAAGGTTGGTGATATGGCTCAGTGGTTAAGTGCTCCTGGGCTTAATCCCTGGCACCAAAAATAAATAAAAATTAAAAGTAAGCCTTAAAAAAAAGGGGGCATTTGCCTGTCGTTCTTCCCACCAATAATAATAATAATAATAATAATAATAATAATAATAATAATAATAATAATGGTTCTAGAGGCTGGAACTCAATTCAGTCATAGAGTACTTGCCTCATGTGTGGAAGGCCCTGGGTTCTAGTCCCAGCACTGCAAAAATAAAATAAAAATCGTTCTAGAAATAATGAACCACTTCTATTAAGAAAACTGAGGCTAGAATCTATGGGAAGAGAGGTTTGTAGATAATTTCTCCCTGTTTTATTAAGATGTCCACTAAAATTTAGAAGTATTTGATATATGTGTAGGAAGAATCTCCAATAAAACCAGAAGTAGCCAGGCATGGTGGTGCACTCCTGTAATCCCAGAGGCTTGAGAGGCTGAGGCAGGAGGATTGCAAGTTCAAAGCCAGCCTCAGCAACTTAGCGAGGCACTTAGCAAGACCCTGCCTCTAAATAAAATATAAAAAAGGGCTATGGATGTGGTTCAGTGGTTGAGCACCCCTGGGTTCAATCCTCAGTACCAAAAAAAAAAAAAAAAAAAACCCACAGAAAGCAGTATAACTGTCAAAAGAATGAAAAAATAAAAGACAGGGACAGTCCAGTTAACTGAAGTGGCTGGAGCGTGCACTGTGAGCTCATGTGGGCTGAGAGGACTGTGAATCCCCCACCACCCTACAACCCACCAGCACTGCCAAGTTCAGTGCTCCAGCCCCACTGTCCTCAATCCTACCCTGGTCCTAGCACTGGGTGCCCCTCTCTCTCTCCCTTGGGGGTCCTGCCTACCAGCCTTTGGGTGGGGCAGTGACTTGGCTCTTTGGAAACTGTCTGGCTCAAGAGTAGCAGTGGCACTCTCTCAACTGGATACTCCCCTCTTCCACCAAGGGTGTCCCTGTCTAGAGCAAGCAATCCTTGCTCCTGCAGCAGGACTTATGAGGATAGATGAGAATGGCCACGGGTTTTGTTGTTGTTTCGTTATTTTGATGGAGGGGGGCAACACTAGAGGCCTGCCCAGGCTCCACAGAATCCTAGCTCTCTAGTCCCACCCTGACAGCATCCTATTTGGACCTCAGTTAGCCACAATGCCTGTCAAGTGTCAGTCAAAACAGGACTTCTTTTCACGCTGGACACCTCAAGGAAATTAAACTGTCCCAAAAAGCCCCGCTTAGCTCCATGTATTACATACCTGCCTCTCTCTGTGCAGCAGGTGAACTGCTCGCTGTTTCTGCATCTGCTTTACAACTCTCCCCAGGGTTCTCCTGTATACACCAGCTCCTTACATCAGTGCCACTGCCCAGCTCAGACCTCTCAAAATCACTGCACATAAGCTTCAGTTCACTCTGTTCAGAAGACCTGGGGGGCGGGGGACAAAACAACATTTCATGTATACACACACGTCCTTCCCTAAGACACGAGACTCAGGAAAGTATGGCCCTAGGATAAGTTGAGGCCTCCTCTCTTTGGGTCTATTGGAGAACATGATGAGCAAGGAAGGGGACATCAGTAAGAAAGAGATCCGGGGGCTGGCAGCACAGCTCCGTGGTAGAGTTTGTGTTTAGCATGCTTGAGACCCTGCGTTTGAGCCCCAGCACCAAATTCTTAACCAGGTTGCCATTTGGGGACTAGAATTAATTTGTAAGTCATTGATTTTACTTAAAAGTTTACCATGAGAGGAATACGACTCTGCAAGGTCACTCAAGGTTAACTGATAAGTAGCTGGCTTGGGATTCTTGGCTTGTTTCCTTTGCTTTTCAATAGATGAACTTGCTCTGCCTGGTGTCTGACAGAAGGTACTGAGTGTTAAACAGCCCCTCACTCATTCATTTAGTAAATGTCTGTTGCATGTACTATGTTCTGTGTATTGTCCAGAGAGGTGGAGCGTCTATAAGGAAGGAAAGCACAGCCCCACCCCTAATATGGATTATGAAGTTGAATAAATCTCTTGCTAGACCACAAACTCTTCCAGGGCAGAATTACAATACAATTTCATAAACATTGATACAGAAATGTGGAGAATGTTCTGGGATTAACCAGAGGACTCTTTTGCATGCTCCAATTTTGGTACACAGTATTGAGTCTGCAGGATGGCAGGAAAGAAGATGAAATATGTGAGGTGCAACAGACGGTTCTGCTGGTTTCTTCTGATCAAGGTAAAAATCAGAAACAAGAAACAAGAGTCCAGGCAACAGGCTACTCAATAACCACCACCTACTTCTTAAGCATCATGTTCTCAACACATTATGAGCAGTTACAGACTCTGCCTTGGAAGTTATTTTTTAACAATCCAATTATTCCTTCAGCATCTCAGAAATCTGCTTTTAAAAGTATCATAACATTTCATTGGTAAAACTGCACTCTACTTTCATATCTTTCTATAAATTCATATCTGGGAAAATAGACTACACTAAAGTGACTTCATGGTCAATAATATGTTTATAAAAACAAATACGTAAAAGAATACAAGATCTGTGTCTCACTTCCTTTCTACAGAATGTTATGCTTCAGCTTTCAAATAATTTACTCTAAATTATCCGGGCTAAACAAGGAAAATGACCCATCAATAATTAGAATTCAGTGTTATTAACAAAGTAATAATGGGTTACGTTTATTCTTTCATAACTGCACTTTGTGGTGGTGCCATGTGAGCTGGGTGTGGAACTGAGCCCTACAGCTGCCCCACCCCCTGCCCATCATCCAGGACTGCACGTGGGCCTCGCTAGGGAGCTCTCACAGTGCTGGGCCAGGACCCCGAGCTCCCCAAAGTGGAACCCTTTCCCTATACAAATGTGGAACTGCTGGTGAAAAAAATTCTAACAAAAACATCAAAGTGTCCATCTGAGACCACAAGAAAAAGAAATCTCTAGGTGCCAGAACACAGAAGAAAAAGAAGCTGGGGGAACGGCTTTAGTGCCCACCCATGGACAGCTGAAGACAGGCCTCAGGGGGTTGGAACAGCATTTCCAACATAAAACTGAGGTCCTGGAAGGGTCAGCCTCCATTCAGGGAGGAACCTGAAAAGATCCATCCAAGGGCCCAAGGAGGACGAGGCAAGGGAGGATGTGTCTGCTACAGGTTTTCCCATGTGTGGGTGTGGGGCGCTGGAAGAGTGATATAAGAAATCAGAACTTGAGAGTGCCCGCCTGGTATGCACAAGGCCCTAGGTTCAATCTCTAGCACTAGGGGGAAAAAAAAAATCAGAATTCAACTGGGTAGATTTGGAGTTAGACTGTGTACAAACACAACTGACCTGGTTAAAACAAATCCTTAAATGGGAAATTTATATGTTAGATTTAGGAGGCTATTCCTGGAACCTCAGCAATACAGCAATACAGCAATACAGGATTCTCACAAAACATCATGCAGCTCCTTATATTACAGATAAGAAAATGAAAGTCCAGGGCACTTAAGCATCTTAAGGAAGCAAGGTTTCCAAAACCCAGTGCCAAACTGCCAGGTTCAATCCTGGCTGTGCCCTTGCCAACTGTGGAGCCATCAAGGAGCTACTGACTACCTGGGCACCTCGCTTCCCACAGCTGCAAGAACCCACCTCATGCAGGACTGAAGCGAGGGTTATGGCGGGGGGTGGGAGGTAGGGGGGAGTGACTATTCCATCTTACTATGCCAGTGGCCAGGCTGGGAACAGGTGGCCTTGCCTGTGTCCAGGGCTTTCTCCTGCACCTGTCTCACAAATGCTCCTGCACTTCACAGACAGAACGAGGTTTTGGCACAGAAGAATGCTTAATCCTTTTCCTAAAACCTCTTGGCTTTTAGCATTTTGTAAAGGGCAGATTTAAAATAAATTTTTGAAGCCGGGTGTGGTGGAGGTACATCTGTAATTCCAGCTCCTGGGGGGGGGGGGGGGGCCTGAGGCAGAAAGATCACATGTTCAAGGCCAGCCTGGGCAACTTAGTGAGATCCTGTCCCAAGGCCGGGAAAATAGCTCAGTGGTAAAACATACCTGGGCTCAATCCCCAGTAAAAAAATAAAATTAAATTAAAAAATTTAAAAAAACAAAGAAAAATGAAAAGGATGGTGGAATGAAGTGGATATGATTACCCTGCACCATGTACAGCCAGAGGAAGGGGAAGTTGTGCTCCATTTGTGTACAATGTGTCAAAATGCATTCTACCGTCATCTACAACTAATTAGAACAAACTAAAAAAAATAAATAAAACAAGAAGGCCCCTGTAAGGTACTTTTAATAAAAATACAATCAGAAAATATGTTAATTTTATAAGTACATTTCAATCTTGAAGTACTATACTATATTTGGTCACCTATCCAACCTTAAATAAAAGATAACAGCACAATGCACAATTATAAAGTAAGAAATCAGACCAAAATCATAAAGAAATTGTAAAAACCACACACCTCGAGGCCTGGGTGACAGCCCTCTTCTTGTTCTTTCTACACGTTCGGTTTTTATTCCAATTCAGATTTTGCATATTTCCGTCTCTCTTCTCCTGAAGCTTCTTCTTCCTGAAAGGATCCTCTTGCTAAAGAGGAAAAAGAAAGCGTTTAGCGGCTTCAAGTGCCTCCACATGAAGAGAAACCCTCTTGTGTTTGTTTTAATTTTTGAAGACCAACTCCATCTGCATTTAAAATGACCCTGCTCTGGTGACAACTGAGACATATGTTCCTCGGCCTCTAGTTTGTTTTCATTTCTCTCCTTTCTCCATCTCCCTCTAGCTCCAAAGAAAGAGAAGAAAAAAAAAACGAACTGTTGCCTATAAAATTCCTGAGGGGCTAAAAAGGAAAAACATCTGCTAGCAATTTACGGGTGGCTTGCTGTTGGCTTCAGCAGCAATAAATCCTCCAGCCCCCCCCCCACCCTGTTAATCTGGTGTGTGCAACTCCCACGAATGACTACTCGAGAAACATCGGATTAAAACTCAGCTGAGGAGTAAGTTGTGTACTTCTGTTGTTGTTTATAGATGAATGTTAGGAGAACAGCCAGATCTCCATAGAAGGACCCAAACTTGTTGTAAGTTTCTTGGGTAAATAAAAAGTATGCTTTATATTTTTGAAATGTGGTTCTAAAAAACAAAACAAAACAAAACAAAAAAACACCTAATCCAGCATGTGATGCGTATACAGTAGATAGGAGAAGTTACAGATACATGTGTATACTTTTAAAATTTGTGCTTTTCTTTTTTTTTAAATGCCAGGCCCATAGGGAAGGGAATTCCCGAGTCTTCTCCATCCTCTAACACATACTACTTCTCTTCCACATGCTGCCCCCTTTAAAGCACAGGCCCTGACCGAAGGTGAGAGGTGGTGAACCTGTGCAGCGTCCAGGACCAAGGGCTTAAAAACCTGGCTCCAGCATATCTGGTCCTTCCAGGAGGAAACTGCCTCCTCCAAGGTTCTCACAGGGCAGAGGAAGACCCCCTAGATGCACAAAGTCCTCTTCCTACTGACCCCTGGGACTCACATTCCAAGAAAAGCAAAGACTGGTCCATTTTACCCTCTTTTCCAGAAGGTTGGCCCAGAGAAGGACTCCACAGAATGCTAGCATACACATGACTACACACAGGAAGAAGAGAAAGCAAAGGTTTCACGACCTATGTTCTCTGCGTGCCTGTGTCTGGGATAGCAGAATCCTCCATCCGTTCAAGCAACGTGTACACTCTGATAAACAAGTGTCAGAAATAACACGAAGTTCTAACTACCACCTAGTCAGATGATGGAATTTTTGCTTCCTTCTTTATATTCTTTTAATATTCTTTCTGGTAGGTACACAGCAACATTTTTTTCCTGACACTGAAAGTGTTTTAAAATCCTAACAAGCCCAAAACACAGAACTCTGTCCCACAGGATCTAAAGCTGATTGCTGAAGTTTGATGTCCAACAGACACAGGACACACAGACACGTGACCCACGCGCAACTCAGACACACACCATTTGTTCATGTGCCGTTCCTTCATGGATTGGGGGAGGGTCACCCCTCTCCTACCCACATTGTTCACTCAAAGGCCAACTAAGCCTTGTCAAAACACAAGTTCTTGAGCCTTTCTGTTTCTCCAGGGTCAGGCACAAATAAAGGGTCAGTCTTTTAAGTGTGAGTGGGTCTATGGTCACTCACGCTGACAAAGGGCTGCCTTTCTCACATCAATCTGGTTGGAACTGTCACTCTGTGCAAACAGGAGGGTAAGTCTATTTTGGATGGCTGAGAGGTAGGACAGAAGCGCCACAGAATTCACAGCAAGGAGAGGAGAAGAGTGAGGGACAAGCTGGGCTCAGAGGCAACGAGTGGAAGGACCAAGAAGCAAAGCCCATGAGTCACCTAACAGGGGAAAGAAATCGTGGGTGAGGAGAAGAAAGCAGAAAGAGGCTGCGAGGAACGACAGCTGACAACGACCTTTTTCTCTGAGACGTGAGTGCACCCAAAGCACTGGGCACCGAGGAGGGACCCAGTGTGAATCAGGCTGAGGGCGACAGGCCTGCGTCGCGGACAGTGACAGGAAAGCAAACCAGGGAAAGGAAGCTGCAGGCTTGCCCAGAAAGATGAGGCAGAGGAAGGGTGATCGGACTCTGTCAGCAAGGTTCCCACGGGGAGGCGGAGAGGGACGAGCCACACAGAGACTCAATTCAGAGCACTCCTGGAGGGCCACACGGCCCACTTGCACCCTGCTCCCTGCCTCCTCGCTGTGTTGCTTGGGCAAGTCACTTGGCCTCTCTGCTCAGTCTCCTGAGTTCCCAAAAGGTGGCTGGTTGTAAGGATTAAA
Organism: Spermophilus citellus; assembly: GCF_964194105.1. Classification (NCBI taxonomy): domain Eukaryota; kingdom Metazoa; phylum Chordata; class Mammalia; order Rodentia; family Sciuridae; genus Spermophilus; species Spermophilus citellus. Next base: position 127,075,045 of record NC_138189.1, read on the forward strand.
TTACCTGTCACAGTAAGCAGGCTGTCTTTGCTATCATCATCGTTGCTGAGCCATATAAACTACCTAACAGAGGTGACAATTTAAAAGATGTCAAGGTGGAGAAAGAGCCTCTAAATTTTTCTAAAAGCACAAGAAGAAATCAAAGAAGAGAAACCGTGGGGCCAGGGTTGTGGCTCAGTGGTAGAGTGCTTACTGAGAACGCACTGGGTTTGATCCCGGCACCACATAAAAATAAACAAAATAAAGGTACTGTGTCCATCTACACCTAAAAAATAGATATGTTAAAAAAAAAAAAAGAAGAAGAAGAAGAAGAAGAGGAGAAACCACAGATTGACTGCACAAAGGCATTTTTGAAACCACCGTATATAAGTAGAAGTGAATAAAAATCAGAAGGGAAAACTAATAAAATATTCTGATACACAATGTTTGATGAACAACATTAACTTAATACCTTGACATACAGAGTGTTCTTAGAGAAAATAAAGGAAACCACTAACATTCAATAAAAAAGTGGAAAACACAGAACATCAATTCAAAAAAGGAATAGAAAAGGAAAAAAATGAGTTCATCTAGAATATTTCACAATAAAACAATGTTCTTAGAAAAGGCAAATTATAGACTAGCTTGTATCTCTTCTTTCCATTTTGGTTTTAGAAAACATGAATGCATTTATAATGCATGTTTACATTTGCAAATACTAGGCAATGACAGGAAGCAGGATATTGTAAGAGTGTCAGCCTCTGATTAAACATTAACATCTTAATTTATAGAATTTATTTGAAGTGGTAGGATTTTGGATGCTTTAATTTTTTTTATTAGAATTTTACAAAACATGAAATAAAACAAATGCACCGGGTTTGATCCCGGCACCACATAAAAATAAACAAAATAAAGGTACTGTTTCCATCTACACATTTCCCTGGTGAGATGCAAAATGAAATGACAAACAAACCTAGCTGTTCAGAGACAGAGGTGTAGCTCAGTGGTAGGCGCATATGTATTAGCACATAAGGCCCTGGGTTCAATGCCCAGCACCAAAAAGCAAACAAACAAGATCCAGAGAAAGCCCAAACCTTTGGCTCACTTATCATATGACCATAATTTTGCTAAGAGGGGCTGTAGGTGCAAGTCAGTGGTAAAGCTCACACTTAGTGTGCATGAGGCCCATGTTCAATCCCTGCATCAAAAAAAAATATATTTATTTATTTATTCTATATTTTTTGGGCAAACTGGTGCTGCTGAGAGGAAAATGAAGCCAGCGCTCTCATACACCACACATGAACATAAATTGCTACCAACTTTCTGCAAGGCAATGCAACAGGGAAAGAGCTGATATCCTGTAACTATTTCTTGACATCCATAAATAAGGATCTATCAGGAATGAAGGCAAGAATTATGAACAAAATTGTTCATCAGAGTTACTTATGAAAGTCAAAAAAGCTTGACACAACCTTAACATCCACCTGCAGGAGAATGGTTTAAATAATGGATGGTTTAAATTTTGGCACAAATGACAGATTGTTAATATACCCAATAAAAATAAAACTGTCTAATATTGAACCACTTGAGAAAGTAAGAATCATGACATTAAACCTACCCATAATAATAGCTGTTTTCCTCACTATTTTATGATGGTGAAGTAAGAAACTTTTTTGAAATTTGCATAGAAAACAAATAAACTTCTAAAAGTGGTTCATTTTGTATAGATTTTTCCCCCTTACATTTTTATGCTTCTGTAAGAATCATGGATTCCTTCCTAAAGGGGGAAAAATCTGCTTAAAAGAAAATAAAAAGCCAGAGCTAGGGTTAAAATTTAGTTTATGGCTCTCAAACTTGGGCTTCAACCAATAAATCTGGAAGAATTTTCTCCACATACTATAGACAGATTTATACAATTTTCTCAGCTGCAAAGTTAGGCCCTAAGAATGTGCAAGAAAAACAAACACTGAGCACTGCACTTGGGAATGTGTTTATTGAGAATGATTTTCTTTAAACGAACAATGAAATGGAAAGTACACTCAGGGGACCTCAAAGTACAATTCTAAGGAACAGGGAGTGAGTCAGACACACACAGAAATGGCAAAGGACAGCCCCCAACTCGGAACCAGAAAATCCACCTTGGTTAAAACTTGGCTGGGGATGGCCACAGGGTCCATCTGAGTCCCCCAAGTCCCTCAAGCTGGCATCCTTCCTGCTGAGCCAGCAGCCACTGTTAGGTACACATGTCTGTAATAACAGGCCCACAGACCAGCAGCGGGAGGCATTACATAGCCTTAGGGACGGAGTGCAAGGACTAAGAGAAATGGTTAAAGCTGGTTAAGGCCCCATAGCCTCAAGCAGCTAAAGCCAAAGACACACAGGGAAGAAAGTTACTCAACAAATTAAGAAAACTGCATCACAAAGGACAGAAGTTGGAGGGCTAAGTCTGGCTCTGGGATCCAGGAAAGACTCTGGGACTGAGGCAAGGGCTTAAGGGAAGGAATAATGCCCACACATGTGGCAGATGGGCACCAGGGGCAGTACTGCCATTCCTCAGGACCATCT